>NC_058521.1:259888321-260492167 GCF_904849725.1 Hordeum vulgare subsp. vulgare
AGGGTGCCGAATCGTCTTGTGCGGTTGTTATGTATTATCTGAAAGCTTAATGCACACGATTAGTCCTTTAAGGTACTGTCATCAATCACCAAAATTACTTAGGCATAAATATGCCCTAACAATCTCCCCCTTTTTGGTGGATTGATGACAATACCGGATTTGCACAGTAGAAAGCATGTGAACATAAAGATAAATAATAGAGATAATTGAAGAGCATATGATAAAAAATAAGTCTCACAATAAAACCAAGTCTCTCATCACACGTAACAAAGATAGCAAATACGATCAAACCAAGTTCAAAGCAAACACGATAAAGATAAGCAAAGTTAAAGCAAAGCGCAAATCTAGCTCCTAGACTCTCCCCCTTTGGCACAAGACACCAAAAAGGGGGCACACCTAAGACACAGGTGGTCACTCTGCATCCTCCTCATCCCCAGACGCATCCGTGGCACCCGGATCCTGCTCGTCCTGCTCCTCCTCAAGGTCCTCCTCAGAAGCCTCCTCCTCAGCATCAGACCCAGTCCACTGGTAACCTTGAGCCCTCATCCAGTCAGACTCCGGAGTGATGTCGTCCTCTGAGCCGCTTGAGATAGCCACATCAAGGGTCCTTAAGACACGCTTGTGCCTCTGACGGTTCTCCTTCTGGGCCACATGAGACTGATATTGTCCCTTGGCCTGCATACAGAAGAGAGTCTTCATTTGATCCTTCAGTTTCACGGCCCAAGATGGCATAGGAGAAGAGCGGGTATGTGAAGCAGGTCCTCCTCCAGCAGCAGTTTCTGTGTCCGTGTCCATGGGCTGAGAAGAAGTTGATGGGTTGGCCCATTTGTCCTTGATACAAATCTTGATAGGATCATGCATAAAATAGTAAGCCTGAATAGGGAAGGGGTCTATCAGATAGATATCATGCCACCTCTTCTGAATATAGGCAAACACGTAAGGCCCGTAGATGGGAACCTTACGGTTCATGATGCAATTCCACAGCTCATTGAACATCACATGGGCAATGTCGAGAGGCGCAGTGTCCTTAGTCCTTGACTCCTCACACAACAGAAGCATCTCAGCCAGATGACCATGCACCTCGTCCTTCTTGCCAATACGAGGGAAGAGAGAGTTGCGGAAGACCCGTTGCATGACATCCATATGCGTGGGGAGCACACCTTTCTTGATGTAATATTGTTGCAGCCTGTCCTTGGGGGTGGTAGTAGACGAAGAAGGAGCACGAGGACGCATCCCAAGAGCATTTTCTTCCCCCTGAAAGTCGACTTTGAGGAACTGCATGAACTCCGTCCAGGAACCAGTCAGCTTCTGATTACCGGTCATCCAGGTCATGGTGCGCGCGTCATCAGGTTGAAAGTGAACAGTGACATAGAACTGGGCCACCATATCTTGATCAAAGTCCTGTCTGAAGGAGATGATATCTGTAAGGCCAAGCTTTTCAATCAAGGAGAGAGCCTCGCCAAAGTAGTCCGGATTCCGCCTAAGGTGAGCAAGGTCAATCCACTGCACTAGGACAAAGATCTTCTTGAAGGGCTTGATGATGTCACGACAGATCATGGCCTGCTCCCGTGACCAAACATGATCGATGTTCTTAAGCTGAGCCTTGTCATCAACATAGGGATTGCGGGTGCGGAGTGCCAGTAAATCCTTAGGGGCCATAGTGCGAACGTTGATCCCTTTATACTTGGTAGCAGTCTTCTTGAAGGACCTCTTCTTAGGATTCAGACTGGAAGTGGCGGAACCTTCTGGAGCCTCAGGAGTGCGATACTGCTTAGGTTGGGTGTTACGTGCGGGATTCGAGCGACCAGCACCACCTGTGACACACAAGACACACACACCAAAAAGAGCGACAAAAGGAGTCATGACAATGGTCAAAAGAATCATAAGAAGAAACACATATTGCCAAGAGAAATCAAATAAAAAATAAATAAAAATAAATAATATCCTCCTGGCGGTAGTACCTCTACCCCTGGCGGTAGTACTACTGGGGGTCCTGGCGGTAGTACCGCTAGGGGGTTGACTTTTAGATCTGAATATATATGAACCCACAAAAACTACTAGATTCGTTTCAAGAGATCCACGGCTAATAAATAAACTTATTACAAGAATCACCATAGCCCTAACACATTTGGAACTCGAGATCATCTAGATAGAGACAAGCCTAGTCAAAGGGATCCAAGTTTTAGATCAAATCCATGAGAAGTATGATAAGAGCTACTAGATCTAATCATGGAGAACTAGGGCATGTCAAATAATTGCAATGAAGAACATAAGACCTAAACTCCCCTAAGATATCTCCCTCGTTCCATCCAAAAACTAAGCACAAATCATATCCATGGATCCAAATCACCAAGCTCCTAACCCTAGAACCAAACACACCAACCAAGAGAAGAAGGGGAGGAGCTTTACCGGCGTCCATGGCACTTGACGAAGGAAGGAGGAGGGGAGCAAACCCTCCAACTCAAAGGAGAGGAGGGACTCCGCAAAGAAAGATCTAAACAGGGGGAGTTCGTAGTAGAGGAAGAGAGAGCCACGAGGAAGTAGAAGCAGGGAAAGAAAAACGGGCTCCCCCTCCTTTATATAGTCCAAGGGGTACGGGCCCAGCGGAAGTACCCCTGGGGTCCTAGCGGTAGTACCGCCGTCCTGGCGGTAGTACCGCTGGGGTCCTAGCGGTAGTAACGCTCCCCCTGGTGATAGTACCGCTGGGGTCCCAGCGGTAGTACTGTCGTCCTGGCGGTAGTACCGCTCCCCCTTGAGACAGCCCTAAAAAGCCCTAGTCAAGCCATGATAGGCTGGGGTCCTGGCGGTAGTACCGCTACCCCTCGCGGTAGTACCGCTGGGGTTCTGGCGGTAGTACCGCTACCCCTGGCGGTAGTACCGCTCAAAAAGACACAACGAGACATAGGATTTTGTGGAAATGATGTGGGAAACGACTAGTCAGTGTAACCAAAAGATAACACCAGCAAGATATACTGACTAGTCATTTTGTATCCTTTCTTCAATACGAGAGAAAGGTGGGGGTGGTGGCCGAGGCCACCTATGTTTGAGACAAAGGTATGACACCGCGAAGAATTATCCTTGGGTTCATGACCAACGCTCGTCTTTGAAGCACAAGTGTCATTTAATAATGGCCAAAGTAAAATACTTGATCCATTTATGCATAATGGGGGAGGGAAAGTTTATTGAGAGAACAACACTCCACATATGTCCATGCCTACACCTAGAACAAGATGTAATGCAGAGTGAGGTGCAAAGTGCCTAGTTCCAATCCACATTACTTGAATCGGTGATATTTAGCTCATGCCTTAACTCCTGGAACCTTGCTTCATCTAGGGGCTTAGTGAAAATATCTGCAAGTTGCTCTTCAGTGTTGATGAAGTGAACCTAAATATCACCTTGCTTGATATGTTCACGAATGAAGTGATGGCGAATATCAATATGCTTGGTCTTGCTATGTTCCACCGGATTGAGGGAAATCTTGATAGCACTTTGATTGTCACATAGAAGAGGCACTTTGTCACAAGTGACACCGTAATCCTTTAAAGTTTGCCTCATCCATATCAACTGTGCACAACAACTTGCAGCTGCCACATACTCAGCTTCGGTGGAAGATAGTGAGACACAATTCTGCTTCTTTGAAGACCAACTTACGAGTGAACGACCAAGGAATTGGCATCCTCCAGAAGTTGACTTCCTCTCCACACAGTATCCTGCCCAATCTGAGTCAGCATAGCCCACTAGGTTGAAGTTTTCTCCTTTGGGATACCATAGGCCAAAGTTTGGGGTATGAGCCAAATATCGAAAGATTCGCTTAACAGCCATAAAATGGCTTTATTTAGGTGCAGGAAACCGTGCACAAATCCCTACACTCAACATAATATCCGGTCTAGATGCACAAAGGTAAAGAAGGGATCCAATCATGGAGCGATATACCTTTTGATCCACTGCTTTACCATTGGGATCACTGTCAAGCTTGCATCTTGTTGGCATGGGAAACTTGACCGGCTTGACATCCTCTAGCTCGAACCTCTTGAGCATGTCTTGAGTGTACTTGGCTTGTTTGATGAAGGTCCCTTCTAAGCCTTGTTTAATCTCGAATCCGAGATAGAACTTCAACTCACCCATCATAGACATCTCAAATTTCTCGGTCATTAATGCAGCAAGTTCTTCATTGACAGATTCGTTAGGGGAACCAAAAATGATATCATCAACATATAGTTGGCATATGAAAAAATCCCCTTTGACCCTCTTAGTAAAAAGAGTGGGATCTATCTTCCCAATTTCAAACCCACGATCTTGTAACAACTCAGTAAGGTACTCATACCATGCACGTGGGGCTTGTTTAAGGCCATAGAGTGCCTTATTAAGTTTGTACACATGATTGGGGAGCTTGGGATGTTCGAACCCTGGGGGTTGTTTGACATAGACCAACTCATTTAAAGGACCATTAAGAAAAGAACTTTTCACATCCATTTGTTGTAATCTGAAATTATGATGAGAAGCAAATGCAAGCAGCATGCGAATAGATTCTAGACGAGCAACAGGGGCAAAGGTTTCACCATAGTCGATACCCTCGACTTGGGAGTAGCCTTGAGCCACCAATCTTGCCTTGTTTCGAATCACAATCCCATTGGCATCTTGCTTGTTTTTGAAGATCCATTTGGTCCCGATGACATTATGTTCGTCCTTTGGTCTTGGCACTAAATTCCAGACTTGATTACGCTCGAAGTTGTTGAGTTCTTCATGCATGGCTATAAGCCAATCCTCATCATCAAGCGCTTCCTGTACCTGTAGAGGTTCACAATACGAAAAAATGCGTGATGCTCACAATAATTCCAAATTTGTTGACAAGTGGATACTCCCCTTTCCAAACTGCCAAGCACATTCTTCATAAGATGTTACTTGACTCTCAGCTTGTTCACAATCTTGGCTGCGCGACGCTCCAAGAGTTCTGCATTGGATAACTGGGGAGCATCGACTTGATTACTTTGCTTGCCCTTGCGTTTTGATCCTCCCTTGGCACCAGTAGCCCTCTTAGGCGCTGCAGAAGGGAATTGGGAGACAGCATCCTGATCAACTTGATTTTTGACTTGAGAAGGTTCACTGGTTTGTCCTTGTTCTTGTGGTTGCTCTTGATCTTGATCTTGTGCTTCTATTTGGTCTGGATCTTTTCATTGCACTTGATCTTGATCTTGAGCAGATCCGGAACCTTGTGTAAGCGCTTGTACATCATGGGACACATCACCATCTTTGAGCAATTGATCTTGTCCTTGAGCTTGTTCAACTGGTTGAGGGTCTTCTCTTTGTTCATCGGAAGCGTGTGGGGCTTGTGAGGATGATGGCTCCACTTGAGTAGAGCATTGTCCTTCTCCTTCAGCCACAAGGGGTTCCTCAATGGGGAGTATTTGACCAATCCACATTCTTCTTACGGCTTGGGGAGGAATTTCATCACCTACATCACATAGACCACTTTACTCCACTTGGGAGCCATTATTTTCGTCAAACTCCACGTTACACGTCTCCTCAATGAGCCCGGTGGACTTGTTGAGGATACCGTAAGCATGAGAGTTTGTAGCATAACCAACAAAGATGCCCTCTTGTGCTCTAGAATCAAATTTAGCTAAACGTGCACCTTTCTTGAGAATGAAACACTTACACCCGAATACCCGGAAGTACTTGAGATTGGGTTTGTTTCCAGTGAGAATCTCATATGGGGTCTTGTTCAAGCCTTTGCGGACATAGAGCCGATTGGACGCCTGACAAGATGTGTTGATGGCTTCGGACCAAAAGTTATATGGAGATTTGAATTCTGCCATCATTGTTCTTGTAGCGTCCATCAACGTCCGGTTCTTCCTTTCCGCCACACCATTTTGTTGAGGGGTATATGGTGCTGAATATTCATGTTTTATTCCCTCATCACCTAGAAACTCATCCAAGGTGTAGTTCTCGAACTCGGTGCCGTTGTCACTTCTAATCATCAAAATCTTTGCTTCGTGTTGACGTTGAGATTCATTAGCAAAGTTGATGACAGTTTGTTGAGTCTCACTCTTCCTCTTGAAGAAATATACCCAGGTGTATCTTGAGTAGTCATCAACAATCACCAAACAGTACTTTCTGCCCCCAAGACTATCAAATTATGGAGGACCGAAGAGATCCATATGAAGGAGCTCCAACGGCCTCTTAGTGTAAATGAGAGTCGTTGGACGATGAGCAGTTTCATGAATCTTTCCTTCAATGCAGGCACTGCAAGCACGATCTCTGGCAAAACTCACATTCGTTAGTCCACGAATATGGTCCCCTTTGAGGAGACTTTGCAATGACCTCATATTGACATGAGCTAGTCGGCGATGCCAAAGCCAGCCCACATCAACTTTAGCCATTAGACAAGTCGTAGTCTTAGTGGGTCGCTTTGAAAAGTTCACCACATAGAGACCATTTTCGACATATCCAACATAGGCTACTTTAAGAGTCTTGCTCCACAAAAGGACCACAGCATCAAGATTAAAGAATGTGGAAAAGCCCATAATTGCAAGTTGACGAACCGAAAGTAAATTGTAAGCAAGGGACTCAACAAGCATGACCTTTTCAATAGATAACTCTTGAGAGATGGCCACCTTACCAAATCCCAATACCTTAGACGACGATGCATCGGAGAATTGGACATGGTGGGCATAGATGGGGAAGGATGCACATCCACCACTAAGTCCTTGCTTCCGGTCATACGATTTGTTGCTCCACTATCGAGCAATCATGACACCCCACCGGAAGCAAACTCGTGCAATAGATCAAGGCTTGGTTTTAGGTACCCATTTTTGAATGGGTCCTTTAATGTTAGAGAAAAGGGTCTTAGGAACCCAAATAGCCCATTCAATGAACCCAACAAATCTGGCATACACATGCCCATCACCAGCACGACAGAAAACATAGGAAGGATTGAGTTTGCCAGCTGTGTTGGTAGAAATGGTTTTGCCCTTCTTGACACTACCATTCTCCGCCTTGTTCATGTTCATCTCATGAGTCCCTTTGCCCTCTTTGACAAAGATGTCCATGAGGGTAGGGGATCGTTTGTTCTTGTTCTTCCTTTTTCTTTTTGACTTGGATGTATGTCCAAGTCCCTCCATTCCTACCACACCCTTTTGATTGCTCAAGAGGTCGTTCAGGTTCTTCTCGCCTTGGATGCATGACACAAGGCCCTTCTCAAGTTTATCCTTCAACTTGGCATTTTCCTCTACAAGATGTACATGCTCACAACAAGGGTTAGTTGTACAAGCATTATCAATTAAAACGAAAGGAGGACAAGTAGAGATTTCCTTGGTAAGCTTTGCTTGGAGTTGATCGTGAGACTCTTTCAGGGAGAAATGAGCACCTTTGAAGATCTTGTGAGCCTTGTCAAGTGTGTCAAACTCCACTTTGAGTCCGTCATGGCCAACCCCAAGAGCATCCTTTTCAGACTTAAGCATACGAGTAAGAACAGTAGCCTGATCTAGTTCCTTGTGAAATTTAGCGTAGTCATCGTTGTATGACTCCTCAAGAGCTAAATGAAGAGTGCGCTCCTTTTCTAGTGCAATAGATAGTTCAGCAATCTCATGGGAGACTCGATGAGGTCATTAGCCTCATCCAGTTGTTCCAAAAGAGTAACAAAGTGCTTCTTGGGTTCTCCTTTGATCGTGCATAGAAATTTGTCAAGATCATGCTCATTAAGTTCCACAGCATCACTATCATCAACACAATTCAACAATAAAGGAGCAGTGGTGATGTTGGTCTTAATGCTGGGTGTTACCTGATCGATACCTTTGGCCATGAGGCACTTGGCGATGTGGTTATCGTTGGGGGCGTTGAAGAGAGACACATTCTTGGGAGAAGGGGTAGCAATGGCGACATTCGCAGTTGCCACCATATCGTCATCGTCATCATCATCGGAGGGGTACTCTTCAAGTGCCACCATACCCTTTGGGTGGGGCTTCTTGACAAAGTTGTTCTTGTTTGGGAATGACTTGGTTTTGTCTTTGCGGATGAGCTTGCCCCGTTGTATTCCCTCTTCTCATAGGGACATTCTGCCACGAAGTGACTCACATTACCGCAGTTATAGCATGTCCTCACTCGTTGCTTGGATTTGAACCCACTTGAGTTGTTCTTGGTGTTGGGTCTTGAGTTCCTCTTGTTGCCCCAGAATTGCCTTGACACAAGAGCCATGTGCTCATGATAAGCATACTTGGTGTCTTCAGGGCAGCTCTCCTCTTCCTCATCCTCTTCTTCTTCTTCAGAAGCAGCCTTTGCCTTTAAAGCAAGGTTGGGTGAAGCTATCTTTGACCAAACTCGAGCAAGTGCATTGTCAGCGGTCTCGTTCATGATTGACATTGTAGTGAATTCATCCAACACCTCACTGGAAGACAAGGAGTGGAAATCTGGTCGTTGGCGAATGACTGATGACATGGCTTTGTTGAAAAGCATGATGGACTTGAGAAACTTCCGCTTGAACCATGTGTCATCCACATCCTTGCTCCCATGATCCTTGAGAGCAACAGCAATAGCAGTCACCCTTCGATAGAGATCACGAGGGTCCTCATCTTCCTTCATCACAAACTAATCGGCCTTATCAAGTACCACTTCATAGTTGGACCGTTGAATGCTTGAGCTTCCCTTGTACAGTACCATAATGTGCTCCCAACAGTCCTTAGCCAGAATGAAGGGGCGCAAGTGAGGAAGATCTTCAGGAGGTACTGCGGACTGTAGAATAAACAATGCGGAGTGATTATATTGATTGTCCGCTTCTTCTCTTGGAGTGAGGTTGCTTGGGTCATGAGGATAGTAGCCTTGCTCAATGATTCTCCATAAATTTGTTGAGCTATGATTCAAATGAGACTTAATAGAAAACACACAGTTAGCAAAATCACCATTTATAAGCTTAGGAGGAGGACCAACAGGGTTAAGACGCGGTGTGGAATAGGTCCTCCATAGACCATGGGAGGTGGAACTGAGGCATAGGTTCCAGTCCCATCATTTTCGAGAGGGGAAGAATGTCGCATACCTTTAGCCGCTTCCTTAGAGGAATTGGCCTCCGAATCTGTGTTGGCGGGTTTAACCACCAACGCCGGTTCGGGTGAACCTTTAATTCCCTCAAGTAACTCTTTAAGCATGGTCTTGACTTCATTCGTCAAGGACGTCTTCAGGGCGGCCATAGCCGTATTCAAGTCGTCCCTTGTGACCGAAGTCAAGGCCATGGCCTCGGGTTGCCCATGGGGAACTCGCTCATCATCTTCCATACTCTTTGGGTGGTGAAACCCTTAATAAAGAGACGTGGCTCTGATACCAATTGAAAGGATCGATATGGTTGACTAGAGGGGGGTGAATAGGCAACGACCACTTTTTAGTTTATCTTAACAAGTTAGGGCTAGCAACATAAAGGTTCTCTAAAATGACAACAAGGAGGTGAACCTATATGATGCTACCAACTATAAGCACTAAGGAAAGTAAGAGATAGTCAACAACAAAAGCATACACAATGTAAAGATTAGAGATAACCGCAAGTGGAACCAATGAAGACGAGGATGTGTTACCGAAGTTCCTTCCCTTTGACAGGAAGTACGTCTCCGTTGGAGCGATGTGGAGGCACAATGCTCCCCAATAAGCCACTAGGGCCACCGTATTCTCCTCACGCCCTCACACAATGCAAGGTACCATGATTCCACTATAGGTGCCCTTGAAGGCGGCAACCAAACCTTTACAAACAAGGTTGGGGCAAACTCCACACAAAGCTTGGAGGCTCCCAACAAGACCACGGAGCTTCACCACAATGGAATGTGGCTCCGGGTGACCTCAACCGTCTAGGGTGCTCAAACACCCAAGAGAAACAAGATACGCAATGTATTAGTGGGGGGAATCAATTTTCTCTTGGTGGAAGTGTAGATCTAGGCCTTCCCAACCAATCCCTAGGAAATCAACAAGTTTGATTGGCTAGGGAGAGAGATCGGGCACTTTTGAGCTTAGGGAGCAACAATGGAGCTTGGGAGGGTCAAAGGTAGGGTTCTTGAGCACGACGAACCCTCTATATAGTGGGGGGGAATCCAACCGTTTTCCCACTCACAACACGAGCCCAGCGGTACTACCGCTAGCTACAGCGGTACTACCGCTGCCACTCTAGCGGTACTACCGCTTGCTGCAGCGGTACTA
The DNA here is from genome assembly GCF_904849725.1 of Hordeum vulgare subsp. vulgare. Taxonomy (NCBI): domain Eukaryota; kingdom Viridiplantae; phylum Streptophyta; class Magnoliopsida; order Poales; family Poaceae; genus Hordeum; species Hordeum vulgare. The sequence continues at coordinate 259,898,492 of NC_058521.1, forward strand.
CCGCTAGCACTGCAGCGCTACTACCGCTGAGCCCATGGTAGTGCAAAGACACTACCGGGCCAACCACCGCCAAGAAAGTCTTCGCAAAAAGTCCGACGAAGTACAGCCCCAAGGAAAGCGGTCCTAAAGTCCTGGAACGGTACTACCGCTGACCAGGAGTGGTACTACCGCTAGCTCAGTAGTACTACCGCCACCTCTAGCGGTACTACCGCCAGCCCTAGCGGTACTACTACTAGGCCCTGCGGTACTACCGCTAGGAGACCGTTTTGCAAGATGAGATAAACCAGAGATGGGAACAGCTCCAAAGTTGCAGGGAAAGGGGATGGAGAAAAAGTGTGTGCGTGCAAAATTGATTCCACCCAAACCTTTCCACTACGGATCCCCTCTTAATAGTACGGCGTACCTATGACTCAAAAACCACCAAAGAGAATCATAGAGGACACCGTGCTTCTGTTCCACGGAGGGTGCCGAATCGTCTTGTGCCGTTGTTATGTATTATCTGAAAGCTTAATGCACACGATTAGTCCTTTAAGGTACTGTCATCAATCACCAAAATTACTTAGGCATAAATATGCCCTAACATCATGCTCATGTATTGCGTGAGAGTTGAAAAAGTTGAGAAAGTAAGAGTGCGAAAACAATTACTTGGCCAATACCGGGGTTGTACATGATTTAAATTCTTTGTGTGGGGATGATGGAGCATAGCCAGACTATATGATTTTGTAGGGATAACTTTCTTTGGCCTTGTTATTGTTGGAAATATGCCCTAGAGGCAGTAATAAAATGGTTATTATCATATTTCCATGTTCATGATAATCGTCTATTGTTCATGCTATAATTGTATTAACAGGAAACAGTAATACATGTGTGAATAAATAGATCACAATGTGTCCCTAGCAAGCCTCTAGTTGGCTAGCTCATTAGTCAATAGATGATCATGGTTTCCTGATCATGGGCATTAGATGTCATTGATAACGGGATCACATCATTGGGAGAATGATGTGATGGACAAGACCCAATCCTAAGCATAGCACTAGATCGTATTATTCGTATGCTAAAGCTTTTCTAATGTCAAGTATCTTTTCCTTCGACCGTGAGATTGTGCAACTCCCGGATACCGTAGGAGTGCTTTGGGTGTATCAAACGTCACAACGTAACTGGGTCACTATAAAGGTGCACTACGGGTACCTCCGAAAGTGTCTGTTGGGTTGGTACGAATCGAGATCCGGATTTGTCACTCCTTGTGACGGAGAGGTATCTCTGGGCCCACTCGGTAGAACATCATCATGAGCTCAATGTGACTAAGGAGTTAGTCACACGATGACGTGCTACGGAACGAGTAAAGAGACTTACCGGTAACGAGATTGAACAAGGTATAGGTATACCGACGATCGAATCTCGGGCAAGTTCTATACCGACAGATAAAGGGAATCGTATACGGGATTAATTGAATCCTTGACATTGTGGTTCATACGATGAGATCATCGTGGAGCAAGTGGGAGCCACCATGGGTATCCAGACCCCGCTGATGGTTATTGGCCGGAGAGGTGTCTCGGTCATGTCTGTCTGTCTCCCGAACCCGTAGGGTCTACACACTTAAGGATCGGTGACGCTAGGGTTATAGAGAATTGTTATACGAGGTTACCGAAAGTTGTTCGGAGTCCGGAATGGTCCGGAGGTAAAGATATATATATAGGACGGATGGTTTTGGACACCGGAAGTGTTTCGGGCATCACCGGTAACGTACCGGGACCACCGGGACCACCGAAGGTGGCCCCGGGGGTGCACTGAAGGGGGCAACGACCCCGGGAGGTAAGGTGGGCCAAGTGGGGAAGGGAACCAGCCCCTAGGTGGGCTGGTGTGCCTCCCCACTCAGCCCAATGCGTGGGGGAGAGAAAAGGGGGGCAAACCCTAAGCCAGGTGGGCCTAAGGCCCACCAGGGGTGCGCCACACCCCTCCTCCCCCCCTTGGCCGCCGGACCAGCCCCCATCTAGGGCTGCCCCCCCCCCCAAGAGAGGGAAACCCTCAAGGGGGCGCAGCCCCTCCCTCCCCTATATATAGTGGGCACTTTTGGCCATTGGAAATCAGACTTTTGCCTCTCTCTTGGCGCAGCCCTGCCCTTCTTCCTCCTCCTCTCTGTCGGTGCTTGGCGAACCCCTGCCGGGAGACCTCGTCTCTCCATCGACACCACGCCATCGTGCTGCTGGAGTTCTTCCCCAACCTCTCCCTCCTCCTGGCTGGATCAAGGTGCGGGAGACGTCACCGGGCTGCACGTGTGTTGAACGCGGAGGTGCCATAGTACGGCACTAGATCGGAATCGCTGCGAGTACGACTCCATCAACCGCGTTCTAGCAACGCTTCCGCTTAGCGATCTTCAAAGGTATGAAGACCCTCTTACCCCTCTCTCGTTGCTGGTCTCTCCATAGGAAGATCTGAATATGCGTAGGAAAATTTTGAATTTATGCTACGTTACCCTACAGTGGCATCTGAGCTAGGTTTTCTATGCGTAGATTCTATGCACGAGTAGAACACAAAAGTTGTGGGCGATGATTTGTCAATTTGCTTGCCGCTAGTAGTCTTATTCTTTTCCGGCGGTATTGTGGGATGAAGCGGCCCGGACCGACTTTACACGTACGCTTACGTGAGAGTGGTTCCACCGACAGACATGCACACCGTGCATAAAGGTGGCTAGCGGGTGTCTGTCTCTCCTACTCTAGTCGGATTGGATTTGATGAAAAGGGTCCTTATGAAGTGTAAATAGCTTTGGCATATCGTCGTTGTGGCTGTCACGTAGGTAAGAAGACGTTCTTGCTAGAAACCCAAATCAGCCACGTAAAACTTGCAACAACAATTAGAGGACGTCTAACTTGTTTTTGCAGGGTTTGACATGTGATGTGATATGGCCAAAGTTGTGATGTTGCATGTATGATGTATGAGATGATCATGTTATTGTAATAGGTTTCACGACTTGCATGTCGATGAGTATGACAACCGGCAGGAGCCATAGGAGTTGTCTTAATTTATTGTATGAGATGCAACGCCATGTGCTTACTACTTTTACTTCATTGCTAACGGTTAGCTATAGTAGTAGTGATAGTAGTAGTTGGCGTGACGACTTCACGGAGACACAGTGATGGAGATCATGATGATGGATATCATGGTGTCACGCCGGTGACGATGATGATCATGCGATGCCTGAAGATGGAGATCGAAAGAGCAAAGATGATAATGGCCATATCATGTCACTATATGATGGCATTGTGATGTTTATCATGTTTACATCTTATTGCTTAGAACGATGATAGCATAATAAGATGATCCCTCTTAAAATTTCGAGGACGTATTCCCCTAAGTGTGCACCATTGCGAAGGTTCGTTGTCTCGAAGCACCACGTGATGATCGGGTGTGATAGATTCTAACGTTCGCATACAACGGGTGTAAGCCAGATTTACACATGCAAAACACCTAGGTTGACTCGACGAGCTTAGCATGTCCATACATGACCTTGAATACAAGAGACCGAAAGGTCGAACATGAGTCGTATGGTTGAATACGATCAGCATGAAGTTGCTCACCATGGTGACTAGTCCGTCTCACGTGATGATCAGACACGGGTTAGTCAACATGGATCATGTATCACTTAGATGACTAGAGGGATGTCGATTTAAGTGGGAGTTCATACTTAATTTGATTAAATGAACTTAATTGTCATGAAATTAGTCTAAAAGTTATCTTTATAAATATTGTAGATGGCCAACGTCAACCTCAATTTCAACGCATTCCTAGAGAAAGACAAGCTAAAAGATGATGGTAGCAACTATGCGGACTGGGTTCGCAACTTGAAGCTCATCCTTGAAGCAGCTAAAAAGGCTTATGTCCTTGATGCACCGCTAGGTGACCCTCCTGCTCCCGCAGCAGCCCAGGAAATTCTGAACGTCTGGCAAACGCGGAGTGATGACTACTCTCTAGTTAGGTGTGGCATGTTATACAGTTTAGAAACGGGGCTCCAAAGGCGTTTTGAGCAACACGGAGCATATGAGATGTTCCAGGAGCTGAAGCTAGTTTTTCAAGCACATGCCCGTCTCGAGAGATATGAAGTCTCCGACAAGTTATTTAGCTGTAAGATGGAGGAGAACAGTTCTCTCAGTGAGCACATACTCAAAATGTCTGGGTTACACGGTCGTCTGACTTCACTTGGAGTCGAACTTCCGGATGATGTTATAATCGACAGAATCCTCCAGTCTCTCCCACCAAGCTAGAAAGGCTTTGTGCTTAACTACAACATGCAAGGGATGGAAAAGACCATTCCCGAGTTGTACTCAATGCTCAAGTCTGCAGAAGTAGAAATCAAGAAAGAGCATCAAGTGTTGATGGTCAACAAGACCACTAGTTTCAAGAAAGGCAAGGGTAAGAAGAACTTCAAGAAAGACGGCAAAGCTGTTGCCGCGCCCGGTAAGCCAGATGCCGGGAAGAAGAAAAAGAATGGACCCAAGCCTGGGACTGGGTGCTTCTATTGCAAGGGAAAAGGTCATTGGAAGCGGAACTGCCCCAAATACTTAGCGGACAAGAAGGCCGGCAACGTTAAAGGTATATGTGATATACATGTTATTGATGTGTACCTTACCAGCGCTTGTAGTAGCTCCTGGGTATTTGATACCGGTGCTGTTGTTCACATTTGCAACTCAAAGCAGGAACTGCGGAATAAGCAGAGACTGGCCAAGGACGAGGTGACGATGCGCGTGGGGAATGGTTCCAAAGTCGATGTGATCGTCGTCGGCACGCTACCTCTACATCTATCGTCAGGATTAGTTTTAAACCTTAATAATTGTTATTTAGTACCAGCTTTGAGCATGAATATTGTATCAGGGTCTTTCTTAATGCGAGACGGCTACTCATTTAAGTCAGAGAATAATGGTTGTTCTATTTATATGAGTGATATGTTTTATGGTCATGCTCCGCTGGTGAATGGTTTATTCTTGATGAATCTCGATCGTGATGTTATGCATATTCATAGTGGGAGTACCAAAAGATGTAAAGTTGATAATGATAGTCCCACATACTTGTGGCACTGCCGCCTTGGTCATATCGGCGTTAAGCGCATGAAGAAGCTCCATACTGATGGACTATTAGAGTCTCTTGACTTTGAATCATTTGACACATGCGAACCGTGCCTCATGGGCAAGATGACTAAGACTCCATTCTCAGGAATAATGGACAGAGCAACCGACTTATTGGAAATAATACATACTCATGTGTGTGGTCCAATGAACATTGAAGCTCGCGGTGGCTATCGTTATGTTCTCACTCTCACCGATGATTTGAGTAGGTATGGGTATATCTACTTAATGAAGCACAAATCTGAGATGCTTGAAAAGTTCAAGGAATTTTAGAGTGAGGTTGAGAATCAACGTGACAGAAAAATTAAATATCTGCGATCTGATCGTGGAGGGGAATATTTGAGTCACGAGTTTGGCACACACCTAAGGAAGTGTGGAATCGTTTCACAACTGACGCCGCCTGGCACACCGCAACGCAATGGAGTGTCTGAACGTCGTAACCGCACTTTATTAGATATGGTACGATCTATGATGTCGCTTACCGACCTACCGCTATCATTTTGGGGATACGCATTAGAAACTGCAGCATTCACTTTAAATAGGGCACCGTCTAAATCCGTTGAGACGACACCGTATGAACTATGGTTTGGCAAGAAACCTAAGTTGTCGTTTCTTAAAGTTTGGGGCTGCGATGCTTATGTGAAGAAACTTCAACCAGAAAATCTCGAACCCAAAGCGGAGAAATGCGTGTTCATAGGATACCCTAAGGAAACTATTGGGTATACCTTCTATCTTAGATCCGAAGGTAAAACCTTTGTTGCCAAGAACGGATCCTTTCTAGAGAAAGAGTTTCTCTCGAAAGAAGTAAGTGGGAGGAAGGTAGAACTTGATGAGGTAATTACACCCCCTCTCGAACAGGATAGTAGCGGAGCGCGGGAAGTTGTTCCTGTGGCGCCTACACCAACTGAAGAGGAAGTTAATGATGATGATCATGAAGCTTCGGATCAAGTTACTACTGAACCGCGAAGGTCCACAAGGGCACGCTCCGCACCAGAGTGGTACGGCAACCCTATGATGGAAATCATGTTGTTAGACAACGGTGAACCTTCGAACTATGAAGAATCGATGGCGGGCCCGGCTTCCAACAAATGTCTTGAGGCTATGAAATCCGAGATAGGATCCATGTATGAGAACAAAGTATGGACTTTGGTGGACTTGCCCGATGACCGGCGAGCCATAGAAAATAAATGGATCTTCAAGAAGAAGACTGATGCAAACGGTAATGTAACCGTTTACAAATCTCCACTTGTCGCAAAGGGTTTTCGACAAATTCAAGGAGTTGACTACGAAGAGACTTTCTCTCCCGTAGCGAAGCTGAAATCAGTCTGAATCATGTTAGCAATTGCCGCCTTTTATGATTATGAAATTTGGCAAATGGACGTCAAAATAGCGTTCCTGAACGGGAACCTTAAGGAAGAGTTGTATATGATGCAACGAGAAGGTTTTGTCGACCCTAAGGGTTCTAACAAAGTGTGCAAGTTCCAGCGCTCCATCTATGGGCTGGTGCAAGCATCTCGGAGTTGGAACATTTGCTTTAATGAGGTGATTAAAGCGTTTGGGTTCATACAGGTTTACGGAGAAGCATGTCTGTACATGAAAGTGAGTGGGAGCTCTGTAGCTTTCCTCATACTGTATGTGGATGACATATTATTGATGGGGAATAATATAGAGATGTTGGAGAGCATAAAGGCCTATTTGAACAAAAGTTTTTCAATGAAGGACCTTGGAGAAGCTGCATACATATTAGGCATCAAGATCTATAGAGATAGATCAAGACGCCTCATAGGTCTTTCGCAAAGTACATACCTTGACAAGATATTGAAGAAGTTCAATATGGAAAACTCAAAGAAAGGGTTCTTGCCAGTTTTGCAAGGTGTGAGATTGAGTAAGACTCAGTCGCCGACCACGGCAGCAGATAGAGAGAAGATGATTTATGTCCCCTATGCATCAGCCGTGGGCTCTCTAATGTATGCCATGTTGTGTACCAAACCTGATATAAACCTTGCCATAAGCTTGGTAGGGAGGTACCAAAGTGATCCTGGTATGGAACACTGGACAGCGGTCAAGAATATCCTTAAGTACCTGAAAAGGACTAAGGAAATGTTTCTCGTTTATGGAGGTCACAAAGAGCTCGTCGTAAAGGGTTACGTTGACGCTAGCTTTGACACAGATCCGGACCACTCTAAGTCACAGACCGGATACGTATATGTGTTGAATGGTGGGGCAGTGAGCTGGTGCAGCAGCAAGCAAGAAGTCGTGGCAGCATCTACATGTGAAGCGGAGTACATAGCTACTTCAGAAGCAGCTCATGAAGGAATTTGGATGAAGGAGCTCATCACCGACCTTGGAGTGGTTCCAAGCGCGTCGGGTCCAATGACACTCTTCTGTGATAACACTGGGGCCATTGCCATAGCCAAGGAGCCCAGGTTTCACTGGAAGACGAAGCACATCAAACGCCGCTACAACTCCATCCAGGACCATGTCCAGAGTGGAGTGATAGATATTTGTAAAGTACACACGGATCTGAATATTGCAGACCCGTTGACTAAACCTCTTCCACGAGCAAAACATGATCAACACCATAATGCTATGGGTGTTCGATACATCACAATGTACCTAGATTATTGACTCTAGTGCAAGTGGGAGACTGTTGGAAATATGCCCTAGAGGCAATAATAAAATGGTTATTATCATATTTCCTTGTTCATGATAATCGTCTATTGTTCATGCTATAATTGTATTAACAGGAAACAGTAATACATGTGTGAATAAATAGATCACAATGTGTCCCTAGCAAGCCTCTACTTGGCTAGCTCGTTAGTCAATAGATGATCATGGTTTCCTGATCATGGGCATTAGATGTCATTGATAACGGGATCACATCATTGGGAGAATGATGTGATGGACAAGACCCAATCCTAAGCATAGCACTAGATCGTATTGTTTGTATGCTAAAGCTTTTCTAATGTCAAGTATCTTTTCCTTCGACCGTGAGATTGTGCAACTCCCGGATACCGCAGGAGTGCTTTGGGTGTATCAAACGTCACAACGTAACTGCGTGACTATAAAGGTGCACTACGGGTACCTCCGAAAGTGTCTGTTGGGTTGGTACGAATCGAGATCGGGATTTGTCACTCCGTGTGACGGAGAGGTATCTCTAGGACCACTCGGTAGAACATCATCATGAGCTCAATGTGACTAAGGAGTTAGTCACACGATGACGTGCTACGGAACAAGTAAAGAGACTTACCAGTAACGAGATTGAACAAGGTATAGGTATACCGACGATCGAATCTCGGGCAAGTTCTATACCGACAGACAAAGGGAATCCTATACGGGATTAATTGAATCCTTGACATTGTGGTTCATCCGATGAGATCATCATGGAGCAAGTGGGAGCCACCATGGGTATCCAGACCCCGCTGATGGTTATTGGCCGGAGAGGTGTCTCGGTCATGTATGCGTATCTCCCAAACCCGTAGGGTCTACACACTTAAGGTTCGGTGACGCTAGGGTTATAGGGAATTGTTATACGAGGTTACCGAAAGTTGTTCGGAGTCCCGGATGAGGTCCCAGACGTCACGAGGAGCTCCGGAATGGTCTTGAGGTAAAGATTGATATATAGGACGGATGGTTTCGGACACCGGAAGTGTTTCGGGCATCACCGGTAACGTACCGGGACCACCGGGACCACCGGAGGTGGCCCTGGCGGTCCACCGAAGGGGGGCAACGACCCCGGGAAGTAATGTGGGCCAAGTGGGGAAGGGAACCAGCCCCTAGGTGGGCTGGTGTGCCTCCCCACTCAGCCCAATGCGTGGGGGAGAGAAAAGGGGGGGCAAACCCTAAGCCAGGTGGGCCTAAGGCCGACCAGGGTGCGCCACACCCCTCCTCCCCCCCTTGGCCGCCACACCAGCCCCCATCTAGGGCTGCCGCTGCCCCCCCCCCCCAGGAGAGGGAAATCCTCAAGGGTGTGCAGCCCCTCCCTCTCCCTATATATAGTGGGCACTTTTGGCCATTGGAGATCAGACTTTTGCCTCTCTCTCGGCGCAGCCCTGCCCTTCTTCCTCCTCCTCTCTGCCGGTGCTTGGCGAAACCCTGCCGGGAGACCTCGTCTCTCCATCGACACCACGCCGTCGTGCTACTGGATTTCTTCCCCAACCTCTCCCTCCTCCTTGCTGGATCAAGGTGCGGGAGACGTCACCGGGCTGCACGTGTGTTGAACGCGGAGGTGTCGTAGTTCGGCACTAGATCGGAATCGCTGCGAGTACTACTCCATCAACCGCGTTCTAGCAACGCTTTCGCTTAGTGATCTTCAAAGGTATGAAGATGCTCTTACCCCTCTCACGTTGCTGGTCTCTCCATAGGAAGATCTGAATATGCGTAGGAAAATTTTGAATTTATGCTACGTTACCCTACAGTTATTTCAAAAGTTCATGATTACTTTGCTAGTATGCTTGAAGTATTATTGTTTTCATGTCAATATTAAACTATTGTTTCGAATCTTATGGATCTGAACATTCATGCCACAATAAAGAAGTTACAATGAACAAATATGTTAGGTAGCATTCCACATCAAAAATTTGGTCTTTATCACTTCCCTACTCGAGGACGAGCAGGAGTTAAGCTTGGGGATGCTCGATACGTCTCCAACATATCTATAACTTTTGATTGTTCCATGCTATTATATTATCAACTTGGGATGTCTTATATGAATTTATATGCTATTTTATATCATTTTTGGGACTAACCTATTAACTCAGTACCCAATGCCAGCTTCTGTTTTTCCCGTCTTTTTGACCTTTTTTAGATAAGAATATTAAACGGAGTCCAAACGGAATAAAACCTGCGGGATGATTTTTTCCATAACAGAAGATACCCAGAAGACTTGAGAACCAAGGCACGGGGTCTCGTGGGAGGTCACGAGCCCCCTAGGCGCGCCCCAGGGGGCGCGACTAGCAGGCTCGTGGGCCCCTCTTGCCTCCTTTTCCCTACGTCTTTCGCCTATAAATTCCCTAAAATCCCGAAACCAACAAAGAGAGCCACGAAAATACTTTTCCACCGCCGCAAGCTTCTATTTCCGCGATATCCCATCTGGGGACCGTTCTGGTGCCCTGCCGGAGGTTGATTCGGACACGGAGGGCTACTTCATCAACACCGTTGCCTCTCCGATGATGCGTGAGTAATTCACCACAGACCTTCGGGTCCATAGCTAGTAGCTAGATGGCTTCTTCTCTCTCTTGGATCTTCAATACAAAGTTCTCCATGATCTTCATGGAGATCTATCCGATGTAACTTTCTTTTGCGGTGTGTTTGTCGAGATCCGATGAATTGTGGATTTATGATCAGATTATCTATGAATATTATTTGAGTCTCCTTTGATTTCTTATATGCATGATTTCCTATCCTTGTAATTCTCTTCGAGTTATGGGTTTCGTTTGGCCAACTTGATCTATAATTATTGCAATGGGAGAAGTGCTTGGTTTTGGGTTCATACCGTGCGGTGTCCTCACCTAGTGACAGAAGGGGTAGCGAGGCACGCATCGTGTTGTTAACATCAAGGGTAAAAAGATGGGGTTTGTATCATATTGCATGAATTTATTCCTCTACATCATGTCATCTTGCTTAAGGCGTTACTCTATTTGTTATGAACTTAATACACTAGATGCATGCTGGATAGCGGTCGATGTGTGCAGTAATAGTAGTAGATGCGGAAAGTATTGGTCTACTTGTCTCGGACGTGATGCCTATATGTATGATCATTGCCTTAGGTATCGTCATGACTTTGCGCGATTCTATCAATTGCTCGACGGTAATTCGTTCACCCACCGTAATACTTGCTATCATGAGAGAAACCTCTAGTGAACACTATGGCCCCCGGGTCCATTTTACACATTATATATTCAGATTTACATACAAAAATACCAAAAATACCTTGCTGCACTTTTATTTGTTTATTTATATTTACATATTATCACTATCAGATCTCACCTTGCAAGTAATCATAAAGGGATTGACAACCCCTTTATCGCGTTGGGTGCAAGTTTGTTTGTTTTTGCGCAGGTGCATTGGTGCCTCATCTTGATACTCCTACGGGATTGATACCTTGGTTCTCAAACTGAGGGAAATACTTATCTCTACTTTGCTACATCACCCTTTCCTCTTCAAGGGAAAAACCAACGCAAGCTCAAGAAGTAGCACCGTCATGTATGAGACCTTGCACCAGAGAATAAGACATAATAGGAGTAGAGGTTAAGTTGTTAGAAATGACAGTGGCCTTTTCTACGTGCCCTCTCAACTACCTCACTCACTAAGTGTTGTCGCTCAGTAACTCCCTCTAGGATCCTGTCACTCATATGGTTGGTTGAGTCACTCAAAGGGTGGTGATGGCTCTCAACCTCACATAGGAACTGTGGCATATTTTCATGTATGGGGCTAGTCGTGGTCACGCTCATTATCTGATAGGAAATGCACTCAATGTCACATATGGTGGAGGTACTCATCTCACTCATGTGGTAGTGTCTCTCCTCACATGGAAATTGGGACACTCGTCATATGTGGGTGTCAAAGAGATGTAGGTGCAAACGTATCCATACTCAACTCCTTTCGCCGCCTCGGTTGAAGGGGTAGTCCCATACTCAACCTCCTCATCCACAACGCCTCCGAAGATGAATGCCGTAGGATGTGGCAAGTCATCACTCTCTTCCAAGACTGAATGGAAAATCCCAAGCTCGGTCTCGGTGCTCGACTCCAAGTATGAGTTCCATATGGGTGTCCTCTTCGTGATGTTGAAGAGGGTCACGCTTGTCAGCGTGGTCGAAGGGAAAATCCCATGCTCGACCTTCTTGCCAATGTCGCCATGGATGAAGCCCGCATATGGCACATCATCACTCGCCTACATGATCGAAGGGAAATTCCCATGCTCGGCCATCTTCCTTGGGATGCTTCCGAAGATGGAAGGGCCATCCATGCGTGTAGTCGATCGCCTTGGTGTTGGCATCGAAGCTTGTAGTTGACGGCATACTTTGTCTTGGTGCACTTATTTATTCCCATCGTCTTGTCGGTCGTCTCGAAGATGACGACATTACCACGTGATGCTTGATTCGGATTGGTGCTCTGAAGATGTGCGACTTGAGCATCTCTGCCTTGAAGATGACGAAGGGGAAGAAGACTTGTAGTTGGCCAACATGTGTCTAAGGTGATCCATGTGAGCGTCCAACTTGTTTTCGATGTAGTCTCTTCTGCGAGCTTCGGAGTGTCGAATGTCGGTGGCGAGTCGCTCGACTTGGTCACACAATTGACCTTGCATCGCTCTTTGTAGTCTGAGAGGTGACTTTTGCTGATGTAGTTGCTCACACCGTGGTTGTCGTTGAAGATCGTAGATGATGTGCTTTGCCTAGTCATCACAAGACTAAAGCAAATGTGAGTGAGAAATGAGATAAACAATACCAAGATATTGTTTCCCAGCGTTGAGTATGTATCATGTTTCACTCAATGTGAACTTAGAGAATAGTGGATTGGTACCGGACTTGTTCACTCACACCAAAGTAAAGCTTATCGAGTGGCTTGGTTAGGACAAATGACACAAAATTCAAGAAAAATGTTAGTCAAGATATCAAAAATGTTGAGGAAGATCCAAAAAATTGCAACGCAAAGCAAATAGACCAACGGCTATGGTGGCACTAGGAACACACACACGGATAGATAAGTGGGATCCGCACAACCAAGGAATGAGCACAAAATGTAAGACTTGAAAAAGCTCGTTTGCACAAATACTAGAGAGACAATAGCTTGATTGCTCAAACGGGCTAGATACGTGCTTGTGCACCAACCTATGAGAGTAAACATACCGTCTTCAATCCCAAGTATGCTATGTATCTATGATCCAAGTGTATGTATTATGCAAAATGGCTTAATGCTATTTCTATCGCTTACAAGCTCTTTTGTATCTCCGCTTTTGCTAAAAAGTTTTTCTTATTTATTTTGCTCTTTTCTTATATGCTATGCTTGATGCTCGAAACAAGATATAAGACAAGTATGATGGATATGCACGGGAGAGACTTATGGCACAATCTAGATAACAATATATTTGCACGCTAGAAGTAGTTACGTGACATAAGAGTATCACTACGGTGCACAAGTAGCATGGCCACACAATTCCCCACTTGCTAGTCTCAATGGGTAAGGTACGCAATAGGCTCAAGGTCATCAATGCAATGTCATGGAAACATACAATGATGTCGTCGAGGTTACCGTCCTTGCTTACGGTTGGGGTGCCAAAAGGAGAAGTGGTCGTTGTCGATGTCTAGGCCGAGTGTTAGGGCATATTTTGTTCTAAGTAGTTTTGGTGATTGATAACAGCACCTCTGCGGACTAATCGTGTGCGTTGAGCATTTCAGATAATACATAACGAAGCACAAGATGGCTCGTCGCCCCTCGGTGTTGTTGGAGCATGGTGTTTCCTACGATTATCTTTGTTAGTGTTGAGTAGTAGGAAAACCGTACTATTAAGACGGGGTCCGCGTCGGAAAGGTTTGGGTGGAATCAACTCTCTCATGCGCACATTTTTATTTCCACCACTTTCTCTTTGAGGCAATGGAGCATCTGCTTAGTCTCTCACAGCTTTGCAGAAAGTCTAGCAGTAGTACCGCCAGCTCCTGGCGGTAGTATCGCTAGGGCTTGCGGTAGTACCACCAGCTCCTGGCGGTAGTACCGCTAGGGCTTGCGGTAGTACCGCCAGCTCCTGGCGGTAGTACCGCTAGGGACGGTAGTACCTCCCTATCTGAGCGGTTGTACTTCGTCGGAATTTTTGCAAACACTTTTCCAGCGGTGGTAGTCTCGGTAGTAGTATTTTTACTACCGTGGATTTTTGTCAGCGTAACGGTAGTACCGCTAGCTCCTGGCGGTAGTACCGCTAGGACTTGCGGTAGTACCGCTTCCGTCTTGGCGGTAGTACTGCCAGGGGCAGCGGTAGTACCGCTACGCCCAAGCGGTAGTACTGCCAGGAACGTGCTGACAGTGAGGATAACGGTTCATTTTGTCCTCCCACTATATAAAGGGTTCTCCTACCTCACAAACCCTACCTTTGACCCCCCAAGACTCCATTGTTGATCCCGAAGCTCATATGTGCCCGATCTCTCTCCCTAGCGAATCAAACTTGTTGATTTTCTAGGGATTGGTTGAGAAGGCCTAGATCTACACTTCCACCAAGAGAAATTTGATTCCCCCACTAATCCCTTGCGGATCTTGTTACTCATGGGTGTTTGAGCACCCTAGACGGTTGAGGTCACCTCGGAGCCACATTCCATTGTGGTGAAGCTCCATGGTCTTGTTGGGAGCCTCCAAGCTTTGTGTGGAGATTGCCCCAACCTTGCTTGTAAAGGTTCGGTCGCCGCCTTCAAGGGCACCTATAGTGGAATCATGACACCTTGCATTGTGTGAGGGCGTGAGGAGAATACAGTGGCCCTAGTGGCTTATTGGGGAGCATCGTGCCTACACACTGCTCCAACGGAGATGTACTTCGTGTCAAAGGGAAGGAACTTTGGTAACACATCCTCGTCTTCATCGGTTCCACTTGTGGTTATCTCTAACCTTTACACTGTGCATGTTATTTTTGTAGAGTATTTCTTACTTGCCTTAGCGATTATAGTAGGTAGCATCATATAGGTTTCTCACCTAGTTGTCATTTTAGAAAACATATATGTTTCTAGCCCCAACTTGTTAAGATTAGCTAAAAATTGGTTGTTGCCTATTCACCCCCCCCCCCTCTAGTCAACCATATCGATCCTTTCAATTGGTATCAGAGCCACGTCTCTTTATTAAGGGTTTCACCACCCGAAGATTATGGATGATGATGAGGGATGAGCCCATAGACAACCCGAGGCCATGGCCTTGACTTTGGTCACAAGGGACGACTTGAATGCGGCTATGGCCAACCTCAGGACGTCCGTGACGAACGAAGTCAAGACCATGCTTAAAGAGTTAATTGAGGGAATTAAAAGTTCTCCCAAACCGGCATTGGTGGTTAAACCCAACAACACGGATTCGGAGGCCAATTCCTCTAAGGAAACGGCTAAATGTATGCGACCTTCTTCTCCTCTCAAAAATAATGGGACTGGAACCTATGCCTCAGTTCCACCTCCCATGGTCTATGGAGGACCGGTTCCTACACCGCGCATTAATCATGTTGGTCCTCCTCCTAAGCTTGTTAAGGGTGATTTTGCTAACTGGGTGTTTTCTATTAAGTCTCATTTGAATCACAGCTCAACAAACTTGTGGAGAATCATCGAGCAAGGCTACTATCCTCATGACCCAAGCAACCTCACTCCAAGAGACGAAGCGGACAATCAATATAATCACTCCGCATTATTTATTCTCCACTCCGGAGTGCCTCCTAAAGATCTTGCTCACTTGCGCCCCTTCACTCTGGCCAAGGACTGGTGGGAGCACATTATGGTGTTGTACAAGGGACTCTCAAGCATTCAACGGTCCAACTATGAAGTGGTTCTTGATGAGGCCGATGAGTTTGTGATGAAGGAAGATGAGGACCCTCGTGATCTCTATCGAAGGGTGACTGCTATTGCTGTTGCCCTAAAGGATCATGGGAGCAAGGATGTGAATGACACATGGAGCAAGCGCAAGTTTCTCAAGGCCATCATGCCATTCAACAAAGCCATGTCATCCATCATTCGCCAATGGCCAGATTTCCACTCCCTGTCCTCCAGTAAAGTGTTGTATGAATTCATTGCTATGTCAATCATGAACAAGACCGCTGATAATGCTCGTGCTCGAGTTCGATCAAAGACAGCTTCACCCAACCTTGCTCTAAAAGCAAAGGCTACTTCTTAAGAAGAAGAAGAGGAAGAGGAAGAGGAAGGCTGCCCTGAAGACACTAAGTATGCTTATCATGAGCACATGGCTCTTGCGTCGAGGCAATTCTCGGGCAACAAGAGAAACTCAAGGCCCAATTTCTCGAAGAATAATTCAAGTGGGTTCAAGACCAAGCAACGTGTGAGGACATGCTATAACTGCGGCAATGTGAGTCACTTCGTGGCAGAATGTCCATATGAGAAGAGGGAAGACAATGGGGGCAAGCTCATTCGCAAAGAAAAAGCCAAGTCTTTCCCAAACAAGAACAACTTTGTCAAGAAACCCCATCCAAAGGGTATGGTGGCACTTGAAGAGTACCCCTCCGATGATGATGACGATGATGATATGGTGGAAACGGCAACTGTAGCCATTGCCACCCCCTCTCCCAGGATGTCTCTCTTCAACGCCCCCAACGATAACCGCATCGCCAAGTGCCTTATGGCCAAAGGTATCGATCAGGTAACACCCAACATTAAGACCACCAGCACTACTGCTCCTTCATTGTTAAACTGTGTTGATAATAGTGATACTTTGGAACTTAATGAGCAGGATTTTGACTAATTTCTGTGTAAAGTCAAAGGAGAATCCAAGAAGCACTTTGTTGCTCTTCTGGAACAACTGGTGAGTCTAATGACCTCATCGAGACCCATGAGGAGACTATCTCCGAGCTACAAGGACATAGTCGTGACTATGCCGATGAGATTGCTAAATTAGCTATTGCTCTAGAAAAAGAACGCAGTCTTCGTCTGGCTCTTGAGGAGTCACACAACGATGATTATGCTAAATTACAAAAGGAGTTAGATCACGCTATTGTCCTTACACGTATGATTAAGTCTGAAAAGGTTGCACTTGGGGTTGGCCATGATAGACTCAAAGAGAACTTAGATACACTTGACAAGGTGCTGCCTCTTGAGCTTGCGTTGGTTTTTCCATTGAAGAGGTAAGGGTGATGCAGCACAGGAGCAATAAGTATTTCCCTCAATTTGAGAACCAAGGTATCAATCCAGTAGGAGAATCGCGTCAAGTCCAGAGTACCTGCACAAACACAAAAGAGCTTGCACAGACGCTATAAAGGGGTTGTCAATCCCTTCAAGATTGATTGCAAATTGAGATCTGAAAGCGGAAAGTGCAACGAAGTAAAAGTGTAAGGCTGAAAATATGGTGTCAAGTAGACCCGGGGGCCATAGTGTTCACTAGAGGCTTCTCTCAAAATAGCAAATAATACGGTGTGTGAACAAATTACTGTCGAGCAATTGATAGAACCGCGCAAAGTAATGATGATATCTAAGGCAATGATCATACATATAGGCATCACGTCCGAGACAAGTAGACCGATACTTTCTGCATCTACTACTATTACTCCACACATCGACCGCTATCCCGCATGCATCTAGTGTATTGAGTTCATGACGAACAGAGTAACGCCTTAAGTAAGATGACATGATGTAGAGGGATAAACTCAAACCAAAGATGAAAACCCCATCTTTTTACCCTTGATGGCAACAACACGATGCATGCCTCGCTACCCCTTCTATCACTGGGTGAGGTCACCGCACGGTATGAACCCAAAACCAAGCACTTCTCCCATTGCAAGAATCATAGATCAAGTTGGCCAAACAAAACCCACCAATCGAAGAGAATTACAAGGATATGAAATAATGCATATAAGAGATCAGAAGAAACTCAAATAAGATTCATAGATAATCCGATCATAAATCCACAATTCATCGGATCTCGACAAACACACCGCAAAGAAGATTACATCGGATAGATCTCCATGAAGATCACGAAGAACTTTGTATTGAAGATCCAAGAGAGAGAAGAAGCCATCTAGCTACTAGCTATGGACCCGAAGGTCTATGGTGAACTACTCACGCATCATCGGAGAAGTCATGGTGTTGATGAAGAAGCCCTCCGTATCCGAATCCCCCCTCCGATAGGGCACCAGAACTTTCCCGAGATGGGATCTTGTGGAGACATAAGCTTGCGGTGGCGGAAAAGTATTTTCGTGGATCTCTCTCGCAGTTTTGGAATTTTTCTGAATTTATAGGCGAAAGAGGTAGGGCAGACGAGCCACAGGGGGCCCACAAGCCTACTAGGCGCGCCCCCTGGCCGCGCCTAGGGGGCTTGTGGGGTCCCTGATGTCTGTTGTGCTTCCCCGGCAACGGCGCCAGAAAAATGTTGACTCCATAATAGCAGACCTTCCCTTGCAACGGCACCAGAAGAATGCTCCTAGCACTCTCCAGTAATCGAAACTAGAAGAATGTTGTTGACGGCCCACCAGCGCGTGGGATCGTAGCAGTTTTCGAGGGTAGAGTATTCGACCCAAATTTGTTGATCGCCAAACAGGAGGTGAGAGAATACTCTCGAGTATTAGCAGCTGAATTTGTCAGGTTCAACCACACATGAAAGATTAGTATCTGCAAGCAAAGTAGTAACAGCAAAGTAGCAAGTAACGACATTAGCAAGGAACAGCAGTAGTGAGAGCAGTAGCAAGTAGCAACAGTAGCAAGCGACAGTAGTAGCAACTGTAGCAGCACAGCAAGACAAGTAACAGCAGCAGAGCAAAACAAGTAACAACAGCAGTAGGACAAACTCGTAGGCAATGGGTCGGTGATTTGTTTGGATGATAACACGGAGAGATATGTGGCTAGCTCTCGTTCGTCAATGTGATGTAGGCATGCATTCCGTGTGTCGTCATACGTGCTTAGGGAAAAGAACTTGCATGACATCTATTGTCCATCCCTCCTGTGGCAGCAGGGTCCAAAAGGAAACTACGGGATATTAAGGTTCTCCTTTTAATAAAGAACCGGACAAATGCATTAGCACTTGGTGAACGCATGAACTCCTCAAACTATGGTCATCACCGGGAGTGGTTCCGGTTATTGTCACTCCGGGGTTGCCGGATCATAACACATAGTAGGTAACTACAACTTGCAAGATCGGATCTAAAACACACATATATTGGTGACAACATAATAATTTCATATCTGAAATCATGGCACTCGGGCCCTAGTGACAAGCATTAAGCATGGAAAAGTAGTAGCAACATCAATCTCAGAACATAGTGGATACTAGGGATCAATCCCCATCAAAACTAACTCGATTACATGATAGATCTCATCCTACACATCACCGCCCAGCGAGCCTATGAATAGATTACTCACAAACGACGAAGAGCTTCATGGAATTGGAGAGAGAAGAAGGTTGATGATGATGATGGCGACGATTTCCCCTCTCTGGAGCCCAAGACGGACTCCAGATCTGCCCTCCAGATGAAGAACAGGTTGTGGCGGCGCCTCAGTATCGCAAACGCGACGAAATCTTGTCTTTTTATTTTTTTTCTGGGATGAAAGTGAACTTATAGACCTGAGGTTGGGGGCGGCAGAGCTGTGTGGGCCCCACAAGCCTGCCCACCGCCACCAGGGGGGTGGCGGAGCCAGGGCTTCTCGCCCACTGGCCCACCCCCTCGGGTGGGACTTGGCGCAGATATTTTTCATATTTTCCAAAAATGCTCCCCATAAATTTTCAGGACGTTTGTAGAACTTTGATTTCTGCACAAAAATAACACCAAGGCAATTCTGCTGAAAACAGCGTCAGTCCAGGTTAGTTCCATTCAAATCATGCAAATTAGAGTCCAAAACAAGGGCAAAAGAGTTTGGAAAAGTAGATACGATGGAGACATATCAACCCCCCCCCAAGCTTAAAACCTTGCTTGTCCTCAAGCAACTCAGTTGACAAACTGAGAGAGAAAGAAAAACTTTGAAAAACTCTGTTTGATCTTGTTGTTGCAACTATGTCTAACTCATAACCAGAATTTCAGCAAGATCACAAGTTAACCATATAAGCAAATGACACAAAGGTCTCACGGTAAACTAATATCAATGGCATAATCAGCTAACGAGCAAATAATAATGAGTTTCAAATACCAACACTTCAATCAAAACAAGCATGAAGCAATATGAATAGGTGGTATCTCGCTAGCTCTTTCTGAGACCGCAAAACATAAATGCAGAGCACTTTCAAAGATCAAGGGCTGACTAAACATTGTAATTCATAGCAACGAAGATCCTGTCATAGTCATACTCAATATCAATCAAAAGCAAAGCATAAAAATGACAGAGGTGCTCTCTAATTGGTGCTTATATAAGAGGAGGATGACTCAACAGGAAAATAAATAGACAGGCCCTTCGCAGAGGGAAGCATTGATTTGTAGAGGTGCCAAAGCTCAAGCTTTGAAAACACAGATAATAATTTTGGGTGGCATGCTTTCATTGTCAACGCAATGACCAAGAGTTCTCAATATCTTCCATGCTACTCATGCTATAGGCGGTTCCCAAATAGGAAAGTAAAGTTTTAACTCCCCCACCACCAATCAATCACACTCCACGGCTAGCCGAATCCTCGGGTACCGTCCATACTAACATCAATCCGGGGGGAGTCTTGTTTTACAGTTATGTTTTCGATTTAAGCATGGACCTGGGCATTCCAATTACCGGCCCCTTTCTCGTGAATGACAGTGAATAAACACATGTCGAGGATAACACTCCTAGCATGGAAGATACCAATAGCCCCCTCTCACCACATGAGCGGTTCGGGCATGCAAAACAGATTATTTCTTGAAGGTTTAGAGAGTGGCACATGCAAATTTACTTGGAACGGCAGGTAGATACCGCAAATAGGTAGGTATGGTGGACTCTCATGGAAAAACTTTTGGGTTTGTGGAGGTGGATGCACAAGCAGTATTCCGCTTAGTACAAGTGAAGGCTAGCAAAAGACTTGGAAGCGACCAACTAGAGAGCAAAAGACTTGGAAGCGATAACAGTCATCAAGATGCAATGAGTTTGACTAACATTGAATGCAAGCATGAATAGGATATAAATCACCATGAACACGAACATCATAGAGGCTATGTTGATTTTGTTTCAACTACATGATGAACATGCGCCAAGTCAAGCCACTTGAAACATTCAAAGGAGAATACCGTCCTGTCATACTACATCATAGTCATCTCAAAGTCTATGTTGGCATTCAAGACAAACCATTATAAGCTCTTAGCTAAATAAGCATGGCATCAGAAACTATGATCTCTAAGTTGTCATTGCAAACATGGTTCTCTCACAACAAAGCTGAATCTAGGTCGACAAGCTAGTCATATTTACAAAAACAAATTAGATAGAGTTCATACCATCTTTTCAGTCTCAGTCACTTCATCATATATCATCATTATTGCCTTTCACTTGCACGATCGAACGATGTGAACAATATTAAGAGTGCCCGTGCATTGGAATAAGCTGAATCTGCAGGCAAACACAAAGGAGAAGACAAATTAATATGGCTCTTTGAAAGCTAAACAGGTAAGCATGCAAGAACCAATAAACATTGTAACCAATATCTTCTACCTTGACACAAAGAAAAAGAAAGCTATTTACACGGGAAAGCTCCCAACAAGCAAAAGAAGAAAGAAAAATCTTTTTGGGTTTTCTCAGAAGGACGGAAAACAAGAAAACGAAAATAAACTAGCATGGATAATACAGTGGCAAAGTGTAAACACCGGCTAACAAAGTGAAAGCATAAGCATAAATGTAAAGTCGGTGAGAACACGTACTCCCCCAAGCTTAGGTTTTTGGCCTAGCTTGGTCTACTCCCATGGTGGGAAATCACCAGCTCTAGGATACTCCAGAGCAGACTGTGGATGCCACTGTTGTGTGAGCTCCTCTGGCTCCCACTGATGAACTGGCGTCTGATACTCGACTGGCGGCTCGGGCACGGGCGCCTGTGGTTGGGCCAAGCCCCAATATGTGTAGATGTCCGAGGGCATAATAGTGTACCTGCCTGCATGAATATCGAACAAAGAAGGAGCAGGCAAAATAATAGTCTCTCGAGTACCCTGACTAAATACCAGGTTATAAATCATCCGTCTACTAGCATCTCTATCCAGAAAATCATGGCGAACCATGATGTCATAATCCAGATATTTCTCAGGGAGAAGCATCTCTCCTCCCTCTCCCAGTCTAATGGGTATCTCAAAGTGTCTCGCAAGACGGGTAGCGTAGATACCTCCATAGACGACACCCTTGGAACGGATGATGTTCAACCGCTGGGCCACTATAGCACCTAGGTTGTAAGTCTTATCGTTATATAGGCCCTCGCGCAAAACTGCAAGGTCTGGAGAACTAAGTGATCCAGCCTCCCCACGGCCAATCAAACATTTTCCCACAAATAGTGAGAAGTACCGAAGCACAGGAAAATGTATGCTAGCAATTCTAGCGCGAGACACTCCTCTCTCCTCTCCAACAGCAATAGTACCAATGAAATCCTCCAAGTCCCGTGGACGAGGGTCACGGATATCCCCAACATAAGGTAATTTGCATACGTTGCAAAAATCCTGTAGCGTCATGCACTGGGGGACATCGTATATCATCAACTCAACCATGGGAGGATTCTTCCTCGGATAAAAGTTGAAGCTTTGAACGAAAATATTGGTAAGGAGGAGGTATTGTGAGCACTTATCTGCAACGAACGCAGTAAGACCTGTGTTCTCCACCAAGTAATAAAAGTCTTCATAAATCCCAGTGGCGCGCAAGAATTCATCACTTGGCCACTCGCACGCTCGAACTTCTGTGACTCGAGGGACTACGTGCTTGGGGTGGTTCTTCTCATCCTCCTTGGGCTTACGGCTTCAAGAGCCTCTCAAGAACCTCCTCATCTTTTCCTTTTTCTAGCTCAAGAACATGGTCACCAAGGTAGCAAGAATACGTGAAGGATCAAGCACTACAGCAAAAACTAATTGGACCAATGGAGGAGTCACTTACCAAGGAGTAACTTCCCCAAAACGGTTTGGAGAATGGTGCTTTGAGCAAGGAGATCGAAAATCACAGCCAAATGAGCAAGAACACGGGTTTGAGCTGCGAAACAATTTTGTCTGGAGGTGGAAGAAGAGGCTGGGAGCTGGAATGAGTGGAGGGGGTCCCTATGGGCCCCACAAGCTTGCCCTCCGCCACCAGGGTGTGGCGGTGGCACGGCTTATGGCCCACTGGTCTGTCCCCCTGGCCAGCTCTCAGGCCCAGTAATTTTCAAAAATTCCAGAAAAAATCATACTAAATTTTCAGGACCATCAGAGAACTTTTATTTTCGAGGTATTTGTCTCCGGGACGCTAAAACAGAAAACAGGAAAAACTAAACTAATTCTATCATTTTTCTTCTAAGCAACAAAAAATGAAAGCTTAAAACAGAGGTATGTGACTCTTTGATTCATCCGTTTCATGGTCATCGAAAGAAATCCGTCAATGGGGTTGATCAAGTCCTCATGACAAAACCTTCTCGAATCGCAAGAGAGAACGGAGAATTTTCGAATAGCCACTAAGTCACCTCAATGGGGATACGTATCTCCCCAACAAGAAAATCATACTTCATCTTGACACGAGGAATAGGGCATTCAAAGCTCCCTATAAGAATCGATGAAGTCTTTTCGATAGCATTGATGCAATGTACTTGATATCGTTTCTTCGGAAAGTGCACTGTGTGCTCATTACCGTTGACATGGAAAGTGACATTGCCTTTGTTGCAATCTATAACAGCCCCTGCAGTGTTTAAAAAGGGTCTTCCGAGGATGACAGCCATGGCATCGTTCTCGGGAATATCCAAGATAAGAAAGTCTGTTAAGATAGTGGTGTTAGCAACCACAACAGGCACATCCTCGCAAATGCCGATAGGGAAAGCAGTTGATTTGTCGGCCATTTGCAGAGAAATTTTAGTGGATTTCAACTTATCCAACTGAAGTCTACGATAAAGAGAGAGCGTCTAACACTAACACAGGCTCCAAGGTCACATAAGACAGTTCTTACGTAGTTTCCTTTAATAGAGCAAGGTATAGTGGGCACTCCGGGATCACCAAGTTTCTTAGGAGTTCCACCTTTGAAAGTGTAGTTGGCAAGCATGGTGGAGATCTCAAGATGTGGTATCTTCCGTTTATTAGTCACGATATCTTTCATGTACTTGGCATACGGAGACATCTTGAGCATATCAGTTAACCGCATCTGCAGAAAGATGGGTCTTATCATCTCAACGAAACGCTCAAAATCCTCATCATCATTTTTCTTGGATGGCTTAGGAGGAAAGGGCTTAGATCTCTGAACCCATGGTTCCCTTTCTTTACCATGCTTCCTAGCAGTGAAGTCATTCTTATCGTATCTCTTAGGTTGTGGGTTATCAGGATTAACTGTAGGTTCAATCTCCACATCCTCATCATTCCTAGGTTGAGCATTATTATGAACATCACTGTCCATATTGTCACCAGGTTCATGTTCATCACCACATTGTGTTTCTGCATCAGACGCAGAAATATCATTAGGTTCTTCAGGTGTGATAGTATTTGGTGAACTGGCGTGTAGGTTTCTATCATCCTTCTTCTTCTCCTTAGGATGACTGGGTGTATCAGCATTTATTCCTTGAGAATCTTGATCAATTCTCTTAGGATGACCTTCAGGATACAAAGGTTCCTGAGTCATTTTGCCTCCTCTAGTAATGACTCTGACAGAGTTGTCATTTAATTCATTGAGCAGGTCATTCTGAGCTTGAAGTACTTGTTCTACCTGAGTAGTAATCATAGAGGCATGTTTACTCAGGAGCTTCAGGTCATTGGCATTTCTGTCTACACAAGCACTTAAATGGCTAAGCATACGAGTACTTTGTTCCAAATGTCTGCTAACATAATCATTGAAACTCTATTGTTTGGCAACAAAGTTGTCAAATTCATCAAAGCATAGGCTAGCAGGTTTGTCAAAAGGAATATCACTCTCATCAAACCTATGCAGAGAATTCACTTCTACTACCTGTATCGGGTTATCGAGACCATGGATCTCTTTGATAGGTGGTAGATTTTTTACGTCTTCAGATCTAATGCCTTTCTCTTGCATAGATTTCTTGGCTTCTTGCATATCTTCGGGACTGAGGAATACAATACCTCTTTTCTTCGGAGTTGGCTTAGGAGGTGGTTCGGAGATAGTCCAAGCATTATCGTTGATCAAGATGTTATTCAGTAGGGTCTCAGCTTGTTCTACAGTTCGTTCCCTAAAAACACAACCGGCACAGCTATCTAGGTGGTCTCTAGAGGCATCGGTAAGTCCGTTATAGAGGATATCAAGTATATCGTTCTTCTTAAG
This sequence comes from Hordeum vulgare subsp. vulgare, assembly GCF_904849725.1. Lineage (NCBI taxonomy): Eukaryota > Viridiplantae > Streptophyta > Magnoliopsida > Poales > Poaceae > Hordeum > Hordeum vulgare. The sequence goes on from NC_058521.1 coordinate 259,923,639, forward strand.
AGGGTGATCAGGCAAAGCATTTTGTAGCTGGACAAGCCTCCCCCAAGCTTGTGGAAGACTCTCTTCTTGGAGTTGAGCAAAGTTGTATATTTCCTGCAAGGCAGCTTGCTTCTTATGGGCAGGGAAATATTTCTCACAGAAGTAATATACCATATCCTGGGGACTACTCACACATCCAGGAGCAAGAGAGGTGAACCAGGCTTTAGCGTCATCCTTTAGAGAGAAAGGAAACAGCTTAAGGATATAGTAGTGACGGGTCTTCTCCTCATTAGTGAAAAGGGTGGCTATATCGTGTAGTTTGGCAAGATGGGCTACGACCATCTCAGACTCATAACCGTGAAAAGGATCAGATTCGACTAGAGAGATTATCTCAGGATCGACAGAGAATTCATAATCCTTATCGGTGATAAAGATAGGTGAAGTGGCAAACTTCGGGTCGTATTTCATCCTAGCTTTTAGAGATTTTTCCTTCCACTTGACAAGTAATTTCTCAGCGTCATAGGCATCCTTACACGCAAGAAAATCCTCAGCTATATCTCCCTCTATAACGTAACCCTCAGGTATATTAGGCAATTGATATCTAGGACAGCTAGATCTACCAGGAGCAAAAGTAGGTTCTATCTCAATAGTATCGACAGTTTCACAAGCATCACGAGCATTGGCAGTAACTCTAGCAATATGAGCATCAAGGAGTACCCCTAGTGGAACATCAGGCAAAGTAGTATCTCTAGCAGTATCAAGCATGGCATCATCAGGCATAGCATCTCTAGCAGTATCAAGCATAGCATCTCTAGCAATATCAGGCAAAGCAGTATCAGGCATAGCATCTCTAGCAGTATCAGGCATAGCATCAAGCATAGTATAATCAGGCATAGTATTATCAGGCATAGCATCTCTAGCAGTAGCATCATAAGCATCATCAAGCACAGGCGACATATCAAGATTTCTAACAGGAGGTGATGTCGCAAACTTACTCATAACTGAAGGTGAATCAAGTGCAGAGCTAGATGGCAATTCCTTACCCTCGTAGTTGAGGGCAAGACTTTGGTCTTCGGATCCTTCAGATTCTTCATAGTGATCAGCAGATATAAATCCCAAGTAACTCAGAGAATATAGCAATACCTCCCTGGCATCAGCGCCGGAAAAATGCTTGATGTCAGCTTTGCTTCCCCGGGAACGGCGCCAGAAAAATGCTTGATGTGAGCTGTGCTTCCCCAGCAACGGCGCCAGAAAAATGTTGACTCCGTAGCAGCAGACCTTCCCTTGCAACGGCACGAGAATAATGCTGCTAGGACTCGCCGGCAATCGAAACTAGAAGAATGTTGTTGACGGCCCACCAGCGCGTGGGATCGTAGCAGTTTTCGAGGGTAGAGTATTTGACCCAAATTTTTTGATCGCCAAACAGGAGGTGAGAGAATACTCTCGAGTATTAGCAGCTGAATTTGTCACGTTCAACCACACCTAAAAGATTAGTATCTACAAGCAAAGTAGTAACAGCAAAGTAGCGAGAAACGGCAGTGGCGAGGAACAGCAATAGTGATAGCAGTAGCAAGTTGCAACAGTAGCAAGCGACAGTAGTAGCAACGGTAGCAGCAGAGCAAGACAAGTAACATCAGCAGAGAAAAACAAATAACAGCAGCAGTAGGACAAACTCGTAGGCAATGGGTCGGTGATTTGTTTGGATGATATTCATCATGCAACATTTATAACACGGAGAGATATGTGGCTAGCTCCCGTTCATCAATGTGATGTAGGCATGCATTCCGTGTGTCATCATACGTGCTTAGGGAAAAGAACTTGCATGACATCTAGTGTCCATCCCTCCCGTGGCAGCGGGGTCCAAAAGGAAACTACGGGATATTAAGGTTCTCCTTTTAATAAAGAACCGGACCAACGCATTAGCACTTGGTGAACGCATGAACTCCTCAAACTATGGTCATCACCGGGAGTGGTTCCGGTTATTGTCACTCCGGGGTTGCCGGATCATAACACATAGTAGGTAACTACAACTTGCAAGATCGGATCTAAAACACACATATATTGGTGACAACATGATAATTTCAGATATGAAATCATGGCACTCGGGCCCTAGTGACAAGCATTAAGCATGGCAAAGTAGTAGCAACATCAATCTTAGAACATAGTGGATACTAGGGATCAATCCCCATCAAAACTAACTCGATTACATGATAGATCTCATACTACTCATCACCGCCCAGCGAGCATACGAATAGATTACTCACGAACGACGAAGAGCTTCATGGAATTGGAGAGGGAAGAAGGTTGATGATGACGATGGCGACGATTTCCCCTCTCTGGAGCCCAAGACGGACTCCAGATCTGCCCTCCAGATGAAGAACAGGTTGTGGTGGCGCCTCCGTATCGCAAACGCGACGTAATCTTCTCTTTTTATTTTTTCTCGGACGAAAGTGAACTTACAGACCTGAGGTTGGGGGCGGCAGAACTGTGTGGTCCCCACAAGCCTGCCCACCGCCACCAGGGGTGGCGGAGTCAGGGCTTCTGGCCCACTAGCCCACCCCCTCAGGTGGGACTTGGCGTAGATATTTTTCATATTTTCCAAAAATGCTCCCCGTAAATTTTCAGGGCGTTTGGAGAACTTTGATTTCTTTACAAAAATAACACCAAGGCAATTGTGCTGAAAACAGCGTCAGTCCAGGTTCATTCCATTCAAATCATGCAAATTAGAGTCCAAAACAAGGGCAAAAGAGTTTGGAAAAGTAGATACGATGGAGACGTATCAGTCCCCTGGTGGCCCCTGCCTTGGTTCTCAAATCTCGTGCGTATCTTCTGTTTTGGGAAAAATCTTTTCGGAAGTTTTATTCTGTTTGGACACCATTTAAAATCCTCATCTGAAAAGGGTCAAAAACACGGAAAAAACTGGAACTGGCACTTGGCACTAAGTTAATCAGTTAGTCCCAAAAAAGATATAAAAGGCATACAAAACATCCAAAGTTTAACAAGATAATAGCATGGAACCATCAAAAATTATAGATACGTTGGAGACGTATCAAGCATCCCCAAGCTTAACTCCTGCTCGTCCTCGAGTAGGGAAGTGATAAAGACTGAATTTTTGATGTGGAATGCTACCTAGCATGGTTGTCCTTTGTAACTTCTTTCATGTGACATGAATGTACAGATCCGTAAGATTCAAAACAATAGTTTTCTATTGACATGAAAATAGTAATACTTCAAGCAAACTAGCAAGGTAATCATGAACTTTCGAAATAACAAGGCCAAAGAAAGTTATCCCTACAAAATCATATAGTCTGGCTATGCTCCATCATCCTCACACAAATAATTTAAATCATGCACAACCCCGGTATTGGCCAAGTAATTGTTTTTGCACTCTTACTTTCTCAAACCTTTTTCAACTATCACGCAATACATGAGCGTGAGCCATGGATATAGCACTATAGGTGGAATAGAGTGTGGTGGTGGTTGTGAGACAAAAAGGAGGAGATGGTCACATTTACTCAGCGTATCAAAGGGCTATGGAGATTCCCATTAATAGATATCAATGTGAATGAGTAGGGATTGCCATACAAAGGATGCACTAGAGCTATAAGTATGTGAAAGCTCAAAAGGAGAACTAGTGGGTGTGCATCCAACTTGCTTGCTCACGAAGACCTAGGGCAATTTTGAGTAAGCCCATCATTGGAATATACAAGCCAAGTTATATAATAAATATTCCCACTAGCATATGGTGGTGACAAAACGAGAGGCTCTCAATCATGAAGAACATGGTGCTATTATGAAGCACAAGTGTGGAAAAAGATAGTAGCATTGTCCCTTCTCTCTTTCTCTCTATTTTTTTGGGCTCTTTGGCCTCTCTCTTTTTTGTGGGAAAATTTGGCCTCTTTTTTTTCCTCACATGGGACAATGCTCTAATAATGATGATCATCACACTTTTATTTAATCACAGCTCAAAGCTTAGAACGATGATGACTCTATAGGAAATGCCTCCGGCAGCGTACCGGGATGTGCAACGATCTTGCTTGGCGTATGACGTTGAAACATCTCGCTAGCTATCTTACGATCATGCAATGGCAATAAGAGAGTGACGGCACAAGTCATGAGACGGAACGGTGGGAGTTGCATGGCAATATATCTCGGAATGGCTATGAAAATGCCATAGTGGGTAGGTATGGTGGCTGTTTTGAGGAAGGCATATGGTGGGTTTGTGCACCGGCGAAAATTGCGCGGTACTAGAGAGGCTAGCAATGGTGGAAAGTGAAAGTGCATCTATACCATGGACTCACATTAGTCATGAAGAACTCACATACTTGTTGCGAAAGTTTTTATTAGTAATCGAAACAAAGTGCTAAACGCATACTCCTAAGGGAAGGGTTGGTAGGTGTTAACCATCACGCGATCCCGACCGCAACACAAAGGATGACAATCAATGGATCAATTACGCTCCGACTTCCTAACATAGCGGTTCACCATACGTGCATGTTACGGGAATCACTAACTTCAACACTAGTATTTCTAGATTCACAACACCCTACTAACATGACTCTTAATATTACCAAATCCACGTCTCAAAACTAATTGAGAGGAATCAAAGTTCTCTTTCTACTCAATGCACATGAAGATGGAAGTTTTATTGTATCCTCTTTGGGTACCTATCACCTTTGGGACTACTTTCATAGCACAAGCCAACTACCAAGTTACGCACCGCCGTGCTCTAAAAGATCTAAGTGAAGCACATAGAGCAAAATTATCTAGCTCAAAAGATATAAGTGAAGCACAATGAGCATTCTAGGAAATTCACGATGAGTGCATGTCTATCTCAAAAGGTGTGCAGCAAGGATGATTGTGACACAACAAAAAGAAAAGACTCCTATGATACAAGACGCTCCAAGAAAAACACATATCATGTGGTGAATACAAATATAGCTCCAAGTAATGTTATGATGGATTGAAGACGAAATAGGGGATGCCTTCCCGGGGCATCCCCAAGCTTAGGCTTTTTGTGTCCTTGAATTTGGCTTGGGAGGCCTTGGGCATCCCCAAGCTTGATCTCTTTCCACTCTTTATCCCTTTGTCCATGAGAACATCACCCAAAACTTGAAAACTTCACAACACAAAACTTAAACAGAAACTCGTGATATCATTAGCACAAGAAAACAAACTACCACCTCTTTAGGTACTGTAGCAATATTGATTTCTATTTATATTGGTGTTAGATTACTGTATTCTCACTTTTCCATGGCTAGTACCCCCCCGATACTATCCATAGTTTCATCAAAACAAGCAACCAACAGAACAAAAACAGAATCTGTCAAAAACAGACCAGTCTTTAGCAATCTGTATACTTCGTATACTTCTGGTACCTCAAAAATTCTGAAAACTTACGACAGACTGGGAAAAAGGCATAGCAACTATGAGCAAAAAAATCAACTCAAAAGCTCTTTCTGGATAAAAATGAAAAATAATTTCGTTAGCAAAAATTTTGTCTTTGTCCAACAGGATCAAACAACTTGACCAAACTAATCATAAAGGTTTTGCATGACTCAAACACAAAAAGAAACACAAAAAACACAATCATAACAGAATTATGATTGTGTGGACGCAACAAAACAAAAAGCAAAAAGCAAATATAAATTCATTGGGTTGCCTCCCAACAAGCGCTATTGTTTAACGCCCTTAGCTAGGCATTGATAATTCGACGATGCTCACACAAAAGGCAAGAATTGAAGCACAACGAGAGCATCATAAAGCATGTGAAAATCACATCTAAGTCTATCATACTTCCTATGCATAGGAATTTTATAGGAAAACAAAATAATCAAGACAAGCAATAACTACCATATGCAAGAAAGAAGAAAGAGACAATAGAAATCTCAACACAACGAGAGGTGGTTTAGTAACATGAAAGTTTATACCACAATATTTTCCTCTCTCATAATAATCACATGTGGGGTCATATTCAAATTCAACAATATAGATATCCCATAGGCCATTCTTTTCATGATCCACATGCATGCAAAGTTGACGCTCTTGAAAAATAGTGGGATTATCATCAACTAAAGTCATGACTTCTCCAATCCCACTTCCAATATTATTGCAAATATCATACTCATCATGAGGCTTAAACAAACTTTCAAGATCATAAGAAAAATCATTACCCCAATCATGATCATTGCAACAAGTAGTGGGCATAGCAAAACTAGCATCCCCAAGCTTAGGGTTTTGCATATTTTTAGCATGATTGTCATTAATAGAATTTATAGTGAAACCATTGCAATCATGCTTTTAATTCAAGGAGCCCTCGTGAATCACTTCATAAATTTCTTCATCACGATTTTCAGATTCACGCATCTCAAGCAAAACTCCATAGAGAAAGTCAAGTGCATTCAACTCACTAGCAATTGGTTCCACATAAGTGGATCTCTTAAAGATATAAGCAAGTGGGTGAGGATCCATATCACTAGATTTTCAGCAAGCGAAGATGCAAGCATATTGAAGGCACATAGCACACAAGCAAAGGAAAGAAAAGGGCGAACAAAAAAGGCAAACGAAAAAGGCAAATATTTTTGTAAATTTATGTTTTTTAGAAGTGGGGGAGAGGAAAACGAGAGGCAAAAAAGTAAATGCAAGAGATGGGTTTGCGACACTTACTTGAATGAGTTCTTGACTTGATCCTCCCCGGCAACGGCGCCAGAAATCCTTCTGCTGCCTCTTGAGCTTGTGTTGGTTTTTCCCTTGAAGAGGAAAGGGTGATGCAGCACAGGAGCAGTAAGTATTTCCCTCAGTTTGAGAACCATTGTATCAACCCAGTAGGAGAATCGCGTCAAGTCCAGAGTACCTGCGCAAACACAAAAGAGCTTGCACCCAACGCTATAAAGGGGTTGTCAATCCATTCAAGATTGATTGCAAAGTGAGATCTGAAGGCGGAAAGTGCAACCAAGTAAAAGTGTAAGGCTGAAAATATGGTGTGAAGTAGACCCGGGGGCCATAGTGTTCACTAGAGGCTTCTCTCAAAATAGCAAATATTACGGTGGGTGAACAAATTTCTGTCGAGCAATTGATAGAACCACACAAAGTCATGACGATATCTAAGGCAATGATCATACATATAGGCATCACATTCGAGACAAGTAGACCGATACTTTCTGCATCTACTACTATTACTCCACACATCGACCGCTATCCAGCATGCATCTAGTGTATTGAGTTCATGAAGAACAGAGTAACGCCTTAAGCAAGATGACATGATGTAGAGGGATAATCTCAAACCAATGATGAAAACCCCATCTTTTTACCCTTGATGGCAACAACATGATGCGTGCCTCGCTACCCCTTGTGTCACTGGGTGAGGTCACCGCACGGTATGAACCCAAAACCAAGCACTTCTCCCATTGCAAGAATCATAGATCAAGCTGGCCAAACAAAACCCACAACTCGAAGAGAATAACAAGGATATGAAATCATGCGTATAAGAGATCAGAAGAAACTTAAATAAGATTCATAGATAATCTGATCATAAATCCACAATTCATCGGATCTCGACAAACACACCGCAAAAGAAGATTGCATCGGATAGATCTCCATGAAGATCATGGAGAACTTTGTATTGAAGATCCAAGAGAGAGAAGAAGCCATCTAGCTACTAGCTATGGACCCGTAGGTCTATGGTTAACTACTCACGCATCATCGGAGAGGTCATGGTGTCGATGAAGAAGCCCTCCGTATCCGAATCCCCCTCCGGCACAGCACCAGAACGTGCCCCAGATGGGATCTTGAAGAGACAGAAGCTTGCGGCGGCGGAAAAGTACTGTCGATGATCTCCAGATTTTTTCTGGAATTTTTGGGAATATATAGGGGAAAGACCTAGGGCAGAGGTGGCCCAGGGTGCCCACAAGCCGGGGAGGCGTGGGCCCCCTGGCCGCGGCTAGGGGGCTTGTGGGGTCCTTGGTGACCCCGTGCCTTGGTTCTCAAGTTCCCCGATCTTCTTCTGTTTCAGAAAAAATCTTTTTGGAAGTTTCGTTCCGTTTGGACTCCGTTTAAAATCCTCCTCTGAAAAGGGTCAGAAACACGGAAAAAACAGGAACTCGCACTTGGCACTGAGTTAATAAGTTAGTCCCAAAAAAGATATAAAAGGCATACAAAACATCCAAAGTTTGACAAGATAATAGCATGAAACCATAAAAAAATATAGATACGTTGGAGACATATCAATGACAACGCGTCCGACTCAGCGACGATGCGCAGAGCGGCCGAGTGATGACTACGCGTCCGAGTGAGGGATGGCGCACGGGATGGCCGAGTCACTGCATGTTGGTCATGTGCTTGCAAAATTCATCTGAAATAATTGTTGCATGTCTTCGTGTTAGTAGCTCGAATGGATAGTCCATCCAAATAAACTGTTGTTCGGGGATGATGACGGGCGAGTGACCTTGTAAGTTAGTAGCAAGCATAGCTGCGAATATACTCTTTCGTTTGATTATATTTTGGGGATTATGGACCACAGATGGCCCGGTTATGCATGATGACGGATAATTAACGCGTAGCCATGATGATGGGTAATTAATGCATAGCCATGACGACGAGCGGTTATGCATGCATGCATAGTTAACTGATGAGAAAAATGGTCACGTGATGGCACTTAATGAGGCGATTATACCTTGATGAAGCGGTGTCAGCGGAGTTTCCAGCCGCCCGTCCGTTTCCTTATTTCTTGCACGTAGTTATCGCTCGAGGGTGTGGCCTACGATATGTTGCACTTACATGGGCACCAACTGTTGTGGGAATGAACCCGACAATAGAGTTGTAGGGTACGAATGGAGAGGGCAGAGTCCTAGCTACGTCAAGCTTGTACACAAGATGTATGAGTTGAGGCCCCTCTCTCGGAGGTAACATCCCTACCTCTCAGTGCTCGGGAACTCTTGTAGTGTGGATTGTGTAATTTAGGGGGTGCGAACCCTTGTGCCAAAGGGGAGGGGTGGCTTATATAGAGTACGCTACCCCTCATCAAGGCCTCAGCATCTATGGGCTCGATCAATATGAGTTAAAGATATACGTTACTGATAACGTATGCAAGTAATAAGTGCTATTAAAGTCCATTGGTTGAACGTATGTCCGTTGGCCTTCACGAGGATGACTTCTGGTCTTCGATGTCAACTGGAACCATTCCGAATGGATACAGGTCATCGAGTGGATGGGAATGTAGTCCGAGTGTTTGTGTACCGAGTGACTTTTTAGGTGCCATGTCCATTCAGTCGGAATCTTCCGTGTGACCCTTGGCTTAATAATGAGGTACCCTTGGGTAGGACATTCAGGTCAGGTCTGTGACCCTACCCTATGTATATATCCCATCAATACACAGCCCCGGAATTCTGGCCTCCCCCCGTACATCCGGCCCTTGTAGGTTTCAGCCTGTCGTGTTTCACTGTTTTGACCATAACTAATTCATTCAGAGTCCGATTTTGACGTTTTATAGCTCGTTGGATAGTTATTGACATCCTACATCCCAGAAAATTAGTTACACCACCATTTGGATCCATCATAGTTTTCAAAAAAAATTGCAAGTTTGCCTAGGCCTCCACCATAACTTCCGCATAATCACCCCACCAGAATCTTCCACCAACATAACCCAATTTTTCTTGAAATTTTGAGCTGCGGTTTCCGTTTCCTAAGGTGTTTCGGCTAATTAGGGATGGTTCGACATTCACAATGCCGTCACTCATCATCGCCTCGGTGAAAGGATCGATATGGTTGACTAGAGGGGGGGGTGAATAGGGAACATCCAATTTTTAGCTAATCTTGACAAGTTGGGGCTAGCAACATATAGGTTCTCTAAAATGACAACTAGGTAAGCAACCTATATGATGCTACCAACTATAATCGCTAAGGCAAGTAAGAAATACTCTACAACAATGACATGCACAATGTAAAGGTTAGAGATAACCACAAGTGGAACCGATGAAGACGAGGATGTGTTACCGAAGTTCCTTCCCTTTGACAGGAAGTACGTCTCCGTTGGAGCAGTGTGGAGGCACAACGCTCCCCAATAAGCCACTAGGGCCACCGTATTCTCCTCACACCCTCACACAATGCAAGGTGCCATGATTCCACTATAGGTGCCCTTGAAGGCGGCGACCGAACCTTTCCAAGCAAGGTTGGGGCAATCTCCACACAAAGCTTGGAGGCTCCCAACAAGACCACGGAGCTTCACCACAATGGAATGTGGCTCCGAGGTGACCTCAACCGTCTAGGGTGCTCAAACACCCAAGAGAAACAAGATCCGCAAGGGATTAGTGGGGGGAATCAAATTTCTCTTGGTGGAAGTGTAGATCTAGGCCTTCTCAACCAATCCCTAGAAAATCAAGAAGTTTGATTGGCTAGGGAGAGAGATCGGGCACATATGAGCTTAGGGAGCAACAATGGAGTCTTGGAGGGTCAAATGTAGGGTTTGTGAGGTAGGAGAACCCTTTATATAGTGGGAGGACAAAACGAACCGTTATCCTCACTGTGAGCATGTTCTTGGCGGTACTACCGCTTGGGTGCAGCGGTACTACCGCTGACCCTGGCGGTACTACCGCCAAGACGGAAGCGGTACTATCGCAAGCCCCATCGGTACTACCGCCAGGAGCTGGCGGTACTACCGCTACACTAACAAAAATCCACGATAGTAAAAATACTACTATCGAGACTACCACCGCCGGAAAAGTTTTTGCGAAAAGTCCGACGGAGTACAACCGCTCAGAGAGGGAGGTACTGCCGCAAGACCTAGCGGTACTACCGCAAGACCCAGCGGTACTACCGCCAGGAGCTGGCGTTACTACCGCTAGACTTTCTGCAAAGCTGCGAGAGACTAAGCGGATGCTCCATTGCCGCAAAGAAAAAGTGGTGGAAATAAAAATGTGTGCGTGAGAGAGTTGATTCCACGCAAACCTTTCCGACGCAGACCCCCTCTTAATAGTACGATTTTCCTACTAATCAACACTAACAAAGATAATCATAGGAAACACCGTGCTCCAAGAACACCGAGGGGCGACGAGCCATCTTGTGCTTCATTATGTATTATCTAAAATGCTCAACGCACACGATTAGTCCGCAGAGGTGTTGTCATCAATCACCAAAACTACTTAGAACAAAATATGACCTAACAATCTCCCCCTTTTTGGTGGATTGATGACAACACCAGATTTGCCAAAACATATAATAATAAAATCATAGACATGTGAGCATGAAGATAATAGCACAAGATGAATGATCTCACATGCAAGTACATAGAGAGACTTTTTAGAGATAATATATAGATAGCATATGTCTCACACCATATGACGAAGAGTCTTCACACACATAAAAAGATATCCAACAAATTTAAACCAACCTAGTTCAGAAAAGAAAGACTCAAACATGAACGAAAACACCAAAGGCAAATCAAAAAACTCTAACACTCTCTCCCCCCCTTTGGCATTAGTCCACCAAAAAGGCAGAGAGACCGTGAACACAGCTGGTGGCTCATGCATCCGCATCCTCATCAGACACATCGGTAGCATCCTCATTGTTCTCACCATCCTCCTGCTCCTCCTCTTGATCAGACTCTATTGCTGTTTCTTCATCCTCAGAGCCAACCCACTGGTAGTCTCAAGCCTGCATCCAGGCAGCCTCTAGAGTGATAACATCCTCAGACCCACTAGAGACATGCACATCAAGTGTCCTCAGCAGGCACTTATTGCGCTGACAGTTCTCCTTCTGAGCCACATGAGTCTGATACTGTCCTTTTGCCTACATGCAGAACAAGGTCTTCATCTGGTCCTACATGGACCCCATCTGTGCCTTGAGCTTCTTGGCCCACGATGGCTCAGCAGAAGAACGGGTCTGCGAAGCAGGGCCGCCCTTAGCCCGAGCAGCATATGTCTCCTCCTCATCCTGCATGTGAGCAATAGAACGGGAAGAGGTGGTGTTGGCCCACTTATCTTTCTGGCGCAGTTTGATGGGATCATGGCTGACGAGCTCTGTGGGTGCAGGAAAGGCTACAGCAGGGAAGGTCTCATCCCACTTGGTCTTGATGTAGTAGTACAAGTAGGGTCTGTAGATGGGGACCTTACGGTTGTAGATGGACATCTAAAGCTCGCAGAACATCACATTTGACACATCCACGGGCTCATTGGACTTTTCCAGTCCGTCTTGACACATCAGGAGCATGTCCACCAGATAGGAGTGAACCTTGTCTTTGTTACCAACCCGAGGAAACAATGTGTTGCGGAAGACCCGATGCATGAAATCCAAAAAAGGAATGAGCACACCCTTCCTGACATAGAATGGATGCATTTTGTCCTTGGGAGTGTTATCAGGGTTGCGATGAGGGCGTAGGCCAAGGCAATTATGCAGTCCAGTGAACTTGATCCCCAGAAGATTCATGAACTCAGACCATGAGCCATGTAACAGCTCACCATGAGACATCCAAGACACACAGAGGTCCGCATCATTCTCGAAGAAGACAGTGGTATAGAACTGAGCTATGACCCATGCATCGAAATCACAGTGAAAGGTGATGATGTCCTCAATACCAAGCCACTCAATCATACGCACGGCCTCACCAAAATAATCCATATCCCTCCTGAGATGATTGATATCAATTCACTGCACTGGAACAAACATCTTCTTCTTGGTCAGGACAACATCTTGATAGATCATAAGGTGCTGCTTTGTTGAGAACATCTCTCCGCCCGTGAACTCCTCCCTCGGTTTGTCATAAGGGTTTTGCTTGCGGCGCATGGTAAACTCTTTGGGAGGCATAGTGTCAAAGTCAGTGGGTGCCCAGTCTTCTTGACACTGTGTTTCAATGGACGGGAACTTTCTGATTCGTCAATGTTACGGTACCTCTTGGACTCGGTGTTGCGAACTAGGTTGGAATGACGAGAGCTACCATCGGAGCCCATGGCACACGGAGGAGGAAGGAGGAGGAGGGGCAATCCCTCCAACTTGAATGGGAAGAAAACCGCTACAGAGGAAGATCGGATCTGGGAAAAAACAGGGAAGAGAGAGAGAGAGCTCCACGAAGAAGAAGCAAATTAGGGCAAAAAATGACATCCCTCTCTTTATATAGCCCAGGGCACGGGCATGGCGGTAGTACCGCTCGATAGGAGCGGTAGTACCGCTCGTGCCCTAGCGGTAGTACCGCTCGTGCCTTAGCGGTACTACTGCTGGGATCATCACGGTAAGTACCGCCAGAGGCAGTCGTGCCGCTCCCCAGAAGATTTTTCAGATGCCAATCCTAGGCAGTGGTAGTATCGCTTTTGTCATTGCGGTATTACGCTCGAATCATGGCGGTAGTACCGCTCCCCCTAGCGGTCGCTCCTAAAATAGACAGAAAAATCCAGATTTTGCGAAAATAACGACAAAACACCACGGACACATACCAGTCAGTACCAGAGACAAAGACAAGTGCAAAATATACTAACTGGTAATATTACATCCCCCCTTTAACAAGGGGGAGAGGGGCGGTGGCCGGAGCCACCTATGTTTGAGACAATAAGTTATGACACCGCGAAGAATTATCCTTGGGTTCATGACCAACGCTCATCTTTGAAGCACAAGTGCCATCAATAATGGCCAATGCGAAAGACTTGATCGATTTATGCATAATGGGGGGAGGGAAAGTTCATTGAGAGAACAACACTCCCCCTATGTCTATGCCTACACCTATAGCAAGATAACATGCGGAATGAGGTGCAAAGTGCCTAGTTTCAATCCACATTACTTGAATTGATGATATTTAGCTCATGCTTTAACTCCCGGAACCTTGATTCATCAAGGGGCTTAGTGAAAATATCTGCATGTTGCTCTTCAGTGTTGATGAAGTGAACCTCAATGTCACCACGCTTGATATGCTCACAAATGAAGTGATGGTGAATATCAATGTGCTCGGTCTTGCTATGTTGCACCAAATTGAGGGAAATCTTGATAGCACTTTGATTGTCACATAGAAGAGGCACTTTGTCACAAGTGACACCGTAATCCTTTAAAGTTTGCCTCATCCATAGCAACTATGCACAACAACTCAGAACTGCAACATACTCAACTTCGGTGGAATACAGTGAGACACAGTTCTGCTTCTTTGAAGACCAACTTACCAGTGAACGACCAAGAATTTGACATCCACCAGAAGTTGACTTCCTCTCCACACAGTCTCCCGCCCAATCCGAGTCAGAGTAGCCTACTAGGTTGAAGTTTGCTCCTTTGGGATACCATAGGCCAAAGTTTGGGGTATGGGACAAATATCGAAAGATTCGTTTGACAGCCATATAATGGCTTTCCTTTGGTGCAGATTGAAACCGTGCACAAATCCCTACACTCAACATGATATCCGGTCTAGATGCACAAAGGTAAAGAAGGCATCCAATCATGGAACGATATACCTTTTGATCCACTGCTTCACCATTGGGATCAATGTCAAGCTTGCATCTGGTTGGCATGGGAAACTTGACCGGCTTGACATCCTCTAGCTCGAACCTCTTGAGCATGTCTTGGGTGTACTTGGCTTGTTTGATGAAGGTCCCTTCTAAACCTTGTTTAATCTCGAACCCGAGGAAGAACTTCAACTCACCCATCATTGACATCTCAAATTTCTCGGTCATTAGTGTAGCAAATTCTTCATTGAAAGATTCGTTAGGGGAACCAAAAATGATATCATCAACATATAGTTGGCATATAAACAAATCCCCTTTGATCTTCTTGGTAAAAAGAGTGGCATCAATCTTCCCAATTTCAAACCCACGATCTTGTAACAACTCAGTAAGGTACTCATACCACGCACGTGGGGCTTGTTTAAGTCCATAGAGTGCCTTATTAAGTTTGTATACATGATTGGGGAGCTTGGGATGTTTGAATCCCGGGGGTTGTTTGACATAAACCAACTCATTTAAAGGACCATTAAGAAAATCACTTTTCACATCCATTTGTTGTAATTTGAAATCAGGATGAGAAGAAAATGCAAGTAGCATGCGAATAGATTCTAGACGAGCAACAGGGGAAAAGGTTTCACCATAGTCGATACCCTCGACTTGGGAGTAGCCTTGAGCCACCAATCTTGCCTTGTTTCGAACCACAATCCCAATTGGCATCTTGCTTGTTTTTGAAGATCCATTTGGTCTCGATGACATTATGTTCCTCATTTGGTCTTGGCACTAATTCCCAGACTTGATTACGCTCGAAGTTGTTGACTTCTTCATGCATGGCCATAAGCCAATCCTCATCATCGAGCACTTCCTGTACCTGTTGAGGTTCACAATACGAAACAAACGCATGATGCTCACAATAATTTGAAATTTGTTGACGAGTGGATACTCCCCTTTTTAAACTACCAAGCACGTTCTTCATAAGATGTGACTTGACTCTCAGCTTGTTTTAATCTTGGCTGCTCGACGCTCCAACAGTTCTGCACTTGATAACTGGGGAGCATCAACTGGATCACTCTGCTTGGCCTTGTGTTTTGATCCTCCCTTGGCACCGACACCCCTCTTAGGTGCTGCAGAAGGAAATTGAGAAACAACATCCTGATCAACTCGATTTTCGTCTTGAGCTGGCTCACTGGTTTGTTCTTGATCTTGTGGCTGCTCTTGATCTTGATCTTGTGCCTGCATTTGATCTGGATCTTGTAGCTGCACTTGATCTTGATCTTGAGCAGATTCAGAACCTTGTGTAAGCACTTGGACATCATGTGGTACATCACCATCTTCGAGTGATTGATCTTGTCCTTGAACTTGTTCAGCTGATTGAGGGTTTTCTCTTTGTTCATCGGAAGCGTGTGGGGCTTGCGAGGGTGATGGATCCACTTGAGTAGACCATTGTCCTTGTCCTTCGGCGACAAGGGGTTCCTCAATGGGGAGTATTTGACCAATCCCCGTTCTTCTTATGGGTTGGGGAGGAATTTAATCACCTACATCACAAAGACCATTTTGCTCCACTTGGGAGCCATTATTTTCATCAAAGTCCACGTTACACGTTTCCTCAATGTGCCCGGTGGACTTGTTGAGGACACGGTAAGCATGAGAGTTTGTAGCATAACCAACAAGGATGCCCTCTTGAGCTCTAGAATCAGATTTAGCTAAACGTGCACCTTTCTTGAGAATAAAACACTTACACCCGAATACCCGGAAGTACTTGAGATTGGGTTTGTTTCCGGTGAAAATCTTATATGGGGTCTTGTTCAAGCCTTTGCGGATATAGAGCCGATTGGATGCATGGCATGCTGTGTTTATGGCTTCGGCCCAAAAGTTATACGGGGATTTGAATTCCAGCATCATTGTTCTTGCCGCGTCCATCAACGCCCGGTTCTTCCTTTCTGCCACACCATTTTGTTGAGGGGTATATGGTGCTGAATATTGATGTTTGATTCCCTCATCACTAAGAAACTCATCCAAGGTGTAGTTCTTGAACTCGGTGCCATTTCCACTTCTAATCATCAAAATCTTTGCTTCATGTTGACGTTGAGCTTCATTAGCAAAGTTGATGACGGTTTGTTGAGTCTCACTCTTCCTCTTGAAGAAATATACCCAGGTGTATCTTGAGTAATCATCAACAATCACCAAGTAGTACTTTCTGCCCCCAAGACTATGAAACGATGGAGGACCGAAGAGATCCATATGAAGGATCTCTAGAGGCCTCTTAGTGTAAATGAGAGTCGTTGGACGATGAGCAGTTTCGTGAATCTTCCCTTCAATACAGGCACTGCAAGCATGATCTTTGGCAAAACTCACATTTGTTAGTCCACGAACATGGTCCCCTTTGAGGAGACTTTGCAAAGATCTCATATTGACATGAGCTAGTCGGCGATGCCAAAGCCAGCCCACATCAACTTTAGCCATTAGGCAAGTCGCAATTTTAGTGGGCCGCTGTGAAAAGTTCACCACATAGAGACCATTTTCGACATATCCAACATAGGCTACTTTAAGAGTCTTGCTCCACAAAAGGACCACGGTATCAAGATTAAAGAATGTGGCAAAGCCCATAATTGCAATTTGACGAACCGAAAGTAAATTGTAAGCAAGGGACTCAACAAGCATGACCTTCTCAATAGATAACTCTTGAGAGATGACCACCTTACCAAATCCCAATACCTTGGACGTTGATGCATCAGTGAATTGTACATGGGTGGGCATAGATGGGGAAGGATGCACGGCCACCACTCAGTCCTTGCTTCTGGTCATATGATTTGTTGATCCACTATCGAGCAACCATGACACCCCACCGGAAGCAAACTCCTGCAATAGATCAAGGTTTGCTTTTAGGTACCCATTTTTGAATGGGTCCTTTAATGTTGGAAACAAGGTTCTTAGGAACCCAAATAGCCCATTCAATGGACTCATAGTAAGAACCAACAAATTTGGCATAAACATGCCCATCACTAGCATGACATAAAACATAAGATGGATTGAGTTTGCCGGCTGTGTTGGTAGAAATTGTTTTGCCCTTCTTGACACTACCATCCACCACCTTGCTCCCGTTCTCCTTCTGAGTCCCTTCGTCCTCTTTGACAAAGATGTCCATGAGGGTAGAGGATCGCTTGTTCTTGTTCTTCCTTTTCCTTTTCGACTTGGATGTAAGTCCAAGTTCCTCCTTCCCTACAACTCCCTTTTGATTACTCAAAAGGTCGTTTAGGTTCTTCTCGCCTTGGATGCATGACACAAGGCCCTTCTCAAGTTGACCCTTTAACTTAGCATTTTCCTTCACAAGATGTACATGCTCACAACAAGGGTTAGTTGTACAAGCATTATCAATTATAACAAAAGGAGGACAAGTAGAGATCTCCTTGGTAAGCTTTACTTGGAGTTGATCATGAGACTCTTTCACGGAGAAGTGAGCACCTTTCAAGACCTTGTGATCCTTGTGATACGTCTCCAACGTATCTATAATTTTTGATGGTTCCATGCTATTATCTTGTCAAACTTTGGACATTTTGTATGTATTTTATATCTTTTTTGGGACTAACTTATTAACTCAGTGCCAAGTGCCAGTTCCTGTTTTTTCCATGTTTTTGACCCTTTTCACAGGAGAATTTTAAACGGTGTCCAAACGGAATAAAACTTCCGAAAAGATTTTCTCCGGAACAGAAGATACGCACGAGACTTGAGAACCAAGGCAGGGCCAGCAGGGGACCCCAAAAGCCCCCTAGGCGTGGCCAGGGGGCCCACGCCTAGCAGGCTTGTGGGCCCCGTGTGGCTCGTCTACCCTACCTCTTCCGCCTATAAATTCAGAAAAATTCCAAAACTGTGAGAGAGATCCACGAAAATACTTTTCCGCTGCCGCAAGCTTCTGCCTCCGGAAGATCCCATCTAGGGCACGTTGGGGTGCCCTGCCGGAGGGGGGATTCGGATACGGAGGGATTCTTCGTCAACACCATGACCTCTCCGATGATGCGTGAGTAGTTCACCATAGACCTTCGGGTCCATAGTTAGTAGCTAGATGGCTTCTTCTCTCTCTTGGATCTTCAATACAAAGTTATCCATGATCTTCATGGAGATCTATCCGATGTAATCTTCTTTTGCGGTGTGTTTGTCGAGATCCCATGAATTGTGGATTTATGATCAGATTATCTATGAATCTTATTTGAGTTCCTTCTGAACTCTTATATGCATGATTTCATATCCTTGTAATTCTCTGAATGAATTAGTTATGGTCAAAACAGTGAAACACGACAGGCTGAAACCTACAAGGGTCGGATGTACGGGGGGAGGCCAGAATTCCGGGGCCGTGTATTGATGGGATATATACATAGGGTAGGGTCACAGACCTGACCTGAATGTCCTACCCAAGGGTACCTCATTATTAAGCCAAGGGTCACACGGAAGATTCCGACTGAATGGACATGGCACCTAAAAAGTCACTCGGTACACAAACACTCGGACTACATTCCCATCCACTCGATGACCTGTATCCATTCGGAATGGTTCCAGTTGACATCGAAGACCAGAAGTCATCCTCGTGAAGGCCAACGGACATACGTTCAACCAATGGACTTTAATAGCACTTATTACTTGCATACGTTATCAGTAACGTATATCTTTAACTCATATTGATCGAGCCCATAGATGCTGAGGCCTTGATGAGGGGTAGCGTACTCTATATAAGCCACCCCTCCCCTTTGGCACAAGGGTTCGCACCCCCTAAATTACACAATCCACACTACAAGAGTTCCCGAGCACTGAGAGGTAGGGATGTTACCTCCGAGAGAGGGGCCTCAACTCATACATCTTGTGTACAAGCTTGACGTAGCTAGGACTCTGCCCTCTCCATTCGTACCCTACAACTCTATTGTCGGGTTCATTCCCACAACAGTTGGTGCCCATGTAAGTGCAACATATCGTAGGCCACACCCTCGAGCGATAACTACGTGCAAGAAATAAGGAAACGGACGGGCGGCTGGAAACTCCGCTGACACCGCTTCATCAAGGTATAATCGCCTCATTAAGTGCCATCACGTGACAATTTTTCTCATCAGTTAACTATGCATGCATGCATAACCGCTCGTCGTCATGGCTATGCATTAATTACCCATCATCATGGCTACGCGTTAATTATCCGTCATCATGCATAACCGGGCCATCTGTGGTCCATAATCCCCAAAATATAATCAAACGAAAGAGTATATTCGCAGCTATGCTTGCTACTAACTTACAAGGTCACTCGCCCGTCATCATCCCCGAACAACAGTTTATTTGGACGGACTATCCATTCGAGCTACTAACACGAAGACATGCAACAATTATTTCAGATGAATTTTGCATGCACATGACCAACATGCAGTGACTCGGCCATCCCGTGCGCCATCCCTCACTCGGACGCGTAGTCATCACTCGGCCGCTCTGCGCATCGTCGCTGAGTCGGACGCGTTGTCATTGATACGTCTCCAACGTATCTATATTTTTTGATGGTTTCATGCTATTATCTTGTCAAACTTTGGATGTTTTGTATGCCTTTTATATCTTTTTTGGGACTAACTTATTAACTCAGTGCCAAGTGCGAGTTCCTGTTTTTTCCGTGTTTTTGACCCTTTTCAGAGGAGGATTTTAAACGGAGTCCAAACGGAACGAAACTTCCAAAAAGATTTTTTCTGAAACAGAAGAAGATCGGGGAACTTGAGAACCAAGGCACGGGGTCACCAAGGACCCCACAAGCCCCCTAGCCGCGGCCAGGGGGCCCACGCCTCCCCGGCTTGTGGGCACCCTAGGCCACCTCTGCCCTAGGTCTTTCCCCTATATATTCCCAAAAATTCCAGAAAAAATCTGGAGATCATCGACAGTACTTTTCCGCCGCCGCAAGCTTCTGTCTCCTCAAGATCCCATCTGGGGCACGTTCTGGTGCTGTGCCGGAGGGGGATTCGGATACGGAGGGCTTCTTCATCGACACCATGACCTCTCCGATGATGCGTGAGTAGTTAACCATAGACCTACGGGTCCATAGCTAGTAGCTAGATGGCTTCTTCTCTCTCTTGGATCTTCAATACAAAGTTCTCCATGATCTTCATGGAGATCTATCCGATGCAATCTTCTTTTGCGGTGTGTTTGTCGAGATCCGATGAATTGTGGATTTATGATCAGATTATCTATGAATCTTATTTAAGTTTCTTCTGATCTCTTATACGCATGATTTCATATCCTTGTTATTCTCTTCGAGTTGTGGGTTTTGTTTGGCCAGCTTGATCTATGATTCTTGCAATGGGAGAAGTGCTTGGTTTTGGGTTCATACCGTGCGGTGACCTCACCCAGTGACACAAGGGGTAGCGAGGCACGCATCATGTTGTTGCCATCAAGGGTAAAAAGATGGGGTTTTCATCATTGGTTTGAGATTATCCCTCTACATCATGTCATCTTGCTTAAGGCGTTACTCTGTTCTTCATGAACTCAATACACTAGATGCATGCTGGATAGCGGTCGATGTGTGGAGTAATAGTAGTAGATGCAGAAAGTATCGGTCTACTTGTCTCGAATGTGATGCCTATATGTATGATCATTGCCTTAGATATCGTCATGACTTTGTGTGGTTCTATCAATTGCTCGACAGAAATTTGTTCACCCACCGTAATATTTGCTATTTTGAGAGAAGCCTCTAGTGAACACTATGGCCCCCGGGTCTACTTCACACCATATTTTCAGCCTTACACTTTTACTTGGTTGCACTTTCTGCCTTCAGATCTCACTTTGCAATCAATCTTGAATGGATTGATAGCCCCTTTATAGCGTTGGGTGCAAGCTCTTTGTGTTTGTGCAGGTACTCTGGACTTGACGAGATTCTCCTACTGGATTGATACCTTGGTTCTCAAACTAAGGGAAATACTTACTGCTCCTGTGTTGCATCACCCTTTCCTCTTCAAGGGAAAAACCAACGCAAGCTCAAGAGACGAAGGTTTCTATCGACGTAGCAGAAGGATTTATGGTGCCGTTGTCGGGGAGGATCAAGTCAAGAACTCATCAAAGTAAGTGTCGCAAACTCATCTCTTGCATTTACTTTTTTGCCTCTCGTTTTACTCTCCCCCACTTTTTAAAAACAAAAAAAAATGCCTTTTTCGTTCGCCCTTTCTTTCCCTTGCTTTCTGTTTGCTTGTGTTGCCATGTGCCTTCAATATGCTTGCATCTTCGCTTGCTGAAAATCTAGTGATATGGATCCTCACCCACTTGCTAATCTCTTTAAGAGATCCACTTATGTGGAACCAATTGCTAGTGAGTTGAGTGCACTTGACTTTCTCTATGGAGTTTTGCTTGAGATGCGTGAATCTGAAAATCGTGATGAAGAAATTTATGAAATGATTCACGAGGGTTCCTTGAATTAAAAGCATGATTGCAATGATTTCATTATAAATTCTATTAATGACAATCATGCTAAAAATATGCAAAACCCTAAGCTTGGGGATGCTAGTTTTGCTTAGTCCACTACTTGTTGCAATGATCGTGATTGGGGTGACAATTTTCTTATGATCTTGAAATTTTGTTTAAGCCTCATGATGAATATGATATTTGCAATCAAAGTTGTCAGAATCGTGATTCTGAATTGGATCGGAACGTCTTCGGTAGAATCGAGTCGTAGAATCGAGTCGTGGAATCTAAGATTCTACGCGAACCTGTAAGTACAATTCTTTTAGACATTTCCATGAATTGAAGAAGGTCATAGATTTTTATTTCGTATGTGAATGAAAAAAAATGAGAGTGGATTGCTAGGCTCATTTTTTGAACAATTCAAAAAATGATATTTTGAAGTTTAGAAAAAAATGTGAAAACATACACATGAACCTAAGTCATATACTATATCCGTGTAAAGTTTCATGAACAAATACGTTTTGTGAGCTGCACAAAATCAAAATGGAGGAGTTTTTGTAGTGAACAGTGCATGTGCTAGAAATATTTTTTTTGGTACAACTCACACCAAAAAGTTTTTCATCGTGAAATTATGTCGAGAGGTAGTGTACATATGTAAAAAAATAACATGGTAAAATTATGTAGGATAAGCTCATAACCAGAAGTAGAATTCAGCATAAACCATAGGTCTCTGACATATATGTTCATTAAAGGGCATAGTCATAAATATGCAGGTTCAGCCTGAGCGAACAATAGTAAATAGTTATATAAGTTGTTGAAGAAGAACAAGCACTCAAGTAGTACAAGTCGTCCAAATTGAGATCATCATCTTCATTGTCTCTTGATGGTGCAGCACTAGTAGCACCTCTCTCAGATGTAGAGTGTACTTGATTATTTCCATCTTCGCCAACTTCTTGATTGTTGTCCTCAAAGCCATACCCATCAAGATATTGGTCCAATCCAAGATCATCACCACCTGGTAAGAAATGAAAATAATGGTGATTTCTAAAAACAAAGAATAAAACAATATGTAACATATCCGAGTGAAATGACTCTGTGTACATGCTTCGGTTAAATTATTGACCATATTCTCAACTTCCATTTCAGGATCAGCCACTTGTTCTTTCTGTGCTTCCCTATGGGCAATTCTATCTAGAGCATACAACTAATACTTTTGTGGAGGAAGAACATGATCCTCCTTTTCAGTTATCCATTCATCATCGGAAGATACATCTTCTAAATCATAGGTCACCTTTGCTTGTCTTATTCTTCTAGCTTGCCTATCAAACAACTTTAGATTGTACATGACAAAGACTAGATCATTCATCTTCTCTTGATGCGAGCAATTTCTTTTTTTAGATTGTACCTACATGAGTTTGAGAATAATAGCTAGCCTTAGTTCATCATACATACTATGTAACTTTCCAAAGCAATAGATTAACAAATAAAGTTCTTACTTGCTCGAAGGCACTAAAATTCCTCTCGCAACTTGTAGAGCTACTAGTTAAGCTCAAAATTTTAATAGCAAAATTTTGCAACTCTGAAATTTTAATAGATTAACAAATAAAATTCTTACTTGCTTGAAGGCTTTACTTCACGAGAACCGGTTGCTATCTATTCTAACTTCCTCTTCTTTGCATCACTCTGTTCTTCCTGACAATGTAACAACTTCAGGAACATTGCTCAGACATCATCGGATACTTTGAACAAGGCTCCGAATTAAACCGAGTGCCTGCCAAATGATGCTTCAATCTTTAAATCCATCCTCCTCTAACAACAGAGCAATACTTGGATCTTACAGTCTTCTTTTTAGGAACAACTTCCTCTCCATGACCCCATCCAATGTCAGGCCGATTTCCAGGAGCATTTTTCCTTTTCATTTTACCTTGGCTAGCAGTTGTAGTCGACATATTGCCCTAAAATAAATAAAAATGAAAAAAATAAGAGAAGTGCGAATTAGGAAGTAAAGCACATAAGTAAGATAGTTGTCTAATTACTAGAATTTCTAGTCGATCATTAACAACAAGTCTTGCAATTAGTGACCATCTAGATATTCTATTAATCGGCTAGAAAATATAGTAAACAAACAACGGGTGTGATGGGATAGAATACTCGAAACCATTCACCCCACCCAGATCTTGTTGGGATAAAATATAGTAGTAATAGCATACTCATTGTATACATGCACAAGCACAACCATTCACCTAACCCAGATCTCACACACTTCTTCATTTAAAAAGTAGTACCAAGCTCAAGTATTACCTATGAAGTGGAGCACCTTTGTGATATTCTCGTCAATCCCTTTCTTCATCCATATGTTTACCAGCTCGGATTGGATCTCCGCAATTCCTAGGGTAGATTTAGATGAGAAACCAGAGAGACGAAGAAACGGAGGCACAGCGTCGGCGGCCACGAAAAGGACAACTTATATATGGCTCAGCGTATTGGATATCCACCGTCCATCTTCAATACAAAGGAACGATTAGACCTTGAGCTAGAGTCGCTTATGGTAGCAACTCAACATGCGACTTTACACGATTCCACGACTTGTAGCTACACTCCATAGCGACTCAACAAAAAATGACTATGCTTGCGTTTTGGGTCGTTTCCTACATGTAGGGTCGTAAAGTCTTACGATTTTAAGATCCGAGTCGCGATTCTAACAACTTTGTTTGCAATAATATTGAAAGTGGGTTTGGAGAAGTCATGACTTTAGTTGATCCCACTATTTTTGAAGAGCGTCAACTTTGCATGCATGTGGATCATGAAAAGTATATCCTTTGTGATAGCTATATTATTGAATTTGATTATGATCCCACATGTAATTGCTATGAGAGAGGAAAATATTGTGGTAGAAACTTTCATGTTACCAAATTACCTCTCGTTATGTTGAGATTGCTATTGTCTCTTTCTTCTTCCTTACATTTGGTAACTATTGGTTGTCCTGCCAATTTGTTCTCCTATAAATGCCTATGTATAGGAAGTATGTTAGACTTAGATGTGATTTTCACATGCTTTAGGATGCTCTCGTTGTGCTTCAATTCTTGTCTTTTGTGTGAGCATCATTGATTCTATCACATTATGCCTAGCTAAGGGCGTTAAACAATAGCGCTTGTTGGGAGGCAACCCAATGAATTTATCTTTTTCTTTCTGTTTTGTTGCGTCCACACCATCATAATTCTGTTATGATTGTGTTTTTTGTGTTTCTTTTTGTGTTAGAGCCAAGCAAAACCTTTATGACTAGTCTTGGTGATGGTTGTTTGATCCTGCTGGAAAAAGACAAAAACTTTTCGCTCACGAGATTATTTTTCATTTTTATTCAGAAAGAGATTTTGAGTTGATTCGTTTTGCTGTTGGTTGATATACCTTTTGCCAAGGCAGTCGTAATTGTTCAGAATTTTTTAGGTACCAGAATTATACGAAGTATACACATTGCTACACACTGGTCTGTTTTTGACAGATTCTGTTTTTGTTGAGTTGGTTGCTTGTTTTGATGAAACTATGGATAGTATCGGGGGGTACTATCCATGAAAATTGAGGATATAGTAATCTAACACCAATATAAACAGAAATCAAGATTGTTACAGTACCTAAAGAGGTGGTAGTTTGTTTTCTTGTGCTAATGTTATCACGAGTTTCTGTTTAAGTTTTGTGTTGTGAAGTTTTCAAGTTTTGGGTGATGTTCTCATGGACAAAGGGATAAAGAGTGGAAAGAGATCAAGCTTGGGGATGCCCAAGGAATCCCAAGACAAATTCAAGGACGCCAAAAATCCTAAGCTTGGGGATGCCCCGGGAAGGCATCCCCTCTTTCGTCTTCAATCCATCGATAACATTACTTGGAGCTATATTTTTATTCACCACATGATATGTGTTTTTCTTGGAGCGTCTTGTATCGTAGGAGACTTTTATTTTTGTTGTGTCACAATCATCCTTGCTGCACACCTTTTGAGAGAGACATGCACTCATCGTGAATTTGCTAGAATGCTCATCGTGCTTCACTTATATCTTTTGCGCTAGATAATTTTGCTCTATGTACTTCACTTAGATCTTTTAGAGCACGGCGGTGCGTGACTTGGTAGTTGGCTTATGCTATGAAAGTAGTCCCAAAGGTGATAGGTACCCAAAGAGGATACAAAAACCTCCATCTTCATGTGCATTGGTTAGAAAGAGAAGTCTTGATTCCTCTCAATTAGTTTTGAGACGTGGATTTGGTAATATTAAGAGTTATGTTAGTAGGGTGTTGTGAATCTAGAAATACTTGTGTTGAAGTTAGTGATTCCCATAGCATGCACGTATGGTGAACCTCTATGTGATGAAGTCTGAGCATGATTAGTCTATTGATTGTCATACTTTGTGTGGCGGTCGGGATCGCGCGATGGTTTATACCTACCAACCCTTCCCCTAGGAGTATGCGTTGAATGCTTTGTTTCGATTACTAATAAAACTTTTGCAACAAGTATATGAGTTCTTCATGACTAATGTTGAGTCCATGGTTTAGATGCACTTTCACCTTCCACCATCACTATCTTAGTGCCGTGCAACTTTCGCCGGTGCACAAAACCCACCATTAGCCTCCCTCAAAACAGCCAGCATACCTACCTATTATGGCTTTTTCAAAGTCATTTCGAGATATATTGCCATGCAACTACAACCATGACATGTGCCACCATGTCTACTTTGTGTTGAGGTCATAATTGATCTATTGGTTGTCATCCTTTGTGTTGAGGTCGGGATCGCGCGATGGTTAACACCTACCAACCCTTCCCCTAGGAGTATGCGTTTAGCACTTTGTTTTGATTACTAATAAAAAAACTTCCGCAACAAGTATGTGAGTTATTCATGACTAATGTGAGTCCATAGTATAGATGCACTTTCACCTTCCACCATTGCTAGCCTCTCTAGTGCCGCACAACTTTTGCCGGTACACAAACCCACCATATGCCTTCCTCAAAACAGCCACCATACCTACCTACTATGGCATTTTCATAGCCATTCTGAGATATATTGCCATGAAACTCCTACCGTTCTGTCTCAGGACTTGTGTCGTCACTCTCATATTGCCATTGCATGATCGTAAGATAGCTAGCAAGATGTTTCAATGTCATACGCCAAGCTAGATCATTGCACATCCCGGTACACTGCCGGAGGCATTTCCTATAGAGTCATCATCGTTCTAAGCTTTGAGCTGTGAGTAAATAAAAGTGTGATGATCATCATTATTAGAGCATTGTCCCATGTGAGGAAAAAAAGAGGCCAAATATCCCAAATAAAAATAAGAGAGAAAAAGAGAGAAGGGACAATGCTACTATCTTTTTCCACACTTGTGCTTCATAATAGCACCATGTTCTTCATGATTGAGAGCCTCTCGTTTTGTCACCACCATATGCTAGTGGGAATCTTTATTATATAACTTGGCATGTATATTCCAATGATGGGCTTCCTCAAATTGCCCTAGGTCTTCGGGAGCAAGCAAGTTGGATGCACACCCACTAGTTCTCCTTTTTGAGCTTTCACATGCTTATAGCTCTAGTGCATCCTTTGTATGGAAATCCCTACTCATTCACATTGATATCTATTAATGGGCATCTCCATAGCCCTTTGATACGCTGAGTCAATGTGACCATCTCCTCCTTTTTGTCTCACAACCACCACCACACTCTATTCCACCTACAGTGCTATATCCATGGCTCACACTCATGTGTTGCGTGATAGTTATAAAAAGTTTGAGAAAGTAAGAGTGCGAAAACAATTACTTGGCCAATACCAGGGTTGTGCATGATTTAAATTGGTTGTGTGAGGGTGATGGAGCATAGCCAGACTATATGATTTTGTAGGGATAACTTCCTTTGGCCTTGTTATTTAGAAAGTTCATGATTACCTTGCTAGTTTGCTTGAAGTATTACTGTCTTCATGTCAATAGCAAACTATTGTTTTGAATCTTATGGATCTGAACATTCATGTCACATGAAGGAAGTTACAAAGGACAACCATGCTAGGTGGCACTCCACATCAAAAATTCAGTCTTTATCACTTCCCTACTCGAGGACGAGCAGGAGTTAAGCTTGGGGATGCTTGATATGTCTCCAACGTATCTATAATTTTTGATGGTTTCATGCTATTATCTTGTCAAACTTTGGATGTTTTGTATGCCTTTTATATCTTTTTGGGACTGACTTATTAACTCAGTGCCAAGTGCCAGTTCCTATTTTTTCCGTGTTTTTGACCATTTTCAGAGGAGGATTTTAAACGGAGTCCAAACGGAACGAAACTTCCAAAAAGATTTTTTCCAAAACAGAAGAAGATCGGGGAACTTGAGAACCAAGGCACGGGGGTCACCAGGGACCCACAAGCCCCCTAGCCGCGGCCAGGGGGCCCCGCCTCCCAGGCTTGTGGGCTCCCTGGGCCACCTGTGCCCTATGTCTTTCGCCTATATATTTCGAAAAATTCCAGAAAAAATCAGGAGATCATCGAAAGTACTTTTCCGCTGCCGCAAGCTTTTGTCTCTGCAAGATCCCATATGAGGCACGTTCTGGTGCCCTGCCGTAGGGGGATTCGGATACGGAGGGCTTCTTCATCAACACCATGACCTCTCTGATGATGTGTGAGTAGTTCACCATAGACCTACGGGTCCATAGCTAGTAGCTAGATGGCTTCTTCTCTCTCTTGGATCTTCAATACAAAGTTCTCCATGATCTTCATGGAGATCTATCCGATGTAATCTTCTTTTGCGGTGTGTTTGTCGAGATCCCATGAATTGTGGATTTATGATCAGATTATCTATGAATCTTATTTGAGTTCCTTCTGAACTCTTATATGCATGATTTCATATCCTTGTAATTCTCTTCGAGTTGTGGGTTTTGTTTGGCCAGCTTGATCTATGATTCTTGCAATGGGAGAAGTGCTTGGTTTTGGGTTCATACCGTGCAGTGACCTCACCGAGTGATAGAAGGGGTAGCGAGGCACGCATCGTGTTGTTGCCATCAAGGGTAAAAAGATGGGGTTTTCATCATTGGTTTGAGATTATCCCTCTATATCATGTCATCTTGCTTAAGGCGTTACTCTGTTCGTCATGAACTCAATACACTAGATGCATGCTGGATAGCGGTCGATGTGTGGAGTAATAGTAGTAGATGCAGAAAGTATTGGTCTATTTGTCTCGGACGTGATGCCTATATGTATGATCATTGCCTTAGATATCGTCATGACTTTGCGCGGTTCTATCAATTGCTCGACAGTAATTTGTTCACCCACCGTAATATTTGCTATTTTCTGAGAAGCCTCTAGTGAACACTATGGCCCCCGGATCTACTTCACACCATATTTTCAGCCTTATACTTTTGCTTTGTTGCACTTTCCGCCTTCAGATCTCACTTTGCAATCAATCTTTAAGGGATTGACAACCCCTTTATAGCGTTGGGTGCAAGCTCTTTGTGTTTGTGCACGTACTCTGGACTTGACGAGATTCTCCTACTGGATTGATACCTTGGTTCTCAAACTGAGGGAAATACTTACTGCTCCTGTGCTTCATCACCCTTTCCTCTTCAAGGGAAAAACCAATGCAAGCTCAAGAGACGGCAGAACGTTTATGTCGACGTAGCAGTCATCACTCGGTCGCTCTGTGCGTCGTCCCTCAGTCGGACGCGTCGCCATCACCCGGATGCTCTACGCGTCGTCACTCAGTCGGGCGCGTCGTCATCACTCGGCCGCTCTGCGCGTCGTTGCTCAGTTGGACGCGTCGTCATCTCTCGGCCGCTTTGCGCGTCGTTGCTCAGTCAGATGTGTCGTCATCTCTCGGCTGTCCTGCATGTCGTCGTTCAGTCGGACGCGTCATCATCAATCGGCCGCTTTGCGCATCGTCACTTCGTCAGACGCGTCGTCATCACTTGGTTGCCCTGCATGCCGCCACTCAGTCGGATGCTCCATCATCACTCGGCCGCCCTGCGTGCCGTCGCTGAGTCGGGCGCGTCGTCATCACTCGTCAACTCCGCGCATCTCCACTTAGTCGGATGCTCCATCGTCACTCGGCCGCCCTGCATGCCGTCGCTCAGTCAGACACATCATCAGCACTCGGCAGCTTTGCACATCGCCACTCAGTCGGATGCTCCATCGTTACTCGGCAGCTCCACGCATCGCCACTCAGTCGGATGCTCCATCGTCATTCGGCTGGCCTGTGTGTCGTCCCTCGGTCGGACGCGTCGTCACCACTCGGTCGCCCCACGCACCGTCCCTCAGTCGTACAGTTACCTAGATGCCTCTATGCGCCATTCTCGACCAACATGCTCGACTTAAGGGGCCGGTGTGTCGCCACTCTGTGAGACGTGTCTACCTCACTCGGACGCTACGTGCACCGTCACTCAGCTGGATGCTCCTTTGTCGCTCGGCCGCTCCACGCGTCGTCACTAAGCTGGACGCTCCTTCGTGACTCGGCCGCTCCGCGCGCCGTCACTCATCTAGACGCTCCTTCGTCACTCGGCCTCTCCGCTCGCTATCACTCAGCTGGACGCTCCTCCGTCGCTCGGCCGCCCCGCGTATCGCCATTCCGTGCGGCCTTTCCTCATCACCCAACCGCTCTACGCGCCATCGCTCAGCTGGACACATATGCAACGTAACCCTAAGTGGGTGAACGACTTAGTCGCGAACCTGATTTCGCCTAAGTTCAAAACTACTCCGAGTACGGACATGCTCCACACTCAGGGACTTACCTGCGATTCCGTATCGCCTAAGTTAAAAACAACTCCGAGTACGGACATGCTCCACACTTGGGGACTTAGCTGCGACTCCGTATCGCCTAAGTTAAAAACAACTTCGAGTACGGACATGCTCCACACTCGGGGACTTAGTTGCGATTCCGTATCGCCTAAGTTAAAAATAACTCCGAGTACGAACATGCTCCACACTTAGGGACTTAGCTGTGACTCCGTATCACCTAAGTTAAAAACAACTGCAAGTACGGACATGCTCCACACTCGGGGGCTTAGCTCCGACTCCGTATCGCCTAAGTTAAAAACAACTTCGAGTACGGACATGCTCCACACTCGGGGACTTAGCTACGATTCCGTATCACCTAAGTTAAAAACAACTTCGAGTATGGACATGCTCTACACTGTGGTATTTAGCTGCGACTCTGTATCGCCTAAGTTAAAAACAACTTCAAGTACGGACATGTTCCACACTCGGGGACTTAGCTGCGACTTTGTATCGCCTAAGTTAAAAACAACTCCGAGTACGAACATGCTCCACACTCGGGGGCTTAGCTGCGACTCTGTATCGCCTAAGTTAAAAACAACTCCGAGTACAGACATGCTCCACACTCGGGGACTTAGCTGCGACTCTGTATCGCCTAAGTTAAAAACAACTCCGAGTACGGACATGCTCCACACTCGGGGACTTAGCTGCGACTCAGTATCGCCTAAGTTAAAAACGACTCCGAGTACGAACATGCTCCACACTCGGGGACTTAGCTGCGACTCGGTACCGCCTAAGTTAAAAACAACTCCGAGTACGGACATGCTCCACACTCGGGAGCTTAGTTGCGATCCCGTATCGCCTAAGTTAAAAAATACACTCGAGGACTCGACCTTGATCCATAAATCATATGAGGAAGACTCAACAAACATTTAGCATGACGAGCACTAGAAGACTTAAACCCTCTACCAGACTCATCTAGTCCGACACAGGTTCGGGGACTACACCAAGTGGGTGCACTAAGCATGCTCAAGTGGAAGAGAAATACAAAAAGAGACATTCTGCTTGGTCATGTCCAACAACAACATTCAAGTTCAACAAACTCCAACCGACTACCAGCAATCAGTCAGAGTCTGAGGGGCTACTGTTGGGATACACAAAACGGGTAGACCCATGAAGGGTCAAAATACCATAATAGTATGGGGTCCACACATGAGGTGGGCCCAGACAAATACATACATACTATCCACTCGGACGACGGTAAACCACTTGACCATATGTCTTACTCGGATATGCGAAGACCAACAAGGCAGTCGAAGCATCATACTCATAGTGGAGGTTTCGTAGTGGGGCGTCATCATGGCGTTAATGCCCCAGATTGTAACATAGGAGGTGAGGGGGTGGCGCACTCTATATAAGCCACCCCCACCACATAGCTCAGGGCTGGTTCCTCTCTAGTCTTAGGATTTAGCTTGGAGATTCGTTCTCCCCTCTTTCTCGCTCTCGCTCTACTACATCGTGTAACTCCATGTTCATGACAAATAAGCAAAGCCTCTCCGGAACACGAGACGTAGGGTTGTTATCTCCACCGCGAGAGGCCCGAAGTTGCTAAAATCATCGTGTCACCCATTTCCATCTCGATAGATCATGCTCCTATACCCTACCCCCCTTTCTATTGTCGGAATCATTACCACGACATGTATCGAGAGATGTAGGATACGAAGTATGTCTAGAGGGGGGTGATTAGACTACTTGAGCAATTAAAAACTTAGCCTTTTCCCAATTTTAGTTGTGGGTTAGTTTTAGCAATTATGACTAGTCAAGTTCACCCTACACATGCATATCTAGGAGTGTAGCAGCGGAAAGTAAAGACATGCAAATGTAAGTAGAGGGTAAGGAAAGGAAGATCAAACGCAAAGGTTGACACGGTGATTTTGGGCGTGGTTCCGATAGGTGGTGCTATCATATGTCCACGTTAGTGGAGACTTCAACCCATGGAAGGTAACGACCGCGAGAGTCCATGGAGGGCTCCACCCACAAGGGGTCCACGAAGAAGCGGCCTTGTCTATTCCACCATGGCTTACGTCCGCGAAAGACTAGCCTCACTCGGGGTAGATCTTCACGAAGTAGATGATCTCCTTACCCTTACAAACTTCTTGGTTCAACTCCACAACACGAAGTAGGAGGCTCCCAAGCGACACCTAACCAATCTAGGAGGCACCACCCTCCAAAAGGTAATAGATGTGGTAGAACAACGAAATCCTTGCTCTTGTGCTTCAAAAGATAGTCTCCTCAACACTCAATCATTTTCTCAGTTTGGCATGGGTAGGACAGATTGATTTGGTGGAAAACAACTTGGGGAGGCTAGAGATCAAGTTTCTAATGGGTAGATTGGAAATATCTTGATCTCAACACATGAGTAGGTGGCTCTCTCTTAGAAAAATGGATATGGCAAGTGTGTGTGTGTGTGTGTGTGTGTGTGTGTGTGTGGAGTGCTTTCTCTCTGAATGAGAGGTGGTGGAAGGGTATATATAGGCATCTCCCAAAGTCCAACCGTTACAACATTATTAAAAACTTGGTGACACCGAAATTAATCTCGGTGGTACCAAGTTGCACTAAATGTGGGAACTTTTGAATTCTCGGTGAGACCGATATATGAATCTCGGTGGTACCGATACGATGACCTAAGGGAGTTTGCAAATCTTGGTGGTACCGATTCCAAACTCAGAAATTCCGGTTCTTGAAATAGAGATACTAGAAAGTTGGTCACTGTCTTACGGTGGCACCGATATGAAAGTAAGTGGTACGGAGATATAAGGGTTTGGCAAAGGATCCGTCACTGGAAAAATTGGTAGGGATGAATGGAAAAACTCGTTGGCACCTATTTTGTTGTATAGGCTTTGGACAGAGATTTTGTGAGAGAAATGTGAGTATTTTTGGTGGCTATCTCTAAGTAGTTGAGCAACAAATTGATCATAATACTTCACCCTTTTTAATAGTATTGGCTTTCCTATGAACTCAAAAGTGATTTATCACAATATAAAATATAGGGTTCTCTTGCTTGAAGCTTGAGCCAATCCTATTACTTTCCTTGCATCAAGGGGTTTGTCCTCACAATCATTTGGCCCACGCATCTTTGAACTTTTCTGAAATATACTTGGATCAGATCATTAGTTCAATGATACATATGTTGTTATTAATTATCAAAACCACCTTAGGGAGAAATTGGCTTTCCGTCT
The DNA here is from genome assembly GCF_904849725.1 of Hordeum vulgare subsp. vulgare. Lineage (NCBI taxonomy): Eukaryota > Viridiplantae > Streptophyta > Magnoliopsida > Poales > Poaceae > Hordeum > Hordeum vulgare. The sequence continues at coordinate 259,957,390 of NC_058521.1, forward strand.
CCCCCTTTTTAGTAATTGATGACAACATATAGATCAAATCTTCGACAAAAGATATAATCAATGATTAGCATCATCGCTTTGAGAAGTATGTGTAAAATAAGAGCTCCCCCTAAATTTGTGCACTATGTTAAATTTGTGTTTGAATGCAAATGCATAATCAATTAGGAACATGGGTCACTCTTCCATGTCACATACATCTTGGTGGTGCGCCTAAATGATACGAATGAACATCAATGCACATAACACTAAACAAATAAGTGAATGGTCATCATGTAGATAGCTCAAAGGTATAATGTAGTAGCATCAACAATCAAAGCGTATGATCAAACATGAAAGTTTAAGTCATCCAAAAGACCAAATGTTCTGTAAAACCAAAAGAGAGCAAAAAAGACTCTCTCTCTCTCTCTCTCTCTCTCTCTCAGCCCTAGTTGATATATACACTTCTCCCCTTTGGGAACAAGTTACCAAAAAGTTCAAAGATCTAGAACTAATCATCTCTTGGGGCTCGATCTCCTCAAGTAGCAATCAATGGAGTAGAAAGAAGAGCATCAGCGAAGGCTTATGCGGATGTCCCTGAAGCTCGAGGTGTAGACACTAGAGGTGCACGAGCTCGAGCTAGAGGTGAAGGTGGTGATGCTTGAGCTAATGAAGATGGTCTTGCTTCCGTCAGTGGCACAACTGCTGACCTAGACTGGGTCCTGAACTGGGTAGTTGTGGGAAGAGGCGATTTATCATCATCACTGCTAGAGCAAGGAATATGCACTGCATCAACCTCATGCTCGAGCTTCTCAACAGTGGTAGTCAACTCTGTCACTTTGACATCGAGGTCATGGAATTTTGTTTCCAAGATCCTCTCAAGAGTCTTCTGGTTCACCAGGATATCAGAAATATTCTTCTCCATCCCTCGGATGGTGCTGACAAGAAATGACATCTGCTCCTCTCTAGATCTAAGCTCTGGAGCTGGAGCATCTCTGGCTGCCTCTGCCTATGCTGCCTCTGCTGCCTCATTGTAGCTAAGCTGGGATGGCTAAGGTCCATCACAACTTTATTGTCCTCGAACTCTGGCTGTAGTGGAAGGTGTGGACGATCAAGTTGGTATGCATGCTTGCCAATCTTGGCATTGATGAGCATCTAATTATACGATGCATACCCACAAGATCTTGTGTGATCTACATCAATCCTCGTGACATTCTCTACTATCAAATCCATCACTTTGATCCGGGTATGGGTGTCTAAGTGGTGCAACATGCTAATGGAATGCCCTCTGGTCATCTTATCATCTCCTGTTTTAGGCATCACGGTATGTCTCATAATGGTGTTAGTTGTTGGTATTCCTGCTTGCAGAAAATAGACAGAGCCAAGCTTATGTGTCTTCACATGCTGATGGGGCACTGGATTGTACATGTTCGCCATAGTGTTATGATTCATCTTGGGTTCTGAGTACACATCCAAATCACCCTCTTGGGTCTGAGGGGCACCAATGATAGCGGCCCACTCATCTACGGTAGACTTATACCGGTGACCGTTCGTCATCTACACTATCCTTCCATATGGAAAGAAATGAGTAGTTGAATAGAATTGCATAATCATCTCATCATTCCAAACTATCATCTCTCCCAACAAAATCTTCAATATCAATCACCATGAATTTCTCTCTCACATGAGGAAAGTAGTCCTCATTGTCCTTGATGTAATTCCATTCAACATATCTCATGTCACTGACTGCACGACTCTTGTCTAGCAACACTATCTCATAAAAGTTTTGTTGCTCCTTTGTAACGACTAAGATGCGGCCCTTTCCTTATTTGGGGGGCGAGGCCTCAAAAGGGAAAGGGGCACATCTACATGTTTCGCAAGCGAGATAATGATAACATTACATAACTGAAAGAGTGACAAGTAGGGCATACACTACCCATCTGATAAGAACATACCCATATAGTCATACACACACACTTATTCAAAACATGGTATGGTCCAGCTACGAACAAGATGAAAACAGATAAAGCTATGATATCCCGCATGCTGGACCCACGATCACGACCACGGCCTCTAGTCCTCCGGATAAGTCACGTACAGCCTGCCGTTGTCCTCGTCGAACTCCCACTTCAACTGAATTTCATCGAGATCTCCTGCATCAGGGATACCTGTACCTGTGGGTGTTTGTAGTAAACCGTGAACCACAAGGACTCAGCAATCGAATGACCTTGGTATCGAGTCTAGCCGAGTTAATGGGCGTTTGCAGCAACCTAAGCATATATGGTGGTTACCTTACGATGATCTGAGTTAACATATGGTGGGCTACGCAAGATGGTCGAAGACTAGGTTGATCACTAAGTGATCCTGAACACCTACTTACGTCAGTCATAACCCCACCGTGGTCATGATCAGAGAAGGAACTCTAAAAGAGACAGTCATGGTTACGCACTCAGTTGGCAGTTTATTAGAATTACTTTAAGTTGTCTAGAACCGGATGTTAACAAAATATCCATATTTGCCACATAACCACGGACACGGCTTTCCAAAATATTAAACCCTGCAGGGGTGCTCCAACTAGTCCATCACAAATTACCACGGGCCGCATAGTAATCCTCTACCACGAAACTCGTGATCTCGTGTGATTCCTTAGAGGAAAACCTCAACTCTGAGAAGACCTAGAGTCTCACCGGAATCCCAATGCGCAAGATATATCGCTAAGGTAAGACAAATCTGGCAAGACCTCCCAACGTGTCGACGATCCCGATAGGAGCCGCGTATCTCATTCTCAGGACACGATGGATGAGCAGTACGTACAGTGGCGTGATAGAAATCCCCGAGTTGCCCCGGATGGCCCCGCAAGTGGCTATGGTTTGGACCAACACTCATGAGGAGCACTGGCCCGGGTTGTTGATTAACTCCTCGGGGTAGCTATTCCCTATGCATTTTATTATTAAGTTCTAGCAAATTAAAACCAAAGTTGGGTCCTGGCATACGAGTCTTAACACTATACGATTTATCAAGGGGGTCCCCATAACAACCCCGAACGTGTTAGGAGCGCTCAATTATGGAATAAAACACCGGCAGCCGAAGCTAAGGCGGCAACAACGGGACAAATCACCCGGAAAAAGGCTAGGCCTTCCGTTATTTACCAAGTATATAGGTGCATTCATTAAATAGCAGTTAAACATAATGATATCAAAATGCCCATGTTATCACATGGACCAGCTGGCGCCTGCAACTAGCAATGCTATCCATTAGTGGTTGAGAAAGCCTACTTAGCCAAACAATATTTGCTAGAAAGGGAAGTGTTTGAGGTTTCATGGCAAAGTTTGATGGCATATGTATCATGTGGTAGGCAGCGGACATGTAACGGAGGAAACATAACTCTAAGCATAAAAAAGCTAGAAACGGTGTCAAGGTCACGGTCATCTTGCCTGTGATTTCTTTAGACTGGAACTGCTCTTGATCTTCCTGCACGAACTCTCCAGAATCCATGTACTCGCTCTCCGTTCCCGATGCTACCCAAAGATAAGATAATAGCAAATAAACACCAGCAAAACATAATGCAACAACCAATATGATGCATGTGTGATGAAGAGGGCATGCATCACTATTCTAGTCACTTTCAAATGCATTAGTTAAGTTGTTTATCTTCTGGACAGAACCTCATGTTAATTTATCTTGACATGCATGAACATGGCATAATCATATGCATCACAAGAAAATGATGCAAAAACCTATAAAGAACGTCGTGAACGGTGAAAGGACGTGGATGTCGCCTAGAGGGGGGTGAATAGGCGCTTTAAAATAATTAAGGTTTAGGCTTGAACAAATGCGGAATAAAACTAACGTTTAATATGTCAAGCACAAAACCTACAAACAACTAGGCTCACCTATGTGCACCAACAACTTATGCTAAGCAAGATAAACAACTAAGTGATAGCAAGATATATTACAATAAAAAAATATGTCTATCACAAAGTAAAGTGCATAAGTAAAGGGTTCGGGTAAGAGATAACCGAGGCACGGGGAGACGATGATGTATCCCGAAGTTCACACCCTTGCGGATGCTAATCTCCATTGGAGCGGTGTGGAGGCACAATGCTACCCAATATGCCACTAAGGCCACCGTAATCTCCTCACGCCCTCGCACAATGCAAGATGTCGTGATTCCACTAAGGGACCCTTGAGGGCGGTCACCGAACCCATACAAATGGCAACCCTTGGGGGCGGTCACCGAACCCGTACACGTGGAAACCCTTGGGGCGGTTACCGGTACCAGTACAAATTGCTCGAGGCAATCTCCTCAACCTAATTGGAGACCCCGACGCTTGCCCGGAGCTTCACACCACAATGATTGAGCTCCGAGACACCACCAAGCTTCTAGGATGCCAAAGCATCCACGAAGAACAATATCTAGGGTACTAAGTACCAAAGGTAGTAAGGTTCTCAACTTCTCACTTCCACGTATCACCGTGGAGAACTCAAACCGATGCAACCAATGCAATGGCAAGAACACACGAAGTGGTCAAGTCCCTCACACTCAAATCCCTCCACAACAATGAAAGCTATGGAGAAATATGAGAGGAAGAACAAGGAGCTCACAAAGAACTCCAAGATCTAGATCCAAGGGGTTCCCCTCACATAGAGGAGAAAGTGATTGGTGGAGATGTGGATCTAGATCTCCTCTCTCTTTTCCCTCAAGAACAAGCAAGAATCATTGGAGGGATTGAGAGTTAGCAAGCTCTAAGAATGTCAACAATGGAGGTAGAACAAGAGCTCAACGGATGGATAAGACCAAGGGGGAAGAAGACCCCCTTTATATAGTGGGGGAGGGAATCAGACCGTTACCCCCACTTACAGTCCGAGCCCAGCGGTACTACCGCTGGCTCCACCGGTACTACCGCTGACCCTCCGGCGGTACTACCGCTGGCTCCAGCGGTACTACCGCTGGCTGCAGCGGTACTACCGCTGACCCTCCAGCAGTACTACCGCTGGCTGCAGCGGTATTACCGCTGAGCCCATGGTAGCGCAAAGATACTACCGGGCCAACCACTGCCAAGAAAGTCATCGCAAAAATGTCCGACGCAGTACAACTGCAAAGAAGATGGTACTAAAATCTTGGAGCGGTACTACCGCTAACCAGGGGCGGTACTACCGCTGGGCCAGCGGTACTACCGCTAGGTCCAGCGGTACTACCGCTCGCCACTGAAATAGCCATAACTATCGCATACGAGCTCCGAATCGAGCAAACCCAAGCTTGTTGGATTCAGGACGACAAGACCATGCTGATATGAAAATGCCAATGATCTAGAGATGTGAGACCTCTATGAATTAAGAACCGGCAAAAACTCCAACATCGAAAACATCATAGTAGTTGCACATGAACTCCGTTTTCGATGAACTCGAGCTTGTCATGAAGATGACCATAAGCTCTAAAACTCACAAAGAGAAACACCAAACAAGAACCAAGAAGTATGATGCAAGGATGCAAATGGTTTGAGCTCTCAACGAAAGATACGATCAAGCTACTCACTTGGGAGCCCCCCTTGACAGTACAACAATCTATCCTAAACAGAAAACCTATCAAGGGCAAACCTATACCTTGGACCTCGTCCTCTTGAGCTAGATGATGATGATCTTGGCTTCCTCAAGATGGACCACCTTTCTTGATTGTGTTGGCTTGATGAAGACTAGTTGATTGCTCCCCCATACTCACTATGGGTGAGCCACTCTTCAGCATATCTTCATAAGTCCATTGCCACCACAATGGACGGCAAGCTTCAAGCATGATATCTTCGTGTTGATCCACTTGAACTTGCACACCGCAATCTTGATGACGATCACCACTTGACGTCATCCTTCATGGGTTGTATGAGATCTTACTCTAGACGCAAGCCCATGGAAACACACCTAACCCCCACATAGAACTCTCACAAAGACCATGGGTTAGTACACAAATACGTACTGGACAATGCTTACCATACCATGGGATCACTTGATCCCTCTCGGTACATCTTGTACGCTTTGTGTGTTGATCATCTTGATTTACTCTTTGTCTGAGATCTTGATCAACCTTGTGTCTCTATGACCATTCTTTGGATAATACCTTGAATACCATCTTGGTCATCATATAAACCCCTTGAACCCAACAGATGGACTTCAAGAAGTGCCTATGGACAAATCCTATAAATGTAACTTAAGGCAACCGTTAGTCCATAGGAATTTTCATCAATTACAAAACCACATATGGAGATATATGCTCTAACAAACGGAGTCTCGGATCAACCGGAAACTACAAAACAAGTTACGAAGGTCTACAGACTCAAAACAGCCACAAACACAATTATATGGGCACTCACTGGTGTAACCAGGTTGCCATATGAGCAAGCACCAAAATACAAGTGGGATGGGGTTTGAGAACACACAAAACCATCACCCATAGCCCACACAAGCTCAAAAACCAGTTTGACACAAAATCTGTTTTTAACAGCAACATAGCACTTCGACTACAATATCTATAGCAGCTACATCCCTCTAAATAATTCAAACAAGACATAAAATTGAATCCATCCAACTGCATTACAACCTATAACAAGTAGCTAAGTCAAAGGGATCACACATCAGCAGATATACAGCCCCTAACTTGGACAAAATATCACAGATTGGGACTTAGTGAAAATTACAGATTTTCACTAGCTGCTTATGCTCTAAAGCATTTTGGCAGCCTCCAAAATGATATCTACAGGAGGTATCTGGGCATGAAATTTGACATAGAACTAGACAAACATAACAGCAAACAAACATTGGTTTGTTGCTTGGGCTAGTTCCCAACATAGGAGCAAATGTGAACAACCCAACAGGGCAAGAAAATAACCCCAGATTCCCAGACTTAGTGAAATTCACAGTTTTGCACAAATCTGTCATTTTCAGCCAAGTGCCCACTTTGACAAGGTGTAATAAGAACATGCAAAATCCTAAGAACAAAATATTTGTCCCAAGTTGTAGAGGGGTTCACCCACTGCCATCTACCAAGGAATCAACATCAAAAGATCAATGCTCCACTTAATACAAAGCTCTAAATAGGGCATGAAATCCTAAGTTGCAACACTTAGGGAAAATCTTACTACCTCCACAAACAACAAAACAATCATAGGGGAAAATATATAGTGAGGGGGTCTACCTGGTAGTGGCCCTCACAGGATGACATGTGGGACCTGACAGTGGCCACTGTCATACACAGAGCACCCAAACTCACAAACATGAGCAAAATAAAGGTGCAAGAGGGGGAATCGAACCCACCACCTCTCTGCTACACACCTCACCATCTACCACTACGGAGGAGATAAATCAGCTAAGCTACCTGCTACCAATTCTACCACACGGGAAAACACCAGAAAAACACAAGGCGCTAGGGGGATTTGAACCCACGACGCAAGGGGTTGCATACACAGCGCTCAACCAGTCGGGCTAGGAGGGGAATCTGATCAGAAGGGGTTCTGCTACTCTGAAACTGGCGCTACTGCAACTAGCAACAGGACAGGGCATCGCCGTCGGGACAGGGGACGACGCCGTTGTTGGAATTATGCCCTAGAGGCAATAATAAATATAGTTATTATTATAATTCCTGTATCAAGATAATCATTTATTATCCATGCTATAATTGTATTGAATGAAGACTCATTTACATGTGTGGATACATAGACAAAACACTGTCCCTAGCAAGCCTCTAGTTGGCTGGCCAGTTGATAAAAGATAGTCAGTGTCTTCTGATTATGAACAAGGTGTTGTTGCTTGATAACTGGATCACGTCATTAGGAGAGTCACGTGATGGACTAAACCCAAACTAATAGACGTAGCATGTTGATCGTGTCATTTTGTTGCTACTGTTTTCTGCGTGTCAAGTATTTGTTCCTATGACCATGAGATCATATAACTCACTAACACCGTAGGAATACTTTGTGTGTATCAAACGTCGCAACGTAACTGGGTGACTATAAAGATGCTCTACAGGTATCTCCGAAGATGTTAGTTGAGTTAGTATGGATCAAGACTGGGATTTGTCACTCCGTGTGACGGAGAGGTATCTCAGGGCCCACTCGGTAATACAACATCACACACAAGCCTTGCAAGCAATGTGACTTAGTGTAAGTTGCGGGATCTTGTATTACGGAACGAGTAAAGAGACTTGCCGGTAAATGAGATTGAAATAGGTATGCAGATGCTAACGATCGAATCTCGGGCAAGTAACATACCGAAGGACAAAGGGAATGACATACGGGATTATATGAATCCTTGGCACTGAGGTTCAAACGATAAGTTCTTCGTAGAATATGTAGGATCCAATATGGGCATCCAGGTCCCGCTATTGGATATTGACCGAGGAGTCTCTCGGGTCATGTCTACATAGTTCTCGAACCCGCAGGGTCTGCACACTTAAGGTTCGACGTTGTTTTATGCGTATTTGAGTTATATGGTTGGTTACCGAATGTTGTTCGGAGTCCTGGATGAGATCACGGATGTCACGAGGGTTTCCGGAATGGTCCGGAAATGAAGATTGATATATAGGATGACCTCATTTGATTACCGAAAGGTTTTCGGAGTTACCGGGAATGTACCGGGAATGACGAATGGGTTCCGGGAGTTCACCGGGGGGCAACCCACCCCGGGGAAGCCCATAGGCCTTGAGGGTGGCGCACCAGCCCTTAGTGGGCTGGTGGGACAGCCCAAAAAGGGCCCTATGCGCATTGGAAGAAAAATCAAAGAGAAAGAAAAAAAAGCAGGAGGTGGGAAGGGAAGGAAGGACTCCCACCCACCAAACCAAGTCCAACTCGGTTTGGGGGGGAGACCTTCCCCCCTTGGCTCGGCCGACCCCCTTGGGGCTCCTTGAGCCCCAAGGCAAGGCCCCCCCCTCTCCCACCTATATATACGGAGGTTTTAGGGCTGATTTGAGACGACTTTTCCATGGCAGCCCGACCACATACCTCCACGGTTTTTCCTCTAGATCGCGTTTCTGCGGAGCTCGGGCGGAGCCCTGCTGAGACGAGATCATCACCAACCTCCGGAGCGCCGTCACGCTGACGGAGAACTCTTCTACCTCTCCGTCTCTCTTGCTGGATCAAGAAGGCCGAGATCATCGTCGAGCTGTACGTGTGCTGAACGCGGTGGTGCCGTCCGTTCGGCACTAGATCGTGGGACTGATCGCGGGATAGTTCGCGGGGCGGATCGAGGGACGTGAGGACGTTCCATGACATCAACCGCGTTCACTAACGCTTCTGCTGTACGGTCTACAAGGGTACGTAGATCACTCATCCCCTCTCGTAGATGGACATCACCATGATAGGTCTTCGTGCGCATTGGAAAATTTTTGTTTCCCATGCGACGTTCCCCAACAGTGGCATCATGAGCTAGGTTCATGCGTAGATGTCTTCTCGAGTAGAACACAAAAGTTTTTGTGGGCGGTGATGTGCGTTTTGCTGCCCTCCTTAGTATTTTCTTGATTCCGCGGTATTGTTGGATTGAAGCGGCTTGGACCGACATTACTCGTACGCTTACGAGAGACTGGTTTCATCGCTACGAGTAACCCCGTTGCTCAAAGATGGCTGGCAAGTGTCGGTTTCTCCAACTTTAGTTGAATCGGATTTGACCGAGCAGGTCCTTGGATGAGGTTAAATAGCAACTCATATATCTCCGTTGTGGTGTTTGCGTAAGTAAGATGCGATCCTACTTGATACCCGTGGTCACCACGTAAAACATGCAACAACAAAATTAGAGGACGTCTAACTTGTTTTTGCAGGGTATGCTTGTGATGTGATATGGCCAATGATGTGATGTGATATATTGGATGTATGAGATGATCATGTTGTAATAGATAATATCGACTTGCACGTCGATGGTACGGCAACCGGCAGGAGCCATAGGGTTGTCTTTATACTAACGTTTGTGCTTGCAGATGCGTTTACTATTTTGCTAGGATGTAGCTTTAGTAGTAATAGCATGGGTAGCACGACAACCCCGATGGTGACACGTTGATGGAGATCATGGTGCGGCGCCGGTGACAAGAAGATCGTGCCGGTGCTTTGGTGATGGAGATCAAGGAGCACGTGATGATGGCCATATCATGTCACTTATGAATTGCATGTGATGTTAATCCTTTTATGCACCTTATTTTGCTTAGAACGACGGTAGCATTATGAGGTGATCTCTCACTAAAATTTCAAGACGAAATTGTGTTCTCCCCGACTGTGCACCGTTGCTACAGTTCGTCGTTTCGAGACACCACGTGATGATCTGGTGTGATAGACTCAACGTTCACATACAACGGGTGCAAAACAGTTGCGCACGCGGAACACTCGGGTTAAGCTTGACGAGCCTAGCATGTGCAGACATGGCCTCGGAACACATGAGACCGAAAGGTCCATCATGAATCATATAGATGATATGATTAGCATAGGGATGCTTACCACTGAAACTATGCTCAACTCACGTGATGATCGGACTTGAGCTAGTCTAAGTGGATCATGAACCACTCGAATGACTAGAGAGATGTACTTTTTGAGTGGGAGTTTAGCGAATAATTTGATTAATTTAAACTCTAATTATCTTGAACATAGTCTAAGTCCACTTTGAATATATTTGTGTTGTAGATCATGGCTCACGCGACAGTCACCCTGAATTTTAATACGCTCCTAGAGAAAGCTAAGTTGAAAGATGATGGAAGCAACTTTGTAGACTGGGCTCGTAATCTTAAGCTAATCTTACAAGCTGGGAAGAAGGATTATGTCCTTAATGCTGCGCTAGGAGATGAACCACCCGCTACGGCTGATCAGGATGTTAAGAACGCTTGGTTAGCACGTAAGGAGGACTACTCAGTAGTTCAATGTGCAGTCTTGTATGGCTTAGAACCGGGACTTCAACGTCGCTTTGAGCGTCATGGAGCATTTGAGATGTTCCAGGAGTTGAAGTTTATCTTTCAGAAGAACGCCCGGATCGAGAGGTATGAGACCTCCGATAAATTCTATGCTTGCAAGATGGAGGAAAACTCGTCTGTCAGTGAACATGTGCCTAAAATGTCTGGGTACTCAAACCGTCTAGCTGAGCAGGGGATTGAACTCCCGCAAGAGGCTATCACTGACAGAATCCTTCAATCACTGCCGCCAAGCTATAAAGGCTTTGTGTTGAACTACAACATGCAAGGGATGAACAAGTCTCCCGGCGAGTTGTTTGTGATGCTGAAAGTCGCAGAGTCTGAACTCCGTAAAGAGCATCAAGTGTTGATGGTGAATAAGACCACTAGTTTCAAGAGAAACGGCAAAGGCAAGAAGGGTAATTCAAAGAAGAGCGGCAAGCCTGTTGCCAATCCGACGAAGAAACCCAAAGCTGGACCTAAGCCTGAAACAGAGTGTTACTATTGCAAGGGTATGGGTCACTCGAAGCGCAATTGCCCCAAGTATCTGGCAGATAAGAAGGCGGCCAAAGAAAAATCAGGTATATTTGATATACATGTTATTGATGTGTACTTAACCGGCTCTCGTACTAGTGTCTAGGTATTCGATACCGGTTATGTTGCTCATATTTGCAACTCGAAACAGGAATTGCGGAATAGACGAAGGTTGGCGAAAGATGAAGTGACGATGCGCGTAGGAAATGGTTCCAAGGTTGATGCAATCGCCGTCGGCACAGTTTAACTTCAGTTACCATCAGGATTAGTTATGAACTTGAATCATTGTTATTTAGTGCCTGCGTTGAGCATGAACATTATATCTGGATCTTGTTTATTGCGAGACGGTTACTCTTTTAAGTCAGAGAATAATGGTTGTTCTATTTCTATGAGTAACATCTTTTATAGTCATGCACCCAATGTGAGAGGATTGTTCATATTGAATCTTGATAGCGATACACACATACATAACATTGAGACCACGCTGCCGGAGAACTCTTCTACCTCTCCGTCTCTCTTGCTGGATCAAGAAGGCCGAGATTCGAGTTGTACGTGTGCTGAACGCGGAGGTGCCGTCCGTTCGGCACTAGATCGTGGGACTGATCGCGGGATAGTTCGCGGGGCGGATCGAGGGACGTGAGGACGTTCCACTACATCAACCGTGTTCACTAACGCTTCTGTTGTACGGTCTACAAGGGTACGTAGATCACTCATCCCTTCTCGTAGATGGACATCACCATGATAGGTCTTCGTGCGCGTAGGAAATTTTTTGTTTCCCATGCGACGTTCCCCAACAGCCGTCGAGCGCTCCGACGCCTAATCGAACAAACTAAGTGTCACGCGAGGGAGGCGGTACCGTGGGGGTTCCATTCCCGGGGCTAATTCACCCGGAGGAAGCCCACAACGGCGGCTCGACGGAGCTGCTACTCTGGCCAAGCCGAGCCCGATGCCGGCGATAGTCCAGCGCAAACGTTGGTCCTAGCGCGGGGGAAAAGAAGGGGGGATGAGACGCTCACTCTGCGGGACTCGGAGGCACACTCGACGCCGAGAAGAAGGAAGAAGAGGCGGGGCGACGATGACCTTCTCTGCTCCGCTCCATCTCCTGATGAGGACGACAAGGAGAGGCCGACAGAGGAGGGGAACTACCTCTCTACCAGCGGGAACGGGTCGAGGGAGGATCCAGCATCCGCCCTGCGCACTTGGACTCGATGGAGAAGCACCGGCGACGAGGGGAGGAACGGCGGCGGCGGCGACAGCACTGACTCTGAATCTGAAACTCTCTGTGAACCTTACCTAGGAGGGAGAGGAAAGGAGAGGAAAGAAGAGGTGGTGGCGGAGGAGAGGGAACCATAGGGTACGCATGCTGAGAGGGGCTCTAAATAGGGCTGAGGCTTGAAGGCGTCGACGTCCGTGCCATGGCCACGCGGCCTCTCTCTCTCACAGCTCTCTAACGAAAGCAACAAAGGGGGACACTGCGTGAGGAGGAAGAAGGAAAGGGGGATGGGCACGCTTCGCCAAGAAAGGAAATAGGCGAGGGCCCATCCAACTCCCTCACACCCTTTTAAAACAGATGTTGGTTTTTCTTATAAAAAAATAAATCAAACCAGTTTTGGAATAAAGCCAGGGATGGAAAAAGAATAAAAAGAAATAAAACTGAAAATAAATATAGGTCTGTAAAATGCTCCTCCTATTTATAAAAATAGATGAGGCATTTTAGAGCAAAGTAAATTTACTTGTTTAATTAAATCTGCCCCTGTTTTAAAAAAGGAAAATAACTCGAATTAAGTTAGGGTTGTCACCCACAAATATTTAAAAGTATTTTTAAAGAAGATGAACATTTCTAATGCCCCAAAACAGAAACTTAATTCTGGTCAAAATATAAAGAAGAGGGGGGGGGTTGTTTGGTCTATGGTGCAACCAAGATTTTTGAAGGCCCTTGTTGCACCCACACCACACTTCACAATAACCACTAGCCACATGCAATCACATCACTGAGGTGGCACCACAACAAGAACAAGACTAGGCACAAGGAAGATGCAAGATATGCATGATGCATGAGATGCACATGAAATGATGGCCACATGAAATGATAACCACCTCACCACTTCCATAACATAGGTTCAACAAGGTTGCCACAATTGGAAAAGCTTACAAAACAGGAAAGAAAGCATTTGGGTTGTTACATCCTTAGTGTGAAAATGAGGATCAATAGCAGCTCTCCTCCTCATAGCATATGGATCTGTAGTCCTCCACTGCCTTAAACCTTGATCCCTTCTATTCTCCATATCTTCAACAATAAGATGAGCATCATTGTGCAAGGGCAAGTGAGCTCTCAGTTTTCTCAGCACAGATGCATCTTCTTCCTCCTCCGTAACAACCTCTCTGTATGTAGAGCCTTTGTTCTTCTCTTCAGCACGTATATCCTTTGTATTCCTCTTGGGAGATACTGGCTTCTTAGGCTTAGGTGTTGAAGGTTTTGGTGCAAAAATTTTAGGCATAACATCTGACATGAGCTTATTCTTCTTAGGTGGAGGTGCATCACCAGCAACCTCTTCTTCCTCTTCCTCAACAACTTCTGTTGGATCTTCATACATGGGTGTTGGCCTTCCAACAACATGCACTACTCTCTTCCTAGATCTTTTCTCCCTGGCTTCTTAGCTTGCCTCGAACAGGGGCCTTCAAGTGTAAGCTTCATCCCTTTCTAAGCATCCTTTGGAACTCTCATAGAATCTAGTCTGGCATACTCCTTTCTGACATTGTTCATGACATTTTTCTTCTCCTTTTGCTTACTAGGAATGCTCTCGTCTGGGATAAAATCAACATCCTCCTCGTCAGAATTAAGCTTCTTCTTTGACCTAGTAGCTGCCTTTGGCATATCATGGGAGATTAGTGTACCTGGGTCAAAAGTAGTCCTCTCAGGACTAGTGCGTGAGTCCATCTCAGCACTGAGCTCTCTGAAATCATTCTGACTATCCTTTGAACCAAGCATGCTGACAATCTCCAAGCAAACTAGATGACCATATGAAGAGAATTACAAGAGATGGAGTGGATGAGCATCACAAAAATTCAGAAGTTTTTGCAAGTTTGAACTCTAAGAAATTTAAGTCTAACTTTCTACAAAAAGGGATATCGCTTCCACCAAGACAAAAAGTTTGGATCCACCGAGACTGACAATCTCCTTAATAGAAACTTGACAACCTTTTCGGTTTCATCAAAAAGGAAACTCGGTTTCAGTGAGACTGTTCTCAGTAGCCCAAAACCGAAATCGGTAGGACCAATTTTTCTGACTCAGTGACACCGAGATTCAGTTTTGCGGACTGTTAACCCTAAGTCTCCTTCATTCTCTAATCTAAAGGATTTTTCTTCTAGATGGAAACGTTACAAACATGGACTGAAGATAGGATAAACCTATTTGTGCAAGATTTGCAATTTGGAGCGCAAAGAGGGGCTGAGATCTTACCCTTGTTTGGTGAAGGTCTCGCTATGGCGACGATAGTGGAGGTGATTCCCTTCGACGACGACGACTCCAGCGGCGAGGGTGCACGGGAGACAACGGCGATGTCTTAAGGATGACGACATGACAACGAGGAGGTGGGGGCAGTCGAGTTTGAAGAAGTAATTTCAAACATCTGGTCCGCGAGGTAAATATACCCCCTGGCTGTTGGTGACACCGAGTTAGATTTTTCGGTGCCACCGAGTTCCATAGCTGTCAGGTGATAGTGAAACTCGGTGAGGCCGAAAACTTCCTATCGGTGGTACTGAGATGGAAAAACGTGATCAGCCCTAGGCTTCGATAGGACCAGTTTTTAAGATTGGTCACACCGAGAAGCTTTTGGGAGGTTTTGGAAGTTAGCCCTTGTCGAGATGGATCTCCGAGTGCTCCTCACACAGAGTGTTCGTGAAGTGCTTGCTCAAATTTTGTGATGTAGCATGAATAGAATTTGAGACAAGAAAGCATAGATAGCTAGAGAGAGGTACTTAGGCATTCCTGTATATCCAATTGGCCAAATAAAATAGAAAGCCAAATAATAACAATTGGATATCCTCGAATGAGAAAAATATGCATACCAACATGCGCACACAATAAGATGCCAAATAAAGCATGGTGAACATGCACAAACACTCTAGTGTCTACCAAGCACTTTGGTGATGATGAAGTCATCTATATATGAGTATATTGACTTAGGAGCCAAGCAAGAAAACTTGAGCATAGGTCATACTCATCGTTTAAGCACAAGTGGGGTTACCACTTTTACATAAAAGCTTTCAATGTGTTCACATCTTAAGAGATGCTTATACTCAAGTCTTAGAGTAAAGCTCCCCCTAGATGTGGCATCCCCCCTAAGAGGCATAAACTAACCTTGGTTTTTTTCATAGAAGACTTCATGTAGCTGTAGTAGTGGTGGACGCTCATTGTTCATGAAGTTCATCTTGAGTTGGGAGCAATCCTTGTTGTTTCTTACTCTTCTCACCTACATGGGTTAGCCCCAAAACACAAGGAACATATGCAAGGATATCTATGGACATGGAGTGAAGTATATGTGAGATGATGTCCAATGATACATTAATTACCTTGTCACTTGCTTAACTCTGAGGGAATGTGTGACTCCTTGAACTAATGCATATGGTTGAAGTTGATTGCATATAGTTCTTGCTAAAATGAATAAGAGTGAATTTCATTGGCGGGTTCACCCCTCAAGAACTTCTCTAGTTCTTCTTATTGGGGACCCACATCAACTTGATGGGGATCCATGGAGTTGTGGTAGCACTAGATGAAGTAGAGCTAGTAGTGTCCTTGGGAATCCACTTGACCTTGGCTTGGGGTTCTTCCTCACATGATTCAATCTCCTCTTGAAGCTTGCCCTTTCCCTTGTGGTCTTGTGGTATAAGGTCATCTTGAGATCTTGTTACCCTAGGGAGAGTAGGATCATACTTCTGCTTTTGGGGAACAAACTTCAGGATGGGATGTTGACCTTCTTCCCATTCAACTCCATTGGAATTCAAGTAGCCAACACGTTGCTTCTTCCGATGTCCTCCTTGCTTGCTTACAATTTCCTCGAATTGCTTAGTTCTGGCAAGACTCTTGAAGACGCCTCTCACTATAATTCCTTTCAATAAATCGTTTTCTTGCTCAAGTGTAACTTGGCTAAGAGAATCATTAGTGGAATCAAGAGAGATACTAGCAACAACATCATTTGATTTAACTTTATAATTGTTGTTACTAGATGATGAAACTTTATTGCCTTTGTTACTAGTGTTCTTAGGTTCAACTTATGGAACAAAAGTAGGCAAGAGTAATCGTTTGGCTAGATAAAAAGAACTCTTATTTCGAAGATCATCATTGATTTAGTTTAGAAATTCATGCTCTTCACTAAATTTAGCTTCTCAAAGTGTAGCTTCTCATGAGTTCTTGCAAGCTCTCTATGATCTTCTAGAGTAGTTTCATGAGCTAACTTAAGAGTGTTTAATTCTTTAATTAGTCATTCAATCTATTTCTTATCATCATCATTCGACTTCTCTTGACTAGCATGATTATTATAATGTTCATTTTTATCATTGTCACTAGTTTTATCAAAGAGCAAGTCATCTTCTCCTAACAAGTCATCCTAATCACAATCAAAATCAAAATACTCTGGTTGTGATACCTTGGGGCCTTTTCCATGAGGCAGTTCCCAAACCCTTCATTTGGTGAATCAAATATGTCGTGGGAGTTTGAGGAAACTTGTGCAAGACCGGCAACACCTTCATCTTGACTATAGTCGGATTTGGAGTGGTAGGTTCTCTCGGATTGGTTGTTGGACTCTGAGCCGGATACCCATTCACCAACATGAGCTTGATGTCTTCTTCTTGAGTTGCACTTGGTGTATTTGTCCTTCTTCTCCAATTCCTTACTTATACGGGAGTGTCTTCATTCATAGATATATTCTCTACTCCTTCTCTCTCTGCGAGGTGACTCTTCTCTTGAGCTTCATCTTCTAGGTGACTCTTCTCTTCGTCTATGGGGAGCCGAGCACTCATTGGAATAGTGTCTGAGCTTTCCACAATTGTAGCAGTTTCAGTCACGACTAGATGAATGCTTCTCTTCATATCTTGAGCTTGAGCTTCTCTCTTTGCCTCTACTCTTGTAGAACTTGTTGAATTTTCTAACCATGAGGTTTATCTATTCATTGGTAACACGGTTGTCATTCTAAGTAGCAAGAGTATCACTTGAAGATTTGTAAGCACCACTTGACTTGTTGTGCAACTCCTCTTTCTCCTTGAGTGACATTTCATGAGCAACAATCCTTACAATGCCTTCTGTTGGCTTGAGATCCTTGTAGTTTGGCATCATCTATATCAATGTGCACGCGGTATCGTATCTTCCATCCAAGACTCTAAGTATCTTCTTGATGATGAATTTGTCAGTCATTTCTTTGCTTTCTAAGCCAACAATCTCATTTGTGATGAGAGCTAGCCTAGAGCACATCTCAGCGACTCCTCCACCATCCTCCATTTTGAACTTGTGAAGCTCACTTTGTAGCACATCCAACTTAGATTCCCTGGTGGATTCAGTACCTTCGGTCATATCAATCAAAGTATCCCAAATTTCCTTTGCATACTCAAGGCAATTGATTTTGTTGAATTCTTCGAGGCACGGACAATTGAATAGAATGTCACACGCTTGAGCATTGTATTGCAACATCTTCAATTCTTTCGATGTCGCATCACGATCTAGTTCCCTTCCTTCACCGAATAAATCACCTTGCACACCAACACGAACAACAGCCCAAACGGCAGGGTTATGACCAAGAATATGCATTTTCATCTCATACATCCAACTAGCAAAGTTTGTACCATCAAAGTATGAACCTCTACAATGGTAATTTCTCTCACTATATTTCATACTCTCCTAGGTTGTGAAATTAATGCAATGGAGACCAAAGCTCTGATACCACTTGTAGGATCCAAAGTATGTATAGAGGGGGTGATTAGACTACTTGAGCAATTATAAACTTAGCCTTTCCCAATTTTAGTTGTGGGTCAGTTTTACCAATTATGACTACTCAAGTTCACCCTACACATGCATATCTAAGAGTGTAACAGCGGAAAGTAAAGACATGCAAATGTAAGTAGAGGGTAGGTAAAGGAAGATCAAACGCAAAGGTTGAGAGTTGAGACGACGATTTTTGCCGTTGTTCCGAAAGGTGGTGCTATCGTTTTGTCCACGTTAGTGGAGACTTCAACCCACGGAAGGTAACGGTCGTGAGAATCCACAGGGGGCTCCACCCATAAGGGGTCCACGACGAAACGGTCTTGTCTATTCCATCATGGCTTACGTCCACGAAGGGCTAGCCTCACTCGGGGTAGATCTTCATGAAGTAGGCGATCTCCTTGCCCTTACAAACTTCCTGGTTCAACTCCACAACACGTTGTTTACCATATATTGTTCAATACTTACGCCTAACCATTAACTCTATTCTAAAAATCGTATATTTTTGTAGGGAAGAAGGTGTCGAGTTGTGTATTATCGTTTAGAAACAATAGTTAGAGTTCTTCGATTTGTGGCAAAGCTTGACGATGGCAGCGAGCGTCAAGTTGCCGAGCATAATGTGGAGTTCGAGGTTAACATGAAACATTTGACGGTTGAAAAAACGACAGAACTCATCGGGTCCAAAATTGTTTGGGGAGTGGGCGGGAGGTCCACATTTTGTGCAAAGACAAGCATTTTGAATCAGTTGAGAGGATTGATAACTACTGGAAGTTGCTGACATCATTTCTTGAGCGATGGGAAGAGAAAGAATTACTTGTGCTAGCTCAAGTTATGGACATTGCAAAGGGGGTTACATCATCATCTTTTTCAGAAAATATCATATAAAGTGAGATAGTGGACATCTCTTAGTAGCCCTCTTGGAGGCACATCTTCATTTGTTCTTCTACAAGGCAGCCCTGGTCCAATCACAAGGAGGTGACAACAAATCAGATATTTTTCTTCAAATGTGTATAACATTGTTTCCATTTTTAACGCATGAAATTGATGTAATATGTAGGCAACTTTCTATGGAAGCAGAGAGTCCCACTTCTCCACCAAAAGTATTTGTGAAGGCCGCAAAAAAGATCACACCGAGAAAGAGAAAAGGAGAGTAGCATGCCATTTGTGATCTTGACCTCCGTTTAGTGATCTTCATGAAGTTGATGCCACTTCTTCAAAAAGTGTGATGCTTTTGGATTGATTTCCTGCTTTCCAATGTCTTTTGTGTTCCTATCGTGCATGTCGTGAGATGATGACTCACTCTATTGTTTTGGATGCAACTTGTCAGACAAGGACGACTCACGTTATTCTTCAAATACAGATTCATACGTATTAATTCTGGACTATAAAGTCTATGGGCACATATACACTTATTTAGCTAATCATGTGGATTGTCAAATATATTCTTATGATATGTGAAAATGGTATAGAAATATAGAGGTCATGTCAAATTATAGGTCAAAATGTTGTCATTTTTTACTATATCCATATCAACTAAACTTATACATCAAAACATGTTACGTCCATTCAATCTGAAGTTTGATTAATTGCATCCATACGAAGAAGCTTCCATATCCTCTTGTAACAGTTCCTACATCTAAACCATCAACACCTCGCAAAGTTGTTAGTTTATGCCACTAGTATTTCAGTTAAGCCATAAGCTAACAAAGCTAATAACTTGAGGAACAAGCAGCTCCAACCAACTTGTACAGCGAACAACAATCAGCCGGTACAACGGCTAACAATCAACACGTACAACCACCAATAGTCAGCGAGCTTATACAGCTACACCTGGACACGAGGCGTGCTGCAGAGGCTCTTCAAGACCGTCACCTCTCTCTACTAGCAAGACGGAGGGGCTGGAGCACGGCGGACGGCGCCGCTTCCCTAATGGCTGGTGAGAAGGCACGGCAAGGCGGTGGCTCACCGAGTAAGTGTCATGGCGTGGCGGTGGCATCGAGGAGCGGTGGCGCACTACTTTGTGTATCTGTCTCATGTGGATTTATTGTTTCACAAGACGAGAAAAGGTTCGATCAAACACGAGACGATTGTAATGACCCGCGGGGCAAATCCATCCTAAAATATGTGAAGTGTGCGTCTTGACGTGGAAAAGAAGAAACAAACACAATTTGTGGTGTTTTATCCAGCTATCAATAAAAAGTGTGGTATTTAATCCAATAAAACGAAAGGTGTGTTACAGGAGCAAAGTGCGAGGAAAAGTATGGCATTTCCTCAAATTGCGATAAGGTAAAACATACCATGAGAAAATGAGAGCGAAGAATCTCAGAGGAAAAAAGGAAAATAGACACACTCGTCGGTTTTCACGTGCGCTCGCTGCAAAGTGAATTGGTGCCGCTACCATCATTGCATCGTCATTGTTGTCCGACGTTCAGATACACCACTAGACCGGTGCAAGGGAGTGGACGAGGGAGTGGGTGAAGGGGTACCATAGAGATGTCGGTGGGGTCAGGTTTAAGCCGCCGCCGCCGTGAGCGAGGGGGCGGGGTTGAGAAGTTGTCGACATGAGTGAGGGGCACGGCTAAGCCGTCACGAACGTGCTCGAGGAGGTCGGGCTTGAGCCACCGCAAATGTGCTCAATGGGATTGGGACAGGGCTCAGCCGTCGCGGAGGTGTTCGAGGGGGTCAGGGCCATGCTGACGCATCTGGTCACTCAAGTTCTTGATTTCAGAACTTCTCCCCTCTAGATTGTGAAGCTTCTCCATCTAAACATGGGCAACGTATATGCACTTATTAATTTGGAAATCAAAGGTATGAAGGCACATCTCCTCCATCGTGGATCTTGTGTGTGGTGAGTCTAGTGGATGTGTGATTGGACTTATTCTTGAGTGTTTCCTCTTATGATTTATCTCCATTTTTTCCCGTGTTCTTCATGTTCTTGAGGTTTCCCCCTCCAATTCGTGAAAGATCGATACCTATGGGTTCCACCCCGTATCATCTTGGTATCAAGCGCTACGTTTCTTACGAATTTGGAGTCCTCGCCTTCATTTTCTAGCCTAATTTTGTTTGATTCCATCCCAATTCAAAAATCCCCCATAAAATAGCCATACCATTTTTTATGATTTGTTGGTTTTGACGAGATTTTGTTGATTTCGGTCCATGGAATTCGTGTTTAGCAAGTAGATCTAACTTTCCCACCACCAAATACACCCCAAATTTATTTTTCCCCATCAATTTTGAACCCCGAGATCGAAATTTTCGCCCCAAATTGAGTTCCCAAGCCCAAATCGAGATCTGGAATCGTTGGACCAAACATCCGGGCCCCAGACCACACATCCGGCTCCTGGAGCGCAAGTCGCGCTGCTCTCTTGAAAGAACAATTGCTCCCTAAGGTGGTTTTGGTAATTAATAACAACATATGTATCATTGAACTAATGATCTTATCCAAGTATATTTCAGAAAAGTTCAAAGGTGCATTGGCTAAAGGATTGTGAGGAGAAACCCCTTGATGCAAGGAAAGGAATAGGATTGGCTCAAGCTTCAACCAAGAGGACTCTACATTTTATATTTGTGAGAAATTACTTTTGAGTCCATAGGAAATCCAATACCATTAAAAGGGGGTGAAGTATTATGATGAATTGGTTGCTCAAGTGATTAGAGATAGCCACCAAAAATACTCAACATTTCTCTCACAAAATCTCTGTCCAAAGCCTACACAACAAAATCGATGCCACCAAGTTTTTCATTCGGCCCTCCCAATTTTTCGAGTGACACATCCTTTGCCAAACCCTAATATCTCGGTACTACCAACTTTCATATCGGTGCCACCGAAAGACAGTGACCAACTTTCTACTATCTCTATTTCAAGAATCGAATTTTCCGAGTTTGTAATCGGTACCGCTGAGATTTGGAAACTACCCTAGGTCATTGTATCGGTACCACCGAGATTCATACATATGTCTCACCAGGAATTCAAAAGTTGCCACATTTAGTGCAACTCGATACCACTCAGATTCATTTCGGTGTCACCGAGTTGGACAATAATGTTGTAACGGTTGGATTTTGGGAGATGCCTATATATACCCCTCCACCGCCTCTCATTCGCACATACTTTACCTCTAGCCTCGCCAAGTTGCTTTCCACCAAATCAATCTCTCCTACCCATGCCAAATACATGAGAGAGTGATTTAGTGTTGAGGAGACTATCTTCTGAAACACAAGTGCAAGGAGTTCATCGTTCTACCGCATCTATTACCTTTTGGAGAGTGGTGCCTCCTAGATTGGTTAGGTGTTGCTTGGGAGCCTTATACTTCGTGTTGTGGAGTTGAACCAGGAAGTTTGTAAGGGCAAGGAGATCACCTACTTCATGAAGATCTACCATTTTGGACCTTATGAGTTCTATCATTTTTTCAACCGTCAAATGTTTCATGTTAACCTCAAACTCCACATTATGCTCGGCAACTTGACGCTCGTTGCCATCGTCAAGCTTTGCCACAAATTGAAGAACTCTAACTATTAGTTTATAAACGATAATACACAACTCAACACCTTCTTCCCTAAAAAAAATACAAATTTTAAAATAGAGTTAATGGTTAGGCGTAAGTATTCAACAATATACGGTAAACAATTCAAAGAACGCCCCAATTTAGAAGCTTAGATTGATCAACTAACCCTTATGTAGTTGTGCCCACTCGCTCCATCTTCGTGGACAACACGTACTACACGTACATGTGCACCTTGCCTACTAGCTCTGCTCCTTCCCAATAATCTTCATGATCTATGGTTCGTCAGTACACATGTCATACCAAATTAGAGAGATAGAGTGGAGTGGCAAACTGTTGGCGCATAACCTACATATGGAGCATCGGAGGATGAGAAGAAACAGGATAAGGCGACGACGGGATGGATCACATCGACGCGGCAGCGCATCGGGAATGAAGGAACGATGATGTGGTGGTGGGGGAAGGAGGCTCGGCGAGGCGGCAACACGCCGGGGAGGAGGCACGGTGAGGTGGTGCCGCCGGGAGGATGCACGGCGAGGTGGCGACGTCGTGCTTCGTTCTGGTATGTTGCGTTGATCGTTTCTTGATTTTTTTTCTGATCTGTCATGCGGCCTGAGGGTAAAACTGTCCAAGCAAAAACATATTGTGGGTGTGGATGTATAAAAGAAGGAAAAAAGATCAACCTGTGTTATTTTGTCCAATTATTAATGAAAGATGTGCTATTTACTCAAGAAAAAGGAAGGTGTGCTATAGGAGCAAAGTCTCAAGAAAGGTGTGACATTTTCTCAAATTACTCTTTACCTTAATAACGCTGGTAGCCCTTTGATTAGTAAGGCATGTCGTGACTGCTAAGAGGCAAGTCACCTCATTTTGGTCCGGCGTATAACCTTGTGTAGTAGGTGCATGCCCGTACATGTAGCATTTTTCTTGGGGGTGATAAGCGTCGGGGGACCGACGCTAGCGATTCGGCCGGTCTCGCATAGACCATCAGATTAAGCATCCAATAGCCACCCTATCCCCTATCCCACGCCACGCATCTTCTTCCTCAAAAATGTTTCGTCCTACATCAGAAAAATACATGCACGAGTACTCCTTCCGTGTCGCTCGCTGCAACCGCCTCACGCGCTCTCGCGACTCTCAGCAGTTGCCGCTGTCCTCTTATGGCGTCCGCCTCCATCGCTGCTTCGTGCAGCGCACAACCTGTTGGGGAACGTTGCATGGGAAACAAAAAATTTCCTACGCACACGAAAACCTATCATGGTGATGTCCATCTACGAGAGGAGACTAGATCCACATACCCTTGTAGATCCCTAAGCGGCAAGCATTAATAAGCGCGGTTGATGTAGTGGTACAGCTTCATGATTCAAATTACCGTCGTCCCACGATCCGTTCCGATCTAGCGCCGAACGGACGACACCTCCGCGTTCAGCACACGTACAGCTCGATGACGATCTCGACCTTCTTGATCGAGAAAGAGAGATGGATAAGTAGATGAGTTCTCCGGTAGCGTGACGGCACTCTGGTGGTGGTGATGATCTACTCGTGCACGGCTCCGCCCGAGCTCCGCAGAAATCCGATCTAGAGGAAGAACTATGTGGTATAGGTTTGAGTTGCACGTGGCAAAGTTGTGTCTCAAAAAGCCCTAAACCACCAATATATATAGGAGGAGGGGACGGGCTAGCCTTGGGGCTCAAGGGAGCCCCAAGGGTGCCGGCCGAAGGGAGGAGGTGGACTCCCACCCCAATTCGGTTTGGGGGAAGGAGTCCACTCCTTCCTTCCCACCTCCCTCTTTCCTTTTTTTTCCTTTGGTATTTTTCTCTTGTGGTGCCATGGCCCTATTGGGCTGGCCTCACCAGCCCACTAAGGGCTGGTGCGCCACCCTAGGGTTACTTGGCTCACTCCCGGGTGGGTAGGCCCCTCTCGGTGAATACCCGGAACCCATTCGTCACTCCCAGTACACTGTCGGTAATGTCCGAAACTTCCCGGTAACCAAATGAAACCATCCTATATATCAATCTTCGTTTCCGGACCATTCCGAAAACCCTCGTGACTTTTGTGATCTCATGTGGGACTCCAAACAACATTCGATAACCACACATATGACTCAACTATACTAAAACATCATCGAACGTTAAGCGTGCAGACCCTGCAGGTTCGAGAACTATGCAGACATGACCCGAGACACTCTTC
The DNA here is from genome assembly GCF_904849725.1 of Hordeum vulgare subsp. vulgare. Lineage (NCBI taxonomy): Eukaryota > Viridiplantae > Streptophyta > Magnoliopsida > Poales > Poaceae > Hordeum > Hordeum vulgare. Next base: position 259,982,465 of record NC_058521.1, read on the forward strand.
GGTCAATATCCAATAGCGGGACCTGGATGTCCATATTGGATCCTACATATTCTACGAAGATCTTATCGGTTGAACCTCTGTGCCAAGGATTCATATAATCCCGTATGTCATTCCATTTGTCCTTCGGTATGTTACTTGCCCGAGATTCGGTCGTCGGTATCCGTATACCTATTTCAATCTCGTTACCGGCAAGTCTCTTTACTCGTTCTGTAATACAAGATCCCGTGACTTACTCTTAGTCACATTGCTTGCAAGGCTTGTTTGTGATGTTGTATTACCGAGCGGGCCCTGAGATACTTCTCCGTCACACGGAGTGACAAATCCTAATATTGATCCATACTAACTCAACGGACACCTTCGGAGATACCTGTAGAGCACCTTTATAGTCACCCAGTTACGTTGCGACGTTTGATACACACAAGGTATTCCTCCGGTGTCAGTGAGTTATATGATCTCATTGTCGTAGGAATAAATACTTGACACGCAGAAAACAATAGCAATAAAATGACACGATCACATGCTACGTTCATAGTTTGGGTCTAGTCCATTCACATGATTCTCCTAATGATGTGATCCAGTTATCAAGTGACAACACTTGTGTATGGTCAGAAAACCATAACCATCCTTGATCAACTAACTAGCCAACTAGAGGCTTGCTAGGGACATTGTTTTGTCTATGTATCCACACATGTATTTATGTTTTCATTCAATACAATTATAGCATGGATAATAAACGATTATCTTGAAACAGGAAATATAATAATAACTATTTTATCATTGCCTCTAGGGCATATTTCCAACAGTCTCGCACTTGCACTAGAGTCAATAGTCTAGTCCTCACATCGCTATGCGATTTACATTGTAATGAATCTAACACCCATATAGTTCTGGTGTTGATCATGTTTTTCCCGTGGAAGAGGTTTAGTCAGCAGATCTGCTACATTCAAATCCGTGTGCACTTTGCAAATATTTACGTCCTCTCCTTCGACGTAGTCACGGATGAGGTTGAAGCGTCCTTTGATGTGTCTGGTTTTTTTGTGAAACCTTGGTTCCTTTGCTAAAGCAATGGCACTAGTGTTGTCACAGAACAAAGTTATTGGATTTAGTGCGCTCGACATAACTCCAAGATCCGTCATGAACTGCTTCATCCAGACACCCTCCTTAGCTGCCTCCAAGGCAGCCATGTACTCCGCTTCACATGTAGAATCTGCTACGACACTTTGCTTGGAACTGCACCAGCTTACCGCACCCCCATTAAGAATAAATACGTATCCGGTTTGAGACTTAGAGTCATCCGGATCAGTCTCAAAGCTTGCATCGACGTAACCCTTTACGACGAGCTCTGCATCGCCTCCATAAACGAGAAACATTTCCTTAGTCCTTTTTAGGTACTTCAAAATATTATTGACCGCCGTCTAGTGATCCATTCCTGGATTACTTTGAAACCTGCCTGCCATACTTATGGCCACGCTGACGTCCGGTCTAGTGCACAACATTGCATACATGATAGAACCTATGGCTTAAGCATAGGGGACGGTACTCATCTTTTCTCTATCTTCCGCAGTTGCTGGGCACTAAGTCTTACTCAATTTTATACCTTGTAATACTGACAAGAACTCCTTCTTGGACTGTTCCATTTTGAACTTCTTCAAAACTTTATCAAGGTATGTGCTTTGTGAAAGTCCTATCAAGCGCCTCGATCTATCCCTATAGATCTTAATGCCTAGAATGTAGCTTCTCCTAGGTCCTTCATTGAGAAACTTTTATTCAAGTAATCCTTTACGCTCTCCAAAAACTCCATGTTGTTTCCAATCAGCAATAAGTCATCCACATATAATATTAGAAACTCCACAGAGCTCCCACTCACTTTCTTGTAAATACAAGATTCTCCAACAACTTGTATAAACCCAAACGCTTTGATCACTTCATCAAAGCGCTTATTCCAATAAATGGATCGCTAGAGCTTGCACACTTTGTTAACATTCTTTGGATCGACAAAACCTTCGGGTTGTATCATATACAACTCTTCCTTAAGAAAACCGTTAAGGAACGCTGTTTTGACATCCATCTACCAGATTTCATAATCGAAAAATGCAACTATTGCTAACATGATCCGGACGGACTTAAGCATCGCTACCGGTGAGAACGTCTCATCGTAGTCAACTCCTTGAACTTGTGAAAAACCCTTTGCCACAAGTCGAGCTTTATAAACAGTCACATTACCATCCGCGTCCGTCTTCTTCTTAAAGATCCATTTGTTCTGAATAGGCTTGCGGCCTTCAGGTAATACTTCCAAAGTACACACTTTGTTTTCATACATAGATCCTATCCCGAACTTCATGGCCTCCAGCCATTTGTGGGAATCCGGGCCCATCATTGCTTCTTCATAATTCACAGGTTCATTGTTGTCTAACAACATGATTGATAAGACAGGATTACCGTACCACTCAGGAGCAGTACGTGATCTTGTCGACCTGCGAGGTCCGATAGGAACTTGATCCGAAGTTTCATGATCATCATCATTAACTTCCTCCTCAACCGTCGTCACTTGGACAGAGGTTTCCCCCTGCCCTGCGCCACCATCTAGAGGGATTAGAGGTTCGACAACCTCATCAAGTTCTATCTTCCTCCCACTCAATTCTTTCGAGAGAAACTCCTTCTCAAGAAAAGCTCCGTTTTTAGCAACAAACACTTTGCCCTCGGATTTGAGATATAAGGTGTACCCAACTATCTCCTTTGGGTAACCTGTGAATACACACTTTTCTGCTTTGGGTTCCAGCTTTTCAGGTTGAATATTTTTGACATAAGCATCACATCCCCAAACTTTAAGAATCGACAACTTTGGCCTCTTGCCACACCACAACTCGTATGGTGTCGTCTCAACGGATTTTGATGGTGCCCTATTTAAAGTGAATGCAGCTGTCTCTAATGCATAACCCCAAAACGATAACGGCAAATCGGTAAGAGACATCATAGATCGCACCATTTCTAACAAAGTACGATTACGACGTTCGGAGACACCATTACGCTGTGGTGTTCCAGGCGGTGTCAACTCTGAAACAATTCCACATTGTCTTAAGTGAGCACCAAACTCGAAACTCAGATACTCACCCCCACAATTAGAACGTAGGAACTTGATCTTCTTGTTACGATGATTTTCAACTTCACTCTGAAATTGCTTGAACTTTTCAAACGTTTCAGACTTGTGTTTCATCAAGTAGATATATCCATACCTACTCAAATCGTCAGTGAAGGTGAGAAAATAACGATATCTGCCGCGCGCTTCCACACTCATCGGACCGCACACATCGTTATGTATGATTTCCAACAAGTCATTTGCACGCTCCATTGTTCCGGAGAACGGAATCTTAGTCATCTTGCCCATGAGGCATGGTTCGCATGTGTCAAGTGATTCAAAATCAAGTGACTCCAAAAGCCCATTGGAATGGAGTTTCTTCATGCGCTTTACACCAATATGACCTAAGCGGCAGTGCCATAAAAACATGGCGCTATCATTGTTAACTCTACATCTTTTGGTCTCAATGTTAGGTATATGTGTATCATCACTATCAAGATTCAATATGAACAATCCTCTCACATTGGTTGCATGACCATAAAAGATATTACTCATAGAAATAGAACAACCATTATTCTCTGACTTAAACGAGTAACCGTCTCGCAGTAAACAAGATACACATATAATGTTCATGCTTAACGCAGACACTAAATAACAATTATTTAAGTCCATAACTAATCCTGATGGTCACTGAAGTGAAACTGTGCTGACGGCGATTGCATCAACCTTGGAACCATTTCCCACGCGCATCGTCACTTCATCCTTTGCCAGCCTTCGTTTATTCCGCAGTTCCTGCTTCGGGTTGCAAATATGAGCAACAAAACCGGTATCAAATACCTAGGAACTACTACGAGAGTTGGTTAAGTACACATCAATAACATGTATATCAAATATACCTGATTTTTCCTTGGCCGCTTCTTATCAGCCAAATACCTGGGGCAGTTGCGCTTCCAGTGACCCATTCCCTTGCAATAATAACACTCCGTTTCTGGCTTAGGTCCAGCTTTGGGTTTCTTCGTCGGATTAGCAACAGGCTTGCCGCTCTTCTTGGAGTTACCCTTCTTGCCTTTGCCATTTCTCTTGAAACCAGTGGTCTTATTGACCATCAACACTTGATGCTCTTTCCGGAGTTCTGACTCTGCGACTTTCAGCATCGCGAATAACTCGGTGACTTGTTCGTCCCTTGCATGTTATAGTTCAACACAAAGCTCTTATAGCTAGGTGGCAGTGATTGAAGAATTCTGTCAGTGATAGCCTCTTGCGGGAGTTCAATCCCCAAGTCAGGTAGAAGGTTCACTAACAAACGAATTTTCCTCCATCTTGCAAGCATAGAATTTATCGGAGGTCTCATACCTCTCGATTCGGGCGTTCTTCTGAAAGATAAACTTCAACTCCTGGAAATCTCATATGCTCCGTGACGCTCAAAGCGACGTTGAAGTCCCGGTTCTTAACCATACAACACTGCACATTGAACTACTGAGTAGTCCTCCTTACATGTTAACCAGGCGTTCAAAACATCTTGGCTAGATGTAGCGGGTGGTTCATCTCCTAGAGCTGCATTAAGGACATAATCCTTCTTCCCAGCTTGCAGGAGCAGCTTTAGATTATGATCCCAGTCTACAAAGTTGCTTCCATCATCTTTCAACTTAGCTTTCTCTAGGAACGTATTGAAATTCAGGGTTGCTACTGCATGAGCCATTGATCTACAACATAAAATATTGCAAAGTGGACTTAGCCTATGTTTAAGATAATTAGAGTTTAACTAATCAAATTACTGATCATTTGAGTGGTACATGATCCAAATCCACTATCTCAAGTCCGATCATCACGTGAGTTGAGAATAGTTTCAGTGGTAAGCATCTCTATGCTAATCATATCAACTATACGATTCATGCTCGACCTTTCGGTCTCTTGTGTTACGAGGCCATGTCTGCACATGCTAGGCTCGTCAAGTTTAACCCGAGTGTTCCGCGTGTGCAACTGTTTTTGCACCCGTTGTATGTGAACGTTGAGTCTATCACACCCGAGCATCACGTGGTGTCTCGAAATGACGAACTGTCACAACGGTGCACAATCGTGGAGAACACAATTTCATCTTGAAATTTTAGTGATAGATCGCCTTATAATGCTACCGTCGTTCTAAGCAAAATAAGGTGCATAAAAGGATTAACATCACATATAATTCATAAGTGACATGATATGGCCATGATCTTGTGCTTCTTGATCTCCATCACCAAAGCACCGACATGTTCTTCTTGTCACCGGCGCCACACCATGATCTCCATCATCGTGTCGCCATCGAGGTTGTCATGCTATCTATGCTATTACTACTAAAGCTATGACCTAGCAATATAGTAAACGCATCTGCAAACACAAACGTTAGTTTAAAGACAACCCTATGGTCCTGCCGGTTGCTGTAGCATCAACGTGCAAGTCGATATTACCTATTACAACATGATCATCTCATACATCCAATATATCACATCATGTCTTTGGCCATATCACATCACAAGCATACCCTGCAAAAACAAGTTAGACGTCCTCTAATTTGTTATTGCATGTTTTACGTGGTTGCTATGGGTATCTAGTATGATCGCATCTTACTTACGCAAAAACCACAACGGAGATGTGCAAATTGCTATTTAACCTCTCTCCAAGGACCGCCTCGGTCAAAACCAATTCAACTAAAGTTGAATAAACAGGCACCCGCCAGTCATCTTTATGCAACGAGTTGCATGTTAGTTGATGAAACCAGTCTCTCGTAAGCGTACGAGTAATGTCGGTCCGGGCCGCTTCAATCCAACAATACCACCGAATCGAGAAAAGACTAAGGAGGGCAGAAAATCGAATATCAAAGCCCACAAAATCTTTTGTGTTCTACTCGAGATAACATCTATGCATGAACCTAGCTCATGATGCCACTGTTGGGGAACGTTGCATGGGAAACAAAAATTTTCCTACGCACACGAAGACCTATCATGGTGATGTCCATCTACGAGAGGAGATTAGATCTACATACCCTTGTAGATCGCTAAGCGGGAAGCGTTAAGAAACGCGGTTGATGTAGTGGTATAGCTTCGTGATTCAAATCACCGTCGTCCCATGATCCGTTCCGATCTAGCACCGAACGGACGACACCTCCGCGTTCAGCACACGTAGAGCTCGATGACGATCTCGGCCTTCTTGATCCAGCAAGAGAGATGGAGAAGTAGATGAGTTCTCCGGCAGCGTGATGGCGCTCCGGTGGTGGTGATGATCTACTCCTACAGGGCTCCGCCCGAGCTCCGCAAAAATCCTATCTAGAGGAAGAACTACGTGGTATAGGTTTGAGTTGCACGTGGCAAAGTTGTGTCTCAAAAAGCCCTAAACCACCAATATATATAGAAGGAGGGGAGGACTAGCCTTGGGGCTCAAGGGAGCCCCAAGGGCGCCGGCCGAAGGGAGGAGGTGGACTCCCACCCCAATTCGGTTTGGGGGAAGGAGTCCACTCCTTCCTTCCCACCTCCCTCTTTCCTTTTTTTCCTTTAGTATTTTTCTCTTGTGGCGCCATGGCCCTATTGGGCTGGCCTCACCAGCCCACTAAGGCCTGGTGCACCACCCTAGGGTCAATGGGCTCACTCCCGGGTGGGTGGGCCCCTCCCGGTGAATACCCGGAACCCGTTCGTCACTCCGGGTACACTTCCGGTAATGCCCGAAACTTTCCAGTAACCAAATGAAACCATCCTATATATCAATCTTCATTTCCGGACCATTCCGGAAACCCTCGTGATGTCTGTGATCTCATCAGGGACTCCGAACAACATTCGGTAACCACACATATAACTCAACTATACTAAAACATCATCGAACCTTAAGTGTGCACACCCTGTGGGTTCGAGAACTATGCAGACATGAGCCGAGACACTCCTCGGTCAATATCCAATAGCGGGACCTGGATGTCCATATTGAATCCTACATATTCTACGAAGATCTTATCAGTTGAACCTCTGTGCCAAGGATTCATATAATCCCGTATGTCATTCACTTTGTCCTTCGGTATGTTACTTGCCCGAGATTTGATCGTCGGTATCCGTATACCTATTTCAATCTCGTTACCGGCAAGTCTCTTTACTCGTTCCGTAATACAAGATACCGTGACTTACACTTAGTCAGATTGCTTGCAAGGCTTGTTTGTGATGTCGTATTATCGAGTGGGCCCCGAGATACCTCTCCGTCACACGAAGTGACAAATCCCAGTATTGATCCATACTAACTCAACGGACACCTTCGGAGATACCTGTAGAGCACCTTTATAGTCACCCAGTTACGTTGCGACGTTTGATACACACAAGGTATTTCTCCGGTGTTAGTGAGTTATATGATCTCATGGTCATAGAAATAAATACTTGACACGCAGAAAACAATAGCAATAAAATGACACGATCACATGCTATGTTCATAGTTTTGGTCTAGTACATCACATGATTCTCCTAATGATGTGATCCAGTTATCAAGTGACAACACTTGTGTATGGTCAGCAAAACCTTAACCATCCTTGATCAACTGACTAGCCAACTAGAGGCTTGCTAGAGACATTGTTTTGTCTATGCATCCACACATGTATTTATGTTTTCATTCAATACTATTATAGCATGGATAATAAACTATTATCTTAAAACAAAAAATATAATAATAACTATTTTATCATTGCCTCTAGGGATATTTCCAGCACAACCGTCCTTCGGGCCGAGCGCTGTCACTGCTCACCAGGGCCGAGCGCCATGGATGCAGCTCCATCGCCCATCCTCGCCATGGATGGATCCTGCGCTTGCCGCCCGTGCAAACCATGGACACCATCTTCAGGGTCCGCTTCACGTCGCCGCCTCCCCCACGGCGGCGCGCGCCATGCTCCCTATCGGTTGTAGCTTTTACCGGTGCCGGCTGAAGCCATTGTAGCAAAAATTGCTACCGGTTCTAGCAATAGTCAATACCGGTTGTAGCAAAAAAACCGTTGGATGGCCGTGGCTACAACTTCAGCGAACTCGGGTTGCAACTCTCACGAACGTGGATGCATCTTTTTAGTGGATGGTTGTAGCAAAAAAATCCGACTAAGTCAAATTACAACTCTGACGAACGTGAATACAACTTTTTTAATGAGTGGATGTAGAAAAACAAAATCAATTATTGCAAAAAAAAATCGCTGACGCAGCGAGCCACATGATAGAATTAGCTTTAATCGCATTAGTACAAATGCCTGTGCGTTGCACCGGGCTAGAAAAAAGTGCAGAACCTACTTGTTTTCCCATTATGCGGTATTAGTTTTAATAAATGTTAATTATAATGTTAAATGTAAGACATCTATTTTTGGACGGAAGGAGTTTCTTTTAAAGTTTTAAAATATAATGTAATGCTTACATAAAAATTGGATTACTTTTTAATAATAATGATATTACAGTGACAATTATAACAGATCAAAGGGCCTATCCTGCTAAGTTTATAAAATCAATGTTGAGAACCTAGCATTGGCTGGAGGATTTACAAATGCAGCCTTGGTCTTTTCTGTTCTGTGACAAATAACGCTTTTCTGATTTTTCAACTATGGACACAAGCCTGAGATGGAAAACTTGCGAGATCACAAGTTGCTTGCAAACGCTTTCGTACTTGGGGCAGGAAAGCCATGTGGCGGTTCGATATCTCCTGATCATGGCAGATCATATGAGAGGGTGAAAGCGCTCCAGTCCATGGTCTCAATTCTGGTGAGCGAAGCAGGCAACTCGGAGGAATGGATGGGTCTCACGACATAGGAGGTCTCTGTCTTGCTGTCCCGGATAAGGCAGCTACCTGTTGTGGCGAATGTTTCATGTGATAATATTCGTCGGCAGCGGTGACTGACAATTTTGTAGCTTTCCAAGGGGCAACCATTTTGAACTTCCCGACCAGTTCTTTAGAAATACTTAGGCTCAGTTTGCAGTTGCTGAACTGTATGATTTATTTTATCATTTTTGCTAAATTTCAATCGACTGATTTTGATTTCGTGCCCAGTCAAATTTTGGGGCCCTTAGATCTGGAGTCGCACATCTCAGCAAGCGATTCTGAAAGCATCTGTCTTTTCAGTTTGGGGTTGTTTGTTCATGGTTTTTAACAGATTGTGGGTTTCATTGTTTTCTCAAATGACCAACCTGGGTGGGGGGTTGGAGAGGGCTGGGGCCTGGGGGTCTTCTCCTTTTGGATTTTCCTTTGTGGCTATGTGTATGTCACTTCTTCAGTTTCGACTGCGTTCCCAGCCTAGAGGAGAGGGGTGAGGTGCTCGTTGGGTGAGAGAGAGAGATGGAGATGGATGGGAGGGGCCGACCGGTGTGAGCGAGTAGTCTCCGCGCACTGATTTTCTAAAAGAAATTAAGCCGGTTTGGATCTGTTAGTAGTCGGCACAGTTGAGGTCTGTGTTGGGGTGTAGTTTGTGTGAACAACAGGGGTTTCAGGAAATCGGTAGGGAGCTACTCCGTACATGGGCTCTTTGAATGTAGTGTAGCCAGCTATGTGTGTTCTCATCAATTTAAATCAAGTGCTATGCTAGAAGTGGACGTATCTGTATGTTTATCTGAATTTTAACCGGAACCAGATGCTTGAGGTGGTCAGGTTTTCAAAAAAGCAGAGCTCTAGCTTTTTTCAGAAGACCACCACGGTGAATGATTACAGAATGTTGCATGTCATTATACACTACTGTTATTTCTTTGAGACACTGTTTCCGCTAGTAAAATCTTTATTTCTTCTTAGGAAAGTAAAATTTGCATCTGTATATTTATATTTTCTCTTACTAAGTGATGCTATGCTTACGAGAAAATGTCATAATAAAATTTGTGTTTGAGCTAAGAATTATATCTTCGTGTGATGTTCTCTGGCATCCATCTCGCCATTGTGTTGCACAGATCTATATCTGTTTTTCTACCTATTCTTCATAAATTTAATTTTAGACAATCAGGAAGGCCCTTCCCGACTCCATTTATATAAAAGAAACCAACCTAGCACACAACAGTCTTCTTCATAAAATGTACTCAGATTACCAATCAATGAGGCAAGCTACCTCTGGCTCTACAACTTTTTTCTCTTCCAACTTTCTGTAGCTATTTTGTTGCCCCTAATTATCTATACCGATCCATAGCTAAAGTGAGTAGTTAATTTTGAACTAACATGACAGTCCACCAATATTTCTTGTCAGTCTTCAGTTTACTCTTTAGCCCCTCAGTATGTATCTTCTTTCTTCAGTTTGTCTTTTTTTCTTAATTTTTTATCAGTCTCTTTCAGTCAATCTTTAGTCTCCCTTTTTAGCTCCCTTACCTATACAGTTTCTTTTCATTTAGTCAGTGTTCAGTTGTTTAATTTTACTTGTTCTTCATTTCTATAAAACGTGTTCGGATGGAAGGTACTGAAAGAAAAACCAACTCACTGTAGTAGTCAAATCACTAAGTATTTCTTGGTTACTGAATTAATCGTAAAACATAAAATTCAGCATACAGCCCAAAAATTGCAGACATTTTAATTTATCAAGAGCAAAAATCCACAGTACAACTGTACAAGAACCATAGTAGAAATCAAACAACATGTTATCGAGAAGAAAGAAAGCGATCCAGCAAATTGGTAACATGATTCAAGTATTTCAGCAGCTAGTATTTATATAGCCGGGTTAACAAAGAGGAGCAAGCATGGGCTGGGGTTTCAAGCAGTCAACTTACTTCTGCTCTACGTGGTGATATTGAACGGTTTGCCGGATGTTCTTCTTCTCGTCTACTCTGCGTGGTGATATCCAGCAAATGATACATCAACAAATTTGTACAGTAATAATAAAGGTGGGACAAACTTTGTTATGCGTTTAAATTTGTATAAGCTTGAGCAATGAAAGAAATATAAATTCATGAGATTATGTAAACTAAATATTTCTGAAGTTAGAGATGCAAAAAGGCGATCTACAAGAGCAAGATGTGACGAAGGCATCTAAGATTCTATCTTCTAGGTAACCTTTACCTTCAGAGGGGATAATTTTTTTTCCACAGTGGACTGAGGTTTGTTCCAACAAATGTCCCGTTGTTTGTAAGTTAATACTGATGTTAGATAGAGGTGTTGCACTGAAAACATCACATATTGGGAACAATAGGGTAGTTATACGGATAGGATAAGAAAGACCAAGCAAATATATAATCTGTGAGTCTCAAATAAAGTAAGATAAAGTACTCCTGATTTGATTCATCACTGCGGTGGAAGGCATGCCCTCCATACTAAATTTTTTTCAGGGTGACCAAGAGTATGAATGCTAGTACATGGATATGCAATTAAGGGGATAAAGGAAGACCGATAAAAATAGCATAGTAGAAGTCCTAATGGCATGTTTTATCTGTAAATGGAACACTAAAAAGAAATATATTGCAATCACACAAGTTCAGATGTAAAAGGAACACTAAGCAAGTTCATAAATAAAACATGTGGCTAACTCAGTTGAGCATTGGGAAAGGAAAATAAAAGTAAAGATCCAAATTTATGCCATCTGAATGACATGCAACTTCCTTTCCAAAACAGTCAGCTGAGGGACATCATCCCATCTTATTGGAGTTTAGATTAATTACTGAAATAGATCGTGGTAAGGAGTATCGAACATAGGGAACTCCTATGTTTAACAAACTCCAATGCATCCATGTTCCAGAAATTGTAGGCAACATGAAACGCTGCACCACATTGCACAACTCTTTTGTCAGTGCTCAGTACCAATTTGGCATACAACAGACTTCTAATCTAAATTACATAAAATGGGAGTAACACTATTGGCGTCAAACACAAATTGCTCATCACTGATCAAGTGTGCATCCATCTTTGACCGAAATCAAGCGCATACATGTATCACCAAAGGAGATAAATAGCTTCCATAATACATATACACAAAGAGGTCGTGCATACGTGAAACTTGGTACCGTTGTAGACCGACGGGTTCTGCTGGAGCCTATGGTTCCATGTCTGCAAGATGAACAGAGATGAACAATAACAATACCATGGGAAGAATCAACGGAATCAAACCTCGTTGGGGGGCGTGGCCGCCCCGCCGCCTGCACTACGCGTGCCGCCGCCGCCGCACTTTGCCGCCCCGCGCGCCTCCACTGCCGTGCGCCGCCGCCTCCAGCCTCGCCGCCCCGCCGCATGGTGCCTGCGCCCGCCGCCTGATCCGGCCCGGCTCACCATGGATCCGGCTGCCCCACGTGCCCCTCGGCCTCGCCTCCACCTCTGACCGCCGCCACGACACTCGTCGGCGCCGGAGCCCCCGTCGACGGACCGGCCTCCTCCTCAGATCGGGACCGGACCATCGGCATGGTGCTGGTCAACCGCTGCAGTGCTTCGACATCGCCGGAGAGAGGATCCCGCGATGGAGGACGGGGTGCCCCGGGGAGACGCTGGCGCTGCGGACCATCGGCATGGTGTTGGCCACGCTGCTGCAGTGCTTCGACATCGCCGAAGAGAAGATCCCGCGGTGGAGGACGGGGTGGATAAGGTGAGTTGGGGGTGTTTTTCTTTTTAATCTGAAACGTTTTTCTTCATCACTTAAATCTGGACGGCGGGTTGAATACCCAAAAACGGAGGGGCTTTTGTGCTAAATTGCCAACGACGGACGCGACGAAGGACAGAAGTGATACCTGCTTTATTATTATATATATATATATATATACATATATATATATATATACATATATATATATATATATATACATATATATATATATATATAATAGGGAGAGATTAGACGGGTTCGGCCGGCCCCGGGCCAAACGTTTCCCTTTTTCTTGTGCAATTCCCTCCTACAGATCGGATCGCAGGTACCCACGGGATAAATATCACAGAAAGTGTGCACAGTGTTTGTGACGGCATAAGCGCTTCGAATCTGCCGACGACGACGAACGACGGCGGTGGCGGATAGATGGATGCGGCTGAAGCCAGTGCGAGATGGTGTGTGGTCACTGGCGGCCGCGGCTTCGCGGCGAGACATCTGGTGCTGATGCTTCTCCGCTCCGGCGAGTGGCGCGTGCGCGTGGCCGATCTGGCCCAAGTCATCTCTCTTGACCGAGACGAGGAGCAGGGTATCCTCGGCGCCGCCCTCCGCGAAGGACAAGCCGTCTACGTGTCCGCCGACCTCCGGCACAAGGCCCAGCTCGCCAAAGGTGTGTGGGATCCACCACTTGCTCCTCAGATTGTTAGGCTGGGTAGGGTTTGGTGGTATGTGCTCTCTGATTCCCTGTCCGTGTGGATGTGGGATCTGGAGATTGGTGCTTATGAGCCTGCGCTGCTGCTTCTGAAGTTGGTAGGACTCAGAGGAATCAATGATTCGCGGTGACATGATTTACCTCGTGATAGAAATGCTGTTGTTGTTGTTGTTGACGAATTAATTTGCTAAGACCAATGCTGGTTGAGTATCTAGCTGCTACACATCGACTTTTATAATCTTGATCCTGGAGTTGCTGTACACCTCATTTATGCTGTGTTGATTCTGTGGAACTTAGTCATCAGTCAGTGAGTGTAATGAATGTTATTGCATAGAAGTAGTGGTACAAAACCCGGAAATCGAGAATCATATTTCTGTTTTTCCATTCTTACCCATTGTACTTTCAGAGTTCTCCCTGTTAATTCGCAGTTGCCTTAGTAGTTCCCAGTTTGTTCAGAATACTAATATCTTCATGCTTGTGCATGTCAGTTGTTTCTGATATAGCAAGGTATTTACGGGCGTTAGTCAATTTAGTTCATTGATGCCTACTCCCTTTTCTTATCTTTGTCTTGTTTTTTTTGTTTGCAGCTTTTGAGGGGACAGAAGTAGTTTTTCATATGGCTGCTCCAGACTCATCCATTAACAACTTTCATCTTCATTATTCGGTGAATGTTGAAGGTTTGTAATGTGAATTTGTATGCATCACAGCTTTGCTTCCTAATTCGAAGATGGCATTGATTTGTTGATGGGATGGCACCAAGTTGATTGCATGATGCTATTTTGTGTATGACTCATTTTTTATCATTATTTTCATGTTGCATAATACAGTTAAGCAAACTTCACAGGAACAAGAAATGTCATTGATGCGTGTATCCATTGCAAGGTGAAGCGACTTATCTACACTAGTTCACCAAGTGTAGTTTTTGATGGTGTTCATGGAATTTTTAATGTGGATGAATCAATGCCTTACCCAGATAAGGTATGTTTTCACCTATTTACATGAAAGAATTCTTTACTTAACACCGTTTTAGATTTGTTTGCCCATTTGACACTGGAAACCTTTTTCTTCCCTATTAGGTCCAGAGTCTAAATTTTATGCCCTTTATGACACTTTCATCCATTTTCCAGCCTAACGCTGTTAAATTACATGTAAAAAAACACTTTTATCCTCCTGTAATATGAACCAACCATCTGGCCTGGTTCATTTCCAAAAGTGCAATTCTTAAGCTATCGCGGAAGTTCATTTTTTCTTTTCTCCAGCTGGGTATACAAGTAGTTGGGTATGTAAGTGCGCTTGCCGGCAGTTACGCGGGTATTCATGTACCGATGTATGTAATTGTACGTACCGGCTACTACGTGTAGCATGGAAGCCTTGCAGACATGCATATAGTCTTGAACACATGACTACCCAGGCTTCAATGTATGCATGCATTAGCTATCTCGAAAGTTATTATTTTTTCTTTCAGCCGGGTATACGAGTATTTGGGTATGCACGTGCGCTTGCGGTCGATAAGCGGGTATTTATGTACCGATGCATGTATTTGTACATACCGGCTACTGTCTCTAGGACGGAAGCCGTTCGTACATGCACGTAGTTGGCTGCACTTAGGGTGTGTTTGGCAGCTGTTCTCACCCTAGCATAGTTGTTCCCTGTTGATGCATGCTAAGTATAGACATGATGAATACATACATCTTCAGTTGTTTGGTGGTCATGTATGTGTTGAGACATGTTTGGATGAGACTGTGTTTGGTAGGAAGAGGGAGGAGGAAGAGGTGCAGTGCGAGGTAGGAAGAGGAGGGAGGTGAAGGAAAGGGGGGGGGGAGGTGGCGGAGGCGGCGATGGCGGGGTAGACCCTGCTCCTCCACCACCGTGACCTCGTTGGATCCGCAGTCCCATGCCGCCTAGCGACCGGATCCGTAGCCCCATGCTGCGTAGCGACCCGATCCAGATCCTGGCGCCACCACGCGGTGGAGATCAAGGAGGAGGAGAGAGGGCGAGGCCGTCGGGGCTCGGGCGGGGCGCGACGGGGCTCGGACGAGGCGCGACGGAGCTCGGACGAGGCGCGTCGGGGCTCGGACGAGGCCGCCAGAGCTCGGGCGCGGCGGGGCTCGGGAGGGGCGCAGGAGGGCAAGGGTGAGGCGGCCGGGGAGCGACGGGGCGATGGCGAGGCGGGGCGGGGCGAGGGTGCATGGGCTCAGCATAGCTCTCCTCAGCTCGTCTCCGCGGGGGTGCTGGGCTCAGCTATGTTGAGGCCCTTTTTTTTGCATCAGTTGATGCATGCTCTCCTCAGCCCATACATCCTACCAAATAGCGAAAAGTGGGTCAGGCGTGCAGGCTACCAAACACGCCCTTAGGCTTCAATGTATGCATGCATTAGCAGTTTAGCACGTGAAGCAAACTAATCAATTGATTATCCATTTTATGCACAAAACATGCACATGCATTTCCATGATTAAACTTATAACCTGCACTTAGAAAAATCGTTCGTGTTTATGAATAAATTTCACACACGTGAAACAACAATATCAGCATCTATTAAAAATTTGGTCACATTTCACTTGATGGGCAAAAAGGTTTTTTCAAGTGTCATTTGACAGCGTTAAGATTAATAAACGAAAACCTTATAAAGGGCACAAAATTTAGGCTCAGTGTTAGACAAGGAAGATATTATTTCCAGTTTCAAATACAACAACAACAATAACATCAACAAAGTCTTTAGTCCCACGCAAGTTGGAGTAGGCTAGAGCTGAAACCCATAAGATCTCGCAATCCACTCATGGTTATGGCACATGGATAGCAAGCTTCCATGCACCCCTGTTCATGGCTAGTTCTTTGGTGATACTCCAGTCCTTTAGATCTCGGTTCCTCCCATGTCAAGTTTGGTCTACGCCGACCTGTCTTAACATTACTAGCACGCTTTAGCCGTCTGCTATTCATTGGAGTTTCTGGAGGCCTGTGCTAAATCTGCGCTGACCATCTCAAACGATGTTGCACAAATTTCTCTTCAATCGGTGCTATCCCAACTCTTATCTCGTATATCATCATTCCGCAACCGGTCCTTCCTTGTGTGGCCACACATCCATGTCAACATGTGCATCTTCGCCGCATTGAAGTGTGGAACACGTTGCCTTCTAGTCGGCCAACACTCGGCGCCATACAACATTATGGGCCGAATCGTCGTTCTATAGAACCTGCCTTTTAGCTTTTGAGGATCTCTCTTGTCACAGAGAATGTCAGACGGTTGGTGCCACTTGTTTCGAGTCAATGAGTCATTCTTAGGGGTGATAATGGGTACCCATTACCGCGTACCCGACGGGTAAAAACCCTATTAGGGTAAGGGTATGGGTCAAAATAATACCCATGAGTACATAAATGGGAAAATTTGGAACCTATTGGGTATAGTGGGTACGGATATGGTTTAGTATAACCCATACCCGTGTAGCCATGTACCCGCATATAATCTAAAAATAGGTCTTAAATATTGTTTATCCACATATTAAACGTATTATATGTACATAAATCCCGCAGCTAGCCCACATACAGAATGTGTTGTTGTTTACAAGTATGTGTTGTCATGAAATGTTGTTATTTATACGTTATTATTATAATTTTTTGTTTATGACTATGTAATACTTGAATTGTTGTGTTGCAAATGTGGGTAATTTTATCTGTGGGTACCCATTTACCCTGACGGGTGGCGTGTATGGGAAAAGATTGTACCCGTCGACAGGTATGGGTATGGGTGATGGGTAAGGTTTGGAGCGACGGATAAGGGTATGGGGTAGCGACTCGAAAAAAGTCAAGCTTGCAGTTGCGACTAGTCGTGACTCGAGTTGCTATTTGACACTAAGTTGAGTCAACATTTTTTTGCGACTCATCGACTAGTCGACGACTAGTTGCACGACTCAAAACAATACACTTCATCCATCCGGCTTTGATTCGATAGTTCATGTCGTTGACCCGTAAGTCGAAGTCTTCGAATGCACGTGCACAGTGATCCCAAGATCAATGCTCACTGAACACACAGAACTGAGTAACAAGAGTCTTACATTCATTGCATAATGTCTTACACAAATAGGATCATTATAATCAAGTCTTACATAGATAGGGCCATGAAGGCCAAACATCAAATAAACACTCGCAATGGAAATCTTCAACGATAACTTCGAACCATGCCATCTGCCTTAACTACAGGCATTCTGACTGGGATGCGTCCTAATTCGCATGCTCGTCACCAGGGTATTCTACGTCATATTCCTGTTCTTCCATGCCTGGCCAAGTAAATAGCTGGGACAAGCTAATGAGTACTTTTGAATATACTCGCAAGCAACCCATGATTGGAACAAGGTAAACATGCATGGTATGACACTACATAGGTACTTTTGCGGAAAGCTAGTTTTGATTGCAATATCATGTCCTATCATTCTATAAATCATGCATCATGAGGTTACATATATCAATATAAACAGAGTTTGAACAACTCAAGTATAATCATTGCATCAAGTCTGGCTTAGTTCAAGGATTCTTTCTCATACCCAAGTTTGTGAAACACTGGTCCAACTCTCCTTGATCATGGATACGGCTATTCGAATAGGTTGACACTCAGCAGAGGTTGTATACTTTACCAACAAGACTTGGAGAACTCCCGTGTCAATCCACGACCCGTGGTATATTACATACCCAAGGTAAGCACACAGATGATATCTTTTCTTTGACAACACTAAACAAAGAATCCACTCGTTGATACCTGGTCCTCATGATTTAACATCACATAAAACAATCACAACATCATATATCCATGAGGGGACACAACGGTGTGCCTGATGTCTGTAAAAACAGCCCTAATCGTTCATTCCGGCATGACCCCGTATCGAGAGTGACCACGGCACTCCCACCACTAGTAATGCGGGCTCTCTGCTAGCATTGAACAAGGTAATCAACAATGCCCCGTCCCATAAGGAGTAGTGTGGTCGCACATGTGTGGTTGGGACGGTTGACAAATCTTAAATCTAATCCGTTTTTGAAAACAATACACTCAACTTGCCTTGGTACATCACTTCTGTATCAAGTGTTACCTAGCTCATCATCTCCCACGAGCATTGGTGGCACCCCATGGGGTTTTCAAAAGTCTTTGATAAGAATAACTTTTGTTTCCATTTTGATGGATATTCCCGTCCCACATTCCACTCGTTGATACCTGTTCCTCATGATATAACATCACATAAAACAATCACAACATAGTATATCCATGAGGGGACACAACAGTGTGCCCGGTGTCTGTAAAAACAGTCGTAGTCGTCCATTCCGGCACGACTCCGTATCGAGAGTGACCACGTCACTCCCACCACTAGTAATGCGGGCTCTCTGCTAGCATTGAACAAGGTAATCAACAATGCCCCGTCCCATAAGGGTAGTGTGGTCGTACATGTATGGTTGGGACGGTCGACAAATCTTAAATCTAGCCCATTTCCGAAAACAATACACTCAACTTGCCTCGGTACACCACTTTATTAAGTGGTTACCTAGCTCATCATCTCCCACGGACATTGGTGGACCCGATGGGGTTTTCAGAAGTCTTTGATAAAAATCACTTTTGTTTCTATCTCGATGGATATTCCTGTCCCACTTTTGTAGCCAACTACTTAGCTCCTATCTACTTTCCACCCACATAACTCTAAACGGGAATAGAGTCATGAACAATGCAAGTATCAACGAGGAATGCAACGGAAGCAAACTTAGCAAGGTTGCCACCATATCATCATGCTCTTTAATGCAATAAATAGAAGTTCTTTGATGCCATGCAAGAAATAGTTTCATCAACATGGTTGAAGGGCTGTTCTTTTTGAGAAAACGCAAGACTTTTGCGTTTCATTGCATTGAAAAGAGAGAGTTTGGTACAATTCTCCTAGGAAGCAAATTACAGGGCAAGTACAGGAGTGTTAGTGCGCATCCCAGGTCTGAGGCAAGAGAACGCGGAGGCCTAAAGCTCCAGCTTTGGCCCAAAGTGCAGCCTCATCCTTAATCTTGGCGATCACGATAGTGATTGAAGGGCGCGCACCCTCGAAGACGCATTTGTTTCGATGTTTCCAAATCATCCACGGGACGAGCAGGGTAGTGGACGCGAGGCCCTTGTGCATGGGCTTCGGGGTGTTCTGTCTTGCAGAGCGCCACCAATCATGGAGAGTGGCGTCGTGGTCAGGCGACCGACATGAGGCGCAACCAAGAGAAGATCTCGTACCCACACCTATCGAGTGAAAGGGCATGCTAGGAGCAGGTGCTGTATAATCTCCGGAGCCTGGTCGCAGAGCGAGCATCGTTGTGGGTGCGACAGGTTGCGACACTCAAGGCGGTCGGTAGTCCAGCAATGGTCAAGGTTGGCAAGCCAGTGGAAGAAGCGCACCCGCGGTGGCGCCCAACACTTCCAGGTAAGCCTCCATGCATGACAATGGGTGGAGCCATGAAATGCGGCTAGGTAAGCGGATTTGGCCGAGTACTCACCATTCGTGGTCCATTTCCAACGCACGATGCCCGGCTCGTTGCTGAGGGTGGTTTGGGCAATCATGTGCCAAAGGCAGTATTCACCAATCTCAGGGAGGCCAATTTTGCTGTGGATGTTGGACGCCCACTGGTACCCAAGTAGGCTACCAACAACCGTTGTAGACTTGCGGCGCCGCTTGGGGATGCAAGCGTATAGGAGAGGCGCAATCTCAGAGACGGCCCGACCGTTGATCCATCGGTCCTCCCAGAACAAGGCGCGCTGTCCATTGCCGACCGTCGTGGTAGTGGACGCTGTTATAGTATATGTGGATTGCACTAGCCCTTTCCATTAGTTCGGACTTTTGGTTGCGTTGGCTAGTGCATGAAGCTTAACATGGTATCGGAGCTAAGGCCTTGAGTTCAAGTTTTGGCTTTCGCAATTTATTTAAAAAATTGTTGGTAGCCCCCTTGTGTGCCCACGTAGAGGCCTCTTGAGTCATACACGAGTTTCGCGCCCCGTCGCTCTCTTCCAGTTGCACGTGTTGACTTGTCTTCCCCGTCACACGTGAGAGGGGGTGTTACAGTATATCTGGATTGCACCAGACCTTTCCATCAATTCGGACTTTTGGTTGCGTTGGCTAGTGCATGAAGCTTAACAGACGCGAAGAAGAATGCGCGTTCCTTACGCGAGAACTGCAGGTCCGGGCCGCTCCACGCCCTCTCGTCATCGACGTGGCTAAGCCAGAGCTAGCGCGTGCGTAGGGCAAATCCAGTGCGCTCGAGGTCATGGACGCCAAGGCCGCCAAGTGGGATTGGTCGACATACGTGCTGCCAGTTGACGTGGCAGTTGCCTCCATTGGCCTCGGCGCGACCAACCCATAGGAAGCCCCTCTCAATCCTCCTCTCTAGAAGATTTAGGGTCTTTTGGGCGGCACGAGCACAAGGAGCTGGTGGATGGGGATCGCGCTCAAGACGGCTTTGACAGAAACCGAGCGACCAGCCTTGTTCATGAGCCATGCCATCCAGGAGGGTAACTTCCCCGTGACCTTAGCGACGACGGGCTGAAGCTGGGCAGCAGTAGGACGATGCAGCGTGAGCGGGATGCCCGGGTATGTGATAGGGAAGTTGACTATGGGGTACCCGAGGTGTTGGGCGACATGGGCCGCATCCTCCATGGCACAACGGATCAGGGCTGCAACACTATACTGAAAATTCATGTGCAGGCCGAAGGCCCGAAAAGGCGTAGCATTTCCTTCACTGTCGTGATATCGCCAGGCGAGGGGTGGCAGAGTAGGATCATGTCATCAACAAATAGGGAAATCGCCGGTATATGACGCGACGCGACGATGGTGGAGCTGTTGCAGAACGCGTAGCTCGATCGCACGATGGAACAGCCGGCCTAGCATGTCAACAGCCAAGACGAAAAGCTGCGGGGATACGGGATCTCCTTGGCATAGCCCACATCGGTGCCAAATCTTGGGTCCAGGGGTGCCATTCAAGAGAACCTTGCTGCTGGCCGACGACAAAAGGAGGGCGAGCCAATCGAGAAAGCGGTTGCTGAAGCCGTGGCATCGCAAGACCTCGAATAGGAACGACCACAAGACGAAGCCGAATGCACGCGCTAAGTCCAGCTTGAGCAACACGCGGGGGGGCACCAAGTTGGTGCAGGAGTTGCTCTGATTGGCGTACCAGGACAAAGTTATATTGGAGGCTTCGGTCAGGGATGAAGGCGTTCTGGACGTTGCTGACAAGTTTGCTGAGCTTGGGTGCGGGGCGGAGCGACAACACTTTTGCGAGGATCTTGGCGACAAGATGGATGAGACTTATGGGCGCCTAGCTCGACAAAGTCTTCGGGGTCTTCAAATACTTCTCCTCCAACTCCTTTCTACAACGTGATCTATCGTCGCAAAGTAACGTGGCAAAAATAAGACCATAGCAAAAACAGGAGAAATAAAGTGCTCACGAAAAAACCTATTTAAATGTTGAGGAAATCGTTAACTGGTAGCTGCTCACTCGGGTCGGCCTATTAACTGGATTAATCGGTCGACCATTAATTGGTGCAATTTTACTCAATAGAAGCGAATTTTGTATGGAGAAAAAAATCTACATGGCAAATATGAAGCAAATGACACCATTTTCTTTTCTTAATAGATGAAAAACATGTGTACAACAACAATCATGTATGCGAGGGTAAAAATCAT
This sequence comes from Hordeum vulgare subsp. vulgare, assembly GCF_904849725.1. Lineage (NCBI taxonomy): Eukaryota > Viridiplantae > Streptophyta > Magnoliopsida > Poales > Poaceae > Hordeum > Hordeum vulgare. The sequence goes on from NC_058521.1 coordinate 260,004,433, forward strand.
GAACAAACATGTATACAAAAACACTTTTTTGCTCATTTCCGCATGGGACACAACTACGAGAGATGGCATCCGACATACAGAGGAAAAGTGACGACGGACACACAGGGCGTCTGAACGGGTCGGTTGTCGGAGGTGGCAGGACGCGAAGGAGGGTAAGTAACAACACATAGAGGGAGAAGAGAAAGCGGCAACACACAGAGGAGGAGGGGAAGCGATGACGCGCCAACGAGGAGCAGGAGGGGCGGGTGGAGGGCTAAACCCTAACTCTTTAGGAGCGGGAGGGCTGGAAGGGTTATGGGTCAAATAATCGAGCTTTGTTCGACAATGAGTTAGTGGGCCAACAATGATAATCGGATTAATCGGTTTAACACACAATTTAATCGTCCTGACAAACCATTTATCGGTCTGGCAAGTTAACGCGATCAATAGGTGTTATTCAATTCGGCCACCCAATGACTAGCGATTAACTGGCCAATTAACTGATTAATCAGATGAATTCTTGAACAATAAATAGTAGGTTAAAAACTAAAAATACCATATTTGTTAGATTTAGGGTTGGAGTGACAAAAACAGAGATATTGATTTTAAACAATGGATTTAAATACCTAACCAAGGATTTGATTGTGAACAGTGAAGAAAAAGTTATCCAAATGGAGTGGAAGTTGCACCATTAAATAGGTGGAATTATTACAAGATTTTAGAAACTTGAACCATTGCATTTTGATAAATATTCTGTCCTGTGGAATTTTTGCAAGCTCATTGGAAAAAGAACAAGAAAAATGCCAGCAAGGAGGCTGGGCCAGAACAGACCCCGCTAGAATAGACCTAGCTGGGCCGGCCCAAGCCAAACCAGCCCCCACACGTGCACCGCGTTCAAACACGACAAGCGGGCCCAGGCGCCAGCCTCACAAAGAGGGAGGGAGAGCGGAGAGGATGACAGGTGGGTCCCACCTATCATCTTCAACCTCGGTACAGTCGACGACCGTGCTCACCGGCGGCGATAGGAGGTGTGGCAGGGGAAACAGAGGGCACATGCATGCTCGGGGTCGAGCAGCCGTGCGGGGTGGTGGTGATCGCCGGTGGGACGGGGTTTGTCGGAGACGTGAATCCGCGGCGGAGGAGCTTCATGTCGAGCTCCAACCGATCGCTCTGTCCTGCAAAACGGTGCAGGAGAGAGGGGGGAATGATCAGGGCACTTAGGGGGATCCAGAGAAGGAAGAACAGAGTCGGAGAAGGCCTGTAGCACGAGATCGAGGGGCGACCCGAGGCGGCGTAGCTTCGGTTGATCCCGAGCACGGGGGCTTCGGGGACTCGCGCTGGAGGCTTGGGCGATCGACGAGAGATCAGAGGGGAGAGAGAGGTTGGGGGGGGGGCTGCTTGTAGCCTGGTGCCGGTGTGCCGTGGACGACGGGCTTCCACGGGGAAGAGAGGGAAAGGAGAGCGTGGCGCTCGGGCACGCGCGACAACCGTCATCGGAGAGAGGGAGGAGAGGGCCGACCATCTGGCGTCTTGCGGGCATCGATGTGGTCTCGGGGGACAAGTTCATGCCTCCCCATGCTGTCGGGATGCTTTGGCTACAGTGCGGCTAGGCAGAGCACGCGTTTGGCATGCCAGGGCATGCCTCTTGCGTCCTGGGCGTGACCACTGGTGTTAGCTAGCACCTGCAGTCACTTGTGTTAGCTAGTGCCTGGAGGTTGTGTTGCTTATGAGCTAAGGAAAAGGGTAGAAGTAAAAGGAGGGAGCAAGAAAGGTTGCTGCCATGCTGAAAACGGAGAAGGAAATGTGGGTTTTACCCCCTCCTTGATTGAGCCATGACCTGAGATTTTTACTGGAGGTAGAAGAGGGTTAGGAGGGACTGTGGTAAAAAGTTGGGGTCAAGGAGAATAGTGAAGGTGGTGAAAACAGTAACTTTTGCAAATTACCAGAAGGTGTTTGTCATTGGTTCGGGCTAGGTAAGAGAATCCAGTGACTTTGATATTTACCAGGAATGGGGCTTAGGACCAAATGGGATGCTCACTAATTTTTAGCTCATTTGAAGAAAGTGGCAAATGCAAAAGTTTCAAACCCTAGAAATGGGCAGAAATGGTTTTGGCAAGCTTTGATCAAGCTTCCCTATTCTCCTTGATGCATCACTTGATGTGGATTCAAGAATGGAGGATTTGAACATGTCCACTAAATTTGAGTCCATTTGATGACACTTGGCAATGTAAAGTTGATCAAAGTTAGATCTGAATAGAGAGGGTTTTGAGGCATAATGAACCAAAACAAGTTAGATTGGGATGAAATTTGGCTAGAATTTTTTTGGATTTATTTGATAATATTTCTTATAGAATTATTTCAAATACTTGAAATATTAAAAAATAGTTTTGGAGGGTTTTGTCCAATATTTTGAACATGACCATGTGTTAAAACTCATATATTGAAAATATATGTCCAATGAGTTTTCCTAAATTTTCTCAAATATTTTTGAAACATAATTTCCCCCCCTATAAATGACAATTTTTGGCTTAAAAAAACATTTAATTGAAATACAAAAAGGACTTTCAAAATAACATTTTTGTGATTTTGGGAACCTTATAGATAACAGGTTCCAAATAAAATCTTTGAAATAAATCATCTACCCTAATTTAAGGACTTGTAGATCAAGTCTCAACTCAGTGTTTTTTGAAACCTAAATTAAATTAATGTTTTTGGCATAAATAAATTTGTATAAAAAAAGTTTTATGTCCTATACACATGGCATGATCATTGGCAAAGTTTTGGATCAAGGAGAAGAGTTATGAGAGTAGGAGAGTTTTTATGAATTAGAAGCACATTCAAGCAAGCATGCAAATGGCAAATCAATCAAGCATCACATGCACACAAAAAGTTTTTGTTGGTCGAAATTTTTAAGCTTTATGACATAGTGATGTGATACAAAACAAAGGGTGTGGCAGACCTACCCCTTACAAGAATCTCGTCCTCGAGATTCCTAAGCTAGGCGCTAAAGAGATAAGGAAATTCGGATTTGAGGTAGTCTTCATGCTCCTAGGTCGCTTCGGCTTCGGTGCCATTGCTCCACTGGACTTTGAAGTACTTGATGGTACGGCTTGAGTGCAACGCTCGGCTTCATCCAAGATGCGAATTGGTCTCTTGTGATAAGTGAAGTATGGCTGATGGTCAATGGCTTGATGGTCGATTCCTTGTAGAGGTTGGGATTGTTGGGAAGTTGAAGACACTTTCAGAGTTGTGATGCGTGGAAAACGCTGTGCACATCGGATAACTCGGAAGGTAACTCTAGCTGATAAGCAACTTCTCCTCGTCTTGCTTTGATCTTGAAGGGGCCGATATATCTTGGCACGAATTTTCCTTTGACGTGAAAACGCTTGGTTCCTTTGAGAGGCGTGACTCGAAGATAAACGTGATCTCCAACGTTGAAGTTCACTTCTTGACGATGTGTGTCGGCGTAGCTCTTCTGTCTTGATTTGGCGGTCTCTAGACGCTCTCTGACTAGTTGAACTTGCTCTTGTGCTTCGCGGAGAATATCTGCTCCAAAGATCAGTCATTCTCCGGTCGCTGGCCAATCGAGGGGAGTGTGGCATTTACGTCCATATAACACCTCAAACGGTGCCATCTGAAGACTAGACTGGTAACTCTTGTTGTAAGAGAACTCGGCGAAAGGTAAGAAATCTTCCCACTTGGCTCCATATGCCAAAACACAAGCATGGAGCATGTCTTCGAGTATCTAGTTTACTCGTTCTATCTGGCCTTCGGTTTGAGGGTGAAAAGCGGTGCTGAAGGATATTCTTGTTCCCGTAGCTTCGTGAAACTTCTTTCAGAACCTCAAGGTAAACTGAGTACCTGGGTCCGACACAATCTCTTTAGAAACTCCGTGGAGGCTCACGATCCGGTTGATGTAGAGGTTGGCTAGCTGATTTCCATCGTAGGTCGTTGACGGGAATGAAGTGGGCAACCTTCGTCAAATGATCAACATTGACCCATATGGAGTCATGTCCTTTGCTTGTCCTCGGCAATCCGGTGATGAAGTCCATCCCGATCTTGTCCCACTTCCATTCAGGTACTTTGAGTGGTTGAAGCAATCCATTGAGTAGCTGATGCTCATCTTTGACTCTTTGGCGTATGTCACACTTGACAACAGAAGTGGCTATCTCCCTTTTCATACCATGCCATCAGTATCTTTCCTTAAGACCTTGATACATCTTGGTTCCTCTAGGATGGATGGAATATGAAGTGTCATGGGCTTCTTGCAAGATAAAATTCTTGAGCTCTTCTTTGTTGGGTATGCAAATGCGGTTCCCGAACCATACAACTCCATGTTCATCCTCTGAGAATCCCTGGGCTTTATCTGCCTTGATCTTCCTCTTGATACCTTCAATACTTTCATGTCCCTTCTGAGCTTTCTTAATGTCATCCATGGAGGTCGGCTTTGCTTCAAGGTTAGCCAGATATCCTGGTGTTACCAGTTTCAAGCCAAAGCTTTCCAACTCTAGGTCTGCTAGGAACTCTACCCCGTTGATGTTAATCTCAACTCCTCTACACCTTACCTTGGTTCTTGACTCCTATCCCGGGGTTTGTACCAACATGGACTACTCACGGGTGTAGGCTTCATATCACTCAGAGGTGCCAAATTTTGGGTAACAAAAGAATGTGAAGCTCCACAATCAAATAAGCCGGTTGCGGGTGTCGAGTTGACAAGGAAGGTACCCAGTATGACGTTCGGGTCTTCCTGGGCTTCCTTTGCGGTGGCATGGTTCACATGATCCTTGCCATTGTTGGGCTGGTTGTGGGGAGCTTAATTTCTTGGTGGCGCTCCACGGCCTTGACCTTGGTTCTGCGCATTGGGGCACGGGACATCATGTTTCTTGTTGGGACACAACCTTGAGATGTGTCCTGGCTGACCACATCCAAAGCAAGTGACTTGACCTGAGTTGTTGTTCTTGCCATCATTGTTGTTATTGGGATTGTTGAAGGCTGGCCTGGGATTGGCATACTGCTGAGATTGGTAGCTCGGACGAGGAGCAGGAGCTCGGTTTTGCCGAGTCTGATAGGTTGGCCTGGCCGGGGCTGGCTGCCACGGGCGAGGCTTCTGGTTGCTGGAACTACCCTTGTTGACCATCTTGGGCTTGCGGGTATCTTCCATAGCACGACGCTTGTCTTCAAGCATAAGTGCCTTGTTCACCAGATCAAAAAAAGGTTGGGCATTCGCAGAGAATGAGCTGATACTGCAGGGTTTGCTGAAGGCCTTTCATGAAGTGTTCCTTCTTAGCTGCCTTAGTGTTGACATCCTCAGGGGCGTACCTTGACAGAAGGTTGAACTTCTGCATGTACTCCTTGATTGAGCCACTTTCTTGCTTCAGCGCTCGGAATTCTCGCTTCTTGATATCCATAATCTCAGATGGAATGTGGGCTTTGTGGAAACCATCCTTGAAGTCATTCCAAGTGATCACATTCGCCTTGCATGACTTTGAATCCCTCCCACCAAGCTCTGGCGGTCCCTCCGAGACAGTTTGAGGCATACACCAGGACAGTTTGAGGCATACACCACCTTCACACGATCTTCGTTGCAGTTGACCAGTGCAAGAAGATTCTCGATGGTGCGGATCCAGTTATCGACATCCAAAGGTTCAACAGTCTCGCTGAAGGTTGGGGTTGAATTCCTCATGAACTCTAACAGAGTGGAGCGTCCATTGCCGTTTCTTTCTTGCCGCGGGTTGTTGACGAGGGTCCGAGCCAACTGTTGCATAGCAACAGAGTTGGCTTGGCGTTCCTCTCGAAGAACTTGAAGAAATTGGGTCATTGTCACGTTCTTCGGTGGAGGTGGTGGTGGAGGAATGTGCCTTGTGGCTACTCCCGGTGATCTCCAGCTTGAGCAGACCCACCAGCTCCCTGCTGCTGTCTGGAGTTGTCGGCGTTGGGGTTGACAAAGGTGCTAGTGCGGGTTGCAGTCACTATCCTGTTGGAGCAGCGAAAGTCAAATGACTGGAATAGACGAGAGGGAAAAGCAATAATGAAGGAGAGGTGCCTAAGGGCTAGTATAGTGTAAGATCAAACAAAGGCCGAAAGGGCCAAACAGATAAAATAGGTGGTACAGTCGTTTACATGTTGCCTACGGCAAAAGCGCGACTTGCATCAAAACATAAACAACAAGCACACATGGTTTCATTTGAACCATTACACATGACTTGACTTCGCATGGGGGACACATAGCTTATCCTACTTAGGGAAATCTTGATGTGACTAGCCTGTCCTCGGCTCAGGTAATGGAGTGCTCGGTCTCGTACTCACGCTCTTCCGGATCTTCCTCCTTGTCATCACCTATAGGGGCGTCGTCTCCCGAAGGGGTCGGAGAACGAGGAGGTCCATTCTGACGTCGCTTCGTCGATGGTTCGGTAAAGAGCTCACAATACTCCTTTACGCTCATGCGACGACGCTGAGATGTTCCCTGAGAGGGTGCACCTCTAGTTGGGGGTACTCCTTTGTAAGCGATAACTGGTGGTCCACCGGGGGCACCTTCCTTCTTTATCCTGTGTGGCTCTTTCTAGGCTTGACGAAGTAGCTCTCGGGTGTGGTGAAGTTCCTTTTGGAGCTTCACGGACTCCTCAATCAGGTTGTAAGCCAGACTGTCAGCGGAGAGGTTGAAGTAGGTCTGGAACCTGAGTGATGTTCCATCCTCCTTTGGTAGGACTAACGTCCAACTCTTGCCAATATCCTCCTTCCGGAAAGGTAGGTGGCGGGTAGCTGGCTCGTCAGCCATCTCTGGGAGAATGTCTCGAAGGTGGATGAGTGCCTTCCGTGCTGCTGTCTTGACTGGGATCACCAGGGTCTTCATCTATGGTCCTTGAAAGAACCAACTCGCAAGGGAGTCGTTTGCCATCACGACCACATAAACTTGGTACTCCTTCGTGGTGGCAATAACCCAGTGCTCGTGGTAGAGGAAAACGGGAGGTCAGCGAAACTGGCACTTCTCGAGTAGGGGAAAGTCGGTGGCTAGGAGGTCTTCGGGTACGACGACCATCTACAAGTTTAAGGGGGAGGGGAGTCGGTAAAGTTTTGAAAGGAGGAGGCCTCCGGAGGCCAAAGGAGGAGGTTGGGGCTGGTCTGCAGTGCTCGTGGGGGTCGACTAGGATGCAGGGAAGAGAGAGGGAAAGGAGAGCGAGCTCGAGGCAAGTTGGAGGCATGGACAAGGAGTGGCAGGTGCAGGCGATTGCTCGAACATGCGCGCTAACGGTCGTCGGGGAGAGAGGAAGTTGCCGACCATCTGGCGTCTTGCGGACATCGAGGTGGTCTCGGGGGACAAGGTCCCGCCTCCCCAGGTTGTCGGGAGCCTCGGGATGCTCCGGCTACAATGCGGCTTGGAACTGTAGCGCGCTCAAGAGCACGTGTTTGGCATGCCTCTTGTGTCCTGGGCGCGGCTACTTGTGTCAGCTAGCGCCTGGAGGTTCTGGAGATGCCTGTGTTGCTTATGAGCCATGGAAAAGTGTAGAAGTAAACGGAGGGAGAGAGAAAGGTTGTTGCCATGGTTAAAACAGAGAAGGAGATGTGGGTTTTACCCTCCTCAATGATAGAGCCATGGCCTGAGACTTTTAATGGAGGTAGAAGAGGGTTAGGAGGGACTGTGGTAAAAAGTTGGGTTCAAGGAGAATAATGAAGGTGGTGAAAACAATAACTTTTGCAAATTACCAGAAAGTGTTTGTAATTGGTTTGGGCTAGGTAAGAGGATCCAATGACTTTGATATGTACCTGGAATGAGACCTAGGACCAAATGGGCATGCTCACCAATTTTTAGCTCATGTGAAGAAAGTGGCCAATGCAAAAGTTTCAAACCCTAGAAATGGACAGAAATGGTTTTGGCAAGCTTTGATTAAGTTTCCCTGTTCTCCTTGATGCACCACTTGGTGTAGACTCAAGAATAGAGGATTTGAACATGTCCACCAAATTTGAGTTCATTTGGCGACACTTGGCAATGCAAAGTTGGATCTGAACAAAAAGGGTTTTGGGGCATTTTGGCGAACCAAAACAAGTTAGAAAGGATGAAACTTCGCAAGATCATCATATGATGCATATGTGATTTTTGCTAGAATTTTCTTGGATTTATTTGACAATATTTCTTATAGAAATATTTTAAATACTTGAGATATCCAAAGAAGGTTTTGGAGTATTTTGTCCAATATTTTGAACATGACCATGTGTTGAAACTCATATATATGAAAAATATATGTCCAATGAGTTCCCCTAAATTTCTCAAATATTTTTGAAACATAAAAATAAGTTTCCCCTATAAAACACCATTTCTGGCCTCAGGAATAAGATTTAATTAAAATACAGAATTAACTTCTAAAATAATATTTTTGGGGTTTTGGAAAGTCTTATAGATAGTAGGTTTCAAATAAAATCTTTGAAGTAAATCATCGACCCTAATTTGAGGACTTGTAGTTCCATCTCACCTCAATTTTTTTTTGAAAACCTAAATTACATAAATGCTTTTTGGCCAAAATAAATTTGTAAAAAAATAGTTTTATGTCCTATACACATGGCATGATCATTGGGCAAAGTTTTGGATCAGGGAGAAGAGTTATGAGAGTAGGAGAGTTTTGATGAATTAGAAGCACATACAAGCAAGAAAGTAGATGACAAATCAATTTGTCGGAATCGGGGCTCCGCAAACCCAGAAAGGTTCGAACACTGGGGTGCGCTCGCTCTTCTACCCAGAAAGGTTCGAACACTAGGGTGCGCTCGCTCTCCTACCCTGTTCTGCCTCAATCTCACGGCGACTCTTTAGTGGCTCGAGCTAAGGAAGATCAACAAGAACACTCGCACAGTTTACCCAGGTTCAGGCCACCTTGTGTGTAAAACCCTACTCCTACCTGTCTGGATTGCTTAAGGTGGAAGACGAGTACAAAAGGGGGGGGGTTCTTGCCCTAATGGAGTTGGTGGATCCCCTTGCTACGTAGACATGACCTCCCTCTTATATCGGCCCCGGTTCTCTTCCCCCAATAACACTCGGCGGGAAGGGTTGCCACAACGGCCATTTTGAAAGGGGACATGACTGCAGCGCACCCTGACAAAGGTGGTCTACGCCTGCTAAAGCTCTTCGCCATGACGCGCTGGTGGGCTCGGGGGTGACCTCCGTCCTGCCGAGCCCCCAACCTTGGTCCTCTTGCACCAAGTGGGAAACCTTTAGGGTTGCTTTGGGAACCCCCTCCCTTAACACCAAAGGGGAAAGCCTCTCTGTCCGTGCTTGTTGGTACCGACTCTGGCGCCGTCCTGCGTGGCTCACCTCACCAACGTGAGGAGGTAGGACCGTGCGACCCTGATGAGCCGTCCTTGGTTAGTCCGCTCCGTGCGGACCCCGGGGCGCGGCGTCAGTGCATTCTCCAAGTCCTTCTCCAAGTCAATGCATTCGATGTGCATGTCTTTCTTTTATTCTCTGTATCTCCATAAGTTGTCGTACCAAGAAAATGGCTTCCATGGTTGACCTACTAGGCATGAAACCAAACTGATTTTTGGTCAAGTAAGCGGTGCTCAATGACTCTCTCCCATAGCTTTATTGTATGGCACACTAGCTTATTTTCACGATAATTAATACAACTCTGAACATCAACCTTGTTCTTGAAGATTGGTACTAATGTACCCTGTATCCATTCTTCTGGCATCTTGTTTGCCCGAAAAATGAGGTTGAAAAGCTTAGTTAGCCATACTGTCGGTCTATTGCCGTCTTCGAGGCCTCTCCACGCCTCAATGGGGATACAATAAATGCCCATCACGTTGTCTCCTTTCATCTTTTTTAAAGCCTCTTTGACCTTAGACTCCTTCGCCGCACAAAACGCCTTCTAGTATCATCAAAGGAGTCTCCCCATTGAACAACTTTTCGAAGTACTCCCGCTATCTATGCTTAATCTCCTCGTCCTTCACGAGGAGCTGATCGGCTCCGTCTTTGATGCATTTGACTTGGTCGACATTCCTCGTCTTCCTCTCTTGGATCTTGACCATCGTATAGATGTCTCTTTCACCTTGCTTCGTGTCTAACCGCTGCCGCTGGTAGATGTCCTCATACACCAGACCCCTTGCTTCACTCATAGCTCGCTTTGCGGCCTTCTTTACCACCTTGTACTTCTCTATTTTGTCTGCACTCCTACCTATCCAGGTAAAGGCGTCCCACCATCAGGTATCTTTAGCTTTGCTTCTACTTCCCCAGGACAATCCAAACTACTATGAGGCCACCTTATGAATGCAAGTCGCCATCTTCATCCACATATTGTCTGCATCACCTCCTTCCTCCCAAGGGCCCTCCTTAATGACCCTCTTCTTTAATGTCTGAGCTACATCCCCCTTGAGCTTCCATCACTTCGTTCTAGCGACTTTGGCATGCTTATCCGGCTGGACACGGATTCGAAAGCGGAAGTAAACCACCTTATGATGAGGGACAACACTCTCTCTAGGTATCACCTTACAATGAGAGTGTTTGCTAAGATCATGTCGTAGGCTAGAGCAAAGCTTAAGACATCTTCTTGATTCCTGATGCCATAGCGAAAGCCCCAATGCCCCCTTCAAAACCTGTATTAGATGTACCCACATGGCCATTGAGGCCTCCTCATATGAAGAGCTTCTCAACAATATTCACACTCCTAACCATGTCCTCCAGGCCTTCCAAGAACTCCCACATAGTGTTCTCATTGTGGCCTACTTGCGGAGCATACGCGCTGATAGCGTTAAGAACTAAGTCCCCAACTACCAACTTGACCAAGATAATCCGGTCCCCACGCCTCTTGATGTCTGCCACTCCATACTTGAGGCTCTTGTTGAGCAAGATGCCTACCACATTTCTGTTTGCAGTCTTCCCCGTGTACCACAGTTTGAAGCCGGTATCCTCCACCTGCTTAGCCTTTTGTCCCCTTCATTTGGTATCTTGGACGCAAAGGATATCAACACCCCTCCTCACCGTTGTATTGACTAGGTCCCGAAGCTTACCTATCAGGGACCCTTGCCCATTTGACACCACACTCGGGTTCTGATATGGCTTTTGGGTTTCATCTCCCTAAGAGTGGCTGAGTTTTGACGTTATCACCTCTCTTACCCGGGCTTGGGACCAGCTATGTTGAGACAATATAAGCGGAGTATTTTCGATGTCAAATAGGGAAAGGAAATTTAAGACTGTCAAATAACAAATTCTCTCATATTACATCCTTTTTGTTTTCATTTGGTAACACTTGTGAACAACTACTGACAAGATGTTCTCTTACTTCAGTTTAATGATTCGTATTCAGAAACAAAGGCAGATGCAGAAAAATTGGTGATGAGAGCTAATGGTAGGGATGGGCTTCTTACTTGTTGTATACGTCCAAGCAGCATTTTCGGCCCCGGTGATAAGCTACTGGTTCCTTCTCTGGTTGCTGCTGCAAGGGCAGGCAAATCCAAAGTAAGAACTGCTACATGTGTGTAATTTTGTAAACTTGAGTATGCTAAGTTCATAATTCACGAGTCCGCACATGTTTGTATTTATACTTAGATAACTCCCGTAATGATGGATTTGGATACCTCTTGTTTTAACCTACTAACGGAATTACACAAATTACATCACTGTATCAGGCAAAACAAATGCTTTAAAGATACTGAATTGGCTTCTCAATTCATTTTGTTCTATATTGTAGTGAGCTTCACAATGAAGCACTTTATTTTTTTATTTCTGAATTGGTTTCTTAAAAGATAACACTATCTATTAAAATCATTTGCAGTACATAATTGGTGATGGGAACAACTATTATGATTTCACCTATGTGGAAAACGTTGCCTATGGCCATGTTTGTGCGGACAAAACTCTATCATCTGAAGATGGTGCAAAGAGAGCTGCTGGAAAAGTAAGGCCCTTCAGTAACATTTTACATTTAAGATTCAGTGTCATGATTTCTGATCCTTTTCCAGGCCTATTTCGTGACAAATGTGGAGCCCATAAAATTCTGGGAGTTTATGTCATTGATCCTAGATGGTCTTGGGTATCAAAGGTATTCACTTCAATAAACTTAAAAAATCTACTTTGGTTGTATTAAATGACTAGCTTATGTTTGGTGAAATGCTCCTGCACTTTGATGATTAATTTGAGATACTTTGAGTTTGGTAAACTGATCACTTAGGAGCATATTAATTTGTAATGGTATGCATCTCAAGTTTCCTATACAATATTTACCTTTCCATCATAGACTTTTCTGTCAAGGCATGGCGCAAGGCTGTCAGTATCTTGAATTGACTCTCAGGTCTTACCATTCCAGTACCCTATATTTATTGCACCAACTCGCGTTCGTATCTGAAGTGCTATCTCTTCTCCTATGTAAGCATTTAAGGATCAGGGATCAGTGTTCTCTTCCATACTTATTTGGGTGACTTGGTAACCAGCATACTAATTTTTTCGATAAAGGGCGATTTTATTATCTCAGGATGTAGCATCAAGCTGATACAAAGCATTATGAGTAGCACCCAGCCTCTGCATAACTAAGATGCACACGGCCAATTCAAAAGGCAAAAATAAAACATGAAATAAAACCGACATTTCGACAACACTAGAGTCCTATAGACCGACACTATGCCTATGTCGAAGGTGGTGGTGGATCGATCCGGAGATTATGCTGCCACCCATGTTGGGAAAAAACCTCCGTAGCCACCTGCTCCAACTGCGTACACACTGCCTTGAACAACGGTTGATGCTCCTGTCGTTGTACCATAGACCACGTATGAAGTGTGTGCGTACAACGGAAAATAACCTGTAGAGGAGAAACATTTTTTCCAACAAAAATCAAATCTTTTCTACATAGCCAGAGCGACCAAATTAAGGCATACACTCCCACCCTTATAAGCGTTATGAACTTATTTGGAATACTGTCCAACGAGTGACCAAACATATTGGTGACACTTGTGGGCGGATATAAATTTGACGCTATTTGGATGACTGACCACGTAGAACGTGCAAACTTGCATTGGAAAAAGAGGTGTTTGATTGTCTCGTCATGAGTACAAAAAGCACACTTCTTACTCCCTTGCCAGTTGCGTCGAACGAGGTTGCCTTTTGTTAACACAACTCCCTTACAAAGATACCACGTGAAAATTTTCACTTTTATTGAAATCTTGGACTTCCAAATTTTCTTGTTGTTACTCAATGGTACATCAGAATGCCTGAGCGCACGGTACATAGAGTCTACCGTGAAAGATCATGATGTAGTAAGGTTCCAGCGAAATACATCCCGGCCTTGTGTCAGGTTAATCGAGTCCAAGCGGGACAAAAGATTATGCCATGACAGAAGTCGGGGGCCAGTCAAATCTTGCCTAAACGAAATATTCGGCAGGGATGATGTTATGACCGGTACAACGTACCAACGGAGGAGGCCCAATGGGCAGGGTTAGTTACGGGCTTAGCCCAAGTTATCTTAGTTATCTTAGAGTCCAAGTTATATTAGAGTCCAAGTTATCTAGGGTTTAGTGGAGGCTGTCCTCCTATATAAACACATGTACCCCTTCGATATTAAGGAGACAATAAACAGTATTCTGTTGTCGTCTCCCTCAGGAGACGGGAGCCCAAACCCTAGCCGCCTCTCTCTCTCTCTCTCACGCCGCGCCGGCGCCCAACCGCTGGCGCCGGCGTCCCCAACCTCGCAGCCCGCACTTCCACCCCTACAACCTACGTCCAAGACCTGGTAGAACCCTAGCCTTTACCAATTTGGTATCAGGTAGCTTGGGTTCGATGAGTTTATCGGACCTTCCCACCACCACCGCCGCCGCCACCACCGCCACCTCGTAGCAGCCGCCGCCGCCGCACCAGTCGCTGCCGCCGGCCATCTCAGGTCCGGCCGCCTCCGGTACTGCGGCCCTGGCGGCCGAAGCCGCCCCCATCCTCTCCCCGGCGGAGATGTCCTCGGCGATCCGCGACCTCACCCTGGCGGTCTCGAACCTCCGGACTTTCCTCCAGGCTCCGTACGCAACCCCGCCACCACCGCCTCCGCCTCCGCCAGTGGCGCCCTTCGCACCACCGCCCCCGGCCACCGTCGTGCCCCAGGGCCTGCCGATCACCCAGGTCCGGTGGACGCCATCGTCGTCCCCGCTACCGACGTGGATCGACACGCTGACCTACACGACGGCGCCGCTACAGCCGATGGTGTTGCAGCCACCCGCCCCCACCTTCGGGGGGTTTGGCGGGTACACTGACTCGTACGCCGGGAGCTCCGTGGTGCCGCAACACTCTCCTTCCGCCGCGCTGGGTCGTCACGAGGGCGCCTAGCTGGGGGGGGGAGGGGGGGTGAATGCGGCAATCGAGGAAGTGGGGCCATGAGAACTGGGCGTGTCGGACGGGCGAGTGGTGGGTGATGAGGTTGTCGGGTTCGGCGCATCCGAGTTAGGTGGAGGTGTGGGATCCGAGAGAACCGGTGGGGGCAGTATCGGGCGGGGAGGATTAGCTGTGGACGTGGAGGTTTGTGGCCCTGGGTGTGGTGATAGATAGGGACAAGATGTTTGGTCAAAAACAACGTGCCTAGAGACGATGACACGATGCGAGGTGAGGTCGTAGCAACGGTACCCCTTTTGTTCGAGGGGATAGCCGAGAAAAATGCACCGGGTGGAGCAGGGCGAGAGTTTGTGCGTCATTGTGGCGGAGAGGTTGGGAAAACAAAGGCAACCAAAAACTCGTAAATGATCATACGTGGGATGAAGACCGTAGAGGCGGTAGTAGGGAGTGTGGTTGGCTATGGCGCGAGAGGGGCGACGGTTGAGGAGGTATGTGCTGTGTGAAGGGCTTTGACCCAAAATGGTGGTGGTAGGTTGGCTTGTTGGAGGAGGGTGCGGACAATGTCGTTGGTGGTGCAGATCAATCGCTCGGCCTTTCCATTTTGCGGTGACGTATGGGGACAAGAGAAACGGTAGACTATGCCATTTGCGGAGAAGAAGGAGCAAAGTGAAGCGTTGATGAACTCGCCGCTATTATCGCATTGCATACATTTGATGATAGTGTTAAATTGGGTGTGAACATATTGGAAGAAACGTTGGAGAACGGTGGAGGTGTCGGACTTGGCACGCAAGGAAAAAGTCCAGGAGAAATGAGTGAAGTCATCCAAAACAACCAAATAATATCGAAAGCCCGAAAAACTAACGACAAGTGACGTCCGTAGATCACAGTGGATTAAATCAAAAGGTGCATAGGTTTTGCTAAAAGAAGAAGAAAAGGGTAGGCGAGCTTGCCGACCTAATTGACAGGCACTATAGCGGGTATGAGCGGCCTTATTACCATCGGTGAGAAAATCATGGGCTATGATAGAGGGTATGAGCGCTGGGGTGCCCGAGACGGCGATGCCAGAGGTCCGGCGAGCTGACAGCGGTGAGCAGGTCGGACGGCCGGGTCGGGGTAGTGTCGGTGAAGGGGTAGAGATCCCCGTTGCTAACGGAGATCATGAGCACCTTCCGCGTTCGCAGATCCTTCACAAGAAAGCCACAGGGTTAAAATTCAACTGAACAAGAGTTGTCACGTGTAAAACGGCGAACGAAAATTAAACTGGTGACAACATGAGGGGAAACTAGTACGTCGGTGAGGCAAAAATCATGAGGGGAGAGGGTGGTGGAGCCGGTGCCGGTGATCGGTAGGTGGTGCCCATTGCCAACAAGTATGCTAGACCGTGCATGCTTTAATGAAGAACTAGACTTGGAGAGGGTACCTGGATTGCGTGTTACGTGGGAAGAGGCACCGCTGTCCAGAAACCACTCGGGGGTGGGTTTGGAGCGAAAACCGGCGTTGCTGTATGCCACGTTGAGCATGGCGGCGTGCTCCCAAGAGGGCATCTAGGGTGGGTAGAGTGACGGAGGCATCGGTGGGTTGGTGGAGAACATGGGGTAGGCCTGCGCATGGGAGCCGGGGCGCGAGCCCAGCACGCCGGCGGCGTTGGGAGGGACCCAACCGGAGTGCGGAGATGGAGCGCCATGCTGTAGGGCGCAAAGTAGCCGGTAAATGGAGAGAACTGCGGGTGGGAGGCTGGCCCGCGACCGCCGTAGTCGCCACACCCATGCCCACGCCTGCGGCCGCGATCACGGCCGTCGCCTCCGCGGTTGCCACGAGCGCGGTCAAACGGTGGTTGGGGAGGATGCGGGTGGCCTTGGGGCTGATCAGGGGCGCGGTCGTTGGAGCGGTCGCTGCGGTCAGCCGGGGGACGACTGGCACTGCTGGAGCCAGCACCGCTGGATGAGCCACCCCGGAGAGAGCGAAGACCGAGGCGCTCTCATCGGCGGCTCGGTGCTCCATGGATTCCTCCGCGAGGACGACACGGGAGAGGACGGTGTCGAACGGGAGGGACTGGTCGCCGAGAACGACTCGGATTGTATCCAAGCGTTTGTCAAGGCCGTGGAGGAATTGCGTGGTGAGGTCCACCTCGAAGACGGCGTAGTCGATGTTGGCGAGGCCGTCGGTGAGGAGTTTCATGCGGCGTGCGTACTCGGTGACGGAGAGGTCCCCCTGTTTGAGGTTGCGATATTGATGATTGAGGAGCATGTAGCGGGCGGCGCGGTTGGCAAGGAAGAAATCATGGATTTTCTTCTAGAGGGTGTAGGTGGTGGTGGCGCCGCTGACGTGGTCGACGAGAGGGTCGGCAAGGGTGGCGTAGATCCAGAGTGCGACGTGGGCGTCCAGCTCGAGAAGGTGGGGGCTGGCGTTGGGTGGTAGGGGGTGCTCAATGAGAAAACTGACGCCGAAACGGAGGAAGAACGACTTCCACTTGTGGGCGGCGGGATCTAAGAGGAACTTGATGTGATTTGTGATGTGATCACTGAAAATTGGATGGCGAGAGGTGGGCGGCTGTGGCGCCGGTGGTGCAGCAGATTGGAAGAGGGGGGCAAACTGAGATCCAGAAGCAGCAGAGGTGGGATGTTCGTTACCGAAAACGAAGAGTGGAGGAGGAACCGATGGGGGCAAACTGAGATCCAGAAGCAGCAGAGGTGGGATGTTCGTTACCGAAAACGAAGGGTGGAGGAGGAGCCGCAGGGGGCAAACTGAGATCCAGAAGCAGCAGAGGTGGGATGTTCGTTACCGAAAACGAAGGGTGGAGGAGGAGCTGCAGAGGTGGCCGAGGCGGTGGCTGCAGAGGCGGCCAGCATCGCAGACGAGAGGGAGCCCGGCCAGCTGGTGGAGCCGAGGGCAGCGGAGGAGGAAGAGGAGGCGATTGCGTCGGCCATGAGAACCTGAAGTCTGATACCAAGTTGGAGAGTAATTAAACTGGTACAGATGATGGCCTTATGTACTGGTGAGAGAGAGAGTGGAGCCCGAGAAGATAGGCACGCAGGCCATGGGCATTACAGATCCTAGATACAAGGGAATACATAGGTTACATACAATACCAGTACATGTACAGTTTAACAACTAATGCACTGGACCTTTGTGCAGGCCTTCAATAAAAATTCCTGTCTCTGTTATGATGCCATTGGCTCATGTGGTGGAATGGACTTACAAGTCATTCTACAAGTATGGCATGAAGGTTCCTCAGTTGACACCGTCAAGGATCAGGCTCCTCTCATGCAATCGAACATTTAGTTGCGCAAGAGCGAAAGATCAGCTTGGTTATGAACCCATTGTATCACTCAAGGTGTTTTACTGTGTCCTCTAGTTTTTTCATTAATGACCTTGCTTGACTTGATGTGTTTTTGTGTGGGATGATTGGAGGAACAATTTCAGTTCATTTCCTACTTTTCTCTTATGAATGTTCAACTATAAGCAATTCATATTGTTTTGAAATTTCAGGATGGGCTGAAGAGAACAATAGAGTCGTATTCCCATATGCAAGCTCAGAATCAAAGGAGTATATCAAAAACTTTGATTTTGCTTGGGAATGGAAATGGTATGACTCAATCTGCCTCCCCCTCCTCCTGCTATGCTTACTAATTGTTTTCTAATTTTCAGTTGCAAAAACGCTTCTTTGGGAAGATACGAAGCAAACAATGACAGTGCTACTACTATTGGCGGTTATCTACTACCAGTTATTCACATGTGGTTACACCATTATCACAGCAATGGCAAAAATTTTCTCACTAACAGCACTGTTCTTGTTCATTCATGGCATGCTTCCTGCAAATGTGTACGGTCCTCTCTTATTCTGCTTTATTTTGCTGGATATATAGCCGCTACCAGATAGCTAAACAGCATTGGGGTCTTTTAATCATCTCTTAGAATTTCCTCAAGTGTTTCTCACTTCTTAAATAGTGATTTTGGTCATTATTGCAGGTTTGGCCACAAGATTGAGAAACTTGAGCCCTCAAACTTCCACATCTCACAGGTGGAGGCACATCATATTGCTTGTTCAGTCAGTTCATCATGGAACTCATTAGTTGGCGTGCTAAAATCTCTTTGTAGGGGAACTGATTGGCCGCTATTTCTGAAGGCATGATATAATCTCATGCTTTATATTTGTACGCTTCACATACTTGATGAGTTGATGTTGTAAGTACTGACACCTGGCATACGTTTTATGTTAATGTCTAGCTGAGTTCACTTTTGTCTTCATCAGGTGGTATTCTTCTTACTGGTTATTAGCATCCTTAGTGCCATGTCTTCGGGGGCTGCATTTAAAATAGGTAATGAAGTACTTCAGGTTTCAATTTCTTAATTTTAGTGAATGCATCATCTACATGACTACTGATGACATTAGAAATTTACATGCAACAATAGGTATTCCTCTCATTTTCATAGGCTTCAAAGCATATGAGAAATTGGAGGACACAATTGACAGCCTGGTGGGTGATGCTTGTTCGTTCGTTCTACAGTTTATTCCTATCAAGATATCTTTAAGGCAGAAACAAACATAAACAAGGAGAGCTCGTTAACAGTTGAATTTTATTTCGTAGTGATATTAAGTTTTACTTTTCAGTTATTGCAGATTTTCTATGAACTCTTAGTTTGACATTTTACTCCTACAGAATCATCATTCAGAGTCTCAATAAAGTTCATAGAATGTTTTCTTAATGTCGTTAATTTAAGATATGGCGGTGTACGGTTTTTTAATTCTTTAGATGTTTATACGACTGGACTGTATTGTGACTGTATTGTTCGACGTATAGCACATTGAAATTAGCTTTTATTGCCATTGAATCTTCCTAAATTATTGCAAGTGCTGAGCTTCCTGGTACCTGGTATTGTGCATTTTAGTTAGATTCAATCTGTACCAAATGCTTACCCAGATTGTCTTTACTTGTGTGCCCTAATCTTGGGTGAAAATCAAAAGCAGTCCATTATCCACAGATATGTTTACCAGACACATGCGCCTGGCATTTCAGTCTAGCGTTGACGGATAGAACATCCAGATCAATCAACCAGGAGAAAACTGTGCGTTGGATGGCTCCGCTCCCTGCTCTCTGCTCTCCCTCCGCGCCCCGCTCGCCTAGCCACCGTGCCGCGCTGCTGAGACTGCCCCCGCTGGCAGGACCCTCCCCGCGCTCCCCCGCCCTCTCGCGCCATGGCCCTGGTGCTGGTTGACCCTGTCGACCGTCGGACGACCCTCTCCGACGAGCGCGTCTCCTACGGGGACCGCTGGTCCAGCTCGGAGAGCGAGTCCTCGGCGCGCTCGTACAGAGACGTCGCACGCACCCCGCCGGCCGTCTCCGCGTCGTCGGCCGTTGCCGCCCCTGGTCGCGCTGCTCCCGTGGTCCGCCCTCCCGCTAAGGACTGCCTTCGCCCTCGCTCGGAGGTCCACTACGTCTCGGGCGGGCCGGTGCTTGACGCCGACGGTTTCCAGCAGGCCCGCCGCAGGGAACGTCGCCGTCGTCCGTGTTGGGATGCTCCTGCCAAGCCCTCGCCCACGCGCCGCTGCAGCCCCTCCCCCGAGGAGCTCGCGGGCCTCTGCTTTCGGTGCCTCGATCACCGCCACTGCGTCCGAGATTGCCCGAACGACATTCGCTGCCGCCGCTGCCTCGCCTCCGGCCACGCCTCCCGCGTCTCTGATGGCAGGTGGCCTGCGGCCGCGACCCCACGCTCCCCGCGCACCGCCTCGGCCCCGCAGACTCGACCCCTTTGTGGTGCCTCGGCCAGAGCCCTTCCCCCGGCGGCGCGCCCTCCTGCCCCCGTCCTTTCGGCTCCAGCTCCTCCCCCGCCTCGGGTCAGGCCGACCGAGGACGCGCCCTCCCGCGTGTTCATGGCGCAGACCGAGGAGATGGACGAGGCCGAGCAGGTGCTCGCACGCGCGGTGGTGGCCTCAGTCACGGGCAACCGCCCCTCCGTGTCCGTCGACGAGGTCGCCGTACTCCTTCTCGGTTCCCTCGAGCTCGAGGAGGGCGACTTCACGGTTCATCAACACCATCCGGAAGACTTCCTGATCATCTTCTCTTCCTTGGCGATCATGCGGCGGCTCCGCGGCGAGCACTTCATCAGCTCCGCACGCTTCTCGCTGTCGCTCCGGCCCTGGTGCAAGCTTGCCCACGCCGGTGCCGGCGAGCTCGAGTACCGCGTCGAGTTGGAGCTCCGCGGCATCCCCGCCCACGCCTGGCTGCTCTCCACCGCCGAGCACGTGCTGGGGGACAATTGCTGGATCGAGCGCCTGCATCCCCGCACTCGTTCCCGCGAAGACATGGCGGTCTTCCGCGTCTCCGGGCGCGCGCACGACCCAGCTGGCATTCGGCGCGCCGCCGTCCTGGAAATTGTCGAGCAGTTGCCCGGTCGCGTGCGCTCGGAGGTGTCGTCCGTCAGGACGCTCACGTTTCCGGTGTCTATTGCCCTTACCAAGGCGAAGCTGATCAGGGTCGCTCCGGCCGTCGCCCAGGCCGCCGGCAATGGCGGTGAGGCTGATGACGCTGGTGGCCGGCATGGCTCTGGTTCTGGCAAGGGGCATGGCCCCGGTCCTGGGCGCACACGCCGGCGCGGCCGCAAACGTCGACGCACGGACGAGGCACAAGTCGGCCGGGTGATGGCATGACGGTGGACGCGTTGGTGCTGCACGCCCATGGCCGCTCCGGCCGCTCCGATGGCGTCAGTACGGTGGCGCCCTGGCCGTCCTCGGCTGCAGCGCAGCAGGGGCGACGTCTCTTGCGCCACGGGATGCTGACCTGGCCCGGTCAGTAGGGGCCCGCGCGCCCTCGTCACGGTGTCAGGAAAGGAAGGCGACACGGGCCAGGGTGACGCCCAAAGCGGCTTTGCCGGTGGCCCCAGCGCTAGCTGCCACCAACCCACCTGCTGAGGACGGCGCGACAGATGGCATCGAGACAGGTGGCATGCCCTCGTTCGCTGCCCGTGGACCGGATGGGGCATGAGATTCGAATTCACCCTTGACCGAGGAAGATCCGGCCGGGCCCGCCACTTCACAGCTGATCCCACGCCTCGTCGGGATCATGGCCACCCACGTTTGGGCTCTGCAAAGCAGCGCGACGGGACGATCGCCCCTGTCCCTCCTGCAGCCCTGTCTGGACCAAAGGAGACGAAGGCCACCTTTGTCGCCCCTGCCCCGCCATAGACCCTCCCTATCCAACCGCGGCGGCCTCACGCACGCACCCACGACGGGGAGGCGGGATGCGAACTGCCCCCTCCCGCCAATTCTGCCACGCCCGCCACGACCCCACTGGCCACCGCTGTTGCCTCGGGGCCCGCGACGGCTGGCGTTGCCGTTCCTGCCCCCGCATCCGTGGATGTCGCCTTGGTTGGGCGCGCTGCGGAAGAGGTAGTTGCTGCTGCAACTGGGGCTGTGACTGGGAACACCGTGGCCCCATGGGCCGCGCCCGTCGACGCGCCCGCGCTCGACGACACGTATGCCGGGGAGGACGGGCCCGCGCCGTCCATGGATGTTCCGTCCTAGCCGAGTATGGAGCCGGGTTCATCCCTCTGCCAAGGACACCTTTCGATCCTGCAAAGACCCACGCGCCGGCAGGAATCAACACCCTGCGCTGATAGCACCGGTGAATTGGCCCCAGGGCGTTTCGCCTCGCCGCCGATCGCCCTGCAGCGACGGCGCAACTGCCACGCCTCCAGCCAGTCTTGGACATTGGGCGCCTTCCTCTCCGCGGCCACCAAACAGCTTGATGCAGTTCTGCCCTCTCCCGGGAAGCGCCAGCGCCCTCCGCTCAACTTCAGTCCCAGGAGGGGACGCTCCGCAGCCGTCGACGCCCCAGCCGTTGCTCCTCGCACATCAGATCGATGGGCAATCGTGCAGATACTACACACTCTCGGGATCGTGGGTGTGAACCAACAGATTACCGCCGTCGAGATGAAGGCATACGACGACATGTTTGCCATGCCGCTGGGGCTCCCAGTGCCGCAGGCCATTGCTGCCCTGGTCGACCGAACCATCCCTGCTGACATGGCCCTCCCGGCGGGTGATGCCATGGCCTGTGCGCGCTAGGCCGGCGGTGACCGTTGTCGATCTCTCTCCCATGTATCCAGGTCCTCAGATAGCTGTATGGAATGTCAGGGGCTTAAACTCGCGCCCTAGGCGCTGCGCGATCCGCTCGCTGCTCTGTACTACTCGGGCATCCATTGTATGTCTTCAGGAAACGAAAATGGAGTTGATTTGCTCGTCGACTCTGTTGGACACCCTCGGGTCCGAGTTTGATGGCTGTACCTATCGGCATTCTCATAGCTTGGAAAAGTAGGGCTGTCACCATCTCCGACTCCCTATTCACCCAAAACGCGATCACGGTCAAGGTGTGCACGCCCAGCGGCACCCCGTGGTGGCTAACCACGGTGTATGGCCCCCAAGGCGACCCAGAAAAGCTGCTGTTCTTGCAAGAGTTGCGGGAAATTCGTGCAACCTGCCAGGGCCCGTGGATGCTATGTGGCGACTTCAACCTTATCTACCGTGATGCTGACAAGAGTTCGGGCACCCTGAATCGTCGCATGATGGGCAGGTTCCGGCGTGCCATCAATGATCTTGCCCTGAAGGAGGTATACCTCAATGGGCGCCGCTTCAGATGGTCTAATGAATAGTCGCCGCCGACGCTCGTGCATCTCAACCGGGTTCTATGCACTTTGGAGTGGGAGGACTACCACGGGGAGTGCCACCTCCGTTGCCTTGCATCCGTCATGTCCGACCATTGCCCGCTGCTATTGGACTGCTCACCAATGCCCGTGGCCCATAGGCGCTTCCGCTTCGAGGATTTCTGGCTTTGCCTCGACGGATTCCACGACACCGTCGCCATGGCCTGGAGCTCGGTACATGACCCCGACCCCTTCCAGCGGCTGGTCCGACGCTTGCAGGCCACAGCCCGCGCCCTTACGAGCTGGAGTGCCAGGTCCACGGGCAGTGTCGGGGACAAGCTGTCCATCTCTCGCGAGCTGATCGCCCGCTTCGACCTCACGATGGAGAGTCGCCCCGCTCACCCCGTTAGAGGAATGGCTGCGCAAGCAGCTCAAGTTGTCATACCTTGGGTTCGCCTCCCTGGAGCGTACTATCGCGCGCACCGCATCTCCTTCCTCGCGGAGGGTGATGCGAACACGAGCTTCTTCCACCGACAGGGCACATACCGCCGCCAGAAGAATTGCGTGCACAACCTATTAGTTGACGGGCAGGTCCTGTGTGATCACGAGGAGATGGCTCACGCGGCATTCGAGCACTTCGACGGACTGTTGGGCACGGTCTTGGACCGGGCGCACACGCTTGACCTTGAGCAGCTCATCACGCCCGGTCATCTGGACAACCTGGAGGCGCCATTCACCCCCGAGGAGATCTGGGCTGCGGTAAGCCGCATGCCGGCGCACAAGGCACTAGGGCCAGACGGGTTCACCGTCGAATTCCTACGCGCCTGCTGGTGCATCATCAGGCAAGACATCATGGACGTCTTTGAGCAGCTGTATGCACTACGTGGGAGAGGGTTTGGTAAGCTCAACCAAGCCTTGCTCACCCTGCTGCCCAAGCGCGCGGATGCCCACAAGCTGGGCGACTATCGGCCGATCTGCCTGATACACATCGTGGCCAAGATATTCGCAAAGGTTCTGTCGTTGCGTATCGCTCCTAAGCTCGACAGCCTGGTGAGTCGCAACCAGAACGCCTTCATCGCCGGACTCACGCTCCACGACAACTTTATGCTCGTCAGGCAGTCTCTGCGGATGCTCCACCACTTGGGCGCGCCGTGCATTATGCTCAAGCTCGACCTCACGCGGGCTTTTGACTCCATATCCTGGCCGTTCCTCTTCGAGGTCCTGCGCCAATATGGATTCGGGGACATGTTCAGGGAATGGCTGGCCATTCTCCTTTCCTCGGCCATCATGCGAGTCATGCTCAATGGAGTGCCCGGCCCCCCGATCTGGCACCGTCGCGGGCTGCGCCAAGGTGACTCCACATCGTCGCAGCTTTTTGTCCTGGCGGTCGACGCGCTTGCCCGCCTCATGCACCGGGCGCTCCAGACCGGCATCCTTCGGCGCCTGCACCCCCGCCGCAACATCCCGACCATTTCTCTGTATGCCGATGATGTGATGATGTTTTTGCCATGCTGAGATGGAGGAGGTGCTCGCCGTGAAGATTTTGGGCATTTTTGAGACCGCATCGGGCCTGCAGGTCAACTACGGCAAGAGCTCGGCCACGACCCTGCATGGCGGCGCGGATGGCACTGCCTTGCTGGAGGCGCTGGGCTGCCAGTCCGCGGGCCTGCCCATCACCTACCTGGGCATTCCGCTCACCACCCGTCGACCCTCAGCGGCACAGATGCAGCCACTGGTAGACGCCGTGGCAGGCCGCCTCCCGTCATGGAAAGCATGGCTCATGAACAAGGCAGGGCGGCTGGCACTGGTTAAATCAGTCCTCATCGCGATTCCAACTCACCAGATGCTTGCCCTTGCGCCCTCGAAGAAAATCTTAAACAACTTGAGAAGATCCAGCGTGGCTTCCTCTGGGCTGGGCGCGAGGCCGCGCTTGGAGGGCACTGCCACGTGAACTGGCGCATGGTCTGTCAGCCGCTCGCATACGGCGGGCTGGGCATCCGAGACCTTGAGCGCACGGGGCTAGCGCTCATACTCCGTTGGCTTTGGCTATCGAGGACGGATGCCGACCGAGCATGGCAAGGCCTAGACCTGCAGTTCTCCCCTGAGGAGCTCGGCCTGGTGCATGCATCCACCTTCATGGTGGTAGGAGATGGCCTCACTGCGCTGTTCTGGGAGGACCGATGGCTGCATGGGCAGTCAATACGCGAGCTCGCACCCCTGTTATACCTATGCATTCCCAAGAACAGAAGAAGAGTGAGGACGGTGGCTGAAGGCATCGCCGGCAATGCCTGGGCTCGAGACATTCGCGACATAGTGGGCCTGCAAGAGATAGGCCAATACTTGAGGACATGGCAGCTCGTCGCACGCACCAATCTGTCCACTGAGCCGGACAAGCTCGTCTGGAAGTGGACGGCCAACGACATCTACTCGGCGAGGTCTTGTTATCGGGCAACCTTCCATGGATCATTGACATGCCACTCATGGCAGCTCATCTGGAAGGGATGGGCCCCTCCGAAGGTCAAGTTCTTTCACTGGCTTGTGAACCTGGACCGATGCTGGACTGCGGCAAGGCTCGTGTGCCGAGGACTTCCCCACCACACCCGCTGCCTGTTATGTGACCAAGAGCCGGAGACCATCCAACACCTGCTGCTCTCCTGCCCCTTTGCGCGACAGGCATGGCACGAGACACTATCCTGGCTGCACCTCCCGGCCCCGTTGCCGGAGCACGATGCCTTCATCCAGGACTGGTGGAGGAGGGCGAGGGATGTCACTCCATCATCACTCCGCAAGGCACTGAGATCTGTCGCGCTGCTGGTGCCTTGGATGATATGGAAACATAGGAATGCATGTGTTTGACCATATTCCTCCGTCACTCGACGAGCTCTTGGATAGGATCAAAGATGAGGTTAGGTGCTGGGCTAGAGCCGAGGACAAAGGGCTTAGGGTAGTCTTGCCTCCATCCTGGATGTCCACTAAACCACCATGTAACAATGCTGTAACCACCTCTTAGGAGGCTGTTAACTCTCTCCTTTTTAATACAAAGAAACGCAAGGCTTTTGCGTTTTCTCGAAAAAAAAGACACATGCGCCTATGCTTTATCATTTCGGTCAAATTTACTATTTTGGATTTGAAACTTATGGCTCAGTTTTAGACGTATGAAATGGATGTAGCAGGACGCTGAAGTTTGATGAACACAAGGGGTTGAAAGTTTTTGGGCTCAATTTCTTAAAGTTGGGGGTAGTACTATGAAGGAGATCACACATAGTACTGACAAGTTTCCCCATTGGTTGTACTCCCTTCGTCCCACAGAACGTTTTTTACACTACATTAGTGTCAAAAGTTCTTATATTATGGGACCGAGGGAGTAATTCCAAGGATGGTGCTATGCCTTCAGAATACCGATCAGGTCTTGTGATCGGTTGCCTCTAGCACTGTGGTCTTTCTTATGATCTTGATGCTTGTTCATCTTACAATGCGTCCATGGAGGCAATACATTTATGGTAACCATGAGTGTTTGTCCTTTTTCCTCTTTTGTTGAGTATCGCTCCAGGGTAATAGACCCAGGTTGTTTGGATTAGTGTCGCGGAGAAACTTATACAGATGGTCATTGCCGAGAAAGATGTAACTGAATATGATCGACTGGGTGCCTTGTTGGGTCATAGACTACGGAAATGCTCAACGGTGGACGGGCACTATGTGGACTTAAAGAAACTTTTTTTTCCCGGAAATTGCTTTTGGAGGCCTCAAAACAAATTTCAAATTTCATGAAGATTCGTATTTTAATATTTTAATAAATTCTGAAAAGATACATAAATAGATGAAGATATAATACATAAGTGTGTAAGTTTTTAGAACAAAATACTTTGAAATGAGGGCTATGAAAAAAAACAAATTTTAGATGTTTTAACACATATTACTATTCATCATTTCAGACCATGAATTTGTTTTTTTTGCAGGTCGCCTTTTAAAGTATTTCGAGTTGAAATTTTGCACACACACGTATCTAACCCTTATTTAGTTGTATACTTTTTTAGATTTTTTGAAACTAATTTGTTTGAATTTTGATTTTTTTCATAATTTCGGCTTCCATGGAGGCCGAGCTTCAAAACGCCATTCTCTTTTTTTCCGCAAAGCAAAAAATCGAAATAATTTGTACATACACTAATACACATGTGGCGTAGATAAAAAAAATATGTACATGAAATTGGACCAACTTTTTTATTTTTTTTGGTCAGGATTTTGTTTTTTTGTGTAACTTGCAAATCATAATATTTTTGAACGAAAGTTCATAGATCCATCGTGAACATGTATAAGTTTTTACATTTTATATTTTTATATTTTTGTAACTTGAAAAATATGATTTTTGGATCATTTCAAAAAATGGGAGCCAATGCCCCTCCCTCTGTACTTAAATACTTGCAATTGAAGAGATTAGACTAGTTCTTAACTATAAGTATTTAGATACATAGGGAGTAGCTTGTAGTTGCTTGATAGCGTGGGACCATAGTTGGGTCTGTTGTATCGCCTTGTTTTGAAAAGACTTTTGTGGTCTGTTGTATCGCCTTGTTTTGAAAAGACTTTTGTGGTCGTGGTATCTTTTGGCCTGACATTTTCATCTTCATTTATGCATGTTGCTGAGCTACCATGAGTCGGTGAGGTGGGTTTTGCTCATGATTGTGTTGTATGCGAGAAGTTAAGTTGTCGGTTACTTTGAAAGTACTATTTCTGTCGATAGTTCCTATATCCTCCAAAGACTAATAACATAGCAATTTGCCGTGAGGTGGCACTGGTTGTTTATTAGGCTTTTTCATAAGGTGGCATATGTCTTGATCTTTCTTGTATGTATCCTCATTCTGTCTAGCGTGTTAAGAGTGACGATGTCTGAGATTCCCTCCATGGATAGGACGCGATGGGTTAGTGAGTTTACTATGATCACGAAAATGATCAACTGCTCCCCCTCTCATGGGTTGGTCCTTGATGTGGGCATCACTGCTATGGGCACAACTCTGACTACCACTACTTTTCCTATACGTGATTAAGAAATGATGTAAAATCAAAGTGACAAGATTAGGTCATGTACATGAAGTTCACTCATGTTACTTTGGGCTGCCCAAAAGTAGTTACCACGTCTGTTTTCGTCTCGAAGCTTATCTCGTGCACTCTTTGACCTAATTGGCTTCACATTCATAATTGCAACAAGCATGACACTACTGCCAAAACGTTCAGCAGAATTCAAGTCAAAAAGTTACTTGTCACCTTTATTGGGCCCATGGACTTTGTATGACCTATGGTTGAGTTTTGGTTACCTTAAGATGTGTCTCCACTCCATTGGCCGTCACCCCTTAGTGAAAGCACATCTACTCCCTTGGTGATTATGGTAATTCATATCAACATACATGTTGTTAAATTAATGTTTTCTTTGAGCATATTCCAGAAAGAGTTCAACTTAGGCAAGCTTTTGGATTGAGATGTGAACCCCTTAAGCTACTAAGGAATGGTTTGGCAAATCTTCAAGACTCTAGTTTTTTGGTTAAGTGATCCAAAATCACATTGAGTTCATAGGAAAGTCCATGCTATTAAAGGAGATGAGATCTTGAGAATGCTCTAACTGTTCAAGTGCTTAAAGATATTGCTCCAAAACCTCCAACCACACTTCACATTCATCTATGTCCAAAAGCCTAAAGTCCATCTCGGTCCCATCGAAACTCATTGTACCAGACTCACCTAGATACACTTGATATAAACATTGCCTAAACCCTAGCATCTCGGTCTTAGTGAGTTGGCCCTACGGTCCCACCAACGAGCACTTGCCATTGGTGCAACGACGTCTTATGCAAACATTTTTTACCCCCTTTGTGTTACATAGTTTTAAACCACCGCCACCTTTGTGGGCGATGGGGGGGGGGTCCATCACACACCCACAAAAATCGTGTGCGTTAGGGTGTAAGCATGCATACGTTTGGTGGAAGAAAATGGTGGAAGAAAATTGTATGCGATGCGAGAATCTATCCCATACGAAACCGGTGAGTTAAACTATTGCAATATACAAAATGTACTACACGTTTCATCGGTCATACTCGTGTGAGTTGACATACGTATCTCACACGCTCTTCTGTGGCACTACATTTAGAGTGTGCACGACATCATAAATAGTCATGATTTCAAACCTTGTATGATGAGGGGTCTATCATAAACATCTCGGTTCTATAACACAGTTTGTGACAGTATATAAGAATGCATACAGTTTGCATTGGAAAACCATGTGCAAAGCCTTTACTTATCCCACACTGTTACTATATCTTTAACCGTTTGCGATATATAAAATGTCCCAAACGTTTCATCCTTAAAACTCGTGTGCGTAGATAGACCCATCAAACATGGTCTTTTGTGCTCAACATTTACAAAACAAACAACATCATAAACAGTTCATGATTGCAAAGTGTGTGTCATAAGGATACTATCACACATTTAGCAAGGAGGAATTGTGTTATGATGTTGTTCATCCCACATGTTTTTTCTTCGCTAAACGTTTGCGCGATAGAGATTCCTTCCACCCGTTGTGATCCAAGAAATGTGTCTGATCTTGTGCTTGATCATAGATATTTTTCTTTCGCAAACCATTTGCAATTGAAAGGCATGAAAAGCATAATTTTCTTCGTAATTTAATGCATGCATTTAAAAGTAAACAAAATTTGCATTTGAATTCAAAACAACATTTGAATTTGAAAGTAGGCTGTCGCTTAATTCATATCGATCATGTATAGAAATAGGTTCAAGAACGAGTGCATAATTCGATTCACATGTACATATCAAGAACTAAAGAACCACAAAATAAAGAATTATGAACCACAACCGTATTAAAGATGATAAAGAGAGAGGCATAAGACATTATGGTTGGTGGGGAAGGTGAAGCAAAATGCCCATAGTATGCCCTCCTCCATGCCGAATGCACACATGACTCTAGGCCAACCCCTTGTAGTGGCCGCCCCGCCCATCCTTTATGTCTTCATGAGGACTTCTAGATACTCATTGTTGGCTAGATGAAATACTTTAACCTTCATTGCATGTCCACCAATCATGTTGTTTTGCGAGGTAATTTTGAGTAAACTGCTTTGGGAACCATCGCAAACGAAAAGGATTCAAATATTATTGCCTAACAACTCATTATTATGGGTAGTAAAATAAGGCTACACGATTCGTAGTTACCATCCTACATCTCACTGCTGTGTTGGATAGAGTGTAAACAACTAGATTAATTTCCATATTTTGTCTCTTTTTTCTAACAATCTTTGTTAGTTTCCTCACTTGATGCTGGTTCATGAATACTTCATTGCTTCATACATAAAAAGGGTCCAAGCATGGTTCTGTACCGAATATGTATGTACCTACAAGAAACAAGTTAATATTAGAAGCTGAACTGTAATTACAGAAATGTGTAATATATTATAAGCCAAGGGATGAAACTAACCTCGATGGAAAAGGCATCCACTCTCTTGTTCTCTTGTGTAAGTATATGGAGAGGCATGTTAAGTACAACATGCTTAACATCTATCGAATATAGCCATGGTAAAGGACGTCATCTCCAACTGATATCTTGAATGCGTAGGTTTAAGCACGCGACTAAAATAGATAAAAATGGAAGGGAATGTTAAATACAACAGGTTTAAAAATGACCAAATATTGTAATTCAAGCTGGTATTGTTGAAAATGAATAGAGCATAGTTCATGCTGAACCGTCACATTGGATAATTGTGTAAAATTTAAATATAGGGCATGTGTTAGCTACACCAACTATAACAGGAACCAAATATAGCCGTTGAAACTAGTATTGATGAAATTGAACTACACAATTCATACTTGCACATAATGAACATCACAATGTGAATATCTAAAATAAACAAGGCATATATGTTCACTACAACAACCAAATATAACCATTGAAAACTGGACGCTTGTTCACTTCAACCAACCTAACAAAGAAACAAAAAATATAGATAAACAATGCATTTGCTTATTATAAACAACCGAATATAGCCATTCATGAAATTGAAATGGACAATTCATACTTAAACATTAGATAGCCCAATTAAATATTATAGTTTGAATATAACTGAAACAGCTAAACACATCATAGTTAAAATATCACATGAAAAAAACTACTACAATAATGAGTATGGGTTGGCTAGCTAGAAAAGTAAGATTTAATCATAGGATTGCCTCACTTGTCACGGGCGGTATACTTCCCCTTGGAAGAGCACAAAACCAGGGTGCCCTCCATGATGTCACACATGGGCTGTTTCCCCTTGCAAGAGCCCAATGGGTGCCTTCTCATGGTTGTGGTCGATGAGGTCTGACTTGGTAGCTGAGGATCTCAAGCCACTGGCATAGAACGTTTCCTTCATAAATGACAAAAGGGGCTTGATGGCGTAGAAGGATTACGAATCCTTGACCGCGAGGCAGGGTAGATCACCGACGGGGCCATCGGGGATATCGATGGTGGCTGAACCTGTGGCGTTGGGGATGGACCACTTAACCACTGACATATCTGTAACAACCCAGATGCTTTCTTTCCTTATTTGTACTCCTTTCCAATTGTGGAGACCTTGTTGAACCTTTGTTATCGAAGTAATGAGGTGGTTATCATTTCATGTGGTTATCATTTTATGTGCATCTCATACATCATGCATATCATCTTGTTCTTGTGGTGGTGACTACCTTCATGATCATGTCAGTAATGTGTGATTGTGATCTTGTGCATGTGAGTGGGTGCAACAAAGCCCCCTTCAAAACCTTTGTTGCACTATGTTTCAAAAACCCTCCCTATTCAATATTGGTGGCTTGTGTTTTTTTCAACTTGCTTAAAAATCCTATAAAACTGTTCCATTTTTCCTCTCAATTTTTGTGAGGGGTCTAGTGAGGCTCCTTTGTTTTTCCCCACGTTTGACAATTGGTTTTATTACAAAAACAGCCTAGTTTATTATTTTGGGTATATATTTTTGCTTGCCTAGAAAATAGTCAAACCTATTTTATAAAATAGGTCATTTTCT
This sequence comes from Hordeum vulgare subsp. vulgare, assembly GCF_904849725.1. Lineage (NCBI taxonomy): Eukaryota > Viridiplantae > Streptophyta > Magnoliopsida > Poales > Poaceae > Hordeum > Hordeum vulgare. The sequence goes on from NC_058521.1 coordinate 260,036,383, forward strand.
TTTGCTTGCTTAGTATTTATTTTAATTCCCAAAACCCCTTTTATTTTGTGTGGGTATTTATTTAAGTGGCTGGTTTATTTAAAGAGAAGAGTTTCGTTTGGAATTAAGAGAGTGTCAAGATGGGCCGACTCCCTCCTTGGCCTATCTTCCTCAGCCAGAGAGGCCCGCTGCGCGTCCCTCGTCTCCAACCTCCCGACGCCACCCTGTACGACGCCTCACCAGCCACCGATCCTCTCCCCTCTTCGATCCAACGGCTCCAAGCGCGTGCCCCGAGGCTTTTTAAGCACACCGACGTCCTCTCCAACCCTAGCGCATTCCATTTCCCCCCTCCTCTCCCCCTCGCGCCGTCAGGGGAGATCCTTAGACGCCGGCACCATGGATAGGCTCCAGTGAGCCTGGTAGCAGCAACAGATCGGCCTCCTATTCCTCGTTATCAGCGCCAGGAGCACGCGGTGGCCGCGGGAGCTCCTTTCCCGTAGCAACCGGACAACGAGGTCGACGCGCGACGCCCCGACGGCGAGCATCTTCTTCACCTCCGACGATCTCGTCCTCAGTGAACCTCGACGTCGCGCGTTCCTCTCCTGCGTCGACTCTCCTCTCCGCCCCTAGGTGAGCAGCCACAACCTTGTTCCCTCCCCTCTGTCCATAGCATCACCGTAGCTGCGTCGCCAGCACGTCGCCTTGTCGCGCGGCTCTGTAGAGCAGAGCAGCGGAGGTAGTAGCACGTAGTAGCAGTAGCAGCGAGCGAGCAGCAGCGATGCAGTAGCAGTAGCAGCGAGCGAGCAGCGCGTTCGCGAGCGCCTAGAGAATCGTCGCATGCGTCGCCGGAGTCACAGTATCCGCGTGTGTCTCTGTTGCGATGAAGCAAGCCCCCCTTTTTTTTCGTTCAGCTAGCGTAGAACCCCCATGTCGAGCAAACGCCCCACACTAGTCAAGTGGCAATCGAGCGAGCATTGCACCGCAACGTCGCGGGTTCGAATCCCCCCGCGCCTCTTTGTTTTGCTGGATTTTTCCCTCCTGTTAGGGAGACTGTAATGGAATAACTGCCGTGCTTCTCCTGTTAGTTCAACTAACCGTGCATAGCCCAGTGGTCTAGGTGTTGTCGTGAGGTAGTGGGTTCGACCCCCCCCTTTTGCCACCTTTTCTTTTATGTTGTTTTTCCTTGTGTATGCGTGTGTGTGCATGTTTGTGTGGATGTAGCAAAGGTAGGTTAGTGTGTGTGTATGGCAGTGGGCCCAGAGGATCCACATGTCATCCTGAGATGAGCCATTGCCAAATGGACCCCTCTCCATGCATATTTTATTTTCCCTAAGTGTTGCATTGTTTATTTTCATGCCCTGTTTAGAGCTTCATATTAGGTGGAGTTTTGATCCATTGTTGGTGATTCCTTGATGGAATGGAAGTGGGTAAACCCTTCTACAACATGGGGCATTCATTTTGTTCTTAGGTTTTTACATGTACCTATTACACCTTGTCAAAGTGGGCACTTGACTGATATGATAGATTTGTGAAAACCTGAGAATTTCACTAAGTTTGGGAATATGGAGTTATTTTCTTCGAGTGTTGTTTTGAGTGTATTTGCTCCTCTCTTGGGATTATGTGACAGCCCGATGCTGACGCCCCAGAAGATTCACCTTTATTTCCATTTCCGTCGTGTGGTTATTTTATTTTGTGGCCTCTTCATTTAGTTTGCATCATAGCATCATGCATGGCATCATGTCAACTGTGTTTTGTCGGTGTTGCTTGTTGCTCCGTGTTGTTGGGTGTTAGTGCTTTGTGAGTGGCGTTGTTTTGTTGGAGTGATGAGAGTGGGTGCGTGAGAGCAACCTCAAAACCCTATTGCACCGTGGACCTAAAACCTTCTCTCCCCTCTTATTTCATTTTTGTGGTTTTGCTAAATATTTCAGTTTTAACCCCTTTCAAAATAAATCCGCCTTCTTTTAAAAATCCTTTTATTAAATGTGGGGGCAACCCCTTGGGTTTCCTTTATTTTTTCGTTTTGTTTATTTTCTAAAACCGTCTCATTTTCTTTTCTCCTTTAAAGAGCTTTTATTTTATTCTTTAAATAAAAGGGGTTTTATTTTATTCTTCGAGAGGTTTCATTTTGTTTCTTTTAATAAAAAAGATGCCCAAGCTATTTTTATAGTTGGGGTATATTCTTCAAAGGAGCCCAAAAGCATTTTTCTATTTTGTTTAATCTTTTTCTTTTAGAGTGTGTTTTCTGTTTTAAAAAAAGGAAAAAAACCAAAAGAGGGAGAGAGGAGGACCCCAGGCCCAACGCCCAGCCGGCCAAGACCCAAGGCCTCCCCTCCAACCCTAGCGCCTCCTCTGCCCGATCCCCTCATCGTTTCCCCCGTGCACGCAGCCTCCCCTCGTCCCTCTCCTCTCCTTCGTTTCCATGGCCCGATCCCCTCCAGGTCCCCTCGACCCGCGCGCCCGTCGCCCCCCGTGCCGCTCGCCGTCGTCGCCTCTTCTGGCTGCTGCCTCGTCCTGGCTCCCACCTGCCTGCGCGCCCCGCGCCGCAGCCTTCGCCGCGCGCCGCCCTCGGCCTCGGCCGCGCCTCCCGTCGCCGCTGTGCCCGAGCCGAGGCTTCGCCCCTGCACCCGCTCGTCGGCCCTGCGCGCCGCCCCGCGTGCTCGCCCTCGTCCCCGCCTCCGTCAGCCGCCGCGGCCTCCCTGCTCGCCATGGTCGTGCTGCCGACCTCGACCCCTCCCCGCCGGTGTGTGCCCCGCCGAGCTCGCCGTTCCCCGCGCCCGGCGTGCTCTGCCTGCGCCGCGCCGCCCTTGGTCCCGTGCCGAGCCACCTGCTGTCGTGTGCTGTGCCGAGCTGCTGTTCCCTGCCTTGTTCCTCATGCTACTGGAGCTGCTGCCGCTGATATGCTGCTGTGCATGATGTCGCCGTGCTGCTGGCTGTTGCTGCCGCGTATGTTGCGGGCTGTTCAGCTGTTGTTGTCTTGTTGCTTGCCGTTGCCTGTGACTTGCTATAGCTCTTGCTGTAGCTGCTGCTCTGCTGCATGATGCTTTGCTAGTTGCTGTGCTAGCCGATGCTATTAGCTGATGCTTGCGAATCATGCTCCTAGCTAGCCCCTGCTAGTTGCTGATGTTAGGTTGCTGCTGTTAGATGGCATGCTATTAGCTGCTGCTCTTGCTGCTGCCAGATGTTGTTGCCAGCTGCTGCTTGCTACTTGCCTGATGCTGCTCTTGCCATTTGCTGCTAGGCTAGTAGCTGTTGCGGATGCAATGTGTTGCTGTTGTGGCTTGCCGAGGTGTTGCTGCCAGCTTGCCTGCTTGCCGTAGTGTGCCGATGTAGTTTGTTGTTAGTTGCTGCTTGCTGCTATGCTGTAGCTGCTGTAGTCGTGTTGCGGTTGTCGCGGGTTCCGTCGCCGAAGTTCGCAAGCATAATCCCCGCCTGCCGTGGATCATCGACAAATTCGCCGAGCACCACGTCATCCTCGAAGACCCCCAGAGACGTGTTCGACTACCGATGTGAAGACCCGTGAACCACAACGCCAAGCGAACGACTACCGTCGACGAGACCGAAGTACCACGAGTACCACTACGTCCACGACGACTCATGTTCTCCTTTGCCGCTACGAACCGATCCGCTCCAATATGCACGCTTCGAAGGTATACCGTTGGAACGTGTCGTGTACCGAATGCTAATGTTGTATGAGTTGTATCGTATGTTTGCACCGTATGTTTGCCCATTGCACGTTGTCTTCCTTTTTGTCGTGCCCCCGACACATGGGAACCCGGTAGCGGGATCACCCCATCATTATTTACCGTTCCCGCACACGCTTCCTGTACGTTGGCACGATATCTCGACGAGTTATCGGGTTAGGAACGTTGCCATGGCATCGTTTCCGTCTTGCCGCCATGGTTCCCTCTCGCTCGCCGTGGTGACACCTCTTTCTTTCTCTTCTTGCCCGTGATGTTGTAACTCGCATGCATGACGCATTCATGGCATAATTATCTTGTGTTGCATGTTTCTTTTGTCGTAGCTCCGATCTATGCTCCGCGTGTTAACCGACTAGGATGACTTGTAGAATCACCCGCTTCACCCCTTGCCATGTTAACGACAATTAAAAATTGCCGTGTAAATAATAGGGAGTGAACTGAATAATTAATCGGGAGTTTCGTCCTTATGCAACCCGTTGCATATCGAGCTTCACTTAATGTGTAGTGTTTGCGTGAGGTGAATTGCCATGCCATGCCTTGCATCATTGATCTGATCATGCATCATATTAGGTTGTGCATCATGTTGTGCATCGTGTGGTGAATATCTGTGTTGATGTTTGTTTCCGGTTTGCTCCGTCTCGATAGAGTTCCGCAAGCGTATCGGAATGTGAGGACCCGATCGACTACGTTGGTTCGCCGACTTCACAGAGTTGTTCTTCTTCCAAGCGGGATCTCAGGCAAGATATCCATCTCCCCAGATACCATTACTATCTTTGCCATGCTAGTTTTATCGCTTCTATCGATTATGACTCGTTGCCTACCACATGTTAAATATCAGCCTCTCAACAATGCCATGAAACCTTCACCCTGTTCAACCTAGCAAACCACTGATTGGCTATGTTACTGCTTGCTTAACCATGTTGTTAGCGTTGCTAGTTGCAGGTGCAGTTGCTTTCATGTGATAACATGGGTTCGTTGTTATATCACCATATTAAATGCTATTTAATTTAATGCACCTATATACTTGGTAAAAGGTGGAAGGCTCGGCCTTTATAGCCCGATGTTTTGTTCCACCTTTGCCCCCTTAGTTTCGGCTACCGGTGTTATGTTCCATAATTGAGCGCTCCTAACACGATCGGGGTTTTTATGGGGACCCCCTTAATAATTCGTTTTAGATTAAAGCTGGTCTGGCAAGGCCCAACTTTGGTACTACATTTGCCTAATCACCTAATAAAATTGCATAGGGACTTTCCGGACCCCGAGGATAATTTAATCAACCCCCGGGCCAGTGCTCCTCATGAGTGTTGGTCCAAAACAGAGAAACTTATTAATGCTACCCGGGGCTACTCGGCTTTGGCGTGGTAACCATCGCTCACCCGTCGTGTCCTGAGAACGAGATACGTGGCTCCTATCGGGATCGTCGACACGTCGGGCGGCCTTGCTGGATTAGTTTTACCTTTGACGAGATATCTTGTGCATCGGGATTCCGGTGATGCTTTGGGTAATCTTAGAGTTGAGGTTTTCCACTAGGAAATCCGAGGAGATCGCGAGCTTTGTGATTGAGGATTTCTATGCGGCTTGTGGTAATTTGTGATGGACTAGTTGGAGCACCCCTGCAGGGTTAAATATTTTTCGGAAAGCCGTGATCGCGGTTATGTGGCAACGTGGAAACTTTGTTTAACACTGGTTCTAGATAACTTGAAGTTAACTTAATTAAAATATGTCAACTGTGTACTTAACCGTGAATGTCTGTGTCGTCAGTTCCTTCTCCGATCGAGGACACGGTGGGGTTATGTCTGACGTAGGTAGGTGTTGAGGATCATTCATTTGATCATCAGTAGTTCACCTCTGCTATGCATAGATCATCCCCCACTTTATTCTTGTACACGTAAGTTAGCCACCATATATATATGCTTAGCGCTGCTGCAACCTCACTACTTAGCCTTACCTCACCTAATAAGATTTGCTAGTCCTGATACCTTTGGAAATGAGATTGATTAGTCCCCTGTGGCTCACAGATTACTACAACACCAGTTGCAGGTATAGGTAAAGGTTACTTGACGCGAGCGCGTTGATTGATCATTTGGAGTTGCTTCTTCTTCTTCTTCATCGATCTAGGATGGGTTCCAGGCCGGCAGCCTGGGATAGCAAGGATGGACGTCGTTCTTGTTTTCTCGTTTGTTTTCGTCCGTAGTCGGACCCTACTCTTCTTCTTGATGTTTATGTATTGTACTGATGTACTCTGATGTAGCTTGTGGCGAGTGTAAGCCAATTCTATATATATATATATCTCTTCTTTTTAGTACATGTACTTGTAACGATATCCATTCTTGCGACACGACGAGATGCGCTTCTATCTCTGACGAGGCCCTCGTGCCAAATTGAGGATAGGGTCGCCTCTTGGGCGTGACAAGTTGGTATCAGAGCAGTACCGACCTAGGAGCCCCCTTGATTGATCGAGCTTGGTCGAGTCGAGTCTAGTGAAAAACTACTTTGAGTCTAGTTATATATCGGAGAGTAGGATTCTTTTTTATCCTCTTCTATGCTCTCGTGAGGAATCTTGACGTAATAATTTAATTCTACTCCTCTTCTTACTCAAATTTTTTTAGGATCACGCGGATATTCTTGGGATCTATATGATGCCGATGTGACGGAGTTCTCTCTTGGTGCCTCCTGTCTGACTTGATTTTCTTCCGGGGAGTTGAGCTCCAGGGGGTTCTTGAGCACATCGTTATCATTCAGATTTCTTATTATCTAAGAACGAAGGATGTTCGAAATTGCTTCAATACTAGTAGTGGTGAGATAACCCCGATGTCCCCAGTACTGGTGCATATTGTTCGTGAGTACTGCCATACTTTGTATCGTTGCGATCACGAGGGTCTGTTGTAGATGAAGGTCCGAGATTCTGGTTGTGTGTTGACGGATGTGATACAGGTGACGGGTTAGTATAGGAGTTGTGTGAATATTACTCCTTGTATACGTGTACCAGATTGCATGACCAGATATTTCGGGAATTCTTAGGTGGGAATTCAAGTAGTTGCTTATAGGAAAATCTTCCAACAAATGCATGATGTTAGGTTGGGGTTCGTCATCTAGTGGATTCGTTTGTTGACGGTCGACTTACAGCGATTCTTGTTGTGTCTTAAAGAGTCCTTGTAGCTTGCTACGACTCGGGGACGCTTCGTACGTCGGGTGCACTGCCTTGCACTTGATGTCTACTGTAAGGTTCGAGCCCGTGCGATCCTGTCCACGAAAATATCGGACGAAATCTTTCTCATGAGTTTGTTCTGGCTTGTTTCATAAGCCTCTCCCTTTGTTTTCTTGGAGTTTGGTAATTCAAGTTGCTTTGATGTCAAGTGGTGATTTCAGATCTTTCCTAAGAGGTGTTCTCATATTTTTATGTGAGAATGCAAATTCTTTTGTTCATTCAAATTGTCATATCAACTCTGGTCCACCAGAGTTGTGGTGTAAATTCCATTCAACCGGTGTGTCTCTCTTCAAGTAATTCTATCCTTTCCAATTTTGCAAGATCATTCTCTCAATTCTTTCCGTAGTTCATCTCATCTGTCTCAAGTTTTTTTTGTTTTCCCCCGCCCTCCCACCCTTTTCTTCAGTGATTCAATTTTTATCCAGGAGTTTTCTTTTCATTGTGCTTCCGCTGTCTGTTCTTTTCTCTCTTACTCGGTGATTCATTGTGAAGATTCTCAGGAGCTTCGTGTTCACCTTTATTCATTCTTGTCATCTTTTCCGGTGAATTCAGTTCAAGCTATCCGTGTTCATTATATCCTATTCATCCCTGCAATTCTTTCCCATGTTGGAGATTCTTATCAGCCTATCCTGTTATTCGTTCATCTTTGTTCTATCCGGTGTGTTGAAGATGTCTCAGAGTTTCTTGTTTTCAGATCTTTTCAATTATTTCGAGGTTCTAACCTCATCAAGTTTTCTTTATACAGGTGCAATATCTCTGTTATAAAAAATCCTTTCAACGGTGGTTTCTTTGAGTGGGCCCATAACCGACAGGTTTTTCCCAGGATCTTACCTCGCTCTTTTAATCTTTTCCAGAGACCTCTAATTTTTTTCAACTATGACGTAAGTATGATCTTCATCAGTCATATTCCTTCTTCAAGATCTATTTGAATTAGTTCTCATATTTGGCTCGACCTTCCATTCTTCTTTATTCTGGAGTGTCTCATTATCCTTGGTGCTGTTTCTCATCATCATTCTCAGCTTGCAAATTCGAAGGAGTGTTTCTCTCAATCTTGCTCCATTCTTGTGAAGATTGTCATCTCAGCTTCGTGTTATCCTCTCATTTGTTCCAATCATGAGAATCCATTTCTCGTTATTCGATGCTTTTCTGAGTTGTTTTCATTCTCGTTCCTCCGAAGGCCATCATTTCAGAAGATTTTTCGTTCACAGCTTTCAGCTTTCATCCTCAATTCTTCTCCATTGTTGTCTCTTCGTTCGTCTCTCGTTTATCCGGTGCCTTGTTCTAGTTTTCTCTCAGGTGGCTTATTATCTCTTCATTCTCATGTATCTCCATTAATTCGTAGTGTTCCCATTTAATTCTGAATTCTTACGGGTGCTTCCTTCAATTATGCGTCAAGTGGTGCTTATCTCTTTGCCTCTTCAAGATTCTTTCAAGAAGAATAAGTGCTATGTTAAATCCGCTGCTTGTCATCAATTAAACTTGATGAAGGATAAACATAACATAATTCTTATTCCCGTTTCATACTGATTTAAATTCTTCTTTCGGAGTGTCTCAAGATATCAATTCCTTTTTCTCAAGTGTTCTTATCTTTTCTTTTCCGGAGTGCCAAGTTTTCTCAAGTATCTCTTCGTGAAGCTTCATCGAAGACTTTGCAAGGCTTCAATCTTATTCTTTTCTACCTTCATATCGTTGCATCATTCATTTGTATACGGAGGCTCGTCATGCTGGTTCTTCAAGGATGTGATTCATTCTCATGAGTTCTTCAAGATTCTTGTTGGATTACCTCAAGTATTCTTTCTCTTGCATTTCTGTGCATTTATTGTTCCTTCATCCTTTGAGGTGGTATTATAGCATTCTTGTTAGTGTACGAGCCTCGAAGAGTTTTCCTTCAAGAATGAGATAATTAAATTCACCAATTCTTTGATCATGAGATATTTCAACCCATGGTTTCTTCATTGAGCTATCTTGGTTTGGACTTCACCAAAAGTTTGTCTATGGATTGTTGCTATCATGGTGCTTGTCATTAATCCCAGTTCTCATGCACCCTCTTGGTGTAAGAAGTTTTGATATCTTTGCTTTCTTCTACCCTTGTTTCTTTTAGTGGTTGGCTGTCACCTCATATTTGTTGAGATGATTTTCATAAGCCCACTACTATCTTGTTCTTTTCGTTGTAGGTTTTCCAACTACTACGTCAATTCTCTGTCCGGAGGCCCTTCAATTCTATTGTGATGATAGTTGTCATTCTTTTCTTCATTCTCTTCTTCCACTTGAGCTAGTTCATATTCTCTTCTTCCGGAGGCTTTGTGATGTTTCTCTTTTGGGTCTATTATCTTGCTCTGTCAAGATTGTGGTGTTCCCTTGTTCTATTTAGTTGTTTGTTATGTATATTGTCTAATTCTCTCTTCTTATCGAATTTTTTGTCCCTTTTTCCTACTGAAGTGCTGCCGAAATTTTCCGTGAATTCTTGCTTCTTTCTCATTCCATTCCTCATCTCTTTGCAGCCTTCAAGGATCATTGGTTTCACTCGTTTGTCAAGAAGCGACTAAATTTTACCTCTTGTTCCTTCTCATCCTCTCCCCCCTTTCATTCTTGGATCTTGGGGTGAGATCCTCTTGTAGTGTAGGAGAGTTGTGACAACCCGATGCCGACGCCCCAGAAGATTCCCCTTTATTTCCGTTTTCGTCATGTGGTTATTTTATTTTGTGGCCTCTTCATTTAGTTTGCATCATCGCATCATGCATGGCATGATGTCAATTGTGTTTTGTCGGTGTTGCTTGTTGCTCCGTGTTGTTGGGTGTTAGTGCTTTGTGAGTGTCGTTGTTTTGTTGGAGTGATGAGAGTGGGTGCGTGAGAGCCACCTCAAAACCTTGTTGCACCGCGGACCTAAAACCTTCTCTCCCCTCTTATTTCATTTTTGTGGTTTTGCTAAAGATTTCAGTTTTAACCCCTTTCAGAATAAATTCAACTTCTTTTAAAAATCATTTTATTAAATGTGGGGGCAACCCCTTGGGTTTCCTTTATTTTTTCCTTTTGTTTATTTTCTAAAACCGTCTCATTTTCTTTTCTCCTTTAAAGAGATTTTGTTTTATTCTTTAAATAAAATGGGTTTTATTTTATTCTTCGAGAGGTTTCATTTTGTTTCTTTTAATAGAAAAGATGCCCAAGCTATTTTTATAGTTGGGGTATATTCTTCAAAGGAGCCCAAAAGCATTTTTCTATTTTGTTTAATCTTTTTCTTTTAGAGTGTGTTTTTTGTTTTTTAAAAAAGAAAAAAACCAAAAGAGGGAGAGAGGAGGACCCCACGCCCAAGGCCAAGCCGGCCAAGGCCCAAGGCCTCCCCTCCAACCCTAGCGCCTCCTCTGCCCGATCCCCTCGTCGTTTCCCCCGTGCGCGCAGCCTCCCCTTGTCCCGCTCCTCTCCCCCGTTTCCAGGGCCCGATCCCCTCCAGGTCCCCTCAACCCGCGCGCCCATCGCCCCCGTGCCGCTCACCGTGGTCGCCTCTGCTACGTGCTGCCCCATGCTGGCTCCCGCCTGCCTGCGCGCCCCGCGCTGCGCGCCGCCCTTGGCCTCGGCCGCGCCTCCTGTCGCCGCTGTGCCCGAGCCGAGGATTCGCCCCTGCACCCACTCGTCGGCCCTGCGCACCGCCCCGCGTGCTCGCCCTCGTCCCCGCCTCTGTCTGCCGCCGCGGCCTCCCTGCTCGCCATGGTCGCGCTGCCGACCTCGACCCCTCCCCGCCGGTGTGTGCCCCGCCGAGCTCGCCGTTCCCCGCGCCGGCCGTGCTCTGCCTGTGCCGCGCCGCCCTTGGTCCCGTGCCGAGCCGCCTGCTGTCGTGTGCTGTGCCGAGCTGCTGTTCCCTGCCTCGTTCCCCATGCTGCTAGAGCTGTTGCCGCTGATATGCTGCTGTGCATGCTGTCGCCTTGCTGCTGGCTATTGCTGCCGCCTGTGTTGCGAGCTGTTCAGCTGCTGTTGTCTTGTTGCTTGCCGTTGCCTGTGCCTTGCTGTGGCTCTTGCTGTAGCCGCTGCTCTACTGCGTGATGCTTTGCTAGTTGCTATGCTAGCCGATGCTATTAGCTGATGCTTGCGAATCATGCTGCTAGCTAGCCCCTGCTAGTTGCTGCTGTTAGATGGCATGCTATTAGCTGCTGCTCTTGCTGCTACCAGATGTTGTTGCCGGCTGCTGCTTGCTACTTGCCTGATGCTGCTCTTGCCGTTTGCTGCTAGGCTAGTAGCTGCTGCCGATGCCGATGTGTTGCTGTTGTGGCTTGCCGAGGTGTTGCTGCCAGCTTGCCTGCTTGCCGTAGTGTGCCGATGTAGTTTGCTGTTAGTTGCTGCTTGCTGCTATGCTGTAGCTGCTGTAGTCGTGTTGCCGCTGTCGCGGGTTCCGTCGCCGAAGTTCGCAAGCACCATCCCCGCCTGCCGCGGATCATCGACAAATTCGCCAAGCACCACGTCATCCTCGAAGACCCCCGGAGACGTGTTCGACTACCGATGTGAAGACCCGTGAACCACAACTCCAAGCGAACGACTACCGTCAACGAGACCGGAGTACCACGAGTACCACTATGTCTAGACGACTCATGTTCTCCTTTGCCGCTACGAACCGATCCGCTCTGATATGCACGCTTCGAAGGTATACCGTTGGAACGTGTCGTGTACCGAATGCTAATGTTGTATGAGTTGTATCGTATGTTTGCGCCATATGTTTGCCCGTTGCATGTTGTCTTCCTTTTCGTCGTGCCCCCGACACATGGGAACCTCCGTTGGCGTTTGCGTAGCGGGATCACCCCATCATTATTTAGCGTTCCCGCACACGCTTCCTATACGTTGGCACGATATCTCGACGAGTTATCGGGTTAGGAACGTTGCCGTGGCATCGTTTCTGTCTTGCCGCCATGGTTCCCTCTCGCTCGCCATGGCGACACCTGTTTCTTTCGCTTCTTGCCCGTGATGTTGTAACTCGCATGCATGACACATACATGGCATAATTATCTTGTGTTGCATGTTTCTTTTGTCGTAGCTCCGATCTATGCTCCGCGTGTTAACCGACTAGGATGACTTGTAGAATCACCCGCTTCACCCCTTGCCATGTTAACGACAATTAAAAATTGCCGTGTAAATAATAGGGAGTGAACTGAATAATTAATCGGGAGTTTCGTCCTTATGCAACCCGTTGCATATCGAGCTTCACTTAATGTGTAGTGTTTGCGTGAGGTGAATTGCCATGCCATGCCTTGCATCATTGATCTGATCATGCATCATATTAGGTTGTGCATCATGTTGTGCATCGTGTGGTGAATATCTGTGTTGATGTTTGTTTCCGGTTTTCTCCGTCTCGATAGAGTTCTGCAAGCCTGTCAGAATGTGAGGACCCGCTCGACTACGTTGGTTCGCCGACTTCACGGAGTTGTTCTTCTTCCAAGCGGGATCTCAGGCAAGATGACCATTTCCCCAGATACCATTACTATCGTTGCCATGCTAGTTTTATCGCTTCTATCGATTATGTCTCGTTGCCTACCACATGTTAAATATCAGCCTGTCTACAATGCCATGAAACCTTCAACCTGTTCAACCTAGCAAACCACTGATTGGCTATGTTACTGCTTGCTTAACCATGTTGTTAGCGTTGCTAGTTGCAGGTGCAGTTGCTTTCATGTGATAACATGGGTTCCTTGTTATATCACCATATTAAATGCTATTTAATTTATGCACGTATATAGTTGGTAAAAGGTGGAAGGCTCGGCCTTTCTAGCCTGGTGTTTTGTTCCACCTTTGCCCCCTTAGTTTCGGCTACCGGTGTTATGTTCCATAATTGAGCGCTCCTAACACGATCGGGGTTGTTATGGGGACCCCCTTGATAATTCATTTTAGATTAAAGCTGGTCTGGCAAGGCCCAACTTTGGTACTACATTTGCCTAATCACCTAATAAAATTGCATAGGGACTTTCCGGACCCCGAGGATAATTTAATCAACCCCCAGGCTAGTGCTCCTCATGAGTGTTGGTCCCAAACAGAGCAGCTTATTAACGTTACCCGGGGCAACTCGGCGTTTGGCATGGTAACCATCGCTCATCCGTCGTGTCCTGAGAACGAGATACGCGGCTCCTATCGGGATCGCCGACAGTCGGGCGGCCTTGCTGGATTACTTTTACCTTTGACGAGATATCTTGTGCATCGAAATTCCGGTGATGCTTTGGGTAATCTCAGACTTGAGGTTTCCCCTAGGGAATCCGACGAGATCGCGAGCTTCGTGATTGAGGATTTCTATGCGGCTTGTGGTAATTTGTGATGGACTGGTTGGAGCACCCCTGCAGGGTTAAATCTTTTTCGAAAAGACGTGCCCGCGGTTATGTGGCAACGTGGAAACTTTGTTTAACACTGGTTCTAGATAACTTGAAGTTAACTTAATTAAAATATGCCAACTGTGTGCGTAACCGTGACTGTCTCTCTTGTGAGTTCCTTCTCCGATCGAGGACACGGTGGGGTTATGTCTGACATAGGTAGGTGTTCATGATCATTCATTTGATCATCAGTAGTTCACCTCCGCTATGCGTAGATCACCCCCCTCTTTATTCTTGTACTCGTAAGTTAGCCACCATATATATATGCTTAGCCGCTGCTGCAACCTCACTACTTAACCTTACCTCACCTAATAATCTTTGCTAGTCCTGATACCTTTGGAAATGAGATTGCTGAGTCCCCTGTGGCTCACAGATTACTACAACACCAGTTGCAGGTACAGGTAAAGGTTACTTGACGCGAGCGCGTTGATTGATCATTTGGAGTTGCTTCTTCTTCTTCTTCTTCTTCTGCATCGATCTAGGATGGGTTCCACACCGGCAGCCTGGGATAGCAAGGATGGACGTCATTCTTCTTTTCTCGTTTGTTTTTGTCCGTAGTCGGACCCTGCTCTTCTTCTTGATGTTTATGTATTGTACTGATGTACTCTGATGTAGCTTGTGGCGAGTGTAAGCTAATTCTATATACATATATCTTCTTTTTACTACATGTACTTGTAATGATATCCATTCTTGCGACACGACGAGATGCGCTTCAATCCCTGACGAGGCCCTCGTGCCAAATTGAGGATAGGGTCGCCTCTTGGGCGTGACAAATTAGCCCAAGCAACAAACTAGTGTTTATTTGCTGTTATGTTTTTCTAGCCCCGTGTCAAATTTCATGCTAATACACCTCATGTAGATATCATTTTGGAGGCTGCCAAAATGCTTCAGAGCATAAGAAGCTGGTGAAAATCTATAATTTCACTAAGTCCCAATCTGTGATATTTTTGTCCAAGTTAGAGGCTGTAGATCTGCTCATGGGCGCTTCCTTTGCCTTAGGTTTTTGTTAGAGGATGTAATGTAGTTAGATGGCTTCATTTTCATGTCTTGTATGAATTATTTAGAGGACTGTAGCTGCTGTAGATCTTGTAGTCAAAGTGCTATGTTGCTGTTAAAAAAACAGATTGTGTGTCTAGATGGTTTTTGAGCTTGTGTGAGCTATGGTTGATGGTGTGGTGTATTCTCAAGCACCATTCCACTTGTTTTGTGGTGCTTGATCATTTGGCATCCTGGTTACACCAGTGAGTGCCCATTTATTTGAGTTTGAGGCTGTTTTGAACCCGTAGTCCTTCGTAACTTGCTTTGTAGTTTTCGGTTGATCCGAGACTCTGTTCACGACGTTCTTCATATGATTATGCACATGATTATGCCATGTTCATGCATGTAAAGATAAATTAACATGAGGTTCTGTCCAGAATATAAACAACTCAACTAATGCATGTGAAAGTGACTAGAATAGTGGTGCATGCTTCCTTCTTCACACATGCATCATATTGGTTGTTGCATTATGTTTTGCCGGTGTTTATTTGCTGATATCTTATCTTGGGTAGCATCAGGAACGGAGAGTGATTAAGTGGATTCTAGAGAGTTCATGCATGAAGAACAAGAGCAGTTCCGGGCTGAAGAAATCACAGGCAAGATGACCGTGACCTTGACACCGTTTCTAGCTATGTTATGCTTACAATCACGTTTCCAGTGTTACATGCTCGCTGCCTACCACATGATATATATGCCATCTGTCTTTGCCATGAACCCCAAACACTTCCCGTTCCTAGCAAATATTGTTTGGCTAAGTAGGCTTGCTCAACCTCTAATAGATAGCTTTGCTAGTTGCAGGTGCGAGCTGGTCCATGTGATAATATGGGCATTTTGATATCCTTATGTTTAAACTGCTATTTAATTAATGCACCTATATACTTGGTAAATAACGGAAGGCCTACCTTTTGCCGGGTGATTTGTTCCGTTGTTGCCGCCTTAGTTTTGGCTACCGGTGTTTTATTCCATAACTGAGCGCTCCTAACATGTTCGGGCTTGTTATGGGGACCCCCTTGATAAATCGTGTAATGTTAAGGCTTGTCTAGCAGGACCCAACTTTGGTTTTAATCTGCTAATAACTTAATAATTAAATGCATAGGGAATAGCTACCCCGAGGAATTAATCAACAATCCGGGCCAGTGCTCCTCATGAGTGTTGGTCCAAATCGGGCAGAATGCGGGGCCACCGCAAGGAAACTTAAGGCCTGGTACCCTGTAGGCTTTCCCATCCGACGTGTCCTAAGACTGAGATACGTGGCCTCTTATCGGGGTCGTCGACACGCCGGGCGGTGATGCTAGATTTGTCTTACCTTAGCTTTATATATATCTTGCGCATTGGAATTCTGGTGAAACTTTGGGTCTCCTCAAAGTTGAGGTTTTCCTCCAAGGAATCCGACGAGATCACGAGGATTACTATGCGGCCTGTGGTAATTTGTAGTGGACTAGTTGGAGCACCCCTGTAGGGTTGAATCTTTCGGAAAGCCGTGCCCGCGGTGTGGCAAATATGGATATTTTGTTAACATCCGGTTCTAGACAACTTAAAGTAATTCTAATAAAACTACCAACTGAGTGCGTAATCGTGAGTGTCTCTTTCGGAGATCCTTCTCTGATCGAGAACACGGTGGGGTTATGTCTGACGTAAGTAGGTGTTCAGGATCACTTAGTGATCAATCTAGTATTCGACCGACTTGCGTAGGCCACCATATGGCTACTCTGATCAACGTAAGTTAGCCACCATATATGCTTAGGTTGCTGCAAACCCATACACTTAACCTTCCTCACCCATTAACTCGGCTAGATTCGATACCAAGGTCATTCGATTGCTGAGTCCTCGTGGCTCACGATTTACTACAAACACCCACATGTATAGGTACGCCTGATGCAGGAGATCCAGATGACATCCAGCTGATGTGGGAGTTCGATGAGGACTCTGGCAGACTGTACGTGACTTATCCCGAGGACTAGGGGCTGTGGTCGTGATCGTGGGGCCAGCATGTGGGATTTTCATAGCATTATCCGTTTTCATGTTGTCCGTAGCTGGATTAAACCATGTTCTGAATAAGTGTGCTTGTATGACTATATGATTATGTTTTTATCAGATGGCAAGTGTATGCCCTACTTTTCACTCTTTCAGTTATGTAATGTTATGATTATCTCGCTTGCAAAACGTGTAGATGCGCCCCTTTCCCTTTTGAGGCCTCGCTCCCAAACAAGGAAAGGTCCGCATCTTAGTCGTTACAAGTTGGTAATCAGAGCCTTACGTGTTGGAAATATGCCCTAGAGGCAATAATAAAATGGTTATTATCATATTTCCTTGTTCATGATAATCGTCTATTGTTCATGCTATAATTGTATTAACAGGAAAGAGTAATGCATGTGTGAATAAATAGATCACAATGTGTCCCTAGCAAGCCTCTAGTTGGCTAGCTCGTTAATGAATAGATGATTATGGTTTCCTGATCATGGAAATTAGATGTCATTGCTGACGGGATCACATCATTGGGAGAATGATGTGATGGACAAGACCCAATCCTAAGCATAGCACTAGATCGTATTGTCCATATGCTAAAGCTTTTCTAATGTCAAGTGTCTTTTCCTTTGATCGTGAGATTGTGCAACTCCTGGATACCGTAGGAGTGCTTTGGGTGTATCAAACGTCACAACGTAACTGGGTGACTATAAAGGTGCACTACGGGTATCTCCGAAAGTGTGTGTTGGGTTGGCACGAATCTAGATCGGATTTGTCACTCTGTGTGACGGAGAGGTATCTCTGGGCCCACTCGGTAGAATATCATCATAATGAGCTCAGTGTGACTAAGGAGTTAGTCACATGATGATGTGCTACGGAACGAGTAAACAGACTTACCGGTAATGTGATTGAACAAGGTATAGGTATACCGACGATCGGATCTCGGGCAAGTTCTATACCGACACACAAAGGGAATTGTATACGGGATTGATTGAATCCTTGACATTGTGGTTCATCCAATGAGATCATCATGGAACATGTGGGAGCTACCATGGATATCCAGATCCTGCTGATGGTTATTGGCCGGAGAGTGTCTCGGTCATGTCTACATGCCTCCCGAACCCGAGGGTCTACACACTTAAAGTTCGATGACGCTAGGGTTATAGGGATTTGTTATACGAGGTTACCGAAGGATGTTCGGAGTCCAGGATGAGATCTCGGACGTCACGAGGAGCTCCGGAATGGTCCGGAGGTAAAGATTGATATATAGGATGGATGGTTTTGGACGTCGGAAATGTTTCGGGCACCACCGGCAAAGTGCCGGGACCACCGGAAGGGTTCCGGAGGCCCACCGGGAGGGGCCACAAGCCCCGGAAGGCTACATGGTCCAAGTGCAGGAGGGAACTAGCCCCTAGGTGGGCTGGTGCGCCCCCCACACTCAGCCCAGGCGCACCAGAGAGGGAGGGAGGGGAAACCCTAGGCGCTGGTGGGCCTAAGGCCCACCTAGGGGTGCGCCACCCTCTCTCCTCCCTGGCCGCCGCCTCCCCTCTCCATCTAGGGCTGCCGCCCCCCTCAAGGGGGAACCCTAAAGGGGGCGCCACCCCTCCCTTCCCCCAATATATAGTGGGGTTTTTGGCCTTTGGAGATACGCTTTTCCATCTCTCTCTCGGCGCAACCCTGCTCTTCTTCTTCCTCCTCTCCCACGGCGCTTGGCGAAGCCCTGCCGGGAGATCTCGTCTCTCCATCGACACCACGCCGTCGTGCTGTCAGAGATCTTCCCCAACCTCTCCCTCCTCCTTGCTGGATGAAGGTGCGGGAGACGTCACCGGGCTGCACGTGTGTTGAACGCGGAGGTGCCGTGGTTCGGCACTAGATCAGAATCACACCGCGATCTGAATCGCCGCGAGTATGACTCCATCAACTGCGTTCTAGCAACGCTTCCGCTTAGCGATCTTCAAAGGTATGAAGATGCACTCTCCCCTCTCTCGTTGCTGGTCTCTCCATAGGAAGATCTGAATATGGCGTAGGAAAATTTTGAATTTATGCTACGTTACCCAACATTACGACCATAGGAGCGTTTGTGTGATTGAACTTGGCCGAGTCGAGTCTAGCAAAACTATTTGAGTCTTAGTTATATCGGAGAGTAGGTTTCTTTTTTCTCCTCTTCTATGCTCTGGTGAGGTTCACGACTTAGGAAATCTTAATTCTACTCCTCTTCTCGCTCAAATTTTTTTCTGGATCGCGCGGATATTTTGGAATCTATATGATGACGATGTGACGGAGTTCTATCTTGGTGCCTCCTGTCTAACATGATTTCTTCCGGGGAGTTGAGCTCCAGGGGATTCTTGTTCACATCGCTATCATTCAGATTTCTTAGTATCTTAGGACGGAGGATGTTTGTAATTGCTTCAATACTAGTAGTGACGAGAGGAGTCCGGCTTCCCTAGTACTGGTGCAGAGAGTTCCGGATGTATCGCCACACTTAGTATCGTTGTGATTACGAGGATCTGTGTTAGACGAAGTTCCGAGATTCTGGTTATGTGTTGACGGATGTGATACACTAGACGGGTTAGTATAGGAGTTGAGTGACATATTACTCCTTGTATCTGTGGACCAGATTGCATGATCAGATATTTCAGGAGTTCATAGGTGGGATATAAGGTGGTGACTTATAGGGCAATCTTCCTACACATGCATGATGTGAGGTTGGGATTCGACATTCAGTGGGTCCGTTTGTTTACGGTCGTCTTACAGTGTTTCTCGTTGTGTATTATGAGTCCTTGTAGCTTGCTACGACCCGGGGACGCTTCGTATGTCGTGTGCACTGCCTTGCACATGATGGCTACTGTAAGCTCGAGCCCGTGTGATCATATCCACGAAGATATCAGATGGAATCTCTGTCATACGTTTGTTTCGAGCAGTTCTAGCTCATACTTGGTTTGCGAGTGGTATTTAATCAGATGTCGTTGGCAGTCACTTTGAGGAAGCATTCTTACTATTTATTGTTCGAATGGAATTGCTAAGTATTCTTGTTCAGATATTTCTGCCTATTGATTCAACTTTACCTTGAATATTATTCTCTGGCCTAACGTGTTGTCCGTCTTCAGGATGGCTCCACCAACTCGCCAGAATCCGGGTCACGTGGCTGCTGATGCCCCGCCACCGCCTCCTCCACCTCCTCCGCCGCTGCCTCCTCCTCCTCCAGAAGCATGACAAGCGGTGATGGCTGCAACAAATGCTAAGACCCACATGTTAATTCAGCTGTTGCAAGAGAGGAACAATCAGCAGCATGGCAATTTCAACCATGGTGGTCATCAGTTTGCATCTCTGAATCAATTCCTGGCGAACCAGCTGAAGTCCTTCACGTCTTGTGACCAGCCATTTGACGCTGAGGACTGGATTCGGGACATGAACAACCACTTTGAGTGCAGTAATGTCCGTCCAGAGGACTTTGTCAAGTTTGTAACATTTCAGCTCAAGGGGTAGGCAGCAGTATGGTGGCAACAGTTGAAGGACTCGAGGGGAGGCAGAATGATCAGCTGGGACGATTTCTGCAAAAATTTCAGGTCTCACTATATCCCGTCTAGCTTTGTGGAAGAGATGCGTGAGAAGTTCAGACGCTTGAAGCAAGGAGGATCCTCTGTGTACAAGTAGAACGTCGAGTTCCACGAGCTGGCTCGATATGCTTTGCAGGACATTCCAGATCAGAAGAGCAAGATCTATGAGTTCAGAGGTGGTCTGAGAGAGGACTTGCAACTGGCCCTTGCCTTGCACGATCCCAATGAGTTTGATAAGTTCTATAACTTGGCTCTCAGGGATGAAGCAGCTTTGCTCAAAGTGGAGAATTCCAGGAAGCGTTTCACAGACTCCAGCTCATTGCCCTCAACTCACGTGGTCCAGAAGCAGCAGAAATATTGGGTGACTCCTCCTCCTCGGCAGACTTAGCAGTTCAAGCGATCAGGTGGTTGTGGTTCTTCCCACCCACCCAGCCTCACTTTTCCAGCAGAGGTTTCAGCAGCAGAAGCAAGGGAATCCTCAAGTGCAATTCCGTCCGCTGTTAGATGTTACTTGTCACAAGTGTGGGTAGAAGGGTCACTACTCCAACAAGTGCACCTCTGAGCAGCGTCTTCCACCCCCTCCTCCAGGGAAGCCTCCAGGCAATGCTATGGTGAAGTTCAATCCCAGGTCCGCGAGAGTCAATATGGTGAATGCAGCTGAAGCAGAAAACTCCTCAAACGTGATAATGGGTAATCTTTCATTTAATGATATTCCTGTAAAGGTTTTATTTGATTCTGGTGCTTCACATTGTTTCATATCATATCCATTTGCATCCAAGCATAATCTGCATCAGGAGCAGTTGCCTAAGCCATTGGCAGTTGTTTCCCCTGGGAAGCATAAGAGTTCTAGTTTGGTGGTTCCGAATATCTCTGTCACGATGGGTAATTTCTACGGCAACGAAAGTCCTTACCTGGCACTTAAGAATTCTTCTTGTTACTTCTCTGGTTTGCGTCGGTTTTTCCCTTGAAGAGGAAAGGGTGATGTAGCACAGGAGCAATAAGTATTTCCCTCAGTTTGAGAACCAAGGTATGGATCCAGAAGGAGGGCCTTGTCAAGTCCAAAGTACCTGCGCAAACACAAACAAGCTTGCACCCAACGCTTCAAAGGGGTTGTCAATCCCTTCAAGATTGTTTGCAAAGTGAGATGTGAAGGCGGAAAGAGCAACAAAGTAAAAAGTGTAAGGCTGAAAATATGGTGTGGAGTAGACGCTGGGGGCCATAGTGTTCACTAGAGGCTTCTCTCATAATAGCAAATATCACGGTGGGTGAACAAATTACTGTCGAGCAATTGATAGAACCGCGTAAAGTCATGACGATATCTAAGGCAATGATCATGCATATAGGCATCACGTCCGAGACAAGTAGACCGATACTTTCTGCATCTACTACTATTACTCCACACATCGACCGCTATCCAGCATGCATCTAGTGTATTGAGTTCATGACGAACAGAGTAACGCTTTAAGCAAGATAACATGATGTAAAGGGATAATCTCAAACCAATGATGAAAACCCCATCTTTTTACCCTTGATGGCAACAACACGATGCATGCCTCGGTACCCCTTCTATCACTGGGTGAGGTCACCACACGGTATGAACCCAAAACCAAGCACTTCTCCCATTGCAAGAATCATAGATCTAGTTGGCCAGACAAAACCCACAACTCGAAGAGAATTACAAGGATATGAAATCATGCATAAGAGAGATCAGAAGAAACTCAAATAAGATTCATAGATAATCTGATCATAAATCCACTGTTCATCGAATCTCAACAAACACACCGCAAAAGAAGATTACATCGGATAGATCTCCATGAAGATCATGGAGAACTTTGTATTGAAGATCCAAGAGAGAGAAGAAGCCATCTAGTTACTAGCTATGGACCCATAGGTCTATGGTGAACTACTCACGCATCATCGGAGAGGTCATGGTGGTGATGAAGAAGCCCTCCCTGTCCGAATCTCCCCTCCGGCAGGGCACCAGGACGTGCCCCAGATGAGATCTTGTGGAGACAGAAGCTTGCGGCGGCGAAAAAGTGATTGCGATCGTCTCTTGATTTTTGGTAATATTTGGGAATGTATAGGCGCAAGATCTAGGTCAGGGGACCTCCAGGGGGCCCACAAGCCTGGATGGCGCGCCCCCTGGCCGCGGGGTGGGGGCTTGTGGGGCCCCTGGGTTCTTCTGGCTTGGCTCCCAAGTTCTCCGATCTTCTTCCGTTCCAGAAAAAATCTTTTCGGGGATTTTCTTCCGTTTGGACTCCGTTTCAAAATCTCCTCCGAAAGGGGTCAAAAACATGGAAAAAACAGGAACTGGCACTTGGCACTGAGTTAATAAGTTAGTCCCAGAAAATAAATAAAAAGCATGCAAAACATCCAAAGTTTGACAAGATAATAGCATGAAACCATCAAAAATTATAGATACGTTGGAGACGTATCAAGCATCCCCAAGCTTAACTCCTGCTCGTCCTATAGTAGGGAAGTGATAAAGACTGAATTTTTGATGTGGAATGCTATCTAGCATAGTTGTCCTTTGCAACTTCTTTCACGTGGCATGAATGTTCAGATCCGTAAGATTCAAAACAACAGTTTGCTATTGACATGAAAACAATAATACTTTAAGCAAACTAGCAAAGTAATCATGAACTTTCAAAATAACAAGGCCAAAGAAAGTTATCCCTACAAAATCATATAGTCTCGCTATGCTCCATCATCCTCACACAAATAATGTAAATCTTGCACAACCCCGGAATTGGACAAGTAATTGTTTTCGCACTCTTACTTTCTCAAACCTTTTATTACTATCACACAATACATGAGCGCGAGCCATGGATATAGCACTATAGGTGGAATAGAGTGTGGTGGTGGTTGTGAGACAAAAAGGAGATGTTCACATTGACTCGGCATATCAATAGGCTATGAAGATGCCCATTAATAGATATCAATGTGAATGAGTAGGGATTGCCATACAAGAGATGCACTAGAGTTATAAGTATGTGAAAGCTCAAGAGGAAAACTAGTGGGTGTGCATCCAACTTGCTTGCTCACGAAGACCTAGGGCAATTTTGAGGAAGCCCATTATTGGAATATACAAGCCAAGTTATAAAACAAAGATTCCCACTAGCATATGGTAGTGACAAAGAAAGAAGCTCTCAATCATGAAAAACATGGTGCTAACATGAAGCACAAATGTGGAAAAAGATAGTAGCATTGTCCCTTCTCTCTTTTTCTCTCATTTCTTTTTTTATTTGGGCTCTTAGGCCTCTTTTTTTCTTTTTTTGGGCTCTTCGGCCTTTTTTTTATTTCCTCACATGGGACAATGCTCTAATAATGATGATCATCACACTTTTTATTTACTCAAAGCTCAAAGATCACAATGATGATGACTCCATAGGAAATGCCTCCGGCAGTGTACCGGGATGTGCAACGATCTAGCACGATCATGTAATGGCAATATGAGAGTGACGGCACAAGTATTGAGACAGAACGGTGGGAGTTACATGGCAATATGTCTCAGAATGGCTATGAAAATGCCATAGTAGGTAGGAATGGTGGCTGTTTTGAGGAAGGAATTTGGTGGGTTTGTGCACCGACGAGAATTGCGCGGCACTAGAGAGGCTAGCAATGGTGGAAGGTGAAAGTGCATCTATACCATGGGCTCACATTAGTCATAAAGAACTCACATACTTGTTGCGAAAGTTTTTATTAGTAACCGAAACAAAGTGCTAAACGAATACTCCGAGGGGAAGGGTTGGTAGGTGTAAACTATCGCGCGATCCTGACCTCAACACAAAGGATGACAATCAATAGATCAATTATGCTCTGACTTCCTAACATAGCGGTTCACCATACGTGCATGCTATAGGAATCACTAACTCCAACACAAGTATCTCTAGATTTACAACACCCTACTAATCATAACTCTCAATATTACCGAATCC
Organism: Hordeum vulgare subsp. vulgare; assembly: GCF_904849725.1. Taxonomy (NCBI): domain Eukaryota; kingdom Viridiplantae; phylum Streptophyta; class Magnoliopsida; order Poales; family Poaceae; genus Hordeum; species Hordeum vulgare. The sequence goes on from NC_058521.1 coordinate 260,060,104, forward strand.
ACGTCTCAAAACTAATTGAGAGGAATCAAAACTTCTCTTTCTACTCAATGCACATGAAGATGGAGGTTTTTGCATCCTCTTTGGGTACCTATCATATTAGGGACTACTTTCATAACATAAGCCAACTACCAAATCACACACCGCCGTGCTATAAAGATATAAGTGAAGCACAAGAGCAAAAGTATCTAGCTCAAAAGATATAAGTGAAGCACTAGAGCAAAAGTATCTAGCTCAAAAGATATAAGTGAAGCACTATGAGCATTCTAGCAAAATCACGATGAGTGCATGTCTCTCTCTATCAAAAAGGTGTGCAGAAAGGATGATTGTGACACAACAAAAAGAAAAGACTCCTAAGATACAAGATGCTCCAAGCAAAACACATATCATGTGGTGAATAAAAATATAGCTCCAAGTAATGTTACCGATGGATTGAAGACGAAAGAGGGGATGCCTTCCCGGGACATCCCCAAGCTTAGGATTTTTGGTGTCCTTGAATTTGGCTTGGGATGCCTTGGGCATCCCCAAGATTGAGCTCTTTCCACTCCCTATCTCTTTGTCCATGAGAACGTCACCCAAAACTTGAAAACTTCACAACACAAAACTTAAAGAGAAACTTGTGATAACATTAGTACAAGAAAACAAACTACCACTTCTTTTGGTACTGTAGAAAACTTGAATTCCATCTATATTGATGATGGGCTACTGTATTCTCACTTTTCCATGGCTAGTACCCCCCGATACTAACCATAGTTTCATCAAAACAAGCAACCAACTCAACAAAAAACAGAATCTGTGAAAAACAGACCAGTCTGGAGCAATCTGTATACTTTGTATACTTCTGGTACCTCAAAAAATCTAAACAATTACGACGGTCTGGGGAAAAAGCATATCAATCATCATAAAAAATAATAAACTCAAAATATCTTTCTGAATAAAAATGAAAAATCATCTCGTGAACGAAAAGTTTCTGTCTTTTTCCACCAGGATCAAACAACCATTACCGAGACTAGTCATAAAGGTTTTGCTTGGCTCAAACACAAAAAGCAACACAAAAAACACAATCAAAATAGAATTGTGAAAGTGTGTACGCAACAAAATAGAAAGAAAAAGATAAATTCATTGGGTTGCCTCCCAACAAGCGCTATTGTTTAACGCCCTTAGCTAGGCATAGAAGCGATAGAATCACGTATCGTCGTCTTTGGTGCTCAAACCATAAGTGGCCCTCATCATGGATTCATAAGGCAATCTTATTTTCTTTCTAGGAAAGTGTTCCATGCCCTTCCTTCAAGGAAATTGAAATCTAATATTCCCTTCCTTCATATCGATGATAGCACCAATATTCCTTAGGAAAGGTCTACCAAGAATAATAGGGCAAGTAGGATTGCAATCAATGTCAAGCACAATGAAATCCACGGGTACATAGTTCCTATTTGCAATAATAAGAACATCATTGATCCTTCTCATGGGTTTCTTGACAGTAGAATCAGCAAGATGCAAATTAAGAGAACACTCTTCAATCTCATTAAAACCCAGAACATCACATACAGACTTTGGAATCGCAGAAACACTAGCACCCAAATCACACAAAGCATTGCACTCACAGTTTTTGATTTTGATTTTGATGGTAGGTTCCCACTCATCATGAAGCTTTCTAGGGATAGAGACTTCCAATTCAAGTTTCTCTTCAAGAGCTTTTATCATAGCTTCGACGATATGATCGGTAAAGGCTTTGTTTTGGCTATAAGCGTGTGGAGAGTTCAACATGGATTGCATCAAAGAAATGCATTCAGTCAAGGAGCAACTATCATAATTGAATTCCTTGAAATCCACGGTAGTAATTTCATTACTACTGAAAGTTTTAACGTCTTCTACTCCACTTTTAATGCTTTTAGCATCAAGATAGATGGACTCCAAATCCTTGGGGCACTTTTCAACCAAAGTGGATTCATATCCAGCCCCATAATCATTAGGTTTGACACAAGAAAACAAAGATTCAATGGGAGTCACACCAAGCACTTTAAGATCTTCGTGATTCTCATCACGAGAACACGCCTTTTTAAGCCATTCATGTCTAGCACGAATTTGGGCGGTTCTTTCTTGGCTATCAATCATGGAAACACGCATAGCTTTAAAAGTTTCATCCATGTTGATTTTGGGAGGAGCACATCTAGCTTTCAAAGCATCAACATCACAAGAAATCCTTTCAACGCTCTTAGCCAAATCGTCAAGTTTGAGTAGTTTTTTCTCTATGGACGCATTGCAAATCTTTTGAGAGTTGATGAACTCTTTGATATTACTCTCTAGATCAGAGGGTAATCTATTGTAATTTCCATGAGTATTGTTGTAGGAGTTGCCAAAGTTATTAGAGGAGTTACTAGGAAAAGGCCTAGGAACATAGTTTCCTCTAAAAGCGTTGTTGTTGCCAAAGTTATTCCTACCAACACAATTAACGTCCAAACTAGCGTTGCTACTCTCAATCAAAGAAGACAAAGGCATATCATTAGGATCCAAAGGAGCACTTCTACTAGCAACCAAATTCATTAACTCATCCATCTTAGCACTCAACGAGTTAATTTCTTCTATAGCGTGTACCTTCTTACTAGTAGGTGACCATTTCAGTGTGCCACTGAGAGTAGTTCGTCATGATGTTGTCTAAGAGCTTTGTGGGTTCTCCTAACGTGATTTCCATGAACGTTCCACCTGAGGCGGAGTCCAAGATATTTCTAGAAGCGAAATTCAAGCTAGCGTAAAAGATTTGGATAATCATCCAAAGACTCAAGCCATGAGCGGGACAATTTCTAATCATTAATTTCATTCTCTCCCAAGCTTGTGCAACATGTTCATGATCAAGTTGCTTGAAATTCATGATATCATTACGGAGAGAGATGATCTTAGCCGACGGAAAATACTTGGATATATAAGCATCTTTGAACTTATCCCAAGAATCGATACTATTTTTGGGCAAAGAAGAAAACCAAGTTTTTGCGCGATCTCGCAACGAGAAAGGAAAAAGCTTCAATTTAATCACGTCATTATCCACATCTCTTTTCTTTTGCATATCACAAAGCTCAATGAAGGTATTGAGATGGGATGCGACATCTTCACTAGGAAGGCCAGAGAATTGCTCTTTCATAACAAGATTCAACAAAGCGGCATTGATTTCGTATGACTCCGCACTAGTGGCGGGAGCAATCGGAGTACTAATTAAATCATTATTATTAGTATTCGAGAAGTCACAAAGTTTGGTGTTTTCGTTCATGGTGACTTCAGCCAGAAAGCAAGCACACAAGCAAACAAAAAGCAGGCGAGAAAAAGGGCGATCGAAAAGGGCGAATGAAAAAGCGAACGAAAAAGGCAAATTGGTGAAGTGGGGGAGAGGAAAACAAGAGGCAACTGGCAAACAAAGTAAATGCAAGAGATGAGTTTGCGACACCTACTTGGATGAGTTCTTGACTTGATCTTCCTCCCCGGCAACGGCGCCAGAAATTCCTCTGCTACGGCAACGGAACTCCTTCCCTGGCGCTTAGGAATTCTTCTTGTTACTTCTTTGGTTTGCGTCGGTTTTTCCCTTGAAGAGGAAAGGGTGATGCAGCACAGGAGCAGTAAGTATTTCCCTCAGTTTGAGAACCAAGGTATCGATCCAGAAGGAGGACCTCGTCAAGTCCAAAGTACCCGCGCAAACACAAACAAGCTTGCATCCAACGCTTCAAAGGGGTTGTCAATCCCTTCAAGATTGTTTGCAAAGTGAGATATCAAGGCGGAAAGAGCAACGAAGTAAAAAGTGTAAGGCTGAAAATATGGTGTGGAGTAGACCCTGGGGCCATAGTGTTCACTGGAGGCTTCTCTCATAATAGCAAATATCACGGTGGGTGAACAAATTACTGTCAAGCAATTGATAGAACCGCGCAAAGTCATGACGATATATAAGGCAATGATCATGCATATAGGCATCACGTCCAAGACAAGTAGACCGATACTTTCTACATCTACTACTATTACTCCACACATCGATCGCTATCCAGCATGCATCTAGTGTATTGAGTTCATGACGAACAGAGTAATGCTTTAAGCAAGATGACATGATGTAGAGGGATAATCTCAAACCAATGATGAAAACCCCATCTTTTTACCCTTGATGGCAACAACACGATGCATGCCTTGCTACCTCTTCTGTCACTGGGTGAGGTCACCGCACGGTATGAACCCAAAACCAAGCACTTCTCCCATTGCAAGAATCATAGATCTAGTTGCCCAGACAAAACCCACAACTCGAAGAGAATTACAAGGATATGAAATCATGCATAAGAGAGATCAGAAGAAACTCAAATAAGATTCATAGATAATTTGATCATAAATCCACAATTCATAGGATGTCGACAAACACACCACAAAAGAAGATTACGTCGGATAGATCTCCATGAAGATCATGGAGAACTTTGCATTGAAGATCCAAGAGAGAAAAGAAGCCATCTAGTTACTAGCTATGGACCCGTAGGTCTATGGTGAACTACTCATGCATCATCGGAGAGGTCATGGTGTTGATGAAGAAGCCCTCCGTGTCCGAATCTCCCCTCCGGCAGGGCACCAGGACGTGCCCCAGATGGGATCTTGCGGAGACAGAAGCTTGTGGCGGCGGAAAAGTGATTGCGATCGTCTCTTGATTTTTTGGGGAATATTTGGGAATATATAGGCGCAAGATCTAGGTCAGAGGACCTCCAGGGGGTCCACAAGCCTGGATGGCACGGCCCCCTGGCCGCGGGGTGGGGGCTTGTGGGGCCCCTGGGGCTCTTCTGGCTTGGCTCCCAAGTTCTTCGATCTTCTTCCGTTCTAGAAAAAATCTTTTCCTGGATTTTCTTCCGTTTGGAATCCGTTTCAAAATCTCCTCTGAAAGGGGTCAAAAACATGGGAAAACAGGAACTGGCACTTGGCACTGAGTTAATAAGTTAGTCCTAGAAAATAAATAAAAAGCATGCAAAACATCCAAAGTTTGACAAGATAATAGCATGAAACCATCAAAAATTATAGATACGTTGGAGACGTATCAGTAATTATGCCTTTCCGTCTTCTCCTATTGTCCTTGGCAACTCTGATATTGTTTTAATCCTTGGGATGGATTGGTTGGCTATGAACAAGGCGTCTATTGATTGTGAAGCTAACTCATCCTTCGGAGGACGTGATTAAGTTCGCGGCGCGTATGACGCAGTTCGTCTGTTTTCCTTGAATGAGAAGGGTGAGATCTCTCCAATTTCTCAAGTCCCAGTGGTCTGCGAGTATGAAGATGTCTTTCCGGAAGAGCTACCAGGAATGCCTCCGCACCGGGCAGTTGAGTTCGTAATTGAGCTTGAACCGGGTACTGAACCAGTGTGCAAGCGGCCGTACAAACTAGGTCCAGAAGAGGTGAAGGAGCTGAAGAAACAACTTGATGAGCAAGAGCGTCCGGGTCTGATCAGACCAAGCTCATCTCCTTGGGGTTGTGGAGTTCTTTTCGTCAAGAAGAAGGATGGCACAGACCGACTCTGTGTCGATTACCGGCCATTGAATAAGAAGACGATCAAAAACAAGTATCCACTTCCCAACATCAATGAGTTGTTCGAGCAATTGAAAGGGGCTAAGATCTTCTCAAAGCTTGATCTCAGGATGGGTTATCATCAGATTCACATTCGTGAAGAGGACATTCCCAAGTCTGCTTTCAGGACAAGCTTTGGCTCGTATGAGTACACAGTGATGTCTTTCGGTCTCGCCAATGCTCCACCGACCTTCTGTTGGATGATGAATTATATCTTCTCCCCATTTAAGAATGAATTTGTCTTGTTGTATCTTGATGACATTCTGGTCTTTTTGGAAACTAAGGAAGATCATGAAGAACATCTCCGGCTTGTGCTTGATAAGCTAAGAGAGCATAAGTTCTATGCTAAGTTTTCCAAATGTGAGTTCTGGTTGAAGGAAGTTTTGTATCTTGGGCACACCATCTCTGCCGAGGGCATCAAATTTGATCCATCAAAGGTGGAATACTCTTGAGTGGGAACCTCCGCAGAATGTGAAGCAACTTTGAATCTTTCTCGGGCTTGCAAGCTATTGCAGAAGATTCGTTGAGAATTTCTCCAAGATTGCTAAGCCTCTCTCAAGTCTTCTTCAAAAGGGTGTGAAGTATGTCTGGTCTCCAGAGTGTCAGTTGGCCTTCGACACACTCAAAGAGAAGCTCACTTCTACTGCAGTCTTGATTCCTCCTCATGATTCAAAGTCTTATCAAGTGTTTTGCGATGCCTCTCTTCAAGGTCTTGGTGCAGTTCTGATGCAAGAGAAGAAAGTGGTAGCTTATACCTCGAGGCAGTTGAAGCCAAGTGAGAAGAATTACCCCACTCATGATCTTGAGTTGGCGGCAGTGGTATATGCTTTGATGACTTGGAGACATCTCTTGTTGGGTAGACGAGTTGAGGTCTACACCGATCACAAGAGTCTCAAATACATCTTCACCCAGCCTAACCTCAATCTTCAGCCAACACGTTGCATGGAAATTCTCCAAGATTACAATCCGAGCGTTGACCACACTCCAGGCAAAGCTAATGTCATTGCAGATGCTTTGAGCAGAAAGGCTTACTGCAACAGTCTCATTCTGAAGCCTCTCCAGCCTGATCTTTGTGAATCTTTCAGGAAGCTCAACCTTCAGTTAGTACCTCAGGGATTTCTTGCTAATCTCTAGATTTCTCCTACCTTGGAAGACCAAGTTCGGCAAACTCAACTTCTTGATGCAATGGTGAAGAAAGTTAAGATTGGCTTGGCAAAGAGCATTCCCAAATATAAGTGCTCCAGTGTTGATGACAAAGATACCTTGTCCTTCGAGGATCGCCTTGTCGTGCGGAAAGGGGATCTAAGGAAGGTTATCATGGAAGAAGCCCATAATTCCCTTCTCTCGTTACATCCAGGAAGTTCCAAAATGTATCAGGATCTGAAGCACACTTTCTGGTGGACTTGCATGAAGCGTGAAATTGCTCAGTTCGTGAATGAATGTGATGTCTGTCACACAGTGAAAGCAGAGCATCAACGTCCAGCAGGTCTTTTGCATCCCTTGCCCATCCCCGAGTGGAAATTCGATGATGTTTAGATGGATTTCGTCACTGGGTTTCCGAAGTCCAAGAAAGGTAACGATGCCATCTTCGTCGTCATCGACTAGTTGAGCAAATTCGCTCATTTCCTTTCCAGTCAAGGAGTCTATCTCGGCAGCTTCAACTTACAGAGTTGTATACATCAAGGATAGTCTCATTGCATGGTGTTCCAATGCTGATATCTTCGAATCGCGGAAGCATCTTCAGTTCCAAGTTTTGGGATTCATTTCAGTCTGCGACGGGTACTAAGATTCGATTCACTACAACCTTCCATCCTCAGACTAGTGGGCAAGTTGAGAGAGTCAATCAGGTCCTCGAGGATATGCTAAGAGCCCGTGTGATTTCGTTTGGCATGAAGTGGGAAGACTGCCTACCTTTTGCTGAGTTTTCATACAACAACAGCTATCAGGCAAGCTCAGGCAAGGCTCCATTCGAGATTCTTTATGGCAGGAAGTGCCGTACCCCGCTCAATTGGTCAAAGACTGGTGAACGTCAGATTCTTGGGAGTGACATGATTGCTGAAGCATAAGAAATGTGCCGTGTCATTCGGGATAATCTCAAAGCAGCGCATTCCCATCAGAAGAGCTACTACGATAGCAAGCATCATGACATGAATTTTCAGCTCAATGATTTCATGTATCTCAAAGTGTTTCGCATGAAGGGCACTTAGCGCTTCGGCATCAAAGGAAAGGTTGCTCCTCGTTTTGTTGGGCCTTTCAGAATTGTTGGCAAGAGAGGCGATCTTGCATATCAGTTAGAGCTCCCTCCCAACTTCTCAAATGTGCATGACATGTTTCATGTCTCTCAGCTCCGGAGATGCTTCAAGACTCCTGAGCGCACATTTGATCTCCAGGATATCGACCTCCAGCCCGACCTATCCTACTGTGAGCATCCAGTTGTAGTTCATGAGGTGACTGAGTGCAAGACCCGCAATAAGTCAATCAAGTTTCTCAAAGTGCAATGGTCACATCATTCCGACAAAGAGGCCACTTGGGAGAGCGAGGATCACCTCCGTTCCGAATTTCCACAGTTCTTCCAGTCCTAGATCTCGGTCGAGATCCTCTTGTAGTGTGGGAGAGTTGTAACAGCCCAGATGTTTTCTTTCCTTATTTGTATCCCTTTCCAATTGTGGACACCTTGTTGAACCTTTGTTGTGGATGTAATGAGGTGGTTATCATTTCATGTGGTTATCATTTTATGTGCATCTCATACATCATGCATATCATCTTGTTCTTGTGGTGGTGACTACCTTCATGATCATGTCAGTAATGTGTGGTTGTGATCTTGTGCATATGAGTGGGTGCAACAAAGCCCCCTTCAAAACCTTTGTTGCACCATGTTTAAAAAACCCTCCCTATTCAATATTGGTAGCTTGTGTTTTGTTTCAACTTGCTTAAAAATCCTATAAAAATGTTCCATTTTTCCTCTCAATTTTTGTGAGGGGTCTAGTGAGGCTGCTTTCTTTTTTTCCCCATGTTTGACAATTGGTTTTATTACAAAAACAACCTAGTTTATTCTTTTGGGTATATATTTTTGCTTGCCTAGAAAATAGTCAAACCTATTTTATAAAATAGGTCATTTTCTTTTGCTTGCTTATTATTTATTTTAATTCCCAAAACCCCTTTTATTTTGTGTGGGTATTTATTTAAGTGGCTGGTTTATTTAAAGAGAGGAGTTTCGTTTGGAATTAAGAGAGTGTCAAGATGGGCCGGCTCCCTCCTTCCCTCCTTGGCCCATATTCCTCAGCCACAGAGGCCCGCTGCGCGTCCCTTGTCCCCAACCTCCTGACGTCACCCTGTACGACGCCTCAGCAGCCACCGATCCTCTCCCCTCTTTGATCCGGCGGCTCCAAGCGTGTGCCCCGAGGCTTTTTAAGCAGTCGACATCCTCTCCAACCCTAGCCCGTTCCATTTTCCCCCTCCTCTCTCCCTCGCGCCGTCACGGGAGATTCTTCGACGCCGGTGCCATGGATGGGCTCCGGTGAGCCTCGTAGCAGCAGCAGATCAGCCTCCTATTCCTCGCTGTCAGCACCAGGAGCACGCGGTGGCCGCGGGAGCTCCATTCCCGCAGCAACCGGACACCGAGGTCGACGCGCGACGCCCCGACGATGAGCATCTTCTTCACCTCCGACGATCTCGTCCTCAGAGAACCTCGACGTCGCGCATTCCTGTCCTGCGCCGACTCTCCTCTCCGCCCCTAGGTGAGCAGCCTTAGCCTCGTTCCCTCCCCTCTGTCCGTAGCATCATCGTAGTTGTGTCGCCAGCGCGTCGCCTTGCCGCGCGGCTCTGTAGAGCAGAGCAACGGAGGTAGTAGCAGGTAGTAGCAGTAGCAGCCGCAGCATACGTGCGTAGCAGCATGTTAGCAGCAGTGATGCACTAGTAGTAGCAGCGAGCGAGTAGCGCGTTCGCGAGCGCCTAGAGCCGCTCGAATCATCGCGTGCGTCGCCGGAGTCGCAATATCCGCGCGTGTTTGTGTTGCGATGAAGCAAGCCCCCCTTTTTTTTGCGTTCAGCTAGCGTTGAACCCCCATGTCGAGCAAACTCCCCACGCTAGCCCACTGGCAATCGAGCGTGCGTTGCACCGCAGCGTCGCGAGTTCGAATCCCCCGACGCCTCTTTGTTTTGCTGGATTTTTTCCCTCGTGTTAGGGAGACTGTGATGGAATAATTGCCGTGCTTCTCCTGTTAGTTCAACTAACGTGCATAGTCCAGTGGTCAGGGTGCGTAGGTGTTGTGGTGAGGTAGTGTGTTCGACCCCCCCTTTTGCCACCTTTTCTTTTATGTTGTTTCTCCTTGTGTATGTGTGTGTGTGCATGTTTGTGTGGTTGTAGCAGAGGTAGGTTAGTGTGTGTGTATGGCAGTGGGCCCAGAGGACCCACATGTCATCCTGAGATGAGCCATTGCCAAGTGGACCCCTCTCCATATACATTTTCTTTTCCCTAAGTGTTGCATTGTTTATTTTCATGCCCTGTTTAGAGCTTCATATTAGGTGGAGTTTTGATCCATTGTTGGTGATTCCTGGATGGAATTGAAGTTGGTAAACCCCTCTACAACATGGGGCATTCATTTTGTTCTTAGGTTTTTACATGTACCTATTAGACCTTATCAAAGTGGGCACTTGACTGATATGACAAATTTGTGAAAACCTGAGAATTTCACTAAGCTTGGGAATCTGGAGTTATTTTCTTCCCCTGTTGTTTTGAGTATATTTGCTCCTTTGTTGGGAATTAGCCCAAGCAACAAACTAGTGTTTGTTTGCTGTTATTTTTGTCTAGCTCCCTGTAAAATTTCATGCTAAGACACCTCCTGTAGATATCACTGTGGAGGCTGCCAAAGTGCTTCAGATCATAAGCAGCTGGTGAAAATCTGTAATTTTCAATAAGTCCCAATCTGTGATATTTTTCTCCAAGTTAGAGGCTGTAGATCTGCTCATGGGTGCTTCCCTTGCCTTAGATTTTTGTTAGAGGATGTAATGCAGTTAGACGGCTTCAGTTTCATGTCTTGTATGAATTATTTAGAGGGCTGTAGCTGCTGTAGATCTTGTAGTGAAAGTGCTATTTTGCTATTAAAAAAACAGAATGTGTGTCTAGATGGTTTTTGAGCTTGTGTGAGCTATGGTTGATGGTGTGGTGTATTCTCAAGCACCATTCCACTTGTTTTGTGGTGCTTGATCATTTGGCATCCTGGTTACACCAGTGAGTGCCCATTTATTTGAGCTTGTGGCTGTTTTGAATGAGTAGGCCTTCGTAACTTGCTTTGTAGTTTCCGGTTGATCCGAGACTCTGTTCACGACGTTCTTCATATGTTTTTCCATCATTTTCTCGTGATGCACATGATTATGTCATGTTCATGCATGTAAAGATAAATTAACATGAGGTTCTGTCCAGAATATAAACAACTCAACTAATGCATGTGAAAGTGACTAGAACAGTAGTGCATGCTTCCTTCTTCACACATGCATCATATTGGTTGTTGCATTATGTTTTGCCGGTGTTTATTTGCTGTTATATTATCTTGGTTAGCAACGGGAATGTAGAGCGAGGACGTGGATTCTGGAGTGTTCGTGAAGGAAGAACAAGAGCAGTTCCAGGCTGAAGAAATCACAGGCAAGATGACCGTGACCTTGACACTTTTTCTAGCTTTGTTATGCTTAGAATCACGTTTCCATCGTTACATGCTCGCTGCCTACCACATGATATATATGCCATCTGTCTTTGCCATGAACCCCAAACACTTCCCGTTCCTAGCAAATATTGTTTGGCTAAGTAGGCTTGCTCAACCTCTAATGGATAGCTTTGCTAGTTGCAGGTGCGAGCTGGTCCATGTGATAACATGGGCATTTTGATACCCTTATGTTTAAACTGCTATTTAATTAATGCACTTGTATACTTGGAAAATAACGAAAGGCCTAGCCTTTTGCTCGGTGATTTAATCCGTTGTTGTCGCCTTAGTTTCGGCTACCGGTGTTTTATTCCATAACTGAGCGCTCCTAACACGTTCGGGGTTGTTATGGGGACGCCCTTGATAAATCGTGTAGTGTTAAGGCTTGTCTGGCAGGACCCAACTCTGGTTTTAATCTGCTAATAACTTAATAATTAATTGCATAGGGAATAGCTACCCCGAGGAATTAATTAACAATCCGGGCCAGTGCTCCTCATGTGTGTTGGTCCAAATTGGGAAGACTGCGGGGCCACCGTAAGGAAACTTAAGGTCTGGTACCCTCTAGGTTTTGCCATCCGTCGTGTCGTGAGACTGAGATACGCGACTCTTATTGGGGTCGTCGACACGCCGGGCGGTCTTGCCAGATTTGTCTTACCTTAGCGATATATCCTACACATTGGAATTCCGGTGAAACTTTGGGTCTCCTCAAAGTTGAGGTTTTCCTCCAAAGAATCCGACGAGATCATGAGATTCGTGATAGAGGATTACTATGCGGCCTGTGGTAATTTGTAATGGACTAGTTGGAGCACCCCTGCAGGGTTTAATCTTTCGGAAAGCCGTGCCCGTAGTTATGTGGCAAATATGGATATTTTGTTAACATCCGGTTCTAGACAACTTAAAGTAATTCTAATAAAACTGCCAACTGAGTGCGTAACCGTGACTGTCTCTTTCGGAGATCCTTCTCTGATCGAGAACACGGTGGGGTTATGTCTGACGTAAGTAGGTGTTCAGGATCACTTAGTGATCAATCTAGTATTCGACCGACTTGCGTCCACCATATGGCTACTCTGATCATCGTAAGTTAGCCACGATATATGGTTAGGTTGATGCAAACCCGTACACTTAACCTTCCTCACCCAGTAACTCGGCTAGATTCGATACAAAGGTCATTTGATTATTGAGTCCTCGTGGCTCACGGTTTACTACAAACACCCACAGGTACAGGTACGCCTGATGCAGGAGATCCTGATGACATCCAGCTGAAGTGGGAGTTCGATGAGGACTCTCGCAGACTGTACGTGACTTATCCGGAGGACTAGAGGCCGTGGTCGTGATCGTGGGGCCAGCATGCGGGATTTTCATAGCTTTATCTGTTTTCATCTTGTCCGTAGCTGGACTAAACCAGGTTCTGAATAAGTGTGCTTGTATGACTATATGACTATGTTCTTATCAAATGGCAAGTGTATGCCCTAATTGTCACTCTTTTAGTTATGTAATGTTATGATTATCTCGCTTGCAAAACATGTAGATGCACCCCTTTCCCTTTTGAGGCCTCGCTCCCAAACAAGGAAAGGGTCGCATCTTAGTCATTACAATATCATTAGTCAAGCCGTTGTTGTTGACGAGCTCAATGTCGTAGATGGCTCCCATGAGATACAAAATTACGTGAGCCCGCTCGTTTCAAGCCATCATCATGGTAAGATAGTCAACGTCCTCGGTGGCGAGGTGTTCCTTCGGGACCGACAGATCAGCACGCACGACAACCACCTCGCCATCATCCGGTACGGATGCCACGACAGATACTTTTTGTCCGTATGCTTGGGCTCCCCAAGATATGTGGTCAGGCTTATGTTGCGACACTCTGGAGTAGTGGATGTGGAAGGGGATCTAGGGGGAAGGGGCACCGCATGCGTCATCTAAGAAAATCAGGGAAGCGATGGTATGGAAATCTATGGGTAACCTGGACTTATCTAGGAGGGACGGGCACACTCGCAGATGTTTACGATGGGGAGGAGTGGGGGAAGGAGGGAGGGTTGGTGTGTGTGCATGTGGAGGGGGGGGGGTGGAGTTTGAGGAAATGTCGCGGGTACTGGAAATTTGGGTAAACGAATTGAAGTGGTGTAAGAGTAATAAAGATCGCACATCAGGAAAATACAATAATTGTTTACGATATAAGGAAAACCCACAGAGCCACAAATTTTTACATCATTCAAGGCAAGTAGCTTTTTTGAGATTTCTCAAGGCGGATTGCTGCTAAGGTAAAAATATGTGTGCCATACACTATGGCTCACCGCCAACGATTCATTTAGAACTCGCGTGTGCGGTACATGAAGTGTCTCTTATATGAAGCCTTTTGTCCCTGTCAAATAAAATAAAGACCAAATGATGGCTTGAAACAATTTTTTTAGTCACCACATACCATTTTAATTTGTATGACAATTTTTTGTGCATTTTGATGGTTAGTTTGATTTTTTTTCTTGATATTATGTGCATTTCTATGCATTTTTAGGCATGTATCGAATATGAACTACATGCCCATGTGGTATAGAAGGAAAATGGAGCGAAAAATCTTGTTCATATTTTCGATCATATGCTCATGCCTCCACGGGTATAAGGAATAGAATTACACATTATTCAGTAGTCATGGTTAATGGTGCAAACAAGGCTAATTTTTCTTTAAATCCCGAAATATGTGTTAGTGTCGTTCCTTTTACTCTTTATCAATAAAGTATGCATGATATTGCACGTGTTGAGTTAGAAGATATCGATACTACTATTAAGCTTGCAAACAAAGAGACTATTTCACCGCTTGCGATTGTTAGAGATGTTGAAATCTTGTGTGGTAAGATCATATATCCTACTAATTTCCTAGTTCTTGGATCATTACAATACAATTTTTGTCCTATTATTTTTGGTAAACCTTTCGTGAATACTGTTAATGCCAAAATTGATTGCAAGAGGGAAACTGTTAGTGTTAACTTTGGTGATGTGTCTTATGAATTTATTTTCTCCAAGTTTAGTAGACAATGACATGATAAAGAATTATCTAGTAGGGATGAAATTATTGGTCTTGCTTCTATTACCGTGCCTCCTACTGATCCATTAGATCAATATTTACTAGACCATGAAAACGATATGCATATGAAGAAAAATAAGGAAATAGATGATATATTCTTTAATCAAACACCTATCCTTCAACATAATTTGCCCGTTGAGACCTTGGGAGACCCTCTCCCTCCTAAGGGAGATGCCATGTTTGAATTAAAGAAGTTACCTGATACACTGAGATATGCTTATCTAGATGAAAAGAAGATATATCATGTTATTATTAGTACAACCCTTTCAGAGCATGAAGAAAGGAGATTACTTAAAATTCCGAAGAAGTACCGTGCTTCCATTGGATATACTCCAGATCATCTTTGGGGCATTAGACCCACTCTATACCAAGACAAGATTAATATGGAATGATATGATAAACCTCTTGTTGATCACCAACATCGATTAGATCCTAAAATGAAGGATGTGGTAAGAATTGAGATACTAAAGCTTCCACAGGCAGGTATAATTTATTCTATTGATGATAGTAGATGGGTAAGTCCTGTTCATTGTGTCCATTAGAAAGGAGGTATTATTGTTGTTCCTAATGATAAAAATGAACTTATCTGTGACAACCCGAGACCGACGTTCGAGAAGATTTCCCTTTTCTTTCCGTTTTCGTCCTGTGTGTTTTTTCGTTTGTCGCATCATCATCGCATCATGCGCGTCATCAGCATTGCATCGGCATCCCGTTGCCGCCTGTTTTCAAAACTTGCATCCGTTGTTAGTTGCCGGTCCTCGACGTTGTCCGTTCTGAGTCCGACCACACTTGCACGCGCCCGCAACAGCGTCGAAACCCTGTTTTAAAAGTGTGCGTTAAACTTACTCTGATCGGATTGAGATTTGACGTGCGGTCCTATTTTAATATAGCCGGGCCGCCTGTTGAATTTCGTCGCGATCGGAGTCCGTCTGGTACCCGAACGGTCGACCGTGGCGGCACCGTATTCGGTCTACCGTCGGAGTCTGTCGGTGTTTTAAAATGTGTTGCAGCGACGCCGCTCTCCCTCTCGTCTCCGTATAACCACTCTTCACAGCCCACTAGTTCCACCTAGCCACCTCCTCCGTTCGTGGTCATCGGATCGCGATTGGACGAACGATGTCCACCCCACCCGAGACCAACCCTATATAAGAATCACCCCCCTAGGAGAACCCTCTCACTTCACTAGGGTTTCCCCTAGCCATTTTTGCAGCCACCCCCTCAAAACCTCCACCTGCTAGCCCAAACCCTTCAAGTCCCGCAACACTAGCCTCCCTATTCTTTCCCATCCCTCAGATCTCAAATCTAGGGCTTAGATAGCCCCAAATCCCCACCTACCAGACATGTCCGCGGTAAAACCGGACATGTCCGGGTGTCCGCAGTGCCGCATCATCCTCGCCACAGTCTCCCGCAGCTCCTCCCGAGCCTATGCCCCAGCAGAACCAGCGCCGCAACCACCAGGCCACCGGTCCGCCTTCGGCTAGCCTCGCCGGCAGCACCCCCCCGTCCAAGCCGCCGCATTGCCGCCGCCGCCCGGATCCGTCGCCCCGCTGCATCCCACCGGCCGCCGTCGCGCCATCGGAGTTCCCAATCCCCGCCTCTTGGCCGATGCACATCGGGATCGGCTCGATCCTTCCGCCTGCGTTGACCGAGGCATCAGCGTCCCCGCGCTGTGCGCAGAGCGCCAGCAACCGCGGCCTCCGCTCGCTGCTCCCCGCGTGGGATCCCGCGGCGCCAACCCTCCCGCGTTGACCGACGCCAGCTGTTCGGCCAGCACCGCCGTGGCCCTGGCGCGCCGCAGCAGCCCTCCAGCGCCTAGCTGGGCCCTGCGCCAGCCGGCCCAGGAGGCCACCGCAGCCGCCCCCACCAGCAGCTGGCCTCGGCCCGCCTCGTCTCCACCGCGCCAGGCCCAGCTTCCCCTCCAGCCGGCCCAAGGCCGTGGTAAGCGCTGCTCTCCCCTATATTCTGCCCGAGGCGCTGCATAGCTATTTAGCGTCTGCTCTGTTTGGCCCAGCAGTAGTTAGGTTTCGGCCCATATAGATTTTAGGATTTTCCGGAGATTAAATCAGTTTCAGGAATATATAGTTTTTTTTTCAAACGTTCGTAGATTTTATTCCGTTAGTTGGAACGAGGCGTGTAGTATATGGTTTTCGTGTAGTTTCTCGCTTAGAATCCGTTTTTGCAACTGGCATAATTGTTTGACATTGTTTAGCGTGTCGTAGGCCTAGAAACATGTGCTGTCCTATAATGTTTGCGTCCCGCATTATTTTTCGCGCGTGTCCGGATAGCCCGTATGCCGTAGGTTAAATGCCCATGTTTTAGGAACCTATTTTCCATGTATTTTAGAGCGGTCATTGGTATTTTTGCGTGCAGGGATTTGCGCTAGTTTATTTTTCCGTGTCTAGGTTATTTTTCTCGCATTTTCGTGTGGCATTATTTTGTTGTGCAACCCCACATATTTTATATGTTTTCGGGGTAGAAAAATCCATTGGATTTTTCTGTGCAATTAGTTTTAGCTTTTGAGTAAGTTAGTTCGCGCGATATTTTACCGTGATGCCCTTTTGTTTATTTCGTAGGATTTATTCCGTGCTTCGTTTGACGGAGTGGTCAACTAGAGAGTTGATCTTGGTTGTTTAGTCTAGCCCCTGGTATTTTTGGTTGCAATAGAAATGCATGTTTAGGTGTGGTTTGCTTGCTCTCAAGTTGCTAGAAATAGTGCTGATTTGGAGGTGCTGAAATATTTCTAAGTCTGGAATCTGTTATATTTTGTTGCTGTCTTGTCTTGCTTGTGTCTTTTGATCTGTAGCTCTTTTGAGGTTGGTCAAATGGAGTTAGTTGTAGCCCTTGTGTTTCTCTAGCAGGATGTGAATTTTCATGCCATTTGGAGTCCTGTAGCTATAGGTTTTTCTGCTGTCAATATTGCTTCAGATCGAAAACCGCACTTTCATGAGGTGTAATTTTCACTAAGTCTGAAATAGTGTGTGGGATGCCATTTTGTGTGTTCTTTCCCTAGTGATACATGATGCCATGCTAGTTGTTGTTAGTTGTTTGTAGTATTGATTTTTGCCCTCTTTCGTGTCATGCCTTGCTTAAGTTTATCGGAGTTGTGTAGCCCGTAGTTGTGGGGTGTAGAAAATGCTATGTGGCTGATTTTGGCAGATTGTAGTGATTTCTTGTTTTGCTCGTAGTTGTTGAACCGTAGCTCCGATTGGATCGCGCCCTACATGAAACTTGCTTAGAATCTCATGTAGTTTTATTTTATCTTGCTGGTTGTATGTTTTGAAGTGCTCGTAGCCATCGTTGCACACATATTGCATTCATGCCATCATATCTTGCGGTGCTTGTATCTTTTGAACCGTAATTCCGTTGGAGATGATCTCTATGTGTAGTTTGCTTGAAAGCACACGTAGAATCACGTGAACCTATTTGTTTTGCTGTTTAACAACTAATTAAATGTGTTAGTTCAGATCTGAACAGAATTGTAAATCAACATGTGAGGTCGTTTCGGAGATGCTATATGTCATTTCCGACCTCATTTAAAATGGCTAGATAGGTAGTTTAATTTCCGCTTCACCTCTTGCATGTTTGACAACATTTATATTGCCGTGTAAATAACCGGGAGTGAACTAAATAATTAACGTGGAGTTTCGTCAATATGCAACTCGTTGGATATTGAACTTCACTTAATGTGTAGTGTTTGATTGTGTGATTTGTCATGCCGTGACTTGCATGTATTCAGCTTCTCATGCATCATATGAGTTGTGCATCGTGTGGTGAATATCGTGTGTTGATGCTTGTTTCCGGTTTTCCCAGTCTCGATAGAGTTCCGCAAGCGTTTCGGATGTGAGGACCCGTTCGACTATGTCGGTTCGTCTGCTTCACGAAGGCATTCTTCTTCCAAGCGGGATCTCAGGCAAGATGACCATTTCCCCAGATACCATTACTATCATTGCCATGCTAGTTATTTTGATGCTATCGTTTATGTCTCGTTGCCTATCACATGTTAAATATCAGCCTCTCAACAATGCCATGAAACCTTCAACCTGTTCAACCTAGCAAACCACTGATTGGCTATGTTACTGCTTGCTTAACCCTGTGTTAGCGTTGCTAGTCGTAGGTGCAGTTGCTTCCATGTGATAACATGGGTTCCTTGTTATATCACCATATTCAAATGCTATTTAATTTAATGCACCTATATACTTGGTAAAAGGTGGAAGGCTCGGCCTTTCTAGCCTGGTGTTTTGTTCCACCTTTGCCCCCTTAGTTTTCGTCTACCGGTGTTATGTTCCATAAATGAGCGCTCCTAACACGATCGGGGTTGTTATGGGGACCCCCTTGATAATTCGTTTTAGAATAAGACTGGTCTGGCAAGGCCCAACTTTGGTTTTACATTTGCCTAATAACCTAATAATAATGCATAGGGACCCGCCGGCACCCGAGGAAATTTAATCAACCCTCGGGCCAGTGCTCCTCATGAGTGTTGGTCCAAACTGGCAGACTACGGGGCCACCGCGGGGCAACCCCAGGTTTGGTTCTCCTAGTGTGACCCATCCGTCGTGTCCTGAGAACGAGATACACGGCTCCTATCAGGTTCGTTGACACGTCGGGCGGCCTTGCTGGATTAGTTTTACCTTAGACGAAATATCTTGTGCATCGGGATTCCGGTGATGCTTTGGGTAATCTCAGAGTTGAGGTTTTCCACTAGGGAATCCGACGAGATCGCGAGTTTCGTGATTGAGGATTTCTATGCGGCTTGTGGTAATTTGTGATGGACTAGTTGGAGCACCCCTGCAGGGTTAAATCTTTTCTTAAAGCCGTGCCCGCGGTTATGTGGCAGCGTGGAAACTTTGTTTAACACTGGTTCTAGATAACTTGAAGTTAACTTAATTAAAACATGCAAACTGTGTGCGTAACCGTGACTGTCTCTTTCGTGAGTTCTTTCTCCGATCGAGGACACCGTGGGGTTATGTCTGACGTAGGTAGGTCTTCAGGATCATTCATCTCATCATCAGTAGTTCACGTCCGTTATGCGTAGATCTTCCCCCCTCTTATTTCTTGTACTTGTAAGTTAGCCACCAAATATATGCTTAGCCACTGCTGCAACCTCACCACTTAACCATGCCTCACCCATTAAGCTTTGCTAGTCTTGATACCTTTGGAAATGAGATTGCTGAGTCCTCCTGTGGCTCACAGATTACTACAACACCAGTTGCAGGTACGGGTAAAGGTTACTTGACGCGAGCGCGTTGATTGTTCATTTGGAGTTGCTTCTTCTTCTTCTTCTTCATCGACCTAGGATGGGTTCCAGGCCGGCAGCCTAGGATAGCAAGGATGGACTTCGTTCTTCTTTTCTTGTTTGTTTTCGTCCGTAGTCGGACCCTGCTCTTAATCTTGATGATTATGTAATGTACTGATGTGACACTGATGTAGCATGTGGCGAGTGTAAGCCAACTCACTCTATATATATCTCTTCTTTTCAGTACATGTACTTGTAACGATATCCATTCTTGTGACACGACGAGATGCGCTTCTATCCCTGACGGGGCCCTCATGCCAAATTGAGGATAGGGTCGCATCTTGGGCGTGACATTATCTCTCAAAGGATTGTAACTCACTAAAGGATGGTAATTGATTTTAGAGAATTAAATAAGGCTACTAGAAATGATTGTTACCCGTTGACTTTCACTAATCACATGTTAGAAAGATTGTGTAAGCATACACATTTTTGTTTCCGTTATGGATATTCTAGTTTTACTAAATACCCGTATGAAAAGAAAACCACCTTTACTTGTCATTTTGGAACCTATGCTTATAGACGCATGCATTTTGGTTTATGCAATGCACATGCTACCTTTCAAAGATGCATGACTGTTATATTATTCCATTTTTGTGAAAAGATTGTTGAGGTATTTGTGGATGATTTCTCCATTTATGGAACCTATTTTGATGATTTCTTACACAACCTTGATCGAGTTATGCAAAGATGTGAAGAAAATAATCACGTCTTGAATTCGGAGAAGTGCCACTTTATGGTGAATGAAGGTATAGTCCTTCGGTATAAAATTTCGAAAGAGGTATGGAGGTAGATAAAGCTAAATAGATGCAATTGAGAAAATTGTATGCCCTAAAGATATTAAAGTTATAAGAAGTTTTCTAGGTCATATTGATTTTTATAGAAGGTTCATAAAAGACTTCTGTAAGATTTCTAGTCCCTTACCAATCTTTTGAAAAAACTATACCATTTGTTTTGATGATGATTGTGTAGAAGCCTTTGAAATACTCAATGAATCCTTAATTTCTGCACCCATTGTTCAACCACGTGACCAGACCCTACCCTTGGAAATAGTGTATGATGCTAGTGATTATTTGGTTGGTGCTATTCTAGGACAAAGAGTTCATAAGAAATTGAATGTTATTCATTATTGAAAGGACCAATATGGTTGACTAGAGGGGGTGGGGGTGAATAGTCAACTAACAATTTTTAAACTTTACTTAATCAAATTAAGGTTTAGCAAGAAATAGGTTGTATAGATATCCAACTAAGGGAGCAACCTATATGATGCTAGCAACAAGAATAACAAGTAAGTAACTAATACAAGTAAAGGTAAGAAGTAACCACAAGTGGAACCGATGAAGACGAGGATGTGTTTCCGAAGTTCCTTCCCACAAGGGGTAGTACGTCTCCGTTAGAGTGGTGTGGAGGCACAATGCTCCCCAAGATGCCACTAAGGCCACCTATTCTCCTCAAGCCCTCACACAATGCAATGTGTCGTGATTCCACTAGTGGTGCCCTTGAAGGCAGCGATCAAACCTTTACTAACTAGGTTGGGGAAATCTCCACAAGTGAATTGGAGGCTCCCAACAAGACCATGAAGCTTCACCACAATGGAATATGGCTTCAAGGTAAACTCAACTATCTAGGGTGCTCAAACACCCAAGAGTTACAAGATCCGCGAGGGATTGGTGGGGGGAATTAAATTTATCTTGGTGGAAGTGTAGATCAAGGCCCTCTGAAGAAAACCCTAGAGTATCAACAAGTTTTGTTGGCTAGGGAGAGAGATCATGCGAAAATGGAGCTTGGAGCAACAATGGAGCTTAGGGTAAGGAAAGGTGAAGTTCT
Organism: Hordeum vulgare subsp. vulgare; assembly: GCF_904849725.1. NCBI lineage: Eukaryota > Viridiplantae > Streptophyta > Magnoliopsida > Poales > Poaceae > Hordeum > Hordeum vulgare. Next base: position 260,081,558 of record NC_058521.1, read on the forward strand.
CTGGGAAGAGGAACCCCTTTATATAGTGGGGGAAAGAATCTAACCGTTACCCACTTGTTCTGGCCATACCAGAGCGGTACTACCGCTCCTGGGAACAGTACTACCGATGATAAGAGGTAGTATCGCTCCAGGGAGAGCGGTACTACCGCTCAGGCAGAGGGTAGCAATCCGAGTGGAGGGCAGGAGCCTCTAGTATTGCCGGAGCGGTACTACCGCTCATAAGAGGTAGTACCGCCTCCTATATCCGCTCAGGATCAGGTGTGGTCCTAGCCTAGATGAACCAAGGATTTCTGGCACAATAGTAATAAGCGGTACTACCGCACAATGGGCAGTACTACCGCCTTGTACCACCGTTCCATAAACCGCTAAGTCCGACACGAAAAGTGTCGAGACCCACGGTCAGCGGTACTAGCCAGCGGTACAAGCTAGGCTACTTCCGCCCTGGAGCGGTACTACCGCCGACCTGGGCGGTACTACCGATGATAAGAGGTAGTACCGCTCACCAGAGTGGTACTACCGCTTGGGTTCTTCTTGGCAGGGTTGGGCAAGGAAAGAAGCTTCATTGAGGCGGAAAAGAGGGTGCAAGGGAAAGTGTATGTGATGATTCCACCCAGACCTTTGTGAGGCGTACCCCCTCTTAATAGTACGCCTTTTTCTACGACTCAAGTCCATCGACGATGGAACTTAAGAGAGAAAGTCGTCTTCATATCAATACACCGAGGGTGATGAATCGACTTTGTGCCAAATGAGGAAATACCTCAAAGGCTTAGTGCACACAATTAGTCCGCAGAAGTATTGTCATCAATCACCAAAACCACCAGGGTAGTAATATGACCTTACAATCTCCCCCTTTTTGGTGGATTGATGACAAAATGGGATTTGCATAGGAAATAAATACGAGATAGAATGCAAACCCCACTCTCTACAAAGTATAGACAGGCTCCCCCTAGATGTGTGCAATATTTAAATATTCCATTGGAGTGCAAAGTGCACACACTAGGATCAACACCCCCCTATATTTTATAGACAGACGCTACTTGCACTTAGGGAAAAACTAAAAGTAACATAATTGCAAGAAGTGATGTGAGCATTATCAATAGGGCACAAGATAAGCATCTCACGAATTTTAAGACATATGATAAAAGTAAGGTAGCATATGTCTCACACCATATGACATAGTCTCACAAGAGTCTGACACACATAAAAAGCAAAGCAACATATGTCCCACAACACAAGATGTAGTCTCCAAGCAAAGCAAATGATAAAAGAGTTCACGAGTGAATAAAGATGGGCAATGAAAGAACACTCACGACTCTCGAAAATCCAAACACTCTCCCCCTTTGGAAGCAGGATGCCAAAAAGGACAGAGAAAACATAGAGGATCCAGGAAGGGCGGAAACACTAAAACATCAATACTCGCCAGACTCAAAGTTGTGCTGAACAGTGCCAGGAGGAGCAGGAGAGCCAAGCAACTCAACATCGGAATTCCATGGGCAGTGGCAAGCAATCCAGGTGTCCTCGTCAGTGAGCCTGACCTCAGAATACCGCTCTCAATCGTTAAACCAGCCTGCATACCAAGAGCCTTATGACGATTGTTTCAGCCGCATGAGCCATGTACTGTCCTTTGGCCTACAGACAGAAGAGCTTCTTCAACTTCTTCTTGAGCTTCTTAGCCCAAGATGGTTCTTCTGTAGGTGGCACAACACGTGAAGCAGTGCCATCTTCAGCCACAAAATCCTCATCAACGCCTTCATCATGAGAATCCTCATCCATGCCTTCTGGCACATCGTACTCAGGGGCAGTGTTAGTGGCCCACTTGTCCTTCTACCAAAGCAGCACAACCTTGTGGGATACCAACTCTCCAACCTCAAACAACTTGCCAGGAAAGGTTTCTGCCCATGTCTTCTCAATCAGATGCATCAGAAAGGGCCCATAGATGGGACACTTACGCTCAGAAATCGTAGAGCGGACCTCAGACCACATAACATGAGGAACATCCAGTGGCTTCACATTACTCTTGAATTTATGATACTCGTAGTAAAGAAGCATATCCACGAGGTAAGAGTGTACCCGATCCAGATTTCCAACTCGAGGAAACAAGGTGTGGTGGAAGATGTGGTTCATGATATCTAAGGATGGTTCCAACACCCAAGTGGACTTGCATGTTGTAGAGGAGATCTTCTCGATACTGTACTTGTAAAGGGTTTGCTTATGGGTGGCAACTGTCTTGTGGTGGGGACGGAAACCAAGAGGGTTCTCGAGTCCCTTGTCATCAAAGCCAAGCAAGTCCATGAACGTCTTCCAGGGAGAAGAAAGCAGCCTGCCGTTGTTCATCCAAGTAAGAGTCCTCTCCGCATCAGTTCCCATATGCACCGTGGCAAAGAATACCGCCACAATCTCAAGATCAAAGTCTTTGTTGAACTGCATGATGTTGAGAATACCCAACTTTTCACAAAGAGTAAGAGATGTCCCGAAGTACCTGACATTTTACTAAAGGTATTCCACATCAATGGATTTGACATTGGGAACATACAAGTTCTCTTTACGCTTCAGAACATCAGTGTAGATGGATAGTTGATGCTTGGTATTGAAGGGACGGTTGCACATAGACAGGTCCCGAGGATCCCCGAAGGGAGACTTCTTGCGATTCATCCGGAAGTCCTTAACATTCAGAGTGGCCATGGATTTGGACTTTGATGGCCTGATAGCAGGGCGCTTCCCCTTAGACTTGGAAGCAGCCTGGCTAGCACTTTCCGCTTGAACAGACCCGTGAGGTTGCTTGAGCTATCTGCCTCAGATGTACGGTAACGTTTCGTGCTTCCACGGCTGGGGTTTGTCCTACGCTCGGGATGAGCACAGCTGCCACCTCCTGAGATCCAAAACAGAACCATAGGAAAACACGAGAGTAAACGATGTGGAAGAGATAACAAGTAACTAATAAATGGGAGAAAGAGGTGATGAACAAGTAGGAATGTTGTGCAAAGGCCAGCCCACAACGGTAGTACCACTACCAGGAGCGGTACTACCCCTTATGAGCGGTAGTACCGCCCTAAAGAGCGGTAGTACTACTTAGGGCAGGGACCGTGGGGTGAAAACCACTAGTGCTCAGATCCGGTATTACACGGGATGCCATGAGCACTCAATTACTACAGGAAAATCGCGTCTACTCTCTAGCCATCTTCCACACCCTTCACATGCCGCAAATCGGGACTAAAAAATGAGAGATACGCCCCATATTTCTCAAGACCTAGATCTGAAAAATAGACCAAACAAAGAGAAGAACGGGGGCAATACTAGTATCCATGGAAAGATGAAGGGGTGGAGAACGATTCCACCGGTTGAAATCGCGAACGAGTGGACGAAAACAGAGATTGACGGCGACCATCGGAGCCTTTGGGTCACCAGGAGAGAGACACCCATGAGGAGGAGTGGGGATGAATGGGTATGGGGAGTGGAAATTGCCCCTTCCCGTCCCCGTAACCCCCTCGCGGATTAATCTAAGCGGTAGTACCGCTCCCGAGCGGTAGTACTTCCCAGCAGAAGTACCGCTGAGACCAGCGGTACTACCACTTATCATTGGTAGAACCGCTCATGGCAGTGGTAGTACCGCCCCAGATGGCCCAAAAAACATGCGGCATAAAAACACGTCATGGAGATGGTGACACTCCAAGTTGTGAAAAAACACAAGCAGAGAGAAATAAACTTGGAGTGACACAAATGAAAAACAACACGCTCTCAAGAGGCAAGTGCCTAAAGGAGGGGGGGGGGGGTGGCCGAAGACACCTATGTTTGAGTCCATTGGTATGCCACCGTGATGATATTAACTTTGGGCCCATGACCGAAAATCGACTTTGAAGCACAAGTGTCATTTAAAATGACTATTGTGGAAGACTTGATCGATTTATGCACAATAGGGGGATAGAGAGTTCATTGAGAGAACAACACTCCCCCTAAATTCATGCCTACATCTAAACAAGATAGTATGATGAGAATGGTGCGGTGTGCCTAATTTCAATTCACATTGCTCAAATCAATGATATTTAGCTCATGCCTTAACTCACGAAATCCCGCTTCATTGAATGGCTTCATGAAAATATCAGCAAGTTGATCATTAATGTTGTGGTAAATGAGATCAATCTCCCCACACTTGATATGATGCCAGATGAAGTGGTGAAAAATACTAATGTGCTTCGTCTTGCAGTGTTGAACCGGGTTGTTGGAGATCGAGATAACAATTACATTATCACAATAAAAAGGCACTTTTTCACATGTGACACCGTAATCCTTTAGAGTTTGCCTCATCCAAAGCAACTGAGCACAACAACTTGCAGCAACGACATACTCGACCTCGGTGGAAGAGAGAGAAACACAGTTTAGTTTCTTGGAAGACCAACTTACCAGAGAGCAACCAAGAAATTGGCAACCTCCAGAAGTTGACTTACTATCTACACGGTCTCCCGCCCAATCCGAATCCGAGTATCCTATGGGATCAAATGAAACACCTTTGGGATACCATAAGCCAAAGTTCGGTGCATGAGCCAAATATCGAAAGATTCACTTTACAGACACATAATGACTTTCCTTAGGTGTGGGCTGAAATCGTGCACAAATTCCCACACTCAACATAATATCTAGTCTAGATGCACAAAGGTAAAGCAAAGAGCCAATCATAGAGCAATATACATTTTGATCCACAACTTTACCATTGGGATCGATATCAAGATGGAAGTTGAGAGGCATGGGAGTGTTTGCCTTGGTTGGTTTGAGATCATCCATCTTGAACCTCTTGAGCATGTCTTGAGTGTATTTGGCTTGATTGATGAAGGTTCCTTGACTTCGTTCCTTGACTTCGAATCCAACGAAAAACTTCAACTTTCCCATCATAGACATCTCAAACTCTTTGGTCATTAGTGCGATAAACTCTTCATTAAAAGCTTCGTTAGGAGAACCAAAGATAATATCATCAACATATAGTTGGCATATGAACAAACTGCCTTTGACCTTCTTAATAAAAAGAGTGGGGTCAACTTTCCCAATTTCAAACCCACGATCATGTAAAATCTCGGTAAGGTGCTCATACCACACACGTGGGGCTTGTTTAATGCCATAGAGTGCCTTATCGGGAACATATATATGATTGGGGAACTTGGGATCCTCGAACCCCATGGGTTGATTGACATATACCAACTACTTAAGGGTACCATTAAGAAATGCACTCTTCACATCGATTTGATATAATTTGAAGTTGTGATGTGAAGAAAATGCAAGCAACATGCGAATAGATTCAAGGCGTGTAACAGGAGAAAATGTTTCATCGTAGTCGATACCCTCAACCTGGGAGTAGCCTTGTGTTACCAATCTTGCCTTGTTACGAATGACGACACCGTTTGCATCTTGTTTGTTCTTAAAGATCTACTTAGTTCCAATGACATTGTGGTTCTCGTGAGGTCTTGGCACCAACCGCCACACTTTATTGCGTTCGAAGTTGTTGATTACGTCATGCATGGCTTCAACCGAGTTGTCACACCCCAAATATTTAATAATATTTTTATGAAATAAAATATTGCCTAGAATAATTTTTTTGAGAAAGAATTTGCTTCATTACTCTTTTTAAAGCCTCTTTCCAAAAAACTTTTCTTTTCCAGTGGCATTTAAAATACCATTTACTACATGAGTCCTTGCTTGAGATCCTTTTAAATTCTTTATTAGACAAAATGGGGACACTCTTTTAAATTTGACCATGTTGGTTTAAATCTTAAATTATGGTTTTTCCATTTGATTTCAAAACCACTCCTTTCCCTTATTATAAAATTCTTCCCCAAGTAAATGTTTTTGAAAATTTTGTTGGAACTTGTGTGCTTCAATCAAAACATTTCTCTTCTTCTGACCAATTTATTGGAGATTATATATATATATATTTGCCAAAGTTCCTTTTATTCAAAACCGACTTTTAATTCCTTTAATGACCTGTTTTGCATTGCAACCTTTTGATAACTTTTTCTAAAAATTCTACAAAAACTTGTAGGTGACACGTGATGTCCCTGAACCAAGATTATGCAAAAACATATCCAAGTGTTTTGGAAAATTTGAGCTTATTAACTTCTTTTCTATTCTGGCCCAAATTGGTGTTTGTACTACAACCCCTAGATATGACCTTTCAAATTTTTTATAAAAATTTGGGGATGTCAAGTAATGCATGGGATTCATTCTTATGCAAAAACCCAACTTGGTGCTTTGGAAAATTTAGCAAAACAACTCATTTTCTGTTATGGTCCAGTTTGGTACTTTATACTACAACCATGTTTTGCTTTGCTCCATTTGTCTTTAGATTTTTACTGCTAGTATTTCACTCTCCGAAACCCTTAATTTCATGAGATGAGATCCATTGGTATTTTTTCAGTCCATGCTTTAATGTCCCCGAGTTTCTGACTAGAAAAGGTTTTCTTCAAAATTTGTACTAACAAATTTCTCCTTCCATATAACTAACTTTGCCACCATGACTAATATCTAGAGAGACCAAGGGGTGGAGATTATTGTGGGTAGAAAAGACCATTTGGTGCCACTGGCAAACTATCGAACACCTTGAGTTCATGAGCATAATTGGCATGGTCCTCTATCTGCACTATGGAGTTTCTCCACTGGTCAAACCCTCTTGTCCAATAGCCTTGCCTCAGCCCCTAAGCCTAGCCTGCCATCTTGTGAGTGATTCCCAACCATTTAGCCCCCGTGGCATTGTGTCGAGCAGGTGGAGGGCGTCACGAGAGCGCATCGAGAGCGCGCGTATGGATGCCAGTGCGCCCGAGCTGCAGCGTCCCACCAACCCCACACCCTGACCATTCCTAGCGCGAAGGGACGCGTCCCCATCCCACCAAGCCGCAGAGGCACTGTCGTGCCCTACCACCCTTGCTGTGTCATCGTCTCGAGCACCCTGGCAGCACGTCTGCAGCCGCGTCTGCACCTGCCATGGATGGCACCGCCCAAGCCTCCTCCGCACGCCAGTTGTCTCCTAGGGCCTCTCCTTGTATCGCCCCTTGCTGCCATCCATGTTGGCGCCCCTGTCGCCCCGAGCGTCGCTAGGTTGACAGTCGCCGGCGTTCTTATCCGTGAGCCACCGTGGAACCACCTTAACCTGCTATAATAGTGACCCCGAGCCCCCTTGAGTAGTTGAGTAGCCTCCCGGAGCCCGCAACTCTCTCCCCCTCGTCGTAATTCAGCTAGAGCCCCTCGCCTTGCTCCCCTCTGGCCGCAGCACTGCCGACCATATCCGGCTAAATTCTGGTAGCCCAAGCCTCTTCCGCTTTCCCTTGGCCCTAGATAGTCTCCTCAAGACCTCGCAAACCCACTTTCCCCTGGCCACTTGTGCCTCAGTGCCGTGCTGGAGTTTTGCCAGGGCGCCCAAACCACCTCCCACCATGAACGAAGGGGTGCTCGCCTTTGAGCCCTTCGGCGACCCTCTCCGCCCCCATGCGACGCAGTTGCTCCCCCTGAGCATGCCGGTATACTCAACACGGAAAACGATGCCTCATAGAACTAGCAAGCCTCGCCGGAGCTCGCCGCTGTCCCTACCAAGGCACGCGCGAGAGGAAGAAGAGGAACCCAACAGGCGGGCCCCGCCTGACGGTGAGAGAAGCCCGGTCCCTGATGGATTAACCGCACCAGTGCGCTTACCTCCAAAGGAGGCGTATCCCTGATAGTACGCCTTCTTCCTTTCATTTGTGTAGTATGCATGAAGCGTTTTCTAATTTCTGTTTTATTTAAAGACATATTTGACCAGAAAGTTTGACTGCTCATAACTTTTTTTTACAACTCCAAATTAATTGATTCTTTTTCCCACCTCTCTAAAATTTCCTCTAGTTTATTTAAAAATTTATTTCAAAAGAAAATCAAAAAACTTTTATGTGCTGTTTTGAATTTGTATGTTAATTTAGATATTTTTCAAAATAGGATTTGGAGAGAGGAGACTTGCTTCAAGATTTTGGGGTGCACATCACCCTCCTCAAACTCCAAAGGCAAGCATCTTGAACTCTGATTTGCATAAAGTTGTGTGATGTTTGTTGTGGTGCTTTGAATGCGTGATTTTGGTTATGCTGATAAAGAACCCCACATAAAATCATATCATGGCATGGATGCATGAGATAAGGATGTTATTGATTTTATGTGATGCACATGGTAAGTGGGTACCACCCCATGCCTCGTATGCCATGTTGGTACGGACAACCTCAGAGGGAGGTTTGTCGTGGATATTATGAGACCATGGACTGACATATCGCGGGACAGGAGTGGTCAGTGAGAGCATACCGAGGTGTGATGGTAGTAACACTGAGATAATTCTTTCAACAAGATTGTGTGGTACTAACCTTGCAGGAAATCTTAAACCTCCTAAGTCGACCGTAGATCGAGTCTTGTCAGTATGTCACCTTACCCTTCGTGCTTCCATAGGACTTCCCGAAAGGGATATGGTTTAATAAGTCGTAAACCTATTACCAGGTACACACCAAGTAGAGGGGTCGGGATGAAGGTATAGCTCTTCCCTTGTAGCAAGCGGTATAAATTTGATCCCATGGTAGTCGAGGTCGGAGCCTCCCCATCTTATGTTTTTTCGCTAGCAGCGTAGTCCGGGTGTAGCTGCGGTGCCGCTGAGGCGCCCGACTATGGCAACTGTCATTACTTGCATGTGAGCCCTTGAGGCGGTGTCGCTCCGACGCCCGACTGCGGCACACATGCTATTACTTATTCATTGTTACCTTTTCTTGCTTGTTTATACAATTTTTATGGAAATAGTTTAAATGCATGAATGCATCCGTGAATTAATTCTGATGGCATGATAGAGTTATTAAGTGGACTATGCATGCATCTCACATGCTTTAACTTATCTATTTTCTTGATGTTTGCGAGTACATTCAAAGTACTCGCTGGCTTGTCCCTGGCTATTGTCTGGGCCAGATTGCATTCGGAGAGGATCACGATGCCATCAACCCCGGAACCTAGGAGTCCAGGATAGAAGCCTTGTGAGATAGGAATTTATCCAGGTCGGTTTTTCCTATGGGAATGGAGTCCCATGGGCACTGGAGATTCCTCGAGTCGCTTCCGCCGTCAACCTCAGACTTTTGTCCAAGTCTTGTAACCCAGATTTTGTATTTTTATTGGATTTTGTGTATCAAGTGAGTGTCTACTAGCTAATAGTAGTCCCCGGGCTGGTGAACACAAAGACCTGTTTTGTGGAAATTATTTTCTGAAAAACCGGGCGCCACACCAGTCCATGTCTTTGTGCGCCTCTTGTACCTTTAGGGGTTCAATGCAAGAACAAACACATGATGGGCACTAAAGTTTGTTAATTGACGAGGAGTTGTTACCCCTCTCATTAAGTTTCCGTAGACATTCTCCAACACATGAGAATTCTTTATGAGCTTTTTAGCATTCCTCGCGTCACGTATTCCTTGAATCTCCTCACGGGTAAGCTGAGGAGGAACCTTTTTGTGACCTTTACCGCCTATGTGAGCTTGATCTTGATCTTGAGCTTGGTCTTGAAAAAGAGCTCGGTCTTGAAAAATAGCCTGGTCTTGATCTTGAGCTCGCTCGAAAGAGTGAGCTTGATGAAGGACATCACTTGCTGAACCATCATCATGTGGTTGATCTTCTTCTTGATCTTGATCACAAGGTTGAGGGACTTCACTTTGTTCTTCGTAATCGTGTGGGTCTTGCGTCGGTGATGGTTCCACTTGAGTGGAACATTGTCCTTCTCCTTCAGCCACAAGGGGTTCCTGAATGGGTAGGAAGTGTTCCACACCCATTATTTTTATGATTTGGGGAGGAATTTCATCACCTACATCACAAAGACCACTTTGCTCCACTTGGGAGCCATTATTTTCATTAAACTCCACATTACACGCCTCCTCAATGAGTCTGTTGGACTTGTTGAGGACACAGTAGGCACGAGAGTTTGTAGCATAACCAACAAATATGCCCTCTTGAGCTCTAGGTTCAAATTTAGATAAACGAGCATTTTTCTTGAGAATGAAACACTTACAACCGAACACCCAAAAGTACTTGAGGTTGGGCTTGTTGCCGGTAAGAATTTCATAAGGAGTCGTGTTAAGCCTTTGTGGAGGTAGAGCCGATTGGATGCATGACATGCGATGTTGATAGCTTCGGCCCAAAAGTTATACGGAGATTCAAACTCTGCCATCATGGTTCTTGCCACGTCCATCAATGTCTGGTTCTTCCTTTTTGCTACATCATTTTGTTGAGGGGTATATGGTGTGGAGTATTGATGTTTGATTCCCTCGTCACTCAAAAATATATTTAAGGGGTAGTTCTTGAACTTGGTGCCATTGTCACTTCTAATCATTAATATTTTTTGCCTCATGTTGATGTTGCACTTCATTGGCAAAGTCGATGATAGTTTGTTGAGTCTCACTTTTCCTCTTGAAGAAGTACACCCAAGTATATCTTGAGCAATCATCCACTATCACCAAGCAATACTTTTTTCCCCGAAGACTATCGAAAGATGGAGGACCAAAGAGATCCATGTGGAGGAGCTCCAAGGGCCTTTTCGAGTATATGTAATCGTGGGGCGGTGAGCTGTCTCGTGTAGCTTTCCTTCATTACAAGCACTACAAGCACGATCTTTGGGAAAACTCACATTTGTTAGTCCAAGGACGTGATCCCTTTGAGGAGACTTTGCAAAGATCTCATATTGACGTGGGCTAGCCGGCGATGCCAAAGCCATCCCACATCAACTTTAGCCATTAGGCAAGTCACGGTCTTAATGGGTCGCTCCAAAAAGTTAACCGCATAGAGACCATTCTCGACATGCCCAACAAAGGCTACTTTAAGAGTCTTGCTCCAGAAAAGGGCCACAGAGTCAATACTAAAGAAAGTAATAAAACCCATGAGTGCGAGTTGATGAACGGAAAGTAAATTGTATGCAAGGGTCTCAAAAAGCATGACCTTTTCAATGGTAAGTTCTGGAGAAAGTACCACCTTGCCGAGACCCAATACCTTTGAAATCGCATCATCACCAAAGAAGACTTGGGTGGCTACAGATGGGTCGGGATGAACGTGCCCCACCAAGTCCTTGCTTGCGGGCATATGATTTGTCACTCCGCTATCAAGCAACCATGACACTCCACCAGAAGCAAACTCCTGCATAAGATCAACGCTTGTATTTAGGTACCCATTCTTTAATGGGTCCTTTTAGGTTAGTAATAAGGGTCTTAGGAACCCAAATAGACCATTCAATGTACTCATAAGGGGAACCAACAAATTTAGCAAAGACATTTCCATCGCTAGCACGACATAGAACATAAGATGGGTTAAAGTCGTCGACATTAACCGGAGGCAGGGTTTTGCCCTTCTTGGCATTACCACCCTTAGTTTTGCACCTCCCTTTTTGTTAGTACCCTCCCCTGCCTTGACAAAGGTTTTTTAAGCAAGGGAGGTTGCTTGATCTTGATCTTCTTGTTCTTCTTGGCCTTGGGTGCAAACCCAACTCCTTCCTTTGCAACCACTTCCTTTATATTTCTTAGAAGGTCACTGAGATTATTTTCTCCTTGAATGCATAACACAAGGCCTTTGTCAAGCTGCTCCTTTAATTTGGCATTATGATCCACAAGATGTACATGCTCACAACATGGGTTAGTAGCATCTGCATTATCAACTAAAACAATCGAAGAGCAAGTGGCGATATCCTTACTAAGTTTTATTTGGAGTTGAGCATGAGAGTCTTTGATTGAAGCATGAGCACTCTTCAAAGCCTTGTGGGCCTTGTCAAGTATGGTGACTCTGTGACAACATACCTTCCCCTGCAACGGCACCAGAAGAATGCTGCTAGCACGCTCCGGCAATCGAAACTAGAAGAATGTTGTTGACGACCCACCAGCGCGTGGGATCGTAGCAGTTTTCGAGGGTAGAGTATTCGACCCAAATTTGTTGATCGCCAAACAGGAGGTGAGAGAATACTCTCTAGTATTAGCAGCTGAATGTGTCAGATTCAACCACACCCGAAAGATTAGTATCTACAAGCAAAGTAGTAACAACAAAGTAGTATGATAACAGCGGTGTCAGAAATGATCTGTTGACACGACACACTATTCCTAATGATTGTATCAATGGCGCCAAGTTGCCGCGTTGACGGAAATTGTCAGTTCCCGTCAACGTCCAGCGAACCAAAATTGTAGCAGGTAACAGCAGTGTAACGAGTAATAGCAGTGGCAAGGAACATCAGTAGCAAGTAGCAACAGTAGCCAGCAACAATGGTAGCAACAGTAGTAGCAGAGCAAGACAAGTAACATCAGCAGTAGGAAAAACTCACAGGCAATGGGTCGGTGATTCGTTTGGATGTTATTCATCATGCAATAGTTATAACACGGAGAGATATGTGGCTAGCTCCCGTTCGTCAATGTGATGTAGGCATGCATTCCGTGTGTCGTCATACGTGCTTAGGGAAAAGAACTTGCATGACATCTAGTGTCCATCCCTCCCGTGGCAGCGGGGTCCAAAAGGAAACTATGGGATATTAAGGTTCTCCTTTTAATAAAGAACCGGACCAATGCATTAGCACTTGGTGAACACATGAACTCCTCAAACTATGGTCATCACCAGGAGTGATTCCGATTATTGTCACTCCGGGGTTGCCGGATCATAACACATAGTAGGTAACTACAACTTGCAAGATCGGATCTAAAACACACATATATTGGTGACAACATAATAATTTTAGATCTGAAATCATGGCACTCGGGCCCTAGTGACAAGCATTAAGCATGGCAAAGTAGTAGCAACATCAATCTCAGAACATAGTGGATACTAGGGATCAATCCCCATCAAAACTAACTCGATTACATGATAGATCTCATCCTACTCATCACCGCCCAGCGAGCCTACGAATAGATTACTCACGAACGACGAAGAGCTTCATGGAATTGGAGAGGGAAGAAGGTTGATGATGACGATGGCGACGATTTCCCCTCTGCGGAGCCCAAAACGGACTCCAGATCTGCCCTCCAGATGAAGAACAGGTTGTGGCGGCGCCTCCGTATCGCAAACGCGACGAAATCTTCTCTCTTTATTTTTTCTGGGACGAAAGTGAACTTATAGAGCTGAGATTGGGGGCGGCAGAGCCACTTGGGCCCCACAAGCTTGCCCATCGCCACCAAGGGGGTGGCGGTGGCAGTGGCAGGGCTTGTGGCCCACTAGCCCACCCCCTCAGGTGGATCTTTGCGCAGGTATTTTTCATATTTTCCAAAAATAATCTCCGTAAATTTTCAGGACGTTTGGAGAACTTTGATTTCTGCACAAAAACAACACCAAGGCAATTCTGCTGAAAACAACGTCAGTCCAGGTTAGTTCCATTCAAATCATGCAAATTAGAGTCCAAAACAAGGGCAAAAGAGTTTGGAAAAGTAGATACCATGGAGACGTATCAACTCCCCCAAGCTTAAAACCTTGCTTTTCCTCAAGCAACTCAGTTGACAAACTGAGAGAGAAAGAAAAACTTTGACAAACTCTGTTTGATCTTATTGTTGCAACTATGTCTAACTCATAACCAGAATTTCAGCAAGATCACAAGTTAACCACATAAGCAAGTGACACAAAGGTCTCACGGTAAACTAATATCAATGGAATAATCAGCTAACGAGCAAATAATAATGAGTTTGAAATACCAACACTTCAATCAAAACAAGCATGAAGCAATATGAATAGGTGGTATCTCGCTAGCTCTTTCTGAGACCGCAAAACATAAATGCAGAGCACTTTCAAAGATCAAGGGCTAACTAAACATTGTAATTCATAGCAACGAAGATTCAGTCATAGTCATACTCGATATCAATCAAAAGCAAAGCATAAAAATGACAGAGGTGCTCTCTAAATGGTGCTTATATAAGAGGAGGATGACTCGACAGGAAAATAAATAGACAGACCCTTCGCAGAGGGAAGCATTGATTTGCAGAGTTGCCAGAGCTCAAGCTTTGAAAACAGAGATAATAATTTTGGGTGGCATGCTTTCATTGTCAACGCAATGACCAATAGTTCTCAATATCTTTCATGCTACTCATGCTATAGGCGGTTCCCAAACAGAAAAGTAAAGTTTTAACTCCCCCACCACCAATCAATCACACTCCACGGCTAGCCGAATCCTCGGGTACCGTCCATACTAACATCAATCCGGGGGGAGTCTTGTTTTACAGTTATGTTTTCGATTTAAGCGTGGAACTGGGCATTCCAATTACCGGCCCCTTTCTCGTGAATGATAGTGAATAAACACATGTCGAGGATAACACTCCTAGCATGGAAGATACCAATAGCCCCCTATCACCACATGAGCGGTTCAGGCATGCGAAACAGATTATTTCTTGAAGGTTTAGAGAGTGGCACATGCAAATTTACTTGGAACAGCAGGTAGATACCGCAAATAGGTAGGTATGGTGGACTCTCATGGAAAAACTTTTGGGTTTATGGAAGTGGATGCACAAGCAGTATTCCGCTTAGTACAAGTGAAGGCTAGCAAAAGTCTGGGAAGCGACCAACTAGAGAGCGACAACAGTCATCAAGATGCAATGAGTTTGACTATCGTTTAATGCAAGCATGAACTAGATATAAATCACCATGAACACGAACATCATAGAGGCTATGTTGATTTTGTTTCAACTACATGCATGAACATGCGCCAAGTCAAGCCACTTGAATCATTCAAAGGAGAATACCATCCTATCATACTACATCATAGTCATCTCAAAATCTATGTTGGCATTCAAGACAAACCATTATAAGCTCCTAGCTAAATAAGCATGGCATCAGAAACTATGATCTCTAAGTTGTCATTGCAAACATGGTTCTCTCACAACAAAGCTGAATCTGGGTTGACAAACTAGTCATATTTACAAAAACAAAATAGGTAGAGTTCATACCATCTTTTCAGTCTCAGTCACTTCATCATATATCATCATTATTGCCTTTCATTTGCACGATCGAACGATGTGAACAATAATAAGAGTGCTCGCGCATTGGACTAAGCTAAATCTGCAGGCAAACACAAAGGAGAAGACAAAGTAATATTGCTCTTTGAAAGCTAAACAGGTATGCATGCAAAAGCCACTAAACATTGTAACCAATATCTTCTACCTTGACCCAAAGAAAAAGAAAACTATTTACACGGGAAAGATCCCAACAAGCAAAAGAAGAAATAAAAATCTTTTTGGGTTTTCTCAAAAGGACACAAAACAAGAAAATAAGAAGACGAAAATAAACTAGCATGGATAATACAGTGGCAAAGTGTAAACACCGGCTAACAAAGTGGAAGCATAAGCATGAATGTAAAGTCGGTGAGAACACGTACTCCCCCAAGCTTAGGCTTTTGGCCTAGCTTGGTCTACTCCCATGGTGGGAAATAACCAGCTCCAGGATACTCCGGAGCAGACTATGGATGCCACTGCTGTGTGAGCTCCTCTGGCTCCCACTGATAAACTGGCGTCAGGTACTCGACTGACGGCTAGGGCACGGGCGCCTGTGGTTGGGCCAAGCCCCAATATGCGTAGATGTCCGAGGGCATAATAGTGTACCTGCCTGCATGAAGATCGAACAGAGAAGGAGCACGCAAAGTAATAGTCTCTCGAGTACCCTGACTAAATACCAGGTTATAAGTCATCCGTCTACTAGCATCTCTATCCAGAAAATCATTGCGAACCATGCTGTCATAATCCAGATATTTCTCAGGGAGAAGCATCTCTCCTTCCTCTCCCAGTCTGATGGGTATCTCAAAGTGTCTGGCAAGGCGGGTAGCATAGATACCTCCATAGATGACACCCTTGGAACGGTTGGTGTTCAACCGCTGGGACACTATAGCACCTAGGCTATAAGTCTTATCGTTATCAAGGCCTTCGCGCAAAACCGCAAGGTCTGGAGAACTAAGTGATCCAGCCTCCCCACGGCTAATCAAACATTTTCGCACAAATAGTGAGAAGTACCGAAGGACAGGAAAATGTATGCTAGCAATTGTAGCGCGAGACACTCCTCTCTCCTCTCCAATAGCAATAGTACCAATGAAATCCTCCAAGTCCCGTGGACGAGGGTCACAGATATCCCCAACATAAGGTAATTTGCATACATTGCAAAAATCCTGTAGCGTCATGCACTGGGGGACATCGTATATCATGAACTCAACCATGGGAGGATTCTTCATCGGATAAAAGTTGAAGCTTTGAACGAAAATATTGGTGAGGAGGAGATATTGTGAGCACTTATCTGCAACGAACGCAGTAAGACCTGCGTTCTCCACCAAGTAATAAAAGTCTTCATAAAGCCGAGCGACGCGCAAAAATTCATCACTTGGCCACTCGCATGCTCGAACTTCTGTGACTCGAGGGACTACGTACTTGGGGTGGTTCTTCTCATCCTCCTTGGGGTTACGGATTGAGGAGCCTCTCAAGAATTTCCTCATCTTTTCCTTTTTCTTGGATGGCTTAGGAGGAAAGGGCATAGATCTCTGAACCCATGGCTCCCTTTCTTTACCATGCTTCCTAGCAGTGATGTCATTCTTATCGTATCACTTAGGTTGTGGGTTATCAGGATTAACCGTAAGTTCAATCTCCACATCCTCATCATTGCTAGGTTGAGCATTATTATGAACATCACTGTCCATATTGTCACCAGGTTCATGTTCATCACCAGATTGTGTTTCTGCATCAGACGTAGAAATATCATTAGGTTCTTCCGGTGTGACAATATTTGGTGAACTGGCATGTAGGTTTCTATCATCCTTCTTCTTCTCCTTAGGATGACTGGGTGTATCAGCATTGATTCCTTGAGAATCTTGATCAATTCTCTTAGGATGACCTGCAGGATACAAAGGTTCCTGAGTCATTTTGCCTCCTCTAGTGATGACTCTGACAGAGTTGTCATTTAATTCATTGAGCAAGTCATTCTGAGCTTTAAGTACTTGTTCTACCTGAGTAGTAATCATAGATGCATGTTTACTCAGAAGCTTGAGATCATTGACATTTCTGTCTACACAAGCACTTAAATGGCTAAGCATACGAGTGCTTTGTTCCAAATGCCTGCTAACATAATCATTGAAACTCTGTTGTTTGACAACAAAGTTGTCAAATTCATCAAAGCATAGGCTAGCAGGTTTGTCAAAAGGAATATCACTCTCATCAAACCTACGCAGAGAATTCACTTCTACTACTTGTATCGGGTTATCGAGACCATGGATCTCTTCGATAGGTGGTAGATTTTTGACATCTTCAGATCTAATGCCTTTCTCTTGCATACATTTCTTGGCTTCTTGCATATCTTCGGGACTGAGGAATAGAATACCTCTTTTCTTTGGAGTTGGCTTAGGAGGTGGTTCAGGAATAGTCCAAGCATTATTGTTGATCAAGATGTTATTCGGTAGGGTCTCAGCTTGTTCTACAGTTCGTTCCCTAAGAACACAACCGACACAACTATCTAGATGGTCTCTAGAGGCATCGGTAAGTCCGTTATAGAGGATATCAAGTATCTCGTTCTTCTTAAGAGGGTGATCAGGCAAAGCATTTTGTAGCTGGACGAGCCTCCCCCAAGCTTGTGGGAGACTCTCTTCTTGGAGTTGAGAAAAGTTGTATATTTCCTGCAAGGCAGCTTGCTTCTTATGGGTAGGGAAATATTTCTCACAGAAGTAATAGACCATATCCTGGGGACTACTCACGCATCTAGGAGCAAGAGAGGTGAACCAGGCTTTAGCGTCATCCTTTAGAGAGAAAGGAAACAACTTAAGGATATAGTAGTGGTGGATCTTCTCCTCATTAGTGAAAAGGGTGGCTATATCGTGTAGTTTGGCAAGATGGGCTACGACCGTCTCAGACTCATAACCATGAAAAGGATCAGATTCGACTAGAGAGATTATCTCAGGATCGACAGAGAATTCATAATCCTTATCGGTGATAAAGATAGGTGAAGTGGCAAACATCGAGTCGTATTTCATCCTAGCTTTCAGAGATTTTTCCTTCCACTTGGGAAGTAATTTCTCAGCGTCATAGGCATCCTTACACGCAAGAAAATCCTCAGCTATCTCTCCTTCCATAACGTAACCCTCAGGTATATCCGGCAATTCATATCTAGGAGAGCTAGATCTAGCAGGAGCAAAAGCAGGTTCTATCTCAATAGTATCGGCAGTTTCAGAAGCATCACGAGCATTGGCAGTAACTCTAGCAATATGAGCATCAATGAATACTCCTAGTGGAACATCAGGCAAAGTAGCATCTCTAACAGTATCAAGCATAGCATCATCAGGCAAAATAGTATCTCTAGCATTATCACGCAAAGCAGTATCAAGCATAGCATCTCTAGCAGTATCAATTATAGTATCATCAGGCATAGCATCTCTAGCAATATCAGACAAAGCAGTATCAGGCATAGCATCTCTAGCAGTATCAGGCATTGCGTCAGGCATAGTATCAAGCATAGTATCATCAAGCACATGCGACATATCAAGATTTCTAGCAGGAGGTGATGTCGCAAACTTACTCATAACTGAAGGTGAATCAAGTGCAGAGCTAGATGGCAATTCCTTACCTCCCCTCGTAGTTGAGGGCAAGACTTTGGTTTTCGGATCCTTCAGATTCTTCATAGTGATCAGCAGATATAAATCCCAAGTAACTCAGAGAATATAGCAATACCTCCCCGGCAACGGCACCAGAAAAATGCTGACTCCGTGATAGCAGACCTTCCCCTGCAATGGCACCAGAAGAATGCTGCTAGCACTCTCCAGCAATCGAAACTAGAATAATGTTGTTGACGGCCCACCAGCGCGTGGGATCGTAGCAGTTTTCGAGGGTAGAGTATTCGACCCAAATTTGTTGATCGCCAAATAGGAGGTGAGAGAATACTCTCGAGTATTAGCAGCTGAATGTGTCAGATTCAACCACACCTGAAAGATTAGTATCTGCAAGCAAAGTAGTAACAACAAAGTAGTATGATAACAACGGTGTCACAAATGATCTGTTGACACGGCAGACTATTCCTAACGATTGTATCAATGGCGCCAAGTTGTCGCGTTGACAGAAATTGTCAGTTCCCGTCAACATCCAGCGAACCAAAATTGTAGCAGGTAACAACAGTGTAAGGAGTAATAGCAGCGACAAAGAAGAACAGTAGTGACAGCAGTAGCAAGTAGCAACCTTAGCAAGCGACAATGGTAGCAACGGTAGCAGCAGAGCAAGACAAGTAACAGCAACAGTAGGACAAACTCGTAGGCAATGGGTCGGTGATTCGTTTGGATGATATTCATCATGCAACACTTATAACACGGAGAGATATGTGGCTAGCTCCCGTTCGTCAATGTGATGTAGGCATGCATTCCGTGTGTCGTCATACGTGCTTCGGGAAAAGAACTTGCATGACATCTATTGTCCATCCCTCCCGTGGCAGCAGGGTCCAAAAGGAAACTACGGGATATTAAGGTTCTCCTTTTAATAAAGAACCGGACCAACGCATTAGCACTTGGTGAACACATGAACTCCTCAAACTATGGTCATCACCGGGAGTGGTTCCGGTTATTGTCACTCCGGGGTTGCCGGATCATAACACATAGTAGGTAACTTCAACTTGCAAGATCGGATCTAAAACACACATATATTGGTGACAACATAATAATTTCAGATCTGAAATCATGGCACTCGGGCCCTAGTGACAAGCATTAAGCATGGCAAAGTAGTAGCAACATCAATCTCAGAACATAGTGGATACTAGGGATCAATCCCCATCAAAACTAACTCGATTACATGATAGATCTCATCCTACTCATCACCGCCCAGCGAGCCTACGAATAGATTACTCACGAATGACGAAGAGCTTCATGGAATTGGAGAGGGAAGAAGGTTGATGATGACGATGGCGACGATTTCCCCTCTCCGGAGCCCAAAACGCACTCCAGATCTGCCCTCCAGATGAAGAACAGGTTGTGGCGGCGCCTCTGTATCGCAAACGCGACGAAATCTTCTCTCTTTATTTTTTCTGGGACGAAAGTGAACTTATAGAGCTGAGTTGGGGGCGGCAGAGCCACGTGGGCCCCACAAGCTTGCCCACCGCCACGAGGGGGGGGGGGGGGGGGTTGGCGGTGGCAGGGCTTGTGGCCCACTGGCCCACCCCCTTAGGTGGATCTTTGTGCAGGTATTTTTCATATTTTCCAAAAATAATCTCCGTAAATTTTCAGGACGTTTGGGGAACTTTGATTTCTGCACAAAAACAACACCAAGGCAATTCTGCTGAAAACAGCGTCAGTCCAGGTTAGTTCCATTCAAACCATGCAAATTAGAGTCCAAAACAAGGGCAAAAGAGTTTGGAAAAGTAGATACTATGGAGACGTATCATATGGCTAGCTCTTTTTTGAGTCTAGCATGGTCAGCCCCAAGTGCAACCTTTTTGCATTCAAGCACATGAGTAAGAACAAGAGCATGATCATGATATTTCTGTAATTTAGCAAGGTCCTCGTCGTGTGACTCCTCAAGAGCAAAACAAAGCCCTTGCTCTTCCTCAAGAGCAACGGAGAGATCCGCTATCTCATCGGCATAGTCACGACTATGTCCTTGTAAAGTAGAGATAGTTTCTTCATGAGTTTCGATGGGGTCATTAGCCTCTCCTAGTTGTTCCATGTGAGCAACAAAATGCTTCTTGGTTTTACCCTTGAATTTTCTCATGAATCTATCAAAGGAGTTTTCTTCATCATTAACCTCGCGAATAAGTTTTCCACCATTGTCTTCCCTCTTCTCATAAGGACAGTCAGCCACAAAGTGACTCACATTGCCACAGTTATAGCAAGTTCTCACCCGTTGCTTGCCTTTGGACCCATTTGAGTTGTTCTTTGAGAAATTGGGCTTTGAGTTTCTCTTGTTACCCCAAAACTGTCTTGACGCAAGAGCCATATGCTCGTGATAAGCATACTTATTTTCTTCTGGGCACAATTCCTCTTCTTCTTCATCATCTTACTCCAAAACAGCCTTAGCCTTCATAGAAAGGTTGGTAGAGTCTTTTCTTGACTGTTGGACGCGAGCTAGAGCATTGTCAGCGGTCTTGTACAATATGTTCATGGAAATGAATTCATCCAACACATCGCTTGAGGAAATGGAGTAAAAGTCCGGCCTTTGACGGATGACGGAGGATATGGATTTATTGAAAGGCATGATAGCCTTGAGAAACTTATGCTTGATCCAATTGTCATCCACATATTTTCTTCCATGATCTTGAAGAGCAACTGCAAGCATTGTCACCCTTAAGTAGAGCTCACGAGGGTCCTCATCCTCAATCATAACAAATTCATCGGCCTCATCAAGTATCACTTCATAGTCAGACCATTGAATTCTAGAGCTTCCCTTGTACTTGGAAATGATGTGCTCCCAACAATATTTGGCATGAGTGAAGGGACGCAAATGAGCAAGATCTTCAACGGGAACAACTGCTTGAAGAATGAACAAGGCGGAGTGATTGAGCTGATTGTCAACTGATACGTCCATTTTGCATCATGCTTTCAGGTTGATATTTATTGCTTTTTGGGCTGTTATATTACTTGTTATACCATATTTATGCCTTTTCTCTCTTATTTTGCAAGGTTTATTTGAAGAGGGAGAATTCAGGCAGCTGGAATTCCGGACTACAAGAGGAGCAAATCCTAGTCCACTATTCTGCACATCTCCAAATGCCCTAAAAATTTACGCGGATTTTTTCTGGAATATATTAAAAAAACTGGGCGAAAGAACTATCGGAGGGGGGCCACCAGGGCCCCACAAGCCCCCACTCCGCCACCCCCTGGTGGCGGTGGGCAAGTTTGTGGGCCGCCTGAAGGCCCAATAGCCCCCTCTTTTGCTATATGAAGTGTCCTAGTCTGGAAACAATCAGGAGGGAGTTTTTTCGTGGTTTCACCGCCGCCACGAGGCGGAACTTGAGCAGATCCAATCTAGAGCTCCGGCAGGACGATCCTGTCGGGGAAACTTCCCTCTCGGAGGGGGAAATCGTCGCCATCGTCATCACCAACACTCCTCTCGTCGGAGGGGAGGCATCTTCATCAACATCTTCATCAGCACCATCTCCTCTCCAACTCATAGTTCATCTCTTGTAATCAATCTTCGTCTCGCGACTCCGATTGGTACTTGTAAGGTTGCTAGTAGTGTTGATTACTCTTTGTAGTTGATGCTAGTTGGATTATTTGGTGGAAGAGTTTATGTTCAGATCCTTGATGCTATTCATTACACCTCTGGTCATGATTATGATTATGTCTTGTGAGTAGTTACTTTTGTTCCTGAGGACATGGGATAAGTCATGCTGATAATAGTCATGTGAATTTGATATTCGTTCGGTATTTTGATATGTTGTATGTTGTTTTTCCCCTAGTTGTGTTATGTGAACGCCGACTACATAACACTTCACCATATTTGAGCCTAGAGGAAGGCATTGGGAAGTACTAAGTAGATGATGGGTTGTTGGAGTGACAGAAGCTTAAACCCCAGTCTATGCGTTGCTTCGTGAGGGGCTGATTTGGACCCACTAGTTTAATGTTATGGTTAGACTTTGTCTTAATTCTTCTTTTGTAGTTGCGGATCCTTGCGAGAGAGGTTAATCATAAGTGGGATGCTTGTCCAAGTAAGGGCAGTACCCAAGCGCCGGTCCACCCACATATCAAACTATCAAAGTAACGAACGCGAATCATATGAACATGATGAAACTAGCATGACAGAAATTCCCGTGTGTCCTCGGGAGCGTTTTTCCTCCTATAAGACTTTGTTCAGGCTTGTCCCTTGCTACAAAAGGGATTGGGCCACTTGCTTCACCATTGCTACTACTTGTTACTTGTTACTCTTTGCTTGCTACGGTTCACCTTGCTACACAATCACTTGTTACCGCTACTTTCAGTGCTTGCAGTTATTACCTTGCTGAAATCCGTTTATCAGAGCCTTCTGCTCCTCGTTGGGTTTGACACTCTTACTTATCGAAAGGACTACGATTGATCCCCTATACTTGTGGGTCATCAAGACTCTTTTCTGGCGCCGTTGCCGGGGAGTGAAGCGCCTTTGGTAAGTGGAAATTGGTAAGGAAACATTTATATACTGTGCTGAAATTTATTGTCACTTGTCACAATGAAACTCTTCCTTTGAGGAGTTTTTTCGGGGTATCTTCACCACGAACGGAAGCACGAGGAGTTTCTCCTCAACCTGAGGTACCTACTGAAAATATCTTTTATAAAATTCCTTTGGGTATGCTTGAGAAACTGCTGGCTAATCCTTTTAGAGGAGATGGATCTTCACATCCAGACATTCATCTAATCTATGTAGATGAAGTTTGTGGTTTATTTAAGCTTGCAGGTTTGCCTGAGGATGAGGTAAGGAAGAAAGTCTTTCCTTTATCTTTGAAGGATAATGCGTTGACATGGTATAGGCTATGTGCTGATGCTGGATCATGGGGCTACAATCGGTTGAAATTGGAATTTCATCAAAAGTTATATCCTATGCATTTAGTACATCATGATCGGAACTTTATTTATAACTTTTGGCCTCGTGACAGGGAAAGCATAGCTCAAGCTTGGGGGAGGCTTAAATCAATGCTATATTCATGCCCCAATCATGAGCTCTCGAGAGAAATCATCACTCAAAACTTTATGCTCGACTTTCTCATGAAGATCGTACCATGCTTGACACTTCTTGTGCCGGTTCTTTTATGAAGAAGGATATTGATCACAAGTGGAATTTATTGGAGAGAATCAAACGCAACTCTGAAGATTGGGAGCTGGAGGAAGGTAAGGACTCAGGTATGAATTTCTAGTTTGATTGCGTTAAATCTTTTGTTGAGACAAACACTTCTAGAGATTTTAGCGCTAAGTATGGACTTGACTCTGAGATAGTAGCTTCTCTATGTGAATCTTTTGCTGCTCATGTTGATCTTCCCAAAGAGAAGTGGTTTAAATATCATCCTCCTGTAGAAAGCAACATAGCCAAAACCAATCTACTTGAGGAGAAAATCATAGCTTTTAGTGATCCTGTTGTTCCTTGTGCTTACATTGAGAAACCACCATACCCTGCTAGGATAAAGGATTATTCTAAAGCTCCAACTGTGATACGTAGGGGTTACATTAGACCACTTGCACCCCCTGAGGAGATTAGAGTTGAACCTAGTGTTGCTATTATCAAAGATCTCTTAGCCGAAGACATAGACGGGCATGCTATCAAATTCTGTGAGGACTCCGCTAGAATTGCTAAACCTCACGCGAAAGACAAGCACAGACCTGTAGTTGGCTTGCCTGTTGTTTTTGTTAAGATAGGAGATTACTGTTACCATGGTTTATGTGATATGGGAGCTAGCGTTAGTGCAATACCCCGTTCTCTATATGATGAAATCAAAGATGAGATTGCACCTGCTGAGTTAGAACCCATTGATGTCACTATTACGCTAGCTAATAGAGACACTATCTGTCCTCTGGGAATTGTGAGAGACGTAGAAGTCCTGTGTGGTAAGACGAAGTATCCTACTGATTTCCTCGTCCTTGGTACTGCACAAGATAGCTTTTGTCCCATCATATTTGGTAGACCCTTTCTCAACACTGTCAATGCTCACATTGATTGCATTAAGCAGACTGTCACAGTGAGTTTCGAGGGTGTGTCTCATGAATTTAACTTCTCCAAGTTTGGAAGACAAACCCATGAAAGAAAGCCGTCTGGTAGGGATGAAATCATTGCTCTTGCCTCTATTGCCGTACCTCCTACGGATCCTTTAGAGCAATATCTGCTTGAGCATGAAAATGATATGCATATGGAGGTGAGAGATGAGATAGATAGAATTGTCTTAGAACAACATCCTATTCTCAAGAATAATCTGCCTGTTGAACTGCTTGGGGATCCTCCACCACCAAAGGGTGATCCTGTGTTCGAGCTTAAACAGTTGCCTGATACTCTTAAGTATGCCTATCTTGATGAGAAGGAGATATATCCTGTCATTATTAGTGCTCTCCTCTCAGAGCGCGAAGAGAAGAAGTTACTAAAAACTCTGAGGAAGCACTGCGCTGCTATTGGATATACTCTTGATGATCTTAAGGGTATTAGTCCTACTCTATGTCAGCACAAGATTAAAACCGATCCTGACTTAAACTAGTTGCTGATCATCAAAGGAGATTAAATCCTAAGATGAAAGAGGTCGTTAAAAAAGAAATATTAAAGCTTCTGGAAGTAGGAATCATTTATCCTGTTGCTCATAGTGATTGGGTAAGTCCAGTACATTGCGTACCTAAGAAGGGAGGTATCACCGTCGTTCCTAATGATAAGGATGAACTAATCCCACAAAGGATTATTACCGGCTATAGAATGGTGATAGACTTCCGGAAACTGAACAAGGCAATGAGGAAAGATCATTATCCTTTGCCGTTCATCGACCAAATGCTAGAAAGGCTATCAAAGCACACACACTTTTGCTTTCTAGACGGTTATTCAGGTTTCTCGCAAATACCTGTTGCACAATCTGATCAAGAGAAAACCACTTTCACCCGCCCTTTCGGTACCTTTGCCTATAGACGTATGCCTTTTGGCTTATGTAATGCACCTGCCATCTTCCAAAGATGTATGATGGCTATATTCTCTGACTTTTGTGAAAAGATTGTCGAGGTTTTCATGGATGACTTCTCCGTTTACGGGTCTTCCTTTGATGATTGCCTCAGCAACCTTGATCGAGTCTTACAGAGATGCAAAGAAACCAACCTCGTCTTGAATTGGGAGAAGTGCCACTTTATGGTTAATGAAGGTATCGTCTTAGGACACAAAATCTCTGAAAGAGGCATTGAAGTTGATAAGGCTAAGGTTGATGCAATTGATAAAATGCCTTGCCCCACAGATATCATAGGTATACGAAGTTTCCTAGGTCATGCTAGTTTCTATAGAAGGTTCATTAAAGACTTCTCTAAGATTTCTAGGCCTCTTACCAACCTCTTGCAGAAGGATGTTCCTTTTGTTTTTGATGAGGATTGTGAGGAAGCCTTCGAAATACTTCAGAAGGATTTGATAATCGCACCTATTGTTCAACCACCTGACTGGAACTTGCCCTTTGAAATCATGTGTGACGCTAGTGATTATGCTGTTGGTGCTGTTCTAGGACAAAGAATTGACAAGAAGTTGAATGTCATTCACTACACTAGTAAAACTCTAGACAGTGCCCAAAGAAACTACGCCACTACGGAAAAGGAATTTTTAGCAGTCGTGTTTGCATGTGAAAAGTTCAGATCTTACATAGTTGACTCCAAAGTCACTATTCACTCTGATCATGATGCTATTAAGTACCTCATGGAGAAGAAGGACGCTAAGCCTAGGCTGATCAGATGGGTCCTCCTACTACAGGAATTTGATTTGCACGTTGTTGACCGAAAGGGTGCTGATAACCCTGTAGAAGATAACTTGTCTAGTCTAGAGAATGTCCTTGATGACCCACTACCTATTGATGACAGCTTTCCTGATGAGCAATTAAACGTCATCCGCACTTCTCATAGTGCACCGTGGTATGCCGATTATGCCAACTATATCGTAGCCAAACATACCACCCAGTTTCACCTATCAACAAAAGAAGAAATTCTTCTTTGATTTGAGACACTACTTTTGGGATGATCCTCACCTTTATAAGGAAGGAGTAGATGGTGTTATTAGACGTTGTATGCCTGAACATGAACAGGGACAGATCCTGCAGAAGTGTCATTCCGAAGCCTACGGAGGACACCATGCTGGAGATAGAACTGCCCATGAGGTATTGCAATCAGGTTTCTATTGGCCCACTCTCTTCAAGGATGCTCGTAAGTTTGTCTTGTCTTGTGACGAATGCCAAAGGATAGGGAACATCAGTAAGCGTCAGGAAATGCCTATGAACTATTCACTTGTCATTGAACCATTTGATGTCCGGGGCTTTGATTATATGGGACCCTTCTCGAGTTCCAATGGTTACACTCACATCTTAGTTGCTGTGGATTACGTTACTAAGTGGGTAGAAGCTATCCCCACTAAAAATGCTGATCACCACACCTCTATTAAGATGCTTAAAGAAGTCATATTCCCAAGATTTGGAGTCCCTAGATACTTGATGACTGATGGCGGTTCTCACTTCATTCATGGTGTTTTCCGCAAGATGCTAGCTAAGTATGATGTCAACCATAGAGTTGCATCTCCTTATCATCCTCAGTCTAGTGGTCAAGTTGAGTTGAGTAATAGGGAGATCAAGTTGATCTTACAAAAGACCGTCAATAGATCTCGAAAGAACTGGTCAAGCAAACTTGACGATGCACTATGGGCTTATAGGACTGCTTATAAGAATCCCATGAGCATGTCACCGTATAAAATGGTTTACGGTAAGGCCTGTCATTTACCTCGTGAGCTGGAACACAAAGCTTATTGGGCAATCAAAGAGCTCAACTTTGATTTCAAAGTTGCCGGTGAGAAGCGGTTGTTTGATATCAGCTCGTTAGATGTATGGAGAGCCCAGGCATATGAGAATGCCAGGTTGTTCAAGGAAAAGGTTAAGAGATGGCACGACAATACAGAAACGAGAGTTCAATGTAGGTGATTATGTCTTGCTATACAATTCTCGTTTGAGATTCTTTGCAGGCAAGCTTCTCTCTAAATGGGAAGGTCTCTATGTTGTCGAGGAAGTATATCGTTCCAGTGCCATCAAAATCAATAACACGGAAGGAAATTTTCCTAGAGTGGTAAATGGGCAAAGAATCAAGCATTACATCTCTGGTACTCCCATAAATGTTGAGACCAATATCATCAATGTAATAACTCCATAGGAGTACATAAGGAATGTTTATGAGCCTGTTTCAGACCTTGAGAATGAAGATGTATCTGTTTCGGCAAGAAATTGGACTCCGATACTTTTCCAATAGGAAATTTCCTCAGTTTTGGAATTTTTGGAAAATTAGAAAAATAAAAAGCAGTCCGGGGAGCAAACGAGGCAGCCACAAGGGCCCACTCCGCCACCACCCCCTGGTTTTGATCTCCGTATCGCGTAGTTTTCCTGTGTTTTTGTTTTGAACTTGTTCTGCCGCAGATCTAGGTCAAGATGTCTTGTCAAGATTCAGAGGGGGAGAGCTATGTGGCTGACTACCTTGCTAACCCCAAGGTCTATGGAGACTTGGAACATATGGCTGGACCACTGATGATGAAGAGGACTATGAGCCCAAAGGGAAGGAGCAAACGAGTTCCGATGAAGAGGAGGCTCCTCTACCTCAACCTGCAAACACCCATGTGGAGTTCAAGAAGTCAAGCCTCCCTGACCATAGGAAGAAGCCTAAGACCTTGTTTATCCCTTCTCGTTTCTTGCAGGAGAGTAAGCATGAGCTTTGCCATAGAGTTTTCAAACCCGAGGAGGAAAATGACGATCTAAGGGAGCAGAACTTTTTGCTCAAGTGGAAATTAGACAAGCTCAAGACTGCTCCAACAACACCACCATCACCACCAAAGGAAGACAACTAAGCATTGGTATGGGCAATCCCCTTGGCTTCTGCCAAGCTTGGGGGAGTTGCCCCGGTATCATATCACCTTTATATCTTTTGCTTTTACCTTTGTTTTAGTTCTTTCCTTTTCAGTTTTTATTTCTTCTCTTAGAGGAATAAGTCTTTAGTTTTTAGTTTGAGTCTTTTGCTTTTGTCTCTCCCCCGTTGTATTCGAACTTACGAGCTATATAATAAAGAGTGTGTGAGTCAAGGGCTTTGCTTTGTGCCATGATCAAAAGTATGAAAAGAACGATAGCACGAAAGATCATGAGACGATCTTATGGAAAGTGATAACTTCACTTATGACACGTATGATGATTAAACTTGTTGAGAATAAATCGACATAGACCTCAGTCATTTTTGCAATTAATAAGAAGTAATAAGGAAAGAGAGGTTCACATATAAATATATCATCTTAGACACTATTTGCAATTGTGAGCACTCACCAAACTATTACATGCCTAGGAGTAGATGTTGGACAAGGAAGACAACATAATGAATTGTGTTTGCTTGGTTCCAAACAATGTTATATGATTAGAGATCCCTTAGCATGTGACGATTGCTTCTACCTCATGTTAGCCAAAACTCCCGCACCAAGTAGAGATACTAGTTGTGCATCCATAAACTTCCAACCCAGTTTTGCCATGAGAGTCCACCATACCTACCTATGGATTGAATAAGATCCTTCAAGTAAGTTGTCATCGGTGCAAGCAATAAAAATTGCTCTCTAATATGTACGATCTATTAGTGTGTGGAAAGTAAGCTTTGTACGAACCTGTGATGAGGAAGACATAAAAGCGACAGACTGCATAATAAAGTTCTTTATAACAGGAGGCAATATAAAGTGAAGTTCCTCCACACTAAGAGGACACTCATTCAAACCTCAAAAGCGCATGACAACCTCTGCTTCCCTCTACGAAGGGCCTATCTTGTACCTTTACTTTTTTCCCTTGTAAGAGTCATGGTGATCTTCACCAATTCCCTTTTTGCCTTAGTATTGGCTACCGTCACATGTTTGGGAAAGATCTATATTCATATATCAACTTGGAGTTGAGTACTTATGCTTTATTGTTGTTGACTTTACCCTTGAGGTAAACGGCTGGGAGGCAAAACTATAGGCCCCTATCTTCCTCTATGTCCAGCTGAAACTTTGACACCATGAGTACCACGTGAGTTGTAACAATTGTGGAAAACAAAAGAGATGATTGAGTATGTGGGTTTGCCTTACAAGCTCTTATTTGACTCTTTCTAATGTTATGATAAATTGCAATTGCTTCAATGACTATGGACTATTGTTGGTTACTTCTCGGTAAGGTTTTTGCTTCATGCTTTGCTTTGTGAAGGAATTGTTACTTTCCCATAAGAATCTTTATGATGTATTGCTGATCTATGTGTGATCATGATGCCCTCATGTCCGTATTATGTTTTATCGACACCTTCGTCCCCAAACATGTGGACATGTTTATGGAAATTGGTTTTCGCTTAAGGATAAGCAAGGTCTAAGCTTGGGGGAGTTGATACGTCCATTTTGCATCATGCTTTCATGTTGATATTTATTGCTTTTTGGGCTGTTATATTACTTGTGGTACCATATTTATGCCTTTTCTCTCTTATTTTGCAAGGTTTATTTGAAGAGGGAGAATTCAGGCAGCTGGAATTCTGGACTGGAAGAGGAGCAAATCCTAGTCCACTATTCTACACATCTCCAAATGCCCTGAAAATTTACGTGGATTTTTTCTGGAATATATTAAAAATACTGGGCGAAAGAACTACCGGAGGGGCACCAGGTCCCCACAAGCCCCCACACCGCCACCACCCCCCTGGTGGCGGTGGGCAAGCTTGTGGGCTACCTGAAGGCCCACTAGCCCCCCTCTTTTTCTATATGAAGCGTCCTGGTCTGGAAAAAATCAGGAGGGATTTTTTTCATGGTTTCGCCGCCGCCACGAGGCGGAACTTGAGTAGATCCAATCTAGAGCTCCGGCAGGACTATCCTGCCGGGGAAACTTCCCTCCCGGAGGGGGAAATCGTCGCCATCGTCATCACCAACACTCCTCTCGTCGGAGGGGAGGCATCTTCATCAACATCTTCATCAGCACCATCTCCCCTCCAATCCTTAGTTCATCTCTTGTAATCAATCTTCGTCTCGCGACTCCAATTGGTACTTGTAAGGTTGCTAGTAGTGTTGATTACTCTTTGTAGTTGATGCTAGTTGGATTATTTGGTGGAAGAGTTTATGTTTAGATGCTTGATGCTATTCATTACACCTCTGGTCATGATTATGATTATGTCTTGTGAGTAGTTACTTTTGTTCCTGAGGACATGGGATAAGTCATGCTGACAATAGTCATGTGAATTTGATATTCGTTCAGTATTTTGATATGCTGTATGTTGTTTTTCCTCTAGTGGTGTTATGTGAACGTCGACTACATAACACTTCACCATATTTGAGCCTAGAGGAAGGCATTGGGAAGTAGTAAGTAGATGATGGGTTGTTGGAGTGACAGAAGCTTAAACCCCAGTCTATGCGTTGCTTCGTGAGGGGCTGATTTGGATCCACTAGTTTAATGCTATGGTTAGACTTTGTCTTAATTCTTCTTTTGTAGTCGCGGATGCTTGCGAGAGAGGTCAATCATAAGTGGGATGCTTGTCCAATAAGGGCAGTACCCAAGCGCCGGTCGACCCACATATCAAACTATCAAAGTAACGAACACGAATCATATGAACATGATGAAACTAGCTGGACAGAAATTCCTGTGTGTCCTCGGGAGCGTTTTTCCTCCTATAAGACTTTGTTCAGGCTTGTCCCTTGCTACAAAAGGGATTGGGCCACTTGCTGCACCATTGCTACTACTTGGTACTTGTTACTCTTTGCTTTCTACGTTTCACCTTGCTACACAATCACTTGTTACCACTACTTTCAGTGCTTGCAGTTATTACCTTGCTGAAATCCGTTTATCAGAGCCTTCTGCTCCTCGTTGGGTTCGACACTCTTACTTATCGAAAGGACTACGATTGATCCCCTATACTTGATGGTCATCATCAACCTCTTCTCTTGGAATGAGGTTTATTGGATCATGTGGGTAGCAGCCTTGCTCAATGATTCTCCAAAGTTGTGTTGAGCTGTGATTCAAATGAGACTTGATGCGAAAAACCCAGTTAGCAAAATCATCCTTAACAAGATTAGGTGGAGGATCGAGGTTAATAATATGCGGTGGGTGAACCGGTTCTCCATAGGCCACGGGAGGAGGAACCGAGGCAAATGCATTTGCCCCACTCATTCCTTGAGGCAGTTTATTTCTATCACTACTAGAGTTCTCCTTTTCAAATTTGGTCCCCATGTATGAAGTTGTGGGATTAACCACATGCAACGGATCGGTAGACAATTTGAAGTTATCAAGGAAATCTTTGAGCATGTTCTTGACCTCGATAGCCACTGAGGATCTAAAGGAGGACATGGCCTCATTTAGATCCTCTCTGGAGACCGAGTTTGCAAATGGTGCCTCGGGAAACTCCACATCCCGAACCTCGTCGTCAGCCATACTATTTGGGTAGTGAAACACTTAATAAAGAGACGAGGCTGTGATACCAATTGAAATGATCAATATGGTTGACTAGAGGGGGGGGGGGTGAGTAGGCAACTAACAATTTTAAACTTTAGTTATTCAGATTAAGTTTTCGTCACAAATAGGTTGTGTAGTTATGCAACTAAGTGAGCAGCCTATATGATGCTAGCAACAATAATAACAAGTAAGTAACTAATACAAGTAAAGGTAAGAGGTAACCACAAGTGTAGACGATGAAGACGACGATGTGTTTTCGAAGTTCCTTCCCACAAGGGGGAGTACGTCTCTGTTAGAGCGGTGTTGAGGCACAATATTCCCCCAGATGCCACCAAGGCCACCATATTCCACTAGTGGTGCCCAGGAAGGCGTCAACAAACTTTTAAAAACAAGGTGGGGGCAATCCCCACAACTGAATTTGAGGCTCCCAACAAGACCACGAAGCTTAACCATAATTGAATATAGCTTCGAGGTGACCTCAACTGTCTAGGATGCTGAAACACCCAAGGGAAACAAGTTGTGCGAGGGATTGGTGGGGGGAATCAAATTTCTCTTGGTGGAAGTGTAGATCAAGGCCCTGTTGGGGAACGTTGCATGGGAAACAAAATTTTCCTACGCACACGCAATACCTATCCATGGTGATGATCATCTACGAGAGGAGAGAGTGAATCTACATACCCTTCTAGATCGCTAAGCGGAAGCGTATATAATTCGGTTGATGTAGTGTAACATCTTCGCGATTCAAATTGCAGCCCGTCCAGCGATCCCATCACGATCCGTCCCGCGATCCCATCACGATCCATCCCGATCTAGTGCTGAACGGACGACACCTCCGCGTTCAGCACACGTACAACTCGATGACGATCTCCGCCTTCTTGATCCTGCATGAGGGACGGAGAGGTAGATGAGTTCTCCAGCACGGCGGCGTGGTGGTGGTGGTGGTGAACTAATCCAGCAGGGCTTCGCCTAAGCACCGCCGGACTACACTAGAGGAGAAACAGATCTAGAGAGAAGTAGAGGGAGCACGTGGCAATTAGGGTTAGCCCTTACTTGTAAAACCTCTACTATATATAGGAGGAGGAGACGAGAGGAGACAGCCTTGGCCTCCAATCCAAGGAGGTTCGGTCGAACCACAAGGGAGGAATCCACCTCCCATAAGGGAGGTGGAATCCTATTAGGACTCCTTCCTAATTTGGCCTTTTTGCCTTTTTCCTTTATCCT
This sequence comes from Hordeum vulgare subsp. vulgare, assembly GCF_904849725.1. Classification (NCBI taxonomy): domain Eukaryota; kingdom Viridiplantae; phylum Streptophyta; class Magnoliopsida; order Poales; family Poaceae; genus Hordeum; species Hordeum vulgare. The sequence continues at coordinate 260,114,822 of NC_058521.1, forward strand.
TTTTGTATGGGCTGTTGAGAGAGACTTAGACCAGCCCACCAAAGGTTGACCCACCTCCTCTCATAGCCCATGAGCCTCTTGGGTCGTCAAACCCCTCCCAGTGGTCCCCCGACACCATCCCGACACTCCCGGTACATTACCGATGAGCCCGAAACTTTTCCGGTGACCAAAATAGGACTTCCTATATATCAATCTTTACCTCTGGACCATTCTGGAGCTCCTCGTGACGTCCTGGATCTCATCCAGTACTCCGAACAACCTTCGGTCACTAACACATATAACTCAACTATACCGAAATGTCACTGAACCAAGTGTGCAGACCCTGTGCGTTCGAGAACTATGCAGTCATGACCTGAGACACTCCCCGGTCAATAACCAATAGCGGGATTAGGATGTCCATATGTCTCCTACATATTCTACGAAGATCTCTATTGGTTGAACCTCTATGTCAAGGATTTAGTTAATCCCCTATACTATTCCCTTTGTCCTTCAGTATGTTACTTGCCCGAGATTCGATCGTTGGTATCTTTATACCTAGTTCAATCTCGTTACCGGCAAGTCTCTTTACTCGTTCCGCAATACAAGATCCCATGACTAACTTCTTAGTCACATTTCTTGCAAGGTTTATTGTGATGTTGTATCACCGAATGGGCCTTGAGAGACCTCTCTGTCACACGGAGAGACAAATCCCAGTCTTGATCCATGCCAACCCAACAGACATCTTTGGAGATACCTGTAGAACACCTTTATAGTCACCCGGTTACATTGAGACGTTTGATAATGTATTCCTCCGGTGTACGGGAGTTGCATGATCTCATGGTCATAGGAACATATACATTGACATACAAAAAACAGTAGCAATAAACTGAAACGATCATATGATACGTTCATAGTTTTGGGTCTTGTCCATCAAATGATTCTCCCAATGATGTGATCCCGTTATCAAGTGACAACACTTGTCTATGGCCAGGAAACCTTGACCATCTTTGATCAACGAGCAAGTCAACTACAGGCTTACTAGGGACAGTGTGTTGTCTATGTATCCACACATGTATTTGAGTTTCCAATCAATACAATTATAGCATGTATAATAAAAGATTATCAAGAACAAGGAAATATAATAATAACCAATTTATTATTGCCTCTAGGGCATATTACCAATAGTCTCCCACTTGCACTAGAGTCAATAATCTAGTTCACATCACTATGTGATTGCAATGAACCTAACACCCATGGGGTTTGATCATATCTTGCTTGTGAGAGAGGTTTTAGTCAACATGTCTGAACCTTTTAGATCCGTTTGTGCTTTACAAATATATATGTCATCCCATAGATGCTGCTACCAGGCACTACTTGGAACTATTCCAAATGACTGCTCCACTATACGAATCTTGTTTACTACTCATAGTTATTCGGATTAGTGTCAACGCTTGCATCGATGCAACTCTTTACGATGAATTCTTTAATCACCTCCATAATCAAGAAAAATTTCCTTAGTCCACTGCTACTGCAACAAAAGACCTTCCAACGGTGCCAGAAACAAGCGTGCTGATGGGAGACTATTATTGTCTTGATTCTCCTCAGCAACGGCACCAGGAATCCGCCTGCTACGGCTACACCTTTAGGGACTTCCTAGGAAAATATGCAAAGGATTCCCCCGTGGCCTTGGAGCCTTGCGTTGGTGTTCCCCCGAAGCGGAAAGGGTGATGTAGCACAACAGTGGTAAGTATTTCCCTCTGTTTTGAGAACCAAGGTATCGATCCAGTGAAGGAGTATCACAAGTACCTGCACAAACACAAAAAACTTGCTCCCAACGCTATGAAGGGGTTGTCAATCCCTTATAGATTGTTTGCCAAGTGAGAACTGAAAGCAACAAAGTAACAAAGCAAAGTAAAAGCCAAAGTGGAAACGATAGGTGTGAATAGACCCCGGGGCCGTAGTGTTCAATAGTGGCTTCTCTCATGAAAGCAAGTTGACGGTGGGTGAACAAATTGCTGTCGAGTAATTGATAGAACACGCGCAAAGTCGTGACGTTATCTATGGAAATGATTATATCTATAGGCATCATGTCCAAAACAAGTAGACCGATACTTTCTGCATCTACTACTATTACTCCACACGTCGACCGCTATCCAGCATGCATCTAGTGTATTAAGTCCAAAAGAACAGAGTAACACTTTAAGCAAGATGACATGATGTAGATGGACAATCTCATATCTACGATAAAAGCCCATCTTGTTACCTTTGATGGCAACAACATGATGCGTGGCTTGCTGCCCCTACTGTCACTGGGAAAGGTCACCACACGGTATGAACCCAAAACCAAGCACTTCTCCCATTGCAAGAATCATAGATCTAGTTGGCCAAACAAAACCCAAGACTCGGAGAGACTTACAAGGATATCAAATCATGCATATAAGAAATCAACAAAGACTCAAATATATATCATAGATAATCTGATCACAAATCCACAATTCATCGGATCTCGACAAACACACCGCCAAAGAGGATTACATAGGATAGATCTCCATGAAGATCATGCAGATCTTTGTATTGAAGATCCAAGAGAGAGAAGAAGCCATCTAGCTACTAACTACAGATCCGTAGCTCCGAAGTGAACTACTCACGAGTCATTGGAGGGGCGATGATGTTGATGAAGAAGCCCTCCAACTCCAAAGTCCCCTCCGGCAGGGCACCGGGAAGGGTCTCCAGATGAGATCTCGCGGAAACGGAAGCTTGCGGCGGCGGAAAAGTGTTTTCGTGGATTCCCCTATTTTTTTTCTGTATTTTAGGAAATATATAGGCGAAGGAGCTAGGCCAGGGGGGCGCCAGGGAGGCCACAAGCCTGCTAGCCGCTGCCCCCTGGTGGCGGCTATAGGGCTTGTGGCCCCCCTGTAGCTCTCCTGCCTTGGCCCTCAAGCCCCCTGATCTTCTTCTGTTCGGGAAAAATTTATTTCAGGGATTTTATTCCGTTTGGACTCTGTTCCAAAATCAGATCTGAAAAGAGCCAAAACACAGAAAAATAGGAACTGACACTTGGTACTGAATTAATAAGTTAGTACCAAAAAAGATATAAAAGGTACATAAAACATCCAAAGATGACAAGATAACAACATGAAACCATCAAAAATTATAGATACGTTTGAGACGTATCAAGCATCCCCAAGCTTAACTCCTGCTCGTCCTCGAGTAGGGAAGTGATAAAGAATGATTTTTTGATGCTTTGATGCTACCTAGCATAGATGTACTTTGTAACTCCTCTTATGTGACATGAATGTTCAGATCCATTAGATTCAAAACAATAGTTTGCTATTGACGTGGAAACAATAATACTTCAAGCAAACTAGCAAGGTAATCAAGAACTTTCAAAATAACAAGGCCAAGAGAAAGTTATCCCTACAAAATTATATAGTCTGGTTATGCTCTATCATCATTGCACAACGAATTTAAATCATGCACAACCCCGGTATTGGACAAGTAATTGTTTTCACAGCTTTACTTTCTCAAACTTTTTCAACTCTCACGCAATACATGAGCGTGAGCCATGGTTTTAGCACTATAAGTGCTTTGGAGTGTGGTGGAGGTTGCATGAAAAGCAAGGAGAAGATGGTCACATTAACTAGGCATATCAATGAGCTGTGGAGATGCTCATCAATAGATATCAATGTGAATGTGTAGAGATTGCCATACAAATCATGCACTAGAGCTAAGAGTATGTGAAAGCTCTTAAAGAAAACTAGTGGGTGTGCATCCAACTTGCTTGCTCACGAAGACCTAAGGAAAATTTGAGGAAGCCTATCATTGGAATATACAAGACAAGTTATGTAATGAAAATTTCCCACTCGCTATATGGTGGTCACAAAACGAGAGACTCTCAATCATGAAGATCATGGTGCTTAATAAGCACAAGTGTGGAAGGATAGTAGCATTGTCCCTTCTCTCTTTTTCTCTCATCATTTTTTTGGTGGGCTCTTTGGCCTCTTTTTTTTGGGTGGACATCTTTGGCCTCTTTTATTTCCTCACATGGGACAATGCTCCACCAATGATGATCATCACACTTTCAACACAAAACTTAGAGCAACGATGACTCTATATGGAATGCCTTCGGTAGTGTACCGTGACAATGATCTAGCATAGCATAGACATTAATGAAAACATCATGCTAGCTATCTTACGATCATGCAATGGCAATGTAGAAGTGGTGGCACATGTAATGGTGGTAGTTGCATGGCAATATATCTTGGAATTACTTTGAAAAAGCCATAGTAGGTAGGTATGGTGGCTGTTTTGAGGGAGGCTAATGGTGGGTTTTGTGCACCGGCGAAAGTTGCAAGGCGCTAAAGAAGATAGTGATGGTGGAAGGTGAAAGTGCATATAAACCATGGAATCAAGATTAGTCATGAAGAACTCATATACTTGTTGCAAAAGTTTTAGTAGTAATCAAAACAAAGCATTCAACGCATACTCCTAGGGGAAGGGTTGGTAGGTATAAACCATCGCGCGATCCCGACCGCCACACAAAGGATGACAATCAATAGACTAATAATGCTCAGATTTCATCACATAGCGGTTCACCGTACGTGCATGCTACGGGAATTACTAACTTCAACACAAGTATTTCTAGATCCACAACACCTTACTAGCATAACTTCAATATTACCACAACCACAACTCAAAACTAATTGAGATCAATCAAACTTCTCTAACTATTCAATGCACATGAAGGTGGAAATTTTCATATCCCTTTGGATAACTACCCCTTTTGAGACTACTTTCAAAGCATAGATCAACTACCAAGCCACGCACCACCGTGCTCGAAAATATATAAGTGAAGCACATAGAGCAAAATCAAATAGCTCAAAAGATATAAGTGAAGCACATGTGAGCTGAATTGTCTACCAGAGGATATAAGTGAAGCTCAACAAAATCACGGTGAGTGCATGTCTCTCTCTCTAGGTGTGCAGCAAGGATGATTGTGACACAACAAAAATAAAGGACTCCTACGATACAAGACGCTCCAAGCAAAACACATAACATGTGGTGAATAAAAATATAGCCCCAAGTAACGTTACCGATGGATTGAAGACGAAAGAGGGGATGCCTTCCCGGGGCATCCCCAAGCTTAGGCTTTTATGGCATACTTGAATCTCTTGGGGTTCCTTGGGCATCCCCAAGCTTGATCTCTTGCCACTCTTTATCTTTTTGCCCGTAAGAACTTCACCCAAAACTTGAAAACTTCACAACACGAAACTTAAACAGAAACTCGTGATAACATCAATATAAGAAAGCAAACCACCACTTCCTTAGATACTGTAGCAAACTTAAATTATACTTATGTTGATGTTGGGTTACTATATTTTCAATCTTCCATGGCTAATACCCCCCGATACTATCCATAGTTTCATCAAAATAAACAACCAACACAACAAAAACATAATCTGTTAACAGCAGACCAGTCTATAGCAATCTGTATACTTCATATACTTTTGGTACTTCAAAACTTTTGAAAAATAACGACAGTTTGAAGAATTTGCTTAGCAATCAGCAGCAAAAAGAATCAACTCAAAATATCTTACAGAAAAAAAAAGAAAATTCTTTTCGTGAGCAGAAAGTTTCTGTCTTTTCCAGCATGACCAAACGATCATCCCCAAGACTAATCATAACGGTTTGCTTGGCACAAACGCAAAAAGAAACACAAAAAACATAATCATAACAGAATTATGAAAGTGCGGAAAACACAAAACAGAAAGAAAAAGGATAGATTCGTTGGGTTGCCTCCCAACAAGCGCTATTGTTTAACGCCCTTAGCTAGGCAAAAGGTGATGGAATCACGTATAGTCATCTTTGGTGGTAAAACCATAAGTAGCCCTCATCATAGATTCATAAGGCAATCTTATTTTCTTTCTAGGAAAGTGCTCCATGCGCTTCTTTAAAGGAAATTGAAATCTAATATTCCTTTCCTTCATATCGATGATAGCACCAATAGTCCTTAGGAAAGGTCTACCAAGAATAATGGGACATGAAGGATTGCAATCTATGTCAAGTACACTGAAATCCACGGGTACATAGTTCTTATTTGCAACAATAAGAACATCATCGATCCTTCCCATGGGTTTCTTGACAGTAGAATCCGCAAGATGCAAATTAAGAGAACACTCTTCAATCTCATGAAAATCAAGAATATCACATAAAGACTTTGGAATCGCGGAAATACTAGCACCCAAATCACACAAAGCATTGCACTCATAGTTTTTGATCTTGATTTTGATAGTAGGTTCCCACTCATCATGAAGTTTTCTAGGTATAGAGACTTCTAATTCGAGCTTCTCTTCAAGAGATTTCATCATAGCATCTACATATGCACGGTAAAGGCTTTGCTTTGCCTATAAGCATGTGGAGAGTTTGCAATGGATTGCATCAAAGAAATGCATTCAAACAAGGAGCAATTATCATAATTGAATTCCTTGAAATCCAAAGTGGGAGTTTCATTACTACCCAAAATTTTGATTTCTTCTACTCCACTTTCCACACCTTTATCATCAAGATGGGTGGACTCCGAATCATTGGGGCGTTTTTCAACCAAAGTGGATTCATATCCAGCCCCTTGATCAATAGGTTTGACACGCGAAAACAAAGATTCGAAAGGAGTCACACCAAGCACTTTAAGATCTTCATGATTTGCATCACTAGAACGCACCCTTTTAAACCATTCATGCCTAGCGCTAATTTGGGCGGTTCTTTCTTTGCTCTCATTCATGGAGACACGCATAGCCTTCAAAGTTTCATCCAAGTTGACCTTGGGAGGAGCACATCTAACTTTCAAAGCATCAATATCACAAGACATCCTATCAACGCTCTTAGCCAAATCGTCAATTTTGAGTAGTTTTTCCTCTATGGACGCATTGAAAATCTTTTGAGAGTTGATGAACTCTTTGATATTACTCTCTAAATCAGAGGGTAATTTGTTGTGATTTCCATAAGTGTTGTTGTAGGAATAGCCATAATTGTTACAGGAGTTACTAGGAAAAGGCCTAGGAACATAGTTTCCTCTAAAAGCATTGTTCCTACCAACAAAATTAACGTCCAAACTAGCGTTGCTACTCTCAATCAAGGAAGATAGTGGCATGTCATTAGGATCTAAAGGAGCATTTCTACTAGCAACCAAATTCATCAACTCGTCCATCTTAGCACTAAGCGAGTTAATTTCTTCTATAGCGTGTACCTTTTTGCTAGTAGGTGACCTTTTAGTGTGCCACTGAGAGTAGTTGGTCATGATATTGTCTAGGAGTATTGTAGCGTCTCCTAACGTGATTTCCATGAACGTTCCACCTGAGGGGGAGTCCAAGATATTGCGAGAGGCAAAATTCAAGCCATCGTAAAAGATTTGTATAATCATCCACAAACTCAAGCCATGAGCGGGACAATTTCTAATCATAAGCTTCATCCTCTCCCAAGATTGTGCAACGTGTTCATGATCATGTAGCTTGAAATTCATGATATCATTACGTAAGGAGATGATCTTAGCCGGCGGAAAATACTTGGATATGTAAGCATCTTTGCACTTATCCCAAGAATCGATACTATTTTTAGGCAAAGAAGAAAACCAAGTTTTTGCGCGATCTCGCAACGAGAAAGGAAAAAGCTTCAACTTAATCACGTCATTATCCACATCTCTTTTCTTTTGCATATCGCAAAGCTCAATGAAGGTATTGAGATGGGATGCAACATCTTCACTAGGAAGGCCAGAGAATTGCTCTTTCATAAAAAGATTCAACAAAGCTGCGTTGATTTCATACGATTCCGCACTAGTGGCGACAGCAATCGGAGTACTAATAAAATCATTATTATTGGTACTCGAGAAGTCGCAAACTTTTGTGTTTTCAGCCATGATGACTTCAACAAACAAACAAGCACACAAGCAACCAAGAAAACCGGCAAAGGAAAACGGCAAAAAGGCAAAAGGCAAAAGAAAACGACAAAGGAGAAAGGCAAAAGAAAACGGCAAATGTGAAGTGGGGGAGAGGAAAACGGGAGGCAACTGGCAAAAAAAGTAAATGCAAGGGATGAGTTTGTGAGACCTACTTGGATAGATCTCTCCTTCCCCGGCAACGGCGCCAGAAATACTTCTGCTACTGCAACAAAAGACCTTCCAACGGCGCTAGAAACAAGCATGCTGACGGGAGACTATTCTTGTCTTAATTCTCCTCAGCAAAGGCACCAGGAATACTTCTGCTACGACTACGCCTTTAGGGACTTCCTAGGAAAATATGCAAAGGATTCCCCCGTGGCCTTGGAGCCTTGCGTTGGTGTTCCCTCGAAGCGGAAAGGGTGATGTAGCACAGCGGTGGTAAGTATTTCCCTTAGTTTTGAGAACCAAGGTATCGATCCAGTGAAGGAGAATCACAAGTACCTGCACAAACACAAAAAGCTTGCTGCCAACGCTATGAAGGGGTTGTCAATCCCTTATAGATTGTTTGCCAAGTGAGAACTGAAAGAAACAAAGTAACATAGCAAAGTAAAAGCCAAAGTGGAAATGATAGGTGTGAATAGACCCGGGGGCCGTGGTGTTCACTAGTGGCTTCTCTCATGAAAGCAAGTAGACGGTGGGTGAACAAATTACTGTCGAGCAATTGATAGAACCACGCAAAGTCGTGACGTCATCTATGGCAATGATTATATCTATAGGAATCACGTCCAAAACAAGTAGACCGATACTTTCTGCATCTACTACTATTACTCCACACGTCGACCGCTATCCAACATGCATCTACTGTATTAAGTCCAAAAGAACAGAGTAACGCTTTAAGCAAGATGACATGATGTAGATGGACAATCTCATATCTACGATAAAATCCCATCTTGTTACCCTTGATGGCAACAACATGATGCGTGCCTTGCTGCCCCTACTATCACTGGGAAAGGTCACCACACGGTATGAACCCAAAACCAAGCACTTCTCCCATTGCAAGAATTATAGATCTAGTTGGCCAAACAAAACCCAAGACTCGGAGAGACTTACAAGGATATCAAATCATGCATATAATAAATCAACAAAGACTCAAATATATATCATAGATAATTTGATCACAAATCCACAATTCATCGGATATTTACAAACACACCGCCAAAGAGGATTACATCGGATAGATCTCCATGAAGATCATGGAGAACTTTGTATTGAAGATCCAAGAGAGAGAAGAAGCCATCTAGCTACTAACTACGGACCCGTAGGTATGAAGTGAACTACTCACGAGTCATTGGAGGGGCGATGATGTTGATGAAGAAGCCCTCCAGCTCCAAAGTCCCCTCCGGCAGGGCACCGGGAAGGGTCTCCAGATGAGATCTCGTGGAAACGGAGGCTTGCAGTGGCGGAAAAGTGTTTTCGTGGATTCCCCTATTTTTTCCTGTATTTTAGGGAATATATAGGCGAAGGAGCTAGTTCAGGGGGGCGCCAGGGAGGCCACAAGCCTGCTAGCTGCCGCCCCTGGTGGTGGCTACAGGGCTTGTGGGCCCCCTGTAGCTCTCGTGCCTTGGCCCTCAAGCCCTGTGAACTTCTTCCGTTCGGGAAAAAGATATTTCGGGGATTTTTTTCCGTTTGGACTCCGTTCCAAAATCAGATCTGAAAAGAGCCAAAAACACAGAAAAAACAGGAACTGGCACTTGGCACTGAATTAATAAGTTAGTACCAAAAAAGATATAAAAGGTACATAAAACATCCAAAGATGACAAGATAATAGCAAGAAGCCATCAAAAATTATAGATACGTTTGAGACGTATCATCCACTAGTTATGAAGGATAACTTTTGACCGCTGTCCAATAATCTATTCCTGGATCACTTCTGTACCCCTTGACAAATTCATGGCAAGGCACACATCAGGTGCGGCACACAACATAGCATATTATAGAGCCTACGGCTAGTGCATAGGGGACGACCTTCGTCCTTTCTCTTTCTTCTGCCGTGGTCGAGCTTTGAGTCTTACTTAAGTTCACACCTTAAAACACAACCAAGAACTCCTTCTTTGCTGATCTATTTTCAACTCCTTCAAAAACTTGTCAATGCATGATCAATGTTCAAGTAGCTCTATCCAAGTTTTCCTTTGAAAAACTCCTTTCAAACAACCCTTTATGCTTTCTCGAAATTCTACATTACTTCCGATCAACAATATGTCAACCACATATATTAATCAGAAATTCTATAGTGCTCCCACTCACTTCTTTGGAAATATAAGTTTCTCATAAACTTTTATAAAACCCAAAACTTTGATCTTCTCATCAAAGCGTATATTCCAACTCCGAGATGCTTACACCAGTCCATAGAAGGATCGCTGGAGCTTGCATACTTGATAGCATCCTTAGGATCGACAAAACCTTCTGGTGGTAGCACATACAACCTGTCCTCAAGGAAACCATCGAGGAAACAATGTTTTGACATCCTATGTGCAACATTTCATAAATAATGAGGCAATTGCGAACATAATTCCAACAGACTTTTAGCATCGCTACGAGTGAGAAAGTCTCATCATAGTCAACTCTTTGAACTTTTCGGAAACATCTTTGCGACAAGTCGAGATTTTCTTAATGGTGACTTTTCACCATCATCATCCGTCTTCCTTTTAAAGATCCATCTGTACTTAATAGTCTTATGACCATCAAGTAGTTCCTCCAAAGTCTACACTTTGTTTTCATACATGGATCCTCTCTCGGATTTCATGGCCTCCAGCCATTTGCTGGAACGTGCCCACCATCGCTTCTCCATAGTTCGTAGGTTCATTGTTGTCCAACAACATGACCTCGAAGACAGGGTTACCGTACCACTCTGTAACAGTATGTGACCTTGTCGACCTACGAAGTTTGTAGTAACTTGATCCAAAGTTTCATGATCACTATCATTTGCTTCCACTTCAATTGGTGTAGGCGCGACATGAACAACTTCCTGCGCCCTGCTACACACTGGTTGAAGTGACAGTTCAATAACCTCATCAAGTTTCCACCATCCTCCCACTCAATTCCTTCGAGAGAAAACATTTCTCGAGAAAGGACCCGTTTCTAGAAACAAACACTTTTGCTTCCGGATCTGAGATAGGAGGTACACCCAACTGTTTTGGGTATCCTATTAAGATGCATTTATCCGCTTTGGGTTCGAGCTTATCAGACTGAAACGTTTTCACATAAGCATCGTTGCCCCAAACTTTTAAGAAACGACAGCTTAGGTTTCTCCAAACCATAGTTCATATGTTGTCATCTCAACGGAATTACGTGGTGCCCTATTTAAAGTGTGTGGTTGTATCTAATGCCTAACCCAAAACGCTAGGGGTAATTTGATAAGAGACATCATAGTATGCACCATATCAAATAGGGCGCGACTATGACGTTCGGACACACCATCACATTATGGTGTTCTAGGTGGCATGAGATGTGAGACAATTTTCACATTGTCTTAATTGTGTACCAAACTCGCAACTCAGATATTCATCTCTATGATCATATCGTAGACATTTTATCCTCTTGTCACGATGATTTTCAACTTCATTCTAAAAGTACTTGAACCTTTCAATAATTCAGACGTGTGTTTCATCAAGTAAATATACTAGTATCTACTCAAATCATGTGTGAAGTAAGCACATAACGATATCCACTGCGTGCCTCAACACTCATTGGACTGCACACATCAAAATATATTACTTCCAACAAGTTACTTTCTTGTTCCATCTCACTGGAAAACGAGGCCTTCAGTCATCTTGCCCATGTGGTATGATTTGCATGTCCCAAGTGATTCAAAAATCAAGTGAGTCCAAACGATCCATCTGCATGGAGTTTCTTCATGCGTTTATACCAATATGACTCAAGTGGAAGTGCCACAAGTAAGTGGTACTATCATTAATACTTTATATCTTTTGGCATCAATATTATGAACATGTGTATCACTACGATCGAGATTCAATAAACCATTCATTTTAGGTGCAAGACCATTGAAGGTATTATTCAAACAAACAGAGTAACTATTATTCTCTTTAAATGAATAATTGTATTGCGATAAACACAATCCAATCATGTCTATACTCAACGCAAACACCATATAACAATTATTTAGGTTTAACACTAATCCCGATGGTAGAGGGAGCGTGCAATGTTTGATCACATCAACCTTGGAAACACTTCCAACACATATCGTCACCTCGCCTTTAGCTAGTCTCTGTTTATTCCATACCTTTTATTTCGAGTTACTAATACTTAGCAACTGAACCGGTATCTAATACCCTCGTGCTACTAGGAGTACTACTAAAGTACACATCAATATCACGTATATCCAATATACTTTTGTCGACTTTGCCAGCCTTCTCATCTACCAAGTATCTAGGGTAGTTCCGCTTCAGTGACCGTTCCCCTCATAACAGAAACACTTAGTCTCGGGTTTGGGTTCAACCTTAGGTTTCTTCACTAGAGCAGCAACTGGTTTGCCGTTTCATGAAGTATCCCTTCTTGCCCTTGCCCTTCTTGAAACTAGTGGTTTTACAAACCTTCAACAATTGATGCTCCTACTTGATTTCTACTTTTACAGTGTCAAACATTGCGAATACCTCAAGTATCATCATATCTATCCTTGATATGTTATAGTTCATCATGAAGCTCTAGTAGCTTGGTGGCACTGACTTTGGAGAACCATCACTATCTCATCTGGAAGATCAACTCCCACTCGATTCAAGCGATTGTAGCACTCAGAGAATGTGAGCACATGCTCAACGATTGAGCTTTTCTCCCTAACTTTGTAGACAAAGAAACTTGTCGGAGGTCTCATACCTCTTAACTAGGGCACGAGCATGAAATCCCAATTTCATCTCTTGGAACGTCTCATATGTTCCGTGACGTTCAAAACGTCTTCGGCGCCTTAATTCTAAGCCGTTAAGCATTACGCACTGAACCATCACGTAGTCATCAAAAACATGTATGTCAGACGTTCGCAACATCCACAAACGACGCTCGAGGTTCCGCACACCGAGCGGTGCATTAAGGACATAAGCCTTCTATGCAGCAATGAGGACAATCCTCAGTTTACGGACCTAGTCCGTATAATTGCTACTAACAACTTTCAACTAAATTTTCTCTAGGAACATATCTAAAATAGTAGAGCTACAGCGCAAGCTACAACATAATTTGCAAAGACCTTTTGACTATGTTCATGATAATGAGTTCAATTAATCATATTACTTAAGACTCCCACTCAAATAGACATTCCTCTAGTCATTCGAGTGTCGCATGATCCAAATTGACTAACTCAAGTCCGATCATCACATGAGTTGATTATAGTGTCAGTGGTGAACATCTCCATGTTGATCATATCTACTATATGATTCATGCTCGACCTTTCGGTCTCTTGTGTTCCGAGGCCATGTCTGTACATGCTAGGCTCGTCAAGTTTAACCCGAGTGTTCCACGTGTGCAATTGTTTTGCACCCGTTGTATGTGAACGTTGAGTCTATCACACCTGATCATCACGTGGTGGCTCCAAACGACGAACTGTCGCAACGGTGCACAGTCGGGGAGAACACAATTTTATCTTGAAATTTTTGTGAGGGATAACCTTATAATGCTACCGTCATTCTAAGCAAATAAGGTGCATAAAAGGATTAACATCACATGCAATTCATAAGTGACATGATATGGCCATGATCTTGTGCTACTTGATCTCCATCAACAAAGCACCAACATGATCTTCATCATCACCAGCGCCACACCATGATCTCCATCATCATGATCTCCATAATTGTGCCGCCATCGAGGTTGTCATGCTATCTATGCTATTACTACTAAAGCTACTACCTAGCAATATAGTAAACGCATCTCCAAGCACAGACATTAGTTTAAAGACAACCCTATGGCTCCTGCCGGTTGACGTAGCATCGACGTGCAAGTCGATATTTAACTACTACAACATGATCATCTCATACATCCAATATATCATATCATGTCTTTGGCCATATCACATCACATGCATACCCTGCAAAAACAAGTTATACGTCCTCTAATTTGTTGTTGCATGTTTTACGTGGCTGCTCTGGGTATCTAGTATGATCGCATCTTACTTACCAAAGCCACAACGGTGATATGCAAATTGCTATTTAACCTTCTCCAAGGACCGCTTCTGTCAAATCCGATTCAACTAAAGTTGAAGAAACAGAGACCCGCCAGTCTTCTATGTGCAACAAGTTGCATGTTAGTCGATGAAACCGGTCTCTCATAAGCGTACGAGTAAGGTTGGTCCGGGCCGCTTCAATCCAACAATACCACCAAATCGAGAAAAGGCCAAGGAGGGCAGCAAATCGAACATCAACACCCACAAACTCTTTTGTGTTCTACTCGAGATATCAGCTACGCATGAACCCAACTCATGATTCCACTACCGGGGAACGTTGCATGGGAAACAAAAGTTTTCCAACACACACGCAATACCTATCCATGGTAGTGATCATCTACGAGAGGAGAGAGTGAATCTACATACCCTTGTAGATCTCTAAGCGGAGGCGTATATAATGTGGTTGATGTAGTAGAACATGTTCGCGATTCAATCGCAGCCCGTCCCGCGATCTCATCACGATATGTCCCGCGATCCCAACATGATCCATCCCGATCTAGTGCCGAACGGACGGCACCTCCGTGTTCAGCACACGTACAGATCGATGACGATCTCTGCCTTCTTGATCCAGAAAGAGGGGCGGAGAGGTAGATGAGTTCTCTAGCACGACGGCGTGGTGGTGGTGGTGGTGAACTAATCCAGCAGGGCTTCGCCTAAGCACCGCCGAACTAGACTAGAGGAGAAACAGATCTAGAGAGAAGTAGAGGGAGCACGTGGCAATTAGGGTTATCCCTCACCTCTAAAACCTCTACTATATATAGGAGGAGGAGAGGAGAGGATGCAGCCTTGGCCTTCAATCCAAGGAGGTTGGGCCGAACCACAAGGGAGGAATCCACCTCCCACAAGGGAGGTGGAATCCTATTAGGACTCCTTCCTAATTTGGCCTTTTTGCCTTTTTCATTTATCCTTTTCGCATGGGCCCTTGAGAGAGACTTAGACCAGCCCACCAAGGGTTGATCCACCTCCTATCATAGCCCATGAGCCTCTTGGGTCGTCACACCCCTCCCGGTGGTCCCCCGACACCCTCCCGGCACACCTATGAGCCCGAAACTTTTCTGGTGACCAAAACAGGACTTCCTATATATAAATCTGTACCTCCGGACCATTCTGGAGCTCCTCATGACGTCCTGGATCTCATCCGGGACTCCAAAGAACCTTCGGTTACCAACACATATAAGTCAACTATACCGAAGCGTCACCGAACCTTAAGTGTGCAGACCCTGCGGGTTCGAGAACTATGCAGTCATGACCTGAGACACTCCCCGGTCAATAACCAATAACGAGACCTGGATGTCCATATTGGCTCGTACATATTCCACGAAGATCTCTATCGGTTGAATCTCTATGTCAAGGATTTAGTTAATCCCGTATGCTATTCCCTTTGTCCTTCGGTATGTCACTTGCCCAAGATTCGATCGTCGGTATCTTTATACCTAGTTCAATCTCTTTTTCGGCAAGTCTCTTTACTCGTTCCGTAATACAAGATCCCATGACTAACTTCTTAGTAACATTGCTTGCAAGGCTTACTATGATGTTGTATCACCGAGTGGGCCCTGAGATACCTCTCCATCACATGGAGTGACAAATCCCAGTCTTGATCCATGCCAACCCAATAGACACCTTTAGATACCTATAGATCACCTTTATAGTCACCCAGTTACGTTGCGAGTTTGATAACCCACAAGGTATTCCTCCGGTGTCCAAGAGTTGCATGATCTCATGGTCATAGGAACAGATACATTGGCATGCAGAAAACAATAGCAATAAACTGACACGATCATATGCTACGTTCATAGTTTTGGGTCTTGTCCATCACATCATTCTCCAAATGATGTGATCCTGTTATCAAGTGACAACACTTGTCCACGGACAGGAAACATTGACCATCTTTGATCAACGAGCTAGTCAACTAGAGGCTTACTAGGGACAGTATGTTATCTATGTATCCACACATGTATTTGAGTTTCCAATCAATACAATTCTAGCATGGATAATAAACGATTATCAGAAACAAGCAAATATAATAATAACCAATTTATTATTACCTCTAGTGCATATTTCCAACATGCCCTATCAAGCAAACCCTAGAGTATCAACTAGTTTTGTTGGCTACAGAGAGAGATCCGCGAAAATGGAGCTTGGAGCAACAATGGAGCTTAGGGTTAGGTAAGGTGAAGTTCTCTGGGAAGAAGAACCCCTTCATATAGTGGGGGAAAGAATCTGACCGTTACCATTTGTTCTGCCTGCACCATAGCGGTACTACCGCTCATGGGAGCGGTACTACCGATGATAAGAGGTATTGCCGCTCCAGGGAGAGTGGTACTACCGCTCAGGAAGCACAGCAATCCGAGTGGAGGGAAGGAGCCGGTAGTACTGCTGGAGTGGTACTACCACTGCCGGGAGTGGTACTACTGCTCATAAGAGGTAGTACCGCCTCCTATATCCACTTAGGATCAGTTGCGGTCGCATCCGAGATGAACCGAGGATTTCTGCGCGGTAGTAATAAGTGGTACTACCACCCAAAGGGCGGTACCACCATAGTGTACTACCATTCCAGAAACCGCTAAGTGTGTCACGAAAAGTGTCGAGATCCACGGTCAGCGGTACTAACTAGTGGTACAAGCTAGGCTACTTCCATCCTAGAGCGGTACTACGACCGGCCTGGCGGTACTACCGATGATAAGAGGTAGTACTACTCACCAGAGTGTTACTACCGCTAGCGTTCTTCTGGGAAGAGTTTGGCAAGGAAAGAAGCTCCATTGAGGCGGAAAAGTGGGTGCGAGGGAAAGTGTCCGTGATGATCTTTTCGAGATGGACCTCCTCTTAATAGTATGGATTTTCCTATGAGTCAAGTCCACCGACAATGAAACGTAAGAGAGAAAGTCGTCTTCATATCAATACACCAAGGAGCATGAATCGTCTTGGTCCCAAATGAGGAAATACCTTAAAGTCTTAGTGCACACGATTAGTCTGCAGAAGTATTATCATCAATCACCAAAACCACTAGGGTAGAAATATTCCCTTACAATTATGCTAGTAAAACTCTAGACAATTCTCAAAAGAATTATGTTACTACCGAGAAAGAATTTCTAGGAGTTGTGTTTGCATGTGATAAATTCAGACCTTAAGTTTTTGATTCTAAGGTAATAATGCAGACTGGTCATGCTGCTATTAAATATCTTAGGAAAATAAAGATGCTAAACCTAGATTGATTAGGTGTGTTTTTTTATTACAAGAGTTTGATTTGCATAATGTTGATAGAAAAGGAGCTAAAAATCCTATAGGAGACAATTTGTCTAGAATGGAGAATGTTCTTGATGGCCAACGACCCATTGATGATATTTTTCATGACAAGCAATTAGCTGGTATAAATCCTTCTACTTGTAGTAATAGTCCTTGGTATGCAGACTATGCTAATTAGATTTTTGCCAAATATATACCATCTAATTTCACATATCAACCAAAAGAAAAATTTGTTCTTTCACTTGAGACACTACTTTTGGAACGACCCACGTTTACAAAAGAAGGAGTAGATGGTATTATTAGGAGATGTGTGAGTGAGCATGAGCACGAACATATTCTTTAGAAGTATCATTCCAAACCATATAGAGCACATGATGCTAGAGATAGAAGTGAACACAAGGTATTGCAGTCTGGTTTTTATTGGTCTACTCTCTTCAAGGATGCATGTAAGTTTGTCCTTTATTGGTAATATTGGTGGACGTCACGAAATGCCTATGAATTATTCTCTTGTTATCAAACCATTCGATGTTCGGGGCTGTTATTATATGGGACCTTTGCCTTCCTCTAATGGGTACACTCATATTTTAGTTGTTGATTATGCTATTAAGTGGGTAGAAGCTATTCATACTAGTAGTGCTGATCATATCAATTCTATTAAAATGCTTAAAGAAGTTACTTGTCTGAGGTTTCGAGTCCCGAGATATTTAATGACTGATGGTGGTTCACATTTTATTGATGGTGCATTTTGTAAACTCTTAGGTAAGTATGTGTCACATCCCTGGATCCCTAACTAGGGTTTAGTATTTGTGCTCATGTCTTCTTCCATTGCATTCAAGAAGTTGAAACAAAATCAAAGGAAGTGGTGAAACTCAAACCAAAAACCCTAGCCACTTCTTATTCAAAGGAAATTCAAATCTTGCCAAAATCAATGAACCCAAAATGGCCTTCTTAAAAGTTCAATATTTCTGATAAATATTGAAAACAAATTATGAGGGGAGAAAACTATTTTCAAGACACCCTTGGCATTTATTTTAATTCAGAAAGCCCATGAATTCAAACTTAAATTCGAATTCAAAAACTTTCAAGTTTTCAAAAATGTTGCAAACTTTAGGAGTAGTTGGGAATATTGCAACTAACACTCAGGGCTATTCAAACTAATTTTTGAATTCCTTTTTGAAGCTAAAATAAATAGCAATCAATATCAGCAAGTAAAACAGAAAACAAAAACATAAGAAAAAGGAAAAGCCTATCCTACGCTCACCTGTAGAGGCCCAGCCCACAGGGGCAGGGTCGTCTTCTTCCTGTGCCTTCTGGCAGAGGAGAGATCGACTACGGCGGCCCCCTCCACCTCCTGCTTTGCCATGGCGCTCCCCGGTGCCCCGAGGACAGCGCGACAACGGGAATGACTCCCCCGAGCGCGTCCCTATCCTCCCCTGCCCACCATTCTTCCCCCTCCTCTCGGTTTTCTTCTCCTCTCCTCCTGCCGCCATTAGCAGGAGCTTGAGCTCGAGGAGCCCGAGCTCTCTGGCCACAGGGAACCCTCTCCGAGTGCTCCATCTTCTCCGCCTCATCGAGCTCGACGCGCACCCCAACGGAATCGTCCTCCCCGAGCTCCGCAACGCCCTATTGCCGTCGTCTTCAACTTTCGGCCGCCGGCAAATCGACGTTGGATCGCCGGCTACAGGACCTCCCCGAGCAGTCTGAGCCCAACTTCGTCTCCACCGTGAGCTCGCGAGCATTTCCCCCCTGTTTCCCCTCGTTCTCCTGCACTCTAGCCACGAGACCGACGAGCCCGAGCTCTGGCAGCCGCCTAGGCTCGTCGTCGGCTTCCTCCGGCCACCCTTAGCCCCTCCTGATGCCCGTAGTGGATGAGGCCGAGCCTGGCGATCATCCCAGTGCTCTCGGCACTCGATTCCGAGCACCACAACAAGCTTTGGTGCATCTCCTGCGAAGATCCGCTGCGGATTTGGTCGCCGCCGGTCAGCCTCCGGCAGGGGACGGCGTGGCCGGCCTAATCCCTATTAGTTAGCGCTAATTAGTCGCTGACAGTGGGCCCTAGCAGTGGGTCAAACCCACTTAGGGCCTGGTCAGCACGGGATTATCTCCTGTGTCGCTGACCAGTGGCCCCCACCTGTCAGATTTGACCTGACCAGGTCGGTTGACCTGCTGACGCAGTGCTGACGTGGTTATGACGCTATAAAGTGATTTTCTCATTTAAAAGAATTCCAGAAAATGCCCAAAATCTTAAAAAATCATACAAAATAATCTATAACTCCAATGAAAATAATTGATATATGATAAAGGATCAGAAAAATCCAAGGAATCTGAATTTGATATTTTCAAACATGTTTGAAAATGTTAACATCACCAAAAGATAAAATGATGAATATGATAACCTTATTAAATAATTTGGAGTTGGAATTTGAAATCCATTTGAATTCCACTTTAAATATTATGACCAAACCATGATCAAGCACAACCAGCAGCCCAACATACCATCATCATGCATGCTAAAACAAGATTACCTGAGCATCAGGTCGAATCAATTAAAAGGGTATTTGAAAATACCTTGTTTGAAGTGATATTTGCATATTGATTCAAATCAACTTCAACTTAAGAAATGGTAGCTACATTAGCCTACCACCTTCCATTTTCATGCCATGCTCATGCATCATCTTGTTGCATATTATTGTTATTGATTGATATTGTTTTACCGGTAGGCCCCACTCCTCCGGATTCCACCGAATATCTGACTCACGGATATTGTCCCTCTACTGAGCAACAAGGCAAGCAACCATTTTGATCATCCCGATAAATCCCATGTTCTCGCTCCTGCTCTTATTTCTTGCATTAGGGCAAATGCTTTCACTGCTTTTACCACATTAGTTGAACCCACTTCCTTTGCATGACCTGTCCTTGTCATAGTAAATAGCTGAACCTTGCAACCTAGCATACCTTGTAGATGCTTGAGCCATGATGTGCCTTATCCTGCTATGCATGCTATGCTTATAGTTGTGTATGGTCTGTCATCTGGGTGATGAACAGAATTGTGAGAATGTGTTCAGTAAGTAAAGGTCGTGTGGTTGAACCTCATTTGGTAAAGGTACCAGTAAAAGGCTATGTAGGAGTACATGGCGGGTTGTTTCATTGGAACCATCCTTAGTAACTAAGTTCCGTGTATGTAATCCAAGACTAGATACTACCACACGTTGGGATACTTAATTGACCCTCTCGACTTATTAATCGCTTAGTACTCGGTCCAAGAGTTGCAACTAGTTTCTGGTGTTTATAGTCATGCTGGAGGCCGTGCGTAGCGCTGACCTTAGAGGTGGGCTATGATGCGGTAGGCAGTGGCATGGTGTACCAAGTGGCACCTGGATGGTGGGCTTGGGAACCCTGCGCACATCGTTTGGGGCCGTGGCGGAAACCTCGACCGGACTTCCGTGCGGGTTACCCTCAGATAGGCGATAGACCTGGACTAAGTATTAGCATTGTTAACGGTCATGGTCGACTCCCTCGCTGGGCTTCCGCTTGAAGGTTGCCGAGGTGCATGACGTGCACATGGCGATAAGTGGCGAGAGCGTGTGTGAAGAAGTACACCCCTGCAGGGTTATGATCTATTCGAATAGCCGCGTCCGCGGATATGGACTACTTGGAAACATATGTTGTTCATAGATAACTATAATGGCTACTCATAAAATTGTCAAGTTAAGCGTGAGTGTCGTGGACGACATTTCCATATGGAGACGGAATGATTCCATGATGGAGTATTGTTGTGGTGTTAGTGGACTCGTGTGCGAGAAATCAAAGTTGTCAAAACTATTTAAAAATGCAAGTTGTCTAGCCATGAGTCAAATGCTGGCTTTCCGCATGAAACCCCACAATTCCTTATTCATACATTGCATGAGTAGATAGTTTCTCCTAAAGTCTTGCTGAGTACTTTTGTACTCACGTTTGCTTAATAAATGGTTGCAGAGGTTGTTAATGACCCTTATGGAGGGTTCTACCTAGACATCAACGACGATGAGTAGTTGGTATCCCAGCTACGATCTGGCCCTAGGATGGGTCTATAGATAGTCAGGCCATGTACCTTTATCTTTCCATCTGTCTATAATCAGACAACTTTACTCTCCCGCTGGCTTGTAAGAATTGTGTGTATGACTGGTGATGATGGGTCGTGAGACCCCTACCTTGTAATATTATGTGTGTGGCTCTTCCGAGCCTTCTAAATAAAGTTGTATGTTTATGGTTATGTTGTGATGCCGTCGATGTATTTATACATATCGGTATGCCATGCGTACGTGTGTTGTACTTGATATGTATGGGGTTCGAATACCTAGCCGTAGGCTTTAGTAGCACTCCTTACAGGGAAATGCCGCTTTGTGATTCCAACGAGCCATGGTAGTTCGCTACTGCTCCGGACACATTGGTTGACCGACATGTGTCCTTCTTAGCTGTTGTGTCTGTTCCCTTTGGGGAAATGTCACGCGATGTAATGGAGTCCTTGTAGCTTGCTACGACTCGTCTACAGTCGCTGGTGATCGATACCTGCTTTGCTGGGTCATGTATGCCTGTCCCTGTGCGAAACTGCCGCTTTGGTTTATGACTAGACATGTCGATCCTGGTTCTTTGTCATTGGATTGCTAGCGACACAATTGCATACGTGAGTCGAAAGGCGCAAACGGTCCCGACTAAGGTAAGGCTACAGCCGTCGGGATAACCGTGCGTGAGACCGCAAAGAGATGCGATGTGTTACAGGCTGGATTCCTATGGCTTAGGATCGGGGTCCCGACAGCGTTGGTATCAGAGCCTGACTGACTGTAGGATTACTAAGCCAAACTGGTCGAAGTTGAGTCTAGAATTGCTTTAGTTATATATAAGGGAATTGTTTGTGGAAGGGAACGTAAGACTCTTGCTTCTCTTCTCAAGTTATTCTATTCTGGTCATCCTCGTCTTTTCTGCGGGGATCAAGGACTAGGTTACTTATCTTCTCTTAGGCTCGCATTTCTGATCGGTAGATTATAGGATAACGGGTCGAGAGTTACTTCAGGTTTCTTTTATCCCTAGGAAACGGAAGTAAGTTTTGATGATCAGAGAATTGAACTTGATAGTTGAATGGTTACGCTATCCTATTTTTATGGGTTGTGTCAAAATTGTTTTTGAGCATTTACAACCGTTATGCTACCCAATTTTGTCTTTAGAGCTCTAGTGCTTTTGCATTACTGTATTTTCAGATGCCTAGCCGTCCTTCTCGTCAGGTGGTTCGTCTGACTAGGTGCATTGATGTGCCGGGTCATACGACCATGCTAGTCAGGATGATGTCAGAGTCCGGTTACCGCTGGTACCCAAAGTACACAGTGGAGGAGCAGTACCGAGATTTTAAGCAGAGTCAGTACCTCTGCACTGTTAGGGTATTCCTAGATTACCCTGGAGCTGAGGATCCAATCAATTGGTCTTATGGATTGGGGGTCACTGTTGACATGGTAGTACAAGATGCTGCCTATTCAGTGCTGACCATCATGAGGGCTAGACATGCACTGCTGCAGAATTCAGAGTTCTGCTATGTTCCTGCCTCTCAGCCAGGTGAAGAAGGGTACCTCAGTGGGGTCTACTTTGATTCCTCTATGGAGGATCCGCTGCTGCAGTCCACTGCTGAGATGCTAGAGAATAGAGACAGGGATTCTCGTGCCCTTCGTATGGAGCTCTATGCTACACGTGCCCATCTGTGGACGGCTTTGACGCAGCTGGCACCTGTAGTTCAGACCGGGTATGGAGATATGGAGATGCTGAACCCTATTAGGACCCATCTTCCGGCTCATGTTGACTGGGCTGCTATAGGAGGAGTCACCCCTCTTCGGGGACCTCTACTACCACCAGTCAGGGGACCAAGGCCACACCCGTGTCCTTATGGATCCCAGGGGTCTCAGGCTGGAGTATTTCCTGATCCGCAGGTTGAGCTTCCAGGCCATGGAGGCAATCTTTATGAGATGTTCTATGTGGATGCCTGAACCGTGAGTGGAAGGATAGTATGGTAGTAGCTGTACTTTCACAGTCATGTGTGACTTGTGAAGTATGCTTGTGTCGTGAAATGAATTCCGGAGGCATAGATAAATAATGTATAGGAAGCTTGGAAGCCTCTGATGAGTAGTTTCATATTTTCAGTAGTTTGCTCATCGGTTAAGGTTGTACTGAACTATGTAATGGTGTGTATGAACCATGGTGTACATATAGCAGTTGCTTGTTACCATGCTGTTCGGATATTCATTTCCGCATTCCATGTGTTCAGTGCATTCTTAATCCATAGTTAGTATTGATGTTGATATTGGTCTAAGCTGTGAGTTTGTTTGTTAGGAAGGCGTTCACCAGGTTGAACCGTGCCCCTGCTCATGAGCAAGGCGAGGGTAGTCAAGCGTCGCAGGAGGAACTGCCTCACCCGCCCTCTCTGGCGAAAGTTATGCTTGAGGCAGAGAGAAACAAAAGGGAGACCAACCGTCTGTTAGAGCGTATTGAGTAAAATACGGCTCGTCAACCTAGGAATGCTGCAGTGTCCCTCAATGACTTTGTGAAGCTGAATCCTCCAAAGTTCCATCACTCCGTCGATCCCCTCGACGCTGATGATTGGATGTGCAGTATATCACGCAAGATTCGCTCTACGAATGTTTCTGAGGCCGACAAGGTGACCTTTGCGGTGTACTTTCTGGAAGGACCCGCCAATCTGTGGTGGGAGAACTTTGAAGCTTTACGTCCCGCTGAACCAGCAGCCACATGGGCATACTTTAGTGGAGCCTTCCGTGTGCACCATATTCCAAAGGGCCTGATGGACAGAAAGAGAGAGGAGTTTTGTGCATTCACCCAGGGGAAGTTGACCGTGGATGCCTATAGCCGCGAGTTCGGTAACCTCGCCCGCTATGCAACAGAGGAGGTATCTACTGATGCCAAGAAGCAAGCAAGATTCCGTAAGGGTCTGAGCCCTGAGCTTCGTCGTGATTTGCGCCTCCACGAATGTACAAGCTTCCAAGCCCTGGTCAACAAGGCGATCAGTGCCGAGACTGGTCATACCGACTATGAAGCCACAAAGAAGCACTCCCGTGACTTTGGCTCGTCATTTGGTTCCGCGTTCCCAAACCGCAGACTGTGGGTTCCAAATTGTTCTCTGCCGCCAAGATACACTCCGAGGCCATCCTATGTGGCACCTCAGACGAATCAGACCAACCCTCCAGCAAAAACCTATGGTGGTCCAGCTAGCAATGCTGCACCACGTGCCAATCAGGTGATCTGTTACAAGTGTGGAGAAGCAGGGCACTACTCCATAGTGTCCTCAGAATGTGGGTGCCAAGCAACCCGGAAAGTCCATTGGGCAAGGCAAGTCGGGCAAAGCTTATTATGTGAAGCCAACTCCTGCACGTGGCCGTGTGAACTATGTTTCAGCAGAAGAAGCTGCAGAGGATCCCGACGTCATACTGGGTACGCTCCTTGTTAATCATCACCCAGCGTCTGTTCTTTTTGACACTTGGTCTTCTCATTCCTTCATTTCAAAAAGTTATGCACAGTTGCATAACATGTCTTTCTATGATATGCCAATCCCATTGGTTGTCCAAACCCCTGGTAGTAAGTGGCAAACCTCCAGGATAACCTATGACAATGAAATTCTAGTAGACAGACTAGTTTTTCTAGGATCCTTGATAGCCTTGAAATCTTCGGATATCAATATCATCTTGGGTATGGACTGGATGTCAGCTCACTATGCCAAGATTGATACTCATTATAGAAATGTTCAGCTTACCCATCCCTCGGGTGAGATAGTCAATGTCTCTACTCGAGTTGCCAGATGCCAACTCTATTCCCTTAATGCCAACCCTCTTCCGGAACTTGAAGACATTCCGGTAGTCCGTGACTTTCCGGATGTTTTTCCAGAGGAACTGCCAGGAGTTCCACCTGACAGAGATGTATAGTTTGTGATAGATCTTGTTTCAAGAACTGTTCCAATAGCGAGAACACCTTATAAGATGGTACCCCTGGAGCTAGCCGAACTTAAGAAGCAACTAGATGAGGCCTTGAATAAAGGTTTCATTCGTCCTAGCTCTTACCCTTGGGCTTGTCCCGTCCTCTTCGTCAAGAAGAAAGACGGAACAGATCGGATGGTTGTAGATTACCGACCGGTTAATCTGGTCACCATAAAGAACAAATATCCGCTCCCCAGGATCAACAATCTGTATGATCAGCTCGCTGGATCCTAAGTCTTCTCAAAAATGGATTTGAGGTTGGGATACCATCAAATCAAGATCAAGAACGAGGACATTCCAAAAACGGCTTTTGTCACTCGTTATGGCCAATACGAGTACATCGTCATGTCCTTCGGTTTAACCAATGCCCCAACCACCTTCTCTCGCTTGATGAATTCAATCTTCATGGAGTATTTGGATAGATTCATCATAGTATACCTCGATGATATTCTCATCTACTGAAAGAACAAACAAGAACATGCCGAGCATCTACGGCTGGTCTTGATGAAACTTCGAGAGCATCGCCTTTATGCCAAGTTTTCAAAATGTGAATTTTGGTTACCAGAAGTGACCTATCTAGGTCATGTAATCTCTCGTAAGGGTATTGTTGTCAATCCCGAGAGAGTTCAAGCTATCCTTGATTGGACTCAACCTGAATCAGTTAAGCAAGTTAGGAGTTTTCTTGGTCTAGCGAGCTATTGTCGCCGCTTTGTCGAGAATTTCTCCAAGGTTGCAAAGCCTCTAACTGAACTCCTCAAGAAAGATAAAAAGTTCGAGTGGACACCACAGTGTGAGCATAGTTTTCAGGAACTGAAAAGACGCCTGACTTCCGCACGTGTGTTGCTACCACTAGATTTCTCTAAGGACTTTGTTATCTACTACGACGCCTCGCGACAAGGATTAGGTTGCATTCTTATGCAAGATCGTCATGTGATTGCATACACATCTTGACAGTTGTGTTCACATGAGGATAATTATACCACACATGATCTTGAGCTTGCAGTTGTAGTTCATGCACTTAAAACCTGGCGACATTACCTTCTTGGTAATCGTTGCGAAATTTTCACTGATCACCAAAGTCTAAAATATATCTTCACCCAGCCGGATTTGAATCTCAGGCTAAGGCGGTGGGTTGAGTTGATCATGGATTACGACTTAGGGATAACTTACAACCCGGGGAAGGCCAATGTTATGGCTGATGCACTAAGTCGTAAGTCTTATTGTAACAATCTTATGCTACAACGAGGTTAACCACGTCTCTATGAGGAATTTCAGAAGTTAAATCTTGATATTGTTCCTCAAGGATTCCTTTCTACCCTGGTGGCGACCTACTTTTAGGGATCAAATCATAGCCGTGCAGGCATATGATAAGGGTATATCCCGGATCAAGGAGAATATTGCTTGCGGAAACGCTAGGGATTTCTCCATCAATGAGCAAGGTGTTGTGTTCTTTCAGAACCGTTTAGTGGTTCCTAAGAGCAAACGTCTGCGGCAATTGATCCTTAAGGAGGCCCATGATTCTCCTCTCAACATTCATCCTGGTAGTACTAAAACATATCAGGACCTACGCCAGAGGTTTTGGTGGACTAGGATGAAGAGAGAAATTGCTGAGTTTGTTGCTAACTGCGACGTTTGTTGTCGAGTTAAGGTAGAACATCGAAGGCCTGCTGGCACCCTTCAACCCTTGGCTATTCCTAAATGGAAATGGGATAAAGTCAGTATGGATTTCATCACCGGATTTCCCAAGACGAAGAAAGGAAATAATGCTATCTTTGTGGTCATTGATCGTCTTTCCAAAGTAGCTCATTTTCTACCAGTTCGTGAGAGTATAACAGCTAGCCAGCTAGCAGAGTTATATATCTCTCGAATAGTGTCTCTTCTTGGTGTTCCTCTGGAAATTAACTCAGACCGTGGAAGTATCTTTACTTCTCGCTTCTGGGAGAGTTTTCAGAATGCTATGAGGACTCACTTATCTTTTAGCACTTCTTTCCATCCTCAATCAAGTGGTCAAGTAGAAAGAGTGAATCAAGTCCTAGAAGATATGCTCCGCGCTTGTGTTATATCGTTCGGTATGAATTGGGAGAAGTGCCTTCCATTCGCTAAATTTGCTTATAACAATAGTTATCAATCAAGCTTGGGCAAAGCTCCTTTTGAAGTTCTCTATGGACGAAGATGTCGAACACCTCTTAATTGGTCAGAAACCGGAGAGAGGCAACTCTTTGGCCCGGATATGATCCAGGATGCAGAAGAGAGGTTCGCATTATTCGTGAAAAGTTGAAAACAGCCTAGTCTCATCAAAAGAGCCAATATGATCATCATCATAAGTCTGTGACCTTTGAAGTTGACGAGAAGGCTTACCTTCAGGTTACACCTTTGAAGGGTACCCATCGATTCGGTATCAAGGGCAAGTTGGCTCCTCGTTACATTGGTCCTTTTCACATTCTTGACAAATGAGGAGAAGTTGCCTACCAGTTGGAACTTGCTCCGCATCTTTCCAAGGTTCATGATGTTTTCCACGTCTTGCAACTCAGGCGTTGCTTTTCGGATCCTATCCGTGAAGTGGACCACAAAACACTTGATCTCCAAGATAACCTTTCATACCGAGAATACCCTGCGAGTATTCTTGATCAAGCTGAGCGTACCACTCGACGTCGAAACCTCAAGTTTATTAAAGTTCAATGGTCAAATCATTCCGAAAAGGAGGCAACATGGGAAAGAGAGGATCGTCTCCGACTTGAGTATCCCGCGCTATTCCCGACGACTTCCAAATCTCGGGACGAGATTCTTTTGAGTGGGGGTGAGTTGTCACATCCCTGGATCCCTAACTAGGGTTTAGTATTTGTGCTCATGTCTTCTTCCATTGCATTCAAGAAGTTGAAACAAAATCAAAGGAAGTGGTGAAACTCAAATCGAAAACCCTAGCCACTTCTTATTCAAAGGAAATTCAAATCTTGCCAAAATCAATGAACCCAAAATGGCCTTCTTAAAAGTTCAATATTTCTGATAAATATTGAAAAAAAATTATCAGGGGATAAAACTATTTTCAAAACACCCTTGGCATTTATTTTAATTCAGAAAGCCCATGAATTCAAACTTAAATTTGAATTCAAAAACTTTCAAGTTTTCAAAAATGTTGCAAACTTTAGGAGTCGTTGGGAATATTCCAACTAACACTCATGGCTATTCAAACTAATTTTTGAATTGATTTTTGATGCTAAAATAAATAGCAATCAATATCAGCAAGTAAAACAGAAAAACAAAAACAGAAGAAAAAGGAAAAGCCTATCCTACGCTCACCTATAGAGGCCGAGCCCACAGGTGTAGGGTCGTCGTCTTCCTCTGCCTTCCGGCACAGGAGAGATCAACCACGGCGGCCCCCTCCACCTCCTGCTTCGCCGTGGTGCTCCCCAGTGCCCCAAGGACAGCGCGACTATGGGAATAAACTCCCCCGAGCGCGTCCCTATCCTCCCCTGCTCTCCATTCTTCCCCCTCCTCTTGGTTTTCCTCCCCTCTCCTCCTACCGCCATTAGCAGGAGCTTGAGCTCGAGGAGCCCGAGCTCTCTGGACACGGGGAACCCTCTCCGAGTGCTCCATCTTATCCGCCTCATCAAGCTCGACGCGCACGCCAATGGAATCGTCCTCCCCGAGCTCTTCAACGCCCTATTGCCGTCGTCTTCAACCTCCGGTCGCCGGCAAATCGATGTTGGATCGCCGGCTACAGGACCTCCCCGAGCAGTCTGAGCCCAGCTTCATCTCCAGCGTGAGCTCGTGAGCATTTCCCCCCTGTTTCCCCTCGTTCTCCTGCACTCTAGCCACGAGACCGACGAGCCCGAGCTCCGGCCGCCGCCTCGGCTCGTCGCCGGCTTCCTCCAACCACCCTCAGCCCCTCCTAATGCCCGTAGTGGATGATCCGAGCCTGGGGATCATCCCAGTGCTCTCGGCACTCGATTCCGAGCACCACAACAAGCTCTGGTGCATCTCTAACGAAGATCCGCCGCGGATCTGGTCGTCGCCGGTCAGTCTCCGAGAGGGGACGACGTGGCCGACCTAATCCCTATTAGTTAGCGCTAATTAGTCGCTGACAGTGGGCCCTAACATTGGGTCAAACCTTTGTCGCTGACCAGTGGCCCCCACCTGTCAGGTTTGACCTGACCAGGTCGGTTGACCTGCTAATGCAGTGCTGATGTGGTTATGACGCAATAAAGAGATTTTCTGATTTAAAAGAATTCCAGAAAATGCCCAAAACTTCTAAAAATCATATAAAATAATCTGTAACTCCAATGAAAATAATTTATATATGAAAAAGGATCAGAAAAATCTGAGGAATCTGATTTTGATATTTTCAGACTTGTTTGAAAATGTTAACATCACCAAACAGATAAAATCATGAATAGGATAACCTTATTAAATAATTTGGAATTGGAATTTGAAATCCATTTGAATTCCACTTCAAATATTATGACCAAACCGTGATCAAGCACAACCAGCAGCCCAACATACCATCATCATGCATGCTAAAACAAGATTACCTGAGCATCAGGTCAAATCAATTAAAAGGGTATTTGAAAATACCTTGTTTCAAGTGATATTTGAATCTTGATTCAAATCAACTTCAACTTAAGAAATGGTAGCTACATTAGCATACCAACTTTCATTTTCATGCCATTCTCATGCATATCTTGTTGCATATGATTGTTATTGATTGATACTGTTTTACCGGTAGGCCCCACTCCTCCGGATTCCACCGAATATCCGACTCACGGATATTGTCCCTCTGCTGAGAAACAAGGCAAGCAACCATTTTGATTATCCCGATAAATCCCATGTTCTCGCTCCTGCTCTTATTTCTTGCATTAGGGAAAATGCTTTCATTGCTTTTACAACGTTAGTTGAACCCACTTCCTTTGCATGACCTGTCCTTGTCATAGTAAATAGCTGAACCTTGCAACCTAGCATACCTGGTAGATGCTTGAGCGATGATGTGCCTTATCCTGCTATGCATGCTATGCTTAGAGTTGTGTATGGTCTGTCATCTGGGTGATGAACAGAATTGTGAGAATGTGTTTAGTAAGTAAAGGTCGTGTGGTTGAACCTGATTTGGTAAAGGTACCAGTGAAAGGCTATGTAGGAGTACATGGCGGGTTGTTTCATTGGAACCGTCCTTAGGAACTGAGTTCCGTGTATGTAATCCAAGACTAGATACTACCACACGTTGGGATACTTAATTGATCCTCTCGACTTATTAATCGCTTAGTACTCGGTCCAGGAGTTGCAAGTAGTTTCTGGTGTTTATAGTCATGCTGGAGGCCGTGCGTAGTGCTGACCTTAGAGGTGGGCTATGATGCGATAGGCAGTGGTACGGTGTACCAAGTGGCACCCGGATGGTGGGCTTGGGAACCCTGCGCACATCGTTTGGGGCCGTGGCGGAAACCTCGACCGGACATCCGTGTGGGTTACCCTCAGATAGGCGATAGACCTGGACTAAGTATTAGAGTGGTTAATAGTCATGGCCGACTCCCTCGCTGGGTTTCCGCTTGAAGGTTGCCGAGGTGCATGACGTGCACATGGCGATAAGTGGCGAGAGCGTGTGTGAAGAAGTACACCCCTGCAGGGTTATGATCTATTCGAATAGCCGCGTCCGCGGATATGGACTACTTGGAAACATATGTTGTTCAAAGATAACTATAATGGCTACTCATAAAATTGTCAAGACAAGCATGAGTGTCGTGGACGACATTTCCGTATGGAGACGGAATGATTCAACGATGGAGTATTGTTGTGGTGTTAGTGGACTCGTGTGCGAGAAATCAAAGTTGTCAAAACTATTTAAAAATGCAAGTTGTCTAGCCATGAGTCAAATGCTGGCTTTCTGCATGAAACCCCACAATTCCTTATTGATACATTGCATGAGTAGATAGTTTATCCTAAAGTCTTGATGAGTACTTTTGTACCCACGTTAGCTTAATAAATTGTTGCAGAGGTTGTTAAAAACCCTAATGGAGGGTTCTACCTAGACATCGACGACGACGAGTAGCTGGTATCCCAGCTACGATCTGGCCCTAGGATGGGTCTGTAGATAGTCAGGCCATGTGCCTTTACCTTTCCATCTGTCTGTACTCATACAACTTTACACTTTCGCTGGCTTGTAAGAATTGTGTGTACGACTGGTGATGATGGGTCGTGAGACCCCTACCTTGTAATATTATGTGTGTGGCTCTTCCGAGCCTTCTAAATAAAGTTGTATGTTTATGGTTATGTTGTGATGCCATCGATGTATCTATACATATCGGTATGCCATGCGTACGTGTGTTGTACTTGATATGTATGGGGTTCGAATACCTAGCCGTAGGCTTTAGTAGCACTCCTTACAGGGAAATGCCCCTTTGTGATTCCAACGAGCCATGGTAGTTCGCTACTGCTCCGGACACATTGGTTGACCAGCATGTGTCCTTCTTAGCTGTTGTGTCTGTCCCCTTTGGGGAAATGTCACGCGATGTAATGGAGTCCTTGTAGATTGCTACGACTCCTCTACAATCGCTGGTGATCGACACCTGCTTTGATGGGTCATGTATGCCTGTCCCTGTGCAGAACTGCCGCTTCGGTTTATGACTAGACATGTCTTTCCGGGTTCTTTGTCATTGGATTGCTAGCGACACAATTGCATACATGAGTCAAAAGGCGCAAACGGTCCCGGCTAAGGTAAGGCTGCAGCCGTGGGGAGAACCGTGCGTGAGACCGCAAAGAGATGCGATGTGTTACAGGCTGGGTTCCTATGGCTTAGGATCGGGGTCCCGACAGTATGATGTTAAGCATTGAATTTCTTCTCCATATTATCCTCAATCTAGTGGTCAGGTTGAATTGAGAAATAGAGAACTAAAATTATTTTTTGTAAAAAAAAACAGTAATAGATCTAGGAAGAATTGGTCTAAGAAACTTGATGATGCATTGTGGGCATATAGAACTGCTTATAAAAAATCCTATGGGTATGTCCCCCTATAAAATGGTGTATGGAAAGGCTTGTCATTTACCTCTAGAATTTGAACATAAAGCTTATTGGGAAATTAAAGGACTTGATTATGATTTTAAACTTGTTGGTGAGAAGAGGTTATTTGACATGAGTTATCTAGATGAATGGAGAACACAAGCCTACAAAAATGCCAAGATATTTAAAGAGAAAGTTAAAAGATGGCATGACAAAAGAATACAAAAATGATAATTTAACATCGGTTATCAAGTTCTATTGTACAATTCTCATTTTAGTTCTTTTGCATGAAAACTCCTCTCCAGATGGGAAGGACGCTATATTATCGAGGAGATTTATCGCTCCGGAGCCATCAAGATCGACAACACCAAGGTCACCATTACTAAGGTGGTTAATGGGGAAAGAATTAAACATTATATTTCAGGTACACCCTTTAACAAAGAAACCAACAGTATCCAAATGATGACACCAGAAGAGCACATAAAAGAGACGTTCAAAAACGCCCGAGAACCCTCAAAAGGGGTAGGTATGTGGTACGGTAAGGAAACCATCTCCGGAACTTATTTAAAGACAGTTTTTCTCAATTTTGGAATATTAAAAAAAATAAAAAAATAAGAAAGAGCCAGGAAAGTGCACAAGGAGGCCACAAGCCTGGGGGCGCGCCCTACCCCGAGGGCGCACCCACCCTTGGCTTATTCCAAGCTTGGGGGAGGTGCCCTGGTATAGTATCACCGTCACTTTTACCATCATTACCTATTTCAATTTGATCCTTAGTGATCCTATGATTTAGAATAATAATATTTTTAGTATGACTAGCGAAAATGCCCGTGCGTTGCGACGGGGAGGAAAAGTCACAACTCATACACACTATCAAGACACGAGTAAATCCTTTGAAATCTTTGACGATGTGACATGACAAATAACATGTTAAGTGGTGTTGCGCAGAAACAATGAAAATGGAATGATTTTTGAAGTATACTCAAGATGTTTTTAATTTATTGAACAACAAAAATATCTACCTAATTGGAGATATCTCATTACTATTTTTTGCCATTCCTCCTCGTGACGCCCAACAAATACTTGCAGTACGATGAAAATAACATCGTACATTTTTTGTATACATCAGAAAGTTTTGTACCGAAGATGTTTTTAATTTGTGAGATAACAAAAAGTATCTACCGTTCCTCCTTGGAGATGCCAACAAATACTTGTAGTGCAACGAAAATAACAAAGTACATTTTAGTTATTAATGATAGCATATTTTTATCGTTCTTGATTTTTCTTGATTTTTTCTTTCTTTCTTTAATATATTTTTTAGGCTTCATGTTATTTTTTGCTTTCTTTGCTTTTTGTACACACCAAGAATAATTTTTATATACAGGATTAAGATTTTCCAAATACATAATTAAGATTTTTGATAACTTATATTTTTATATATTTTATGTCTACTTTTGTCATGTACATTGTACATTTTTTAATTTATATATATTTCCATGTCTACTTATTTTTGTTATGCCTACTTTTCTCATATACATATAAGTTGTCTTTATATACACATTTGACAATTGGAAAATACATGATTAACATTCTGAATATACACAATTAACATTTGGTAAAATATTTTTTATGTCTACATTCTCCATTAACATTGTAATTTTTTGTATCACTACTGAAATTCAGAAATTTGCCGTCTGCCATGGCAGACGACAAAGGGGGCAACCACGGATGGCAAAGGCTTTGCCGTCGGTCAGCAGACGGCAAACTAGACGGTAAAAAAAATCCGGTGAAGAGGTTATTTGCCGTCTGCTTTTGTAAAGCGGACGGCAAATAATCTTTTCCATGACAGGGCAGACGGCAAAATAACTGGGATGACATATACTGCAACGTCCCCGTTAAGTGTTAACGACAGGCGTCTTCTCTTTGCCGTCTCCCGTGCCCCCCCTTTGCTATGTGGGGGCAGACGGCAAAGAGGGGAGAGGGGGGGGCTGATTCACCCCTTTGCCATCTGCCCAAACCCCTTTGCCATATGGGGGTAGACGACAAAGAGGGGAAACAGAGGGGCAGATTCCCCCCTTTGCCGTTTGCCCACCCCCCTTTGCCATGTGGGGGCAGACGGGAAAGAAGGGAAACAGAGGGGGCAGATTCCCCCCTTTGCCGTCTGTCCACCCCCCTTTGCCATGTGGGGGCAGACGGCAGAGAGGGGAACCTGCCCCGTTTTAATTTATTTTTTATTATATCCATCATTTTTAACAATAATCAGGATATATATATATTTGACATAATAAATTTCTTTCCGTACTCATAACCATATTAAAATAACTCTCATCCATAGTGCATACATATTATGCAAGTTGCATCCGTACCAAATCATATATTACACCAGTTTCATCCACATGCATACAAAGTTTCATATATATCCATATACTACAATAGTTTCAATACAAGCCATGGTACAAGAAATCATCTTCAAGCATTCCATCAATATAATCCAAGCTTCCTGTGAAGTGAAGGTAATCTGCAAAATCACAAATAAGAAAGTTAGAAGAATAATACTAGATTAAGATGTGTATATATAGGTTATTTCCGAGAGAAATTAGCTAAGTATAGACCATTTAGGAGCTAACTAAGCTAATTATGTCATTTAGGTGGAACCCTAGCTAACTATAGGTCGTTTCGGAGCTAACTTGGGTAAAATAGGTCATTCCGGAGCAAACTATGCTTATTAAGCCATTTTGGATCTAGCTAGGCTAATTATAGGCCATTTGATACCTAAGTGAGGGGGAATAGGTCATCTTGCAGCTACGTAAGCCTTATTATGTTATTTAGGAGAGAACTTAGCTAACTGTAGGTCATTTTTTATTAAATAGGTCATTTTGGAGCTAACTAAGCTAATTATGTCATTTCCTAGGATAATTAGCCAATTTAGCCTTTCTTGGATGAGTCTAAGCTACGTAGAAGAAGAGAAAGAGAAGAAGAAGTAAAAGAAGGAGGAGGAGGAGAAGGAGAAGGAAGAGGAGAATAAGAAGAAAAGAACAAGGAGAAGGAGAAGGAGGAAGAAGGAGGAAGAAGAAGGAGAAGGAGGAGCTCCTTCTCCTTCTTCTCCTCCTTCTCCTCCTTCTCCTTATCCTCCTCCTTCTCCTTCTTCTTCTTATCTTCTTCTTCTTCTTCTTCTTCCTTCCTTTCATTTTTCCTCTTTCTTCTCCTCTTGTCCCCTTATTCGGGCTAAATTAGCTAAGAATGCCTTTTTGGAGGTAATTATGTCATTTCGAGGATAATTAGCTAAGTATAGGTCATGTTTTATTAAATAGACCATTTAGGAGCTAACTAAGCTAATTATGTCATCTAGGTGGAACCCTAGCTAACTATACGTCGTTTTGGAGCTAACTTGGGTAAAATAGGTCATTCCGGAGCAAACTATGCTTATTAAGCCATTTTGGATATAGCTAGGCTAATTATAGGCCATTTAATACCTAAGTTAGGGGGAATAGGTCATCTTGGAGCTACGTAAGCCTTATTATGTCATTTAGGAGAGAACTTAGCTAACTGTAGGTCATTTTTTATTAAATAGGTCATTTTGGAGCTAACTAAGCTAATTATGTCATTTCGTAGGATAATTAGCCAATTTAGCCTTTCTTGGATGAGTCTAAGCTACGTAGAAGAAGAGAAAGAGAAGAAGAAGTAAAAGAAGGAGGAGGAGGAGGAGGAGGAGGAGAAGGAGAAGGAAGAGGAGAAGAAGAAGAAAAGAAGAAGGAGAAGGAGAAGGAGGAAGAAGGAGGAAGAATAAGGAGAAGGAGGAGCTCCTTCTCCTTCTTCTCCTCCTTCTTCTCCTTCTCCTTATCCTCCTCCTTCTCCTTCTTCTTCTTCTCTTCTTCTTCTTCTTCCTTCCTTTCATTTTTCCACTTTCTTCTCCTCTTCTCCCCTTCTTCGGGCTAAATTTGCTAAGACTGCCTTTTTGGACCTAATTATGTCATTTCGAGGATAATTAGCTAAGTATAGGTCATGTTTTATTAAATAGACCATTTAGGAGCTAACTAAGCTAATTATGTCATTTAGGTGGAACCCTAGCTAACTATAGGTCGTTTCGGAGCTAACTTGGGTAAAATAGGCCATTCCGGAGCAAACTATACTTATTAAGCCATTTTGGATCTAGCTAGGCTAATTATAGGCCATTTAATACCTAAGTTAGGGGCAATAGGTCATCTTGCAGCTACGTAAGCCTTATTATGTCATTTAGGAGAGAACTTAGCTAACTGTAGGTCATTTTTTATTAAATAGGTCATTTTGGAGCTAACTAAGCTAATTATGTCATTTCATAGGATAATTAGCCAATTTAGCCTTTCTTGGATGAGTCTAAGCTACGTATAAGAAGAGAAAGAGAAGAAGAAGTAAAAGAAGGAGGAGGAGGAGAAGGAGAAGGAAGAGGAGAAGAAGAAGAAAAGAAGAATGAGAAGGAGAAGGAGGAAGAAGGAGGAAGAATAAGGAGAAGGAGGAGCTCCCTCTCCTTCTTCTCCTCCTTCTTCTCCTTCTCCTGCTCCTCCTCCTTCTCCTTCTTCTTCTTCTCTTCTTCTTCTTCTTCCTTCCTTTCATTTTTCCTCTTTCTTCTCCTCTTGTCCCCTTCTTCGGGCTAAATTGGCTAAGAATGCCTTTTTGGACCTAATTATGTCATTTCGAGGATAATTAGCTAAGTATAGGTCATGTTTTATTAAATAGACCATTTAGGAGCTAACTAAGCTAATTATGTCATCTATGTGGAACCCTAGCTAACTATAGGTCGTTTCAGAGCTAAC
The DNA here is from genome assembly GCF_904849725.1 of Hordeum vulgare subsp. vulgare. Classification (NCBI taxonomy): domain Eukaryota; kingdom Viridiplantae; phylum Streptophyta; class Magnoliopsida; order Poales; family Poaceae; genus Hordeum; species Hordeum vulgare. The sequence goes on from NC_058521.1 coordinate 260,151,969, forward strand.
TTGGGTGAAATAGGTCATTCCGGAGCAAACTATGCTTATTAAGCCATTTTGGATCTAGCTAGGCTAATTATAGGCCATTTAATACCTAAGTTAGGGGGAATAGGTCATCTTGCAGTGACGTAAGACTTATTATGTCATTTAGGAGAGAATTTAGCTAACTGTAGGTCATTTTTTATTAAATAGGTCATTTTGGAGCTAACTAAGCTAATTATGTCATTTCGTAAGATAATTAGCCAATTTAGCCTTTCTTGGATGAGTCTAAGCTACGTAGAATAAGAGAAAGAGAAGAAGAAGTAAAAGAAGGAGGAGGAGGAGGAGGAGGAGGAGAAGGAGAAGGATGAGGAGAAGAAGAAGAAAAGAAGAAGGAGAAGGAGGAAGAAGGAGGAAGAAGAAGGAGAAGGAGGAGCTCCTTCTCCTTCTTCTCCTTCTTCTTATTCTCCTCACTCTCCTTCTTCTTCTTCTCCTCTTCTTCTTCTTCCTTCCTTTCATTTTTCCTCTTTCTTCTCCTCTTGTCCCCTTCTTTGGGCTAAATTGGCTTAGAATGCCTTTTTGGAGCTAATTATGTCATTTCGAGGATAATTAGCTAAGTATAGGTCATGTTTTATTAAATAGACCATTTAGGAGCTAACTAAGCTAATTATGTCATCTAGGTGGAACCCTAGCTAACTATACGTCGTTTCGGAGCTAACTTGGGTAAAATAGGTCATTCCGGAGCAAACTATGCTTATTAAGCCATTTTGGATCTAGCTAGGCTAATTATAGGCCATTTAATACCTAAGTTAGGGGGAATAGGTCATCTTGTAGCTACGTAAGCCTTATTATGTCATTTAGGAGAGAACTTAGCTAACTGTAGGTCATTTTTTATTAAATAGGTCATTTTGGAGCTAACTAAGTTAATTATGTCATTTCGTAGGATAATTAGCCAATATAGCCTTTCTTGGAGCTAACTAAGCTAATTATGTCATTTAGATGAAAGTCTAGCTATTTTTTATTAAAACACTAGAAATAACATACCATTATCGTCATCACAACGGTGAAGCACGGTGGCTCTGGCTTGTTTCACCTGGAGAAGGCTGCCCTGGAGAAGGCTCGACTGTAGAAGGGTCGTGCGATGTGTTTCGGGAGATATTCTGCACCAAACATCGTTTGCAATGTATAGTTAGCATGAGGACACTCTTAAGATCACTGCACTGAAATGAAACTCACCATCCCCGCCACGTTAATGACTGGCATCGGCGGAGGGACTTGGCCGTTCTTCTCGCACATAGACTGTACATTTGGTTTCGACAAGTCAAACTTTTTATTTATTAATGAAACAAACATTCAAATGCAAGATTTGAAATAACATGAAGAAGAAACTTACCACGAAGAGCTCGTATATGGCCTTGTTAGACGCATCATTCCACCAATGCAGTCGTCCTCTCCTCCAGCTCCCTAATTTCCTTATCCTTCTCCGCCATAGGCGCCTGCATTGCCTCTCTCTCTTTCTGAATAGGATCCTGCAAGACAACTCATTGTTAGCAATGTAATCATATTGGTTCCAACGCACAACATAATGCGGGAAGATAGTTGAGTCCATTAAACTAACATCGTTGGCGAGCTCGACTGGGTGTGGACGACGTGTTATCTCCGGACAAGAGCTCGTTTGGCGTGACTTTATCTGCCGGAGAGTGCTAGGACAACGTATAAGGCCGTCTCCAATGGCGATCGAGACATGGGGCCTCCCGTTGCCAGCTATCATCACCAGCTCTGGATCAATAGGCCCCTCGCTCGGGTTAAAGTCCTCCCCTTTCCTCGCCTTCCCGTGATCTCTGTACTTCACGAGCTTGTGGTGGGAGGAGATGTTGGTGAAGTTTTCTGGATGCTCGAGGTCAGACTCAGAGAATGCCTTGACCTTCTTGTACGAGGCAGTATGGGCCATCGCCTACAGGTCGTACATCTGTGGCGCCTCCGTCTTATTGTGACGCGCCTAAAAGAGAGAGAGAGGAAAATTGTATTAGTAACGGGCTTAAGATAGCATTAAAAATGAATTGCATGAGGCATGAAGCAAACCACATACCTAGTTCTCGCCAAATTGGATTAAGTTGACGCTCCCTTGATGGTGTGGCACGCCAACCATTTTGCCACGCCTCTCCTTGGCGTTGTTGTGGCTGGCCTCCCACATTTCGGAGCACCACTGATCCACCAAGGCCTCCCAACAATCCATCTTATCCACACACCATCTCGGAGACACCTAAGTTAACAAAGAGAAATTTGAGCGCCTAAGAACCAAATCAAGGAAACTAACTACAAAGCCTTAATAATATGTAATTACCTTCATGTAATGCTCCTTCTCCATCTTAGCATCACGGCACTTCACCTTGTCAAGCCTAATACGCCGCGTGGCATAGTAGTCTCGAACAGCCTGCACCCGAGCCTCGTGCCGAAAGTTTTGAAGTAGGCGGCGACATTCGGTTTCGATAACCTTTGCCGCGTCCTCCTCGTATCCCTCCTCACACCTGTAGTAGGTCTGCTAACGAGACAACACCGATTAGTACAATAAATAGCTATGGTTGATTTATAATTGTGTGAAGGAGAAATTACCCAAAGCTTTCGGATCACCATGTCCGCCCTCGTGTCGCACAAAACACCGTCGATCTCCACCTCCGGCGGGGCCGGGGCACCCAAGTAGTGCTCCCAGGTCATTCCTACCTCTCGCTCCCGACCGGGCAATGTAACAAACCCTGGGAAGTTTTTATGGCAAAGAACACCAAGGACGCTGTTGGGCTTGCCGACACCCTTGGCAACAATCCAACCCATACAGTATGACAAATTAAAGCCAAAATATTAGATATTTGAGAAAACGCGAAGGCAAAAGGTTAAATAAGAGTAAATTAACTTACTTGTCCCCATTTGGCCTAATCGACCACCTCTGCTCGGGGGTCGCTGGCACGACCGGGAGCCCCGAACTACCACGCTGGTAGACGGTAGCCCCCTCACCCAGCTCCTCGTCGCTACCAGCATGGCCACTTGGCTCAGCCCAGGTATCCCACTGGGTCTCTTGGGACGTACCCTCATCCCTGCTTTGCTTCGAAGTCGCCTGGAAGGAAGCCTCTGGGACACGAGTCTCGTGGGTCGAAGGCTCGTCGACCTGAAGCTCGTCGACCCGAGGCTCATGAACCGGAGACCGTGTAGCCTCCACCTCAGACGAATCCACCCTAGAAGTCCTGTGCTCAGGTGAATCAGCTTGGGGTGGTGGCGGAGACCGTGTAGCCGCCACCTCAGAAGGCGTGGCAGCCACCGCCGTACCTCTCCCGCACCCACATGTACCTTTAGTACAACATAAATACCAACATGAGTAATAAAATGTATATAAATACCAACATGCATACAACATGAGTACAACATAAATACCAACATGAAGACAACGTGTAGCTTTAGTGCCTCTCGGCTTCGCGGGGGGTCGACCTCCTCTCACAGGGGGCGCTCCTTGCATAGTAGAGAGCAACACTCTCCGAAGAGGCGAGGCAGGAATGGAAGTACCCATCCCATTACCCGCCGACGAAGAAGGAGCCGCGGAGTGCTTTTGACCCTTTCCCACCATCTTTCAACACCTGTCATGACAAAGAGTAAATGAAATTAGTACAACATAAATACCAACATGACTAATAGAATTTATATAATTTAAGTGTATCATCGTCATAAATACCAACATGACTAATAAAAATTGAATACCTAACATGAACTCAAAATTTATATATAGTATAATAGTTGAATACCTGACATGAACTAATAATAATCGTGCTCGTCTATATATGCTTTGGGGTCAATAAATGCATCATGATCATCACTATCATCAATAAATGCATCATCATCATCACTATCATGAAGAACATGTGGAAGGCCACCATTATGTAATCGGTCAAGAAGTGACAGGTCATCCGCAACAGTAACCTCTTCTTCTTCCATCTCTTCCTGTTCGGGCTCAGGGGTTAAGACGGATTCACTGTCGCTGTCTACTTCAATGTTCTGGGGTGAAGTAGAGCGGTTCTTGAAACGTTTCTTGGACATACGTGTTTCTTGGAAGAATTCTCCTTCATATGTGTCTGGGATAATGTGAGGTTCGTAATCCTCTTCATTGAGGGTAGGTGGTCTAAAATGTGGTGGCACTTCATAAACGACATCCCAACCTTTGAGATTTGGATCAGTTTGGCAGGCCCACGGTAGATAGAAAACTTGTGTCGCCTGTTGAGCAGTAATATAGACATCGGGAACATCTAAGTGGGTGTTTTGGTTGATTTTGACTAGTCCTATATGTTCATGAGTCCTTCTAGTCTCCCTCGGCTCAAACCAATAACATTTGAAGACTACGACAGTCGGTGGGTTTTCACCATAGAATAGAAGTTCATAAATTGCTTCAACTCTTCCATAATACTCGGTGTCTCCTTCGCCAATAGCAGAGACAGAACAATTTGTAGACTTTAGGTCGGGCATAGATAGCTCTTTGCCAAAGGTACGAAAGTGATACCCGTTGATGTTGTATTTGTCAAATGAACGGACCTTATAGTCAAAACCATTAGCGACTTGTCTCAACTCGGCGTCCATAGACTCTACATCAGCCTACAAGTTTAATACGAAAGAATGGATGCATTAGCCGCAAATTAGACCAAGAAATCAAATGAGCCCTTAATGGTAATTAATTACCCTTTGTTTGAACCAAGAGATGAAACCGGGACAGTCGCCTCCATGCTTTGCAACAAGCTCGTACTGTTCGACAGAATCCTTTTCGATGACCGCTCCATCCGAGAATTCGGCGACGTATCGACTATATCAAATACCCAGGAATAAGAGTAGTTCAAAGCAATTAGAATTTGCGGAACAATAAATTACCGAGAACTTACTCGATGTACAGCCACACTTCTGTTAGGTTGGTGAAGATATACAATGAAATGGTCCGCCATTCTTCGACATCCATCGATTTCCCTTTCGAAGCACCGGATGGTGCGAGCTTACCTTTGAATAGGCTGAGGTTGGATCGAACTTTTTTTCGATTGCCATCATTGTACCGAGGCTTCGGGTTATGCCAATGATGATTTTTGGCTTCGTAGTGTGTTGTCACGAAGTTTGCCGCCTCCTGAGTAATGAATGCCTCGGTCATCGATGCTTCAATTCTACGTTTATTTTTACACTTAGCTCGAAGCGTCTTCTTCATCCTGTCAGTTGAGTAGCACCATCGATTTTGAACGGCCCCCTCCATTCTTGCCTCGGTGGGGAGATGCAAAATCAAATGTTGCATTGGATTAAAGAAGCCCGGTGGAAAGATCTTTTCTAATTTGCAGATCAACTCCGGCGCCAACTCTTCCATTTCATCTAGCATGCCAGGCGATAGTTCTTTCGCACAAAGAGAACGGAAGAAATAGCTCAGCTCTGCTAGTACTAGCCATTCATCCTCAGGGATAAAGCCACGCAACATCACCGGCATTACCCGCTCAATCCATATGTGCCAATCATGACTCTTGAGCCCAAATATTTTCAATTTCTCAAGACTCGCTCCCCTCTTTAGATTCGCAGCATACCCATCGGGGAACATCAACCGCATTTTCACCCACAATAGCATTTCCCTCATAGCCGGCCTTTCAAGATTGAACCATGCCTTTGGCTTCGCTATGCTTTGCTTTCCTTTCCTTTGTCACAAGTTTTGCAACGGTCTATCACATAGAGCCTCCAAGTCGATTCTAGCCTTAGGATTATCTTTTGACTTCCCCTCTATGCCGAACAATGTACCAAAAATGGCCTCCGCAATATTCTTTTCAGTGTGCATCACGTCAATGTTGTGTGGGCAAAGGAGGTCTTTGAAGTAAGGCAGATCCCATAAGCATGACTTGTGAGTCCTGGCGTGTTCCGTATTATACCCTTTGAAGTATGCTGGACGCAAAGGATCAGGCTCGAGAGCGTTTAACTGATCAAGGGTCTGTTGGCCTGTCAACGCACCTGGTGCAGTGTTTTTCACAAATCTACCTTTGATGAAATTCTTCTTGTCTTTTCTGAACTTATGGTCAGGATCCAGGAATTGTCTATGCATGTCAAAGCAAGAATACTTGCGACCAGCTTGCAGCCAACGGAACTGAAGAGCTGCCTTGCATGTGGTGCACGGGAACCTTCCATGCACACACCATCCAGCGAATAGCGCAAACGCCGGATAATCATGCGTCGAGTACATGTACCACACATGCATTTTGAAATTTGTTTTGGTAGCCGCGTCGTAGGTCTTGATCCCATTATCCCAGGCTTCTTGTAACTCATCCTTAAGCGGCTGCATGTACACATTCATATTCTTCCCCGGATAGTTCGGCCCTGGAATTATCAACGTCAGGAAAATGTTCTTTCTTTTCACAATCTCTCCGGGTGGGAAATTTAGTGGAATGACAAATACAGGCCAACAACTGTATTGTGCTGCCGACATACCATACACATTGAACCCATCCGTGCTGATGGCAACTCTAGGTTGTCTTGGATCTTCCGATTTATCCTTATGTAATGCATCGAAGTGCCTCCACGCAAAACCATCTGAAGTGTGTACCGGCATCTTGTTCCCATCCGCATCTAGTTCGGTTCTTTTGCCCAATTTGTGCCATGTCATCTGTCTGGCCGTCTCTTCGACCATGAAAAGACGTTGAAGTCTTGGTACGATTGGCAGATACCGAAGAACACTAATGGGGATTTTGGTCTAATTCTTCTCACCCATGCCATTGTCTACCACAATATACCTGGAAGAATTGCAAATGGGGCAATAGTTCAAGGACGCATACTCAAGCCTAAATAAGGCACATCCATTCTCACAGGCATGTATCTTCTCATAGGGCATCTTAAGTACACGGAGAATTTTCTCTGACTGGTATAGGTTTGCAGGCAGTACATGGCCTTTGGGTAGAAAGCGTCCAAATATCGTCATCATCGCGTCGTAGCATTCTATGCCTAGGTTGAATTGAGCCTTCAGAGCCATTACTTGCACGATGGCATCCAGCTGACAAAGCTTAGTCTGCTCGTGGAGATGACGTTTTGAAGACTCCAACATTTCATAGAAGGCCTTTCCAGATTCCTCCATCTCATCGTCCGAATCCCGAGCATCATCAAAGTCTTGCACCATGTCTTCAATCCCGGTACCATGCTCGTCCGTGCGACGAAGAATCACCTCAGCTCTGGCACGTTGGTCAGACTCACCATGAAAAGTCCACACCGTATAATTAGGGGTAAAACCCCACTTCTGCAGGTGTTTACCCATTTCAAACTCTGTCTGCTTTTTCCAGTTGTCGCAGTTGGGATAGGGGCACCATGTTTTTTGCTGGCCATTTGCAAATGCGGCTCTCACGAACCCCCTGGTTTTTGTTAACCATTCATGGGTCATGTCTTTCTGACTAGGGTGACCAGTCTACATCCAAGCACGATCACTCATGTTGCCTAGCTACCTATGGGGGCACAAGAAATAAATATATAATTCATCATCTATATTCATACGCTAATCAAGTTTGTCAGTTTTATTACGTCCATGCAACCTACACGCTAATAGGTAAAGATAGGTCCTAATCCCACCTGAGTATGTGTAGATTGGGTCCGTTTTCCCATGCTCTGCTCCAGATGCGACGCAGAATTTCGGCAGCACCTCCCCGCTGTTCTCCTCATACACGTCTCGGCAATAAGCAGAGAGGATGTGTACCCGGAGAACGACAGGGGAGGCACTGACGAAATTCCGCATCGGATCCGGAGCACAGCATACGGGAAAACAAAGCCAATCTACAATATTGGGGCTGTCCATGGATAATGTTGGACAATTCGAAAGGATGGCGGTTATAAATATGCAAAGAAATGCATATTTATAGATGTCGCCCTTTCGAACGGGAGACGCATACTGGTCACGCATACTCATGATTGAAGAAACCTATAGCTAGCAAGTTTCATCGACACGAAGACCGGGACAAAGCAAATTAAGGGGTAGGAGGAGAAGTCATTTGTGCTCACCAACAAACGCAAGGGCGGAGCTCGTCCAACGCACGTGGAGTTTGTCGAAAAACTGCACATTGAAATTCACACGATCAACACAAATACGATGTTTTTATAATTAACATAATCGGAAAATATGTGGCCTAACTCATAATTTACAAAACTATGACCCCCGTCGGCTTAGTGGCGTCGATGGTCGGTGGTGTCGGGTGTCGGTCGCGTCGATGGTCGGTGGTGTCGGGTGTCGGTGGTGTCGGGGGTCGGGGGTTAGTTGTGTCGGTGATCGGGGGTTAGTGTTGTCGGGGGTCGAGGGTCACTGGCATCAGGAGTTGGGGTCTTTTCGGTCAACAAGAGGCCGAAGAGTTGTCGGGGGTCGGGGTTGGGGGTCAGGGGTAGGGTGTCGGGGGTCGAAGGTCAGTGGCGTCGTGGGTCGGGGGGCGAGGGTCAGTGGCGTCAGGAGTCGAGGGTCAGTGGGATCGGGTGTCGGGGGTTGGGGGTCGAGGGTCGGTGGCGTCTGGAGTCGAGGTTCAATGGCGTCGGGCATCGGGGGTCGGCGGTTAGTGGAGTCGGGGGTTGGGAGTCGGGGGTCGGGGGTCAACGGTCAGTGGTGTCGGGCATTGGGGGTTGGGAGTTGGGTGTCAGTGGCGTCGGAGGTCGGGGGTCGATGGTCAGGGGTTGGTGGCGTCGGTCGTCGTGGATCGGGGGTCGGGGTCCTCTTCTTTCTTCTTCTCCTCTCTCCTCTTTTTCTTCTTCTTCTTCTTCTTCTTGATCATCTTATTATTCTTCTTCTTCTTCTTTTTTCTCCTCCTCCTCCTCCTCCTCCCCCTCTTCTTCTTTCTTCTTCTTTCTTTTATCTTTCTCCTCCTCTCCTCTTTCTTCTTCTTCTTCTTCTTCTTCTTCTTCTTCTTCTTTTTTTTATCTTTCTCCTCCTCTCCTCTTTCTTCTTCTTCTTCTTTCTTCTTCTAGTTTATTGTTCTCTTATTTTCTTCTAAGTTTGACTAGATAAAGCATGTAGAGTAGGAGCATAACATACAATTCAGCGCAAACGTACATGTTTCTATTACAATAGAACCTCAAAAGGCTAAGATCTAAGAGGTGCAAATAAAACTACATCAATGCTTCATGCATGAGGTTTATGTCAACACCACCTATCTTCAGACCAAAAGCTTAACATGCAACTTCTGTCAAAAATGCACATTTACTTCAAATGCAAATCTATCATTTCTTTTTTGGGGCCCATACCCTTCTTCATCTATCATTTCTTTTTTCTATCTATTTTTTTTTCTTTTCTATCTATTTTTTCTACTTAATAAACTAACTATCTAATTTAACATAAAAACAGAAGAAAAAAAAAACTAACTATCCAATTTAACAGAAAAAACGCAAAATAAACTAACTATCTAAATTAACTATCTAGTTTAAAAGAAAAAACAAGAAATAAAGGGAAAAAGAAAAAAAACCTTACGAGCTCCGGCAGTGGGCGGCCAGGGTGGAGGGCAGTGGGAGGAGGGGAGGGCGAGCTCCGGCCCTAGGCGGCGGGGAGGAGGTGCGGGGGGAGGAGGGGAGGGCGAGCTCCGGCCGCGCGGCGGTGGTGGGCCGGAGCGGCTCCGATGGTGGCGGCGGCGACACTAGGGTGGGCAGGGCGCGGGAAGGAGGGGCGCGTGGAGGACGGGCGCGGGGAGGAGTTGCGCGGGGAGGAGGGGAGGGCGAGCTCCGGTGGTGGTGGCGGTGGCGCTTGAGTGGGCAATGCGCGGGGAGGAGTTGCAATGGGGTGGGAAATGCGCGAGGAGGAGGGGCGCGAGTTGGCCGTTAGGGGAGCGGGGGGTGGGGGCTGGGCGCCGTTAGGGGGAGCTCCCCTTTGCCGTCTGCAAAGGCTAGGAGGCAGACGGCAAAGGGGTGGGGTGGGGTGGGGCGCGAGTTGGCCGTTATGGTGGCGCCCCTTTGCCGTCCGCGTGCTCTTTGCCGTCCCCCTGTAGGGCCTTTGCCATGCGTCAGCAGACGACAAAGAGGTGGCAGACGGCAAATAAAACCTTTGCCATCGGCAACCTCTTTGCCGTCCGCTTTGTACCAACTCACGGCAAAGAGCATCTTTGCCATGCGTCAGCACACGGCAAAGGCACGGCAGACGACAAATTTATCAGTTCCAGTAGTCTATACTTAAAAACAATTAGATGTACACATTTAACATATTCAAGTTTCATGGTCAACATTTTTTTAAACATATAGTTTTTAATGTTTAGTTTTACATCATGATCGTTTTTTAATACACACATTTAACATTGTATATTTTTTGTATACATCAGATTTTTTTATTACACATTTAACATTTTGAAATCCGTTCTTATCTTTTTAGAAGAAAGAAATCGAAACTCGCATTATTATTTTCTTAGTTTTGTTTTCCATACACACTACCCATTTGCTTGTATAATAATGAAAACATTTTTTCAAGAGAAGTTTAGCATTTCTTTAACGCATGATTAACATTTTTTTAAAATATGCATATATATTATTTTTTAATATAAATATTCATAGTTTTTCCGAAATAAAACAAAAAGAAAGAAAACCCGAGTCTAAGAAACCACACAAAAAAGGAGAGGAAGGCCCATGCTCGGCCGACCCAATTGGGGAGGTGTCAATAATGGAAGCGAGAAGGTAGAAGAAAGAGGAAGAAATGGGAGTCAAACCTGCGTCTCGTGGGTGGAAGAGCAAGCTTCTTACCACTGGGATGAGCATGTAAATGTGAAGAAATTGGGCAGCTTCCTATTGAACAAGGACAATCGGCTTTCTATAAAGAAAAAAACAAATCATTTTTGCCACTTATGGATGGCATTGGTTGGTAATTTGTGCCAAACTCTAGGGGTATTTTCTATGACGGACGACCAGAAGCTATATTTGCTTTATTATTACGTAATTATTTAATTTTGAGTGTTTGCTTTGTGATCTATCAATTGATGTAATTGAATTTTAGAGTTATATGATAAATATTATTTTGAGTTTGTTTGCTTTACCCTTATGCATTAAGCCTAGCATTGACAAGAATAAATAAAAGATCATATGCTAATCCCATGCGGAGTGACACTTCACATAAAAATAGTATATTTGATACACTTGTTGGTAGCTAACAAACATCGTATTAGTCATTGATGCACTTCATGAAAAAGTAATAACAAAAGAGAGGTATCACATATAAATATACCATCTTGGACATCTTTTATGATTGTGATCCCAATTAAATATTCTATGCATGATCAACTAGTTGACATTGGACAAGGAAGACAATGTAATGAGTTATGATTTCTTATATTCACACAGAAGTTATATTGTTATGGATCCTCTAACATGTGGTGCTTGCCCATAACCTTTTCTAGCCAAAACTTTGTACCAAGTAGAGATACTACTTGTGCATCCAAAATAGTCCACCATATCTACCTATGGATTGAATAAGATCCTTGAAGTAAGTTGTCATTGGTCTAAAAAGCAATCAAAATTGCTCCTAATTTTGTATGATATTTTATTCTAAGGGAAAATTAGCTTTTTACGAAATTGTCATGGAAAAGAAATTAAAGCGCTGCACCGCATAATAAAGTTTACTATCATAAGGGGCAGTATAAAGTTACGTCCCTTTCCATTAATAGCTTGCACATCCAAACAATAAGCACATGACAACCTCTATTCCATTCTTATGTTTTACTTTCATGTATTTACTTTTATGCGTGAGTCATTAATGTTCATCCCTATTGCATCCTTATTTATTCTCTACTTGGCAACCATCCTCTAGTGGGGAAAGATCTATGCATATATATCCAATTGGATGTAGGTGATCATGAGTTATATATTATTGTTGACATTATCCTCGAGATAAGTAGTTGGGTGGTGAAAACTATAAACCCCTATCTTCCTATGTGTCTGATTGATATTACTGTTTCACAATTATGCCCTGAGTGTTAGCAATCATAGAATACTAAATGATAGTTGAGTATGTGAACTTGCTAAGTAAAGGTGTGACATAGACTCTTTTTGAGAATATGATGGATTGCAATTGTTTTAATGACTAAGAACATAGTTTTTAGTTTTCACTAAGGTTTGTGGTTCATATTTTATCTTGTGAATAGTTTAACACTTGTTCATGAGAAGTTCTATGATGATAAATTGGTGCTATGGAAATGACCATGATGCATGCATGTCCTTATTTTATTTTTATTGACACCTCTCCCTATAAAGCATGTGGTCATGATTATCGAATTTGGCTTTCTCTTGAGGACAAGAGAGGTCTAAGCTTGGGGGAGTTGATACGTCAATTTTGCATAATGTTTTCTTATTGCTATTTATTTTGTTTTAAATCACTATTTCACTTTATGATGCAAACCTAATGCCCTTTCTTTATTATTTTACAAGGTTTATACAAAGAGGAAAATTATCAACAGGTGGAATTATGGGACGGAAAGTGCTTTAGAAGAGTTGGATATTTTTCTGGAACTCCAAATGACCTAAAAATTAATGTAAATTTATTTTGGAATATATTAAAATTATTGGAGAAAGAATCAACAAAGGGGGACCCACCAGGTGGTCATAATCCTGGTGGGCGCACCCTATCGCCAGGGCACACCCAAATAGCTTGTGGCCCCCCCTGGCAGCCCTCCCGAGTCCATCTTCTCATATATGGTGTCATTTACCCTAGATGTTTTTCATAAGATTACTTTCGGGACAAAGCGCCGCCCTCCCTAGGTGGAACCTGTGAAGGATCACTTTTTCTTTTCAACGGAGCAATTCCGTCGGGGAAACTTCCCTTTGGGAGGGGGAAATCAAAGCCATCGTCTTCACCAACACCATCTCATACCAAACCCTAGTTCATCTCTTGTCCCAAAACCTCATATTGGTACATGGGGGTTTCTATTAGTGTTCATTACACTTTGTAGTTAATGCTAGTTTGTTTACTTAGTGGAAGATTATACATTCAGCTACTTAAGCATATTCATTATACCTCTGACCTTGAACACGATGATGATTGTGAGTAGTTAATTTTGTTTTTGAGGACATGGGATAAATCTTGTTATAAGTAATGATCTGATGTTGTTATTAGTTCGATATTTTGATGATGTGTATGTTGCGCTTCTTTTAGCGGCGTCATGTGAACGTAGATTGCATGACACTTCACCATATTTGGGAAAAAGGGAAAGTATTAGGGAGTAATAAGTAGATAACGGGTTGCGAGAGTGGCAGAAACTTAAACCCAAGTTTATGCGTCATTCTATAAGGGGCTGATTTGGACCCATATGTTTCATGCTATGGTTAGATTTATCATAATTATTCTTTCGTATTTGCTGATGCTTGTGACAGGGGGTAATCATAAGAGGGTTATTTGTTCAAGTAAGAATAGACCCTAGCACCGGTCCACCCACATATCAAATTATATAAGTACCGTACCGAATCAACCAAACATGATGAACGTGACTAGACAACAATTCCCATGTATTATCCAGAACACTTTACATCAAATAAGAGAAATTTTAGGCTTGTACTTTGCTATAGAAAGGATTGTGCCACCTTTTTGCACCTTAGTTACAATTGTTACTTGTGGCTTGTTATGGGTTGCACTACTATCAAACTATTTGTCACTCCTACTCTCAGTGCCTGCAGGAATCACCTTGTTCAAAACAACTTGTCATTTCCTTGTGCTCCTGGTTTGATTCAACACTCTTACTCATATAAAGGACTACGGTTGATCCCCATACTTGTGAGTCATCAGACCCCCATCTCCAACAGCGTGTTTGAGTAGTATAATTTGTTCCTGGGGTAATAAGATGACTTTTGTGTGTTCTAGTACCGATTGTCTTGCTTGATATGATATCCTCTTTACATGTTTATGTTAGTAGTCTTCTTTTCGTTGGCTGAAGTCGACCATCCAATGTATGCCAATTTTGGATGGAAATTTATTACTGTTGGCGAACCATGTGGTTGCGAAGGTCAATGATGTGACATGCCTCATCTCCCTTCATAGAGGACCATTGCAGCTAGGGATAAAATGGAGAACACTTTGGATTCATCCACAGGAACCCTTTCCCCCTTATTCACTATTTGATACCGGAGCGGGGAAGAACGGTGGTGGCGTATGTGAAACGGGGCTTCCGTGTGCATGCACACATCTGTACTGGCTCAGCCCACAAGCAGAAATTGTAAAGTGGCTTAGTATTCATAGAAGCAACGTGTAGTGATGATTCTTAATACCTCGAGAATGACAATATTACTCAAGCATGACTCCTTTATTTTACCCGTTGTTCTATTTATGTTTTTACCTATACATAGTTGTTTAGTTAAAACCACCCTTATTATTGTTTTCGCTAGTGCTACTTGTGAGTTGAGTTGGGTTTTCCCTAAAGAGGAAGTGTGAGTCAATATATCAGAGATAAGTATTCCCTTAGTGAGAATTAAGGTTATCGAACCAGTAGGAGAATCAAGACAAACTCTCATCGTTGTCACCTACATAGACAAAACCAAACACTTGCACCCAACACAGGAAAGAGGGTTGTCAAGCCCTTGAACTCGTTACTTGCAATGATTAATTTTGATAGAGATAGATATATGAATAATCAAAAAGTAAAAAACAAATAATAAATTGCAGCAAGGTATTTTTAGGGTTCTAGTAAATATGATTAAGTATACCTGGGGGCCATATGTTTACTCGAACATAGCATACAATGGGTAAAGAAATTACTGTTAGGCAATTGACAGAACAGAGCATAGTTATGATGTTATTCACGACAATGATCATGTATATATGCATCACGTCCATAAACAAGTCAACCGAGACGAGCCTGCATCTACTATAAATACTCCACTTGGAGCCTGCATTAAGTTCATAACAAACAGGGTAATGCTTGGAGCAAGATGCATGATGTAGACAAAGTAAAGGCCAGCAATATGTTCGTATGCCGTCATCTTACTTGCATGGAAACAATACAATACTTGTCGTGTCCCCTTATGTCACTAGGGTATATAGCATCGTGAATTGAACCCATTACAATGCATCACTCTCACTGAATATAAATCAATCTAGTTGGCCAAAGAAACGGACATATCAGAGAGAAATATGAAGCTATAACGATCATGCATAATAAAATTCAGAAAATACTCAATTACTTTCAATGAATATTCTGATCATAAACCCACAATTCTTCGGATCCCAACAAACACACCGCAAAAGAGGATTACATCGGATAGATCACCATGAGAATCATGGTGAACATGGTAGTGAAGATCAAAGAGAGAGAAGAAGCCATCTAGGTAATTGGTATGGACCATTAGGTATGTGATGGACTACTCACAAGTCATCATGGAGGCAACAAGGTTGAAGTAGACGGCATCCGTAATTGACGACCCCTCCGATACAGAGGCTTGCGACAGCGTAAAAAGTGTTTCTTGTTTCTCTTGATTGTTTTCTGAATATTTGAGGATTTATAGAAGTCAAATTAGGTGAGGGATGTGTGCGAAGGGTCCACGAGCTTGGTGGGCGCGCTCTAACCCTCAGGGCGCACCCACCAGACTCATCGCAACGCCGTGTGGCTTCCTTACTCCCCCCGAAGCTTCGTGGGTCCGAATTGGTCTAGAAAATCACCAAAAAGTTTCATCGTGTTTGGACTCCATTTGTTATTGATTTTCTGAAAAAGTGAAAAACATGCAGAAGACAGGAACTGACACTAAGCACTAGGTTAATAGGTTTGTGGCACCCCGGCTCAGAGGAAACGGGAACACCCTGTATTCCAGCCCAAGGACAAGTCTTCTGGAATATAGAACCGTTGGCACAGAACAAATCAGCTCTTTATTACTATAGAAAAAATTACAAGGATACATGGATTCCATCGCCTTGGCGATACTACACCTGCCTACGGTAAATCCTACGCTAGGAGCGGAATAACGACCGATGTGATGAACTCCACTCCGCAGGAACTCTCGCTGGAACGCGCATCCTAGATCGCAACTCGGAATCCTCGGCTTGAAAATAATCAAGGCATGACCTGCAAACTGGCATGACAAGCCAGGTGAGTACTGTGAATGTACTCGCAAGCTCACAACAAACATTAGCATTAAGGCAAGACAACATCATAGCAATCACGATTAAGTAAAGATTGATTGTTGCTAACGGTTAGCTAAAAATAACTATACCGGGCTACTCTTCCGTACTCGGGTGATACCCACTCATGTGATCTTACCAAGATCGTTTAGCGAGTATCCTGAAGGCGGATACCAAGACTTATCATCGGCACGATGCCCAACTGTTATCATACTCAGACGAGTTCTTCCATCATTACTATCATAGTTAAGGTTGACCACCTACTGAGGTCTGGTCGGGCTGTCCAATACCGTGGACTCGGCTATTCGAATAGGTTTGACACTCTGCAGCGGTTGCGCACTTTACCCACACTATGGAGCTCTGACCTCGTGATCCCATTCGGGTGGACCAGCATTGCTCCAACGAAACTTGTTTGACCCGTGATTCTTTCATTGTACCACCGGCAATCATCCTCCGTCGGAGTCTTGCCTTGGGTGGCCCTGTGTCCTCATGACACCTGCCACCGTCGTGGCCAAACTAAACTGTCCCAACCGGGGACGCCGGCACAATACTCAACTGGCTCACAGGGTTATCACCGCCTACCGGGCCAAGGTAGCATGCGTGCATAACCCACCGTCTTTGGAGGTACCGGTGAAAGAGCACGCAATCAGACCAAGTCAAGGCCGTCCCATATCGGCAAATGTGGTTGCACTGATGAGCCCGGACAGGTGACTCCGATCAACCAACTAGGTATCTTATCCCGAATAATATCTCTGTTATAGATGACGCTCCGACGTCACAGTAATCTGGTAAATAGTGAGCTCAAGCCACTACTGTTGATCCATATTCACAAACTAATCATAGACAATAATCTCAACATCATGTCATCTACTAGTGCGTAAGACAATAATCACTAACGATCTTGTACTCATCTCAGTAATCATCCATTCAACAGTGCATACTCACATTCCAAACTACACGCATATATATTTGTGATTAAAATAGTTAACCGAGCTATGGTATTGAAGTGCGATTAAGCAAATGAGAGTTGTGGCTTGCCTGGGATGATGGAACCACCGGGAAGAAGTGCGAGAAGCTCGCGGAAGGAAATGCCGGAAACAGTTCTCTCTCGAAGGAGGGGCTCTTTACTGCAAGGGCAACATGGTCATTTCCATCGTGTGTTCACATGGTGGAAATGATACCATCTTGTCAGGCTCGACAAGACGAAGACGTGGGCTTTGGAATCACTGGAATCGGAGTTACGGGTAAAAAGATATGAGGGTTTTGGTGCTAGGGACTATTCTGCAATAAAGCTATTTACATCTGGGTCCGTGGGCAGAACGGCTGGTCGCGCACTTTGAGGAAATGCGTTTCCCAGAAGGGAAGGCGTATTACATGCCGAGGCGCCTCCACTTAACCGACGTGTCGGCCTCCAGTTGCCGACAGGTGGGTCCCGACCCCACTTGTCTGTTCTTCTCTCTCCTCCTTCCATCTTTTTGCTCCTCCCCCCACCTCTTCCCGGCGCAGCACCAGAGGCCTTCGGCTCCGGTGGCCGATGGAGCTCCGGTGAGCGAGGAGTCCAGACGAGGGCAGGGATGGATTTGCAGTGGCTCGCCGCCTCCACTGGTGGGCTTTCCGCAGCCTCGGGGCGGCCGGTGGTGACCCTGAGGTGGCGGCAGATTCGTGGCGGCTCAGCCAAATTGGCGCGACGGGAGTAGCCGTAGCTTGACCGCGTGAGATGGGGTGGAGGAGAGGAGCTGTAGGTGCTCGGGGATGCCGAGGAAAGCTCGAGGCTGCAACTTTTATAGCCGGTCTACCGGAGCGGATAGGAACGGCCACCGCGGCATTCTTAGACACGCACTGGCACTCTGGTGAGGTGTCAAGCGCTCGGTGGTGCCGACCTGACACTCAACAGAGGGATGCGACGGCTCGGGGAGGAAGAAGACAAGAGAGGGAGGAAGATGACGCCCACGGATGGGACAGTGCCGCAACGGCGACTACCATGGCGTGGGGAGGGGGAAATAGGAGAGGGAGAGGGCTCCAGGAGGAAGGGGACGACGAGGGGAGGCTGTTGGACACGACGAGACGCGCGGAAACGGCAATCAAAGGAGGGGCCAGAGCTAGCAAACACGCAGCTCGCGTCCATGGCATGCAAGGGCGGTGGTCACCGCGTGAACTCGGCAATGCCACGCGTCTGAGTGCCCAAAACATGTCTGGAGTGAAGTCCCTTCAAGGAAAAGCTCCCTAGAGGTGATGGTTCAAAGCAATGAACTGTGGCTAGATGGGAGTGATCACCTGAAGTTTCCTGCAACAAGCTTGGGCACCTCAGTGTCATCAGCAGGAAGGAGATAAGAGAAAAATACCATGTCTGGGATATTTAGGGTAGGAAGGACTACAATCTTGTGAAATTTGAGAAGAGGAGGATCAAGATTTAAAATAGTTGCTTTGTAACTAACTAATCTGGTCCAGAACAAGGATTTTGATGTGGCACTCACATACCTTCTTGGATGGAGTTGAAACTTGGAGAAGATGAATAGTCAAGGGTTATGAAGATGTTGTATAAATTTCATGCCATCTTGATAAGCCAAAGTGGCACTTCCTTCACACAGTATCCCACTGGACAGAAACTTAGAATAATTACTCGGATTAATTGTCTAGATAAAATGAGGTCAAAATTGGTTTAACAAGGTTTTATAGTTAGGTGAATGTCTTGGGAAATTTTCAGAATTTATGGAGCAACATAAAATATAGTTGCTTCACAAGCTAAACTAATGACCATAGACAAAGATTTGATGCTATGGTCACATGGTTGAAGAAGTGATGCTCAAATTTGGTGGAGTGGCATAATTGGAGCATATTGAGATGATGGTAAAATTTCAACTCATTTGAACACTCCTAGCTAGCACTTGCTTCACAAAGCTTTCTCTGGATCAGAAACTTTGGAAATTTGCCAGGAAATATTTACTATCTAAATTGAGTTGAATTTTGGCATGAGGCAATGGTATGGCTAGGAAAGAGTGCCCACAAATGTTGAGAGCAATCAAGCAAATAAAAAGGGTACTTGCTTCACAACTTGATAGATAGGGCAGAATCAGAAAAGGAATTTTTGGAAAATATTTTTGAACATGGAAAGGAAATATTTTTGAACATGGAAACGCAGCTACGAGAGTTATAACAAGTCAAGTACACCCTACACATGCAGTTCTAATAGTATACCACCGGAAAGTAAACATGCAAGTGTAAATAGAGGAGTAAGGTAGGGAGATCAAATGCATGAGGTTGACATGACGATTTTTGACATGGTTCCGATAGGTGGCTCTATTGTACGTCCATGTTAGTGGAGACTTCAACCCATGAAGGGTAACGGCCGCGAGAGTGCACGGTTGTCTCCACCCACGGAGGGTCCACAAAGAAGAGGCTTTGTCCATCCCACCACAGCTTCCGTCCACGGAGGACTAGCCTTACTCACGGTAGATCTTCACAAAGTAAGCGATCTCCTTGACCTTTGAAACATCTTGGTTCAACTCCACAACATGAAGTAGGAGGCTCCCAAGCGAAACCTAATCAATCTAGGAGGCACCACCCTCCAAAAGGTAATAGATGGGGTAGATCAATGAACTCCTTGCTCTTGTGCTTCTAAAGATAGTCTCCTCAACACAAATCACTCTCTCACAGAATATGCAAGGGTAGGAGAGGTTGATTTTGGGGAAAGCAGTTTGGGGAGGCTAGAGATCAAGTTTCAAATGATTGGATTGGAATATCTTGGTCTCAACACACGAGTAGGTGATTCTCTCTCAGAAAATGGATCTGGAAATGAAGTGTGTGTCCTGAGTGCTTCTCCCACGAATGAGAGGTGTGTCCTGAGTATCCAATTGGCAAAAGATAAATCAAGAGCCAAATAAAAACAGTTGGATGTCCTCGAATGATCAAACACATGCAGACCAACATGCTCACACAATAAGAATGATAATAAAATGGTGAACATGCACAAACATCCTAGCAGCTATCAAGCACTTGGGCGATGAGAAAGTAATCTATATATGAGTATAATGACATAGAATCCAAGTAAGAATACTTGATCATATGTCATACTCATCGTTAAGCACAAGTGGGGTTTCCACTTTTACATAATCATTAATGTGTTCATAAGCATTCAAGTCTTAGAGTAAAGCTCCCCCTTGATATGACATCCCCACTAAGAGGGATCAACTAACCTTGGGTTTTGTCATAAAAGACTTCAAGTAGGTGAAGTAGTGGTGGATGCTTAATGTTGATGAAGATCATCTTGAGTTGGGAGAAATCCTTGTTGTTTTCATACTCCTTTCACCTACATGGGTTAGTCCCAAAGCAAAATATCTATGGACATGGAGTGAAGCACACATGGGATAATGTCCAAAGATGCACTAATTACCTTGTTCCTTGCTTACCTTTGAGGGAATGTGTGAGTCCTTGAACTAATGCCTATGGTTGAGGTTGATTACATATAGTTCTTGCCAAAATGAATAAGAGTGAATTTCATTGGCAGACTCACCTTTTGGGAATCCACACCAAATTGACGGGAATCTTTTGAGTTGTGGTAGCACTTGTTGAGGTAGAGCTATTAGTATCCTTGGTAACCCACTTGACTTTGGCTTGGGTTCTTCTTCAAAGAGGTCAATTCCATCTTGAAGCTTTCCCTTGCCTTTGTGGTATTGTGGTAGAAGGCCATCTTGTGAGCTCGTTCCATCGAAAGGAGTGGAATCATAGTTCTTGGGGAACAAACTTGCGAGTGGGATATGGACCTTCTTCCCAAACATCTTCGTTGACGTTGAAGTAGCCAACACCTTGTTTCCTATGATGTCCTCCTTGCTTGCGCACAATTTCGTCAAATTGCTTACTTTTGGGGAGACTCTTGAAGACAACTCTCTCTATAATCCCTTTCAATAGATCATTTTCTTGCTCAAGTGTAACTTGGCTAAGAGAATCGTTAGTGGAATCAATAGAGTTACTAGCAACAACATTATTGGATTTAGCTTTAGTATTGTTGTTAATGGATGAAGGATCCTTCTTGCCTTTGTTACTAATGTTCCTAGGTTTAACTTGTGGAACAAAGTCAGACAAGAGTAAACATTTGGCTAGATAAGAAGAACTCTTCTTCCGAAGATCATCATTGATTGCTTTTAAGAACTCATGCTCTTTCTCCAAGTTGAGCTTCTCGAAGTGTAGCTTCTCATGGGTTCTGCAAGCTCCCTATGATCTTCTAGAGTAGTCTCATGAGCTAACTTGAGAGTTTTTAATTATTGAGTTAGTCGTTCAATTTCTTTGTTATCATCATCATTCGATTTCTCTTGACTAGCATGATAAATAGCAAGTTCATTTTCACTGCATTCACTAGTTTTATGTAGAAGCAAGTCATCTTCTCCTAACAAGTCATCCTCATCACTATTGAAATCAAGATACTCAGGATGTGATACCTTGGGGCCTTTAGCCATGAAGCACTTTCCGACTACCTCATTTGCTGAATCAAATAAGTCGTAGGAGTTGGTGGAAACAAGCGCAATCCCAGCAACACCTTCATCTTGACTATAGTCGGAGTTGGAGTTATAGCTTCTCTCGCAGTGGTGATCAGACTCGAATCCAGACACCCATTCACCAACATGAGCTTGATGTCTTCTTCTTGAACTGCTCTTGGTGTATTTGTCCTTCTTCTCCGATTCCTTGCCTCTCCGTGAGTGTCTTTGTTCATAGTGATCTTCTCTACTCCTTCTCTCTCTACGAGGTGACTCATCTCTTGAGCTTCGTCTTCCAGGTGACTCTTCTCTTATTTTGTAGGGATCCAAGTACTCATTTGAGTAGTGTCCGGGCTTCCCACAATTGTAGCAGTTTCGATCATGACTGGACGAATGCTTCTCATCATGTCTTGACCTTGAGCTTCTATCTTTGCCTCTACTCTTGTAGAACTTGTTGAATTTTCTGACCATGAGGCTTATCTCTTCATCAGTGACAAGATTGTCTTTTGAAGTAGAGCGAGCATCACATGAAGCTTTATAAGCACCGCTTGTCTTGTTGTGCAGCTAATCTTTTATCCTTGAGTGACATCTCATGAGCAACAATCCAACCAATGACTTCAGTTGCCTTGAGATCTTTGTAATTTGGCATCATTAGGATCAATGTGCACACTGTGTCATACTTTCCATCAAGATCTCTAAGTATCTTCTTGATGATGAATTTGTCGGTCATCTCTTTGCTTCCTAAGCCGATAATTTCATTGGTGATGAGGGCTAGCCTAGATTACATTTCAGCGAATCCTTCACCATCCTTCATCTTGAACTTGTCAAGCTGACTTTGAAGCACATCCAACTTAGATTCTCTGACAGAATCAGTACCTTCATGCATATTGACAAAAGTATCCTAAATTTCTTTTGCATTCTCAAGACAACAGATTTTGTTGAATTCTTTGGGGCAAAGGAAGTTAAATATGATATTGCAGTCTTGAGCATTAAGTTGCAACATGTTTAGTTCATCAGTTGTCGGATCACGATCTGGTTCATGCCCATCTCCAAAGAAGTTACCTTGCACACCAACACGAATAACAGCCCAAACATGAGGATTAAAGCCAAGTATATGCATTTTCATTTTATGCTTCCAACTAGCAAAATTAGTGCCATTGAAGTAAGGACCTCTACGATGATAATTTCCTTCACTAGATGCCATACTCTCCTAGGTTGCTAAACCAATGAAATGGAGACCAAAGCTCTGATACCACTTGTAGGATCAAAAGTATGTCTAGAGGGGGGGGGGGTGATTAGACTACTTGACAAGATAATTTTTGCCTTTTCCCAATTTTACTTGCGAGGTAGCTAGGACAGTTATAACAAGTCAAGTGCACCCTACACATGTAGTTCTAATAGTGTAGCAACGGAAAGTAAACATGCCAGTGTAAATAGAGGAGTAACGTAGGGACATCAAACACAGGAGGTTGACACAACGGTTTTTGGCATGATTCCGATAGGTGGCTCTATCAAACGTCCATGTTAGTGGAGACTTCAACCAATGGAGGGCAACGACTGCGGGAGTGCATAGAGGGCTCCACCAACAGAGGGTCCACAAAGAAGTGGCCTTGTCTATCCCACCACGACTTCTGTCCACGGAGGACTAGCCTTACTCATGGTAGATCTTCATGAAGTAGGCGATCTCCTTGCCCTTACAAACATCTTTGTTCAACTCCACAACACGAAGTAGGAGGCTCCCAAGAGACACCTAACCAATCTAGGAGGCACCACTTTCCAAAAGGTAATAGATGGGGTAGATTAGTGAACTCCTTGCTCTTGTGCTTCTAAAGATAGTCTCCGCAACAGAAATCACTCTCTCACAGAATATGCATGAGTAGGAGAGGTTGATTTGGTGGGGAGCAGTTTGGGGAGGCTAGAGATCAAGTTTCAAATGATTGGATTGGAATATCTTGGTCTCAACACATGAGTAGGTGGTGCTCTATCAGAAAGTGGATCTGGAAATGAAGTGTGTGTTCTGAGTGCTTCTCCCACAAATGAGAGGTGGGTGAAGGGGTATATATAGGCAACAGCAAAAATCCAACCGTTACACACAAAAGAGTAAACTCGGTGACACCGAAGTTGGAAACTTGGTGGTACCGACTAGCACTAAAGGTGTGAACTTTTGAATCTCGGTGAGGCCGATATATGTATCTCGGTGGCATGAACATGCGACTAACGGTCAGATGTCAAAACTCGGTGGCACCGATACTCAAACTCGAAAATTCTGATTTGTGTATCTTGGCAACAAAACCCAAACTCGGTAGCATCGATGCATTTTCGGTTGCACTGATTTTGGTGGGAATGGATAGGGTTCTGTATGAGGTTCAAACTCGGTGGGTCTGATGTGGAAATGTTGTTGACACCGAATTTGTGAATGTGGAAGTTGACAGAGTGGATATGTGGGAAAAATGACTGAGTGTTTTGGTGGCTAACTTTGAGCATTTGAGCAATCAGTTCATTTTACTACCTCACCCCCATTTAATAGTATTGGCTTTCCTTTGGACTCAGAAAGTGATTTCGCATAAATATAAAATGAAGAGTCTTCTAGCTTGAAGCTTGAGCCAATATTATTCCTTTGTTGTATCAAGGGGCATCTCAAAAAAACCTTAAGCCATAGCATCGTTTGAACTTCTCTGAAATATACTTGGAAAACACATTATTCCAATGATGCATGTGTTGTGATCAATTATCAAAACCACCCTAGGGAGCAATTGTGCTTTGAGATGCACTAGAGCTATAAGTGTATGAAATCTCAAATGAAACTAAGTGGGCATGCATCCAACTTGCTTTCCAATGAAGACCTCAGGCATTTGAGGAAGCCTGTCATTGGAATATACAAGGCAATTTTAATAATGAAAAAAGCCCACTAGTATATGAAAGTGAGACTTTATATATGAAGAACATGATGCTAGTTTGAAGCACAAGTGTGGTAAAAAGATAGTAACGTTGCCCCTTCTCTCTTTGTCTCTCATGTTTTTCATGGTGGGCACTTTTTCGCCTCCTCCATTTCTATTTTTTATTTTCATCTGGAGTCTCATTTCGACTTGTGGGGGAGTGTAACGACTAAGATGCGGTCCTTTCCGATCTGGGGATCGAGGCCCCGAATTGAAAGGAGCGCATCTAAGCGTCTCGCAAACAAGGTATCATAGCACATACATAATATCAACAGAATGACAATAAGGGATTCAATTGCCATCTCATAACTATATATCAGAGTACATCACGCATACAATCAAGGTAGTTCCGCTACGGACTACAAAAGAAGGGAATGGCTATGCTACCCTGCCTGCTGGCCCACGATCACGACCACGCCTCAATCTTCTGGATAGTTCACGTACATGCGGTCGTTCTCCTCATCATACTGCCACGCCAGCTGCGTGCCGTCGGGATCACCTGTCTCGGGGGTACCTGAACCTGTTGGTGTTGTGAAGGAATCTGTGAGCCACGGGGAATCAGCAATCTATGACCTCGATGCCACAACTAGTCAAGTTATTAGGTTGGATAGGTGCAGTATTTAGGTTGCATCATCCTAAGCTTAACATGGTGGTTACTTACGTAGAGCATATATGAAGGTGGTCTATACTAGCGGTCGATGCTAGATAATCACTAAGTGACCCTCAACACCTGCAGGGGTGCTCCAACTAGTCCATCACAAACGTACACGGGCCGCAAAGTAATCCTCTATCACGAATCTCGTGATCTCGGCGGATTCCTTAGAGGAAAACCTCAACTCTAGGGAGAACCAATGCTTCACTGGGATTCCTATATGCAAGATATATTGCTAAGGTAAGAAAAGACTAGCAGGACCTCCCGACGTGTCGACGACCCTGATAAGAGCCGCGTATCTCAGTCTCAGGACACGACGGATGGAAAAGCCTATAGGAACCAAACCTCAAGTTTCCTTGTGGTGGCCCCCGCAGTCTGCCCATTTTGGACCAACACTCATGAGGAGCACTGGCCCGGGTTGTTGATTAAAGATCCTCGGGGTGATCATTCCCTATGCAGATTATTATTAAGTGATTAGCAACTAACACCAATGTTGGGTCCTGCTGGACAAGTCTTTACACTACGCGATTTATCGAGGGGGTCCCCATGACAACCCCGAACGTGTTAGGCGTGATCAATATGGAATCAAACACCGGTAGCCGGTAGCTATGGCGGAAATAACGGAACATAGCACCCGGCAAAAGGCTAGGCCTTCCGTCATTTACCAAGTATATAGGTGCATTAATTAAATAACAGAATTAAGATAATGATATCAAGCTCATGTTTTCACATGAGGCAAAGCACCTACATCTAGCAACGCTAACATTAGTAGCTGAGCTAGACTAATATCAGAATATCACACAAATGGAATTAAACACAGAAAGTTACAAGGCTCCAAACTTGCCCAAAAATATCAGATTTCAGGGACTTAGTGAAAATTCCAGATTCTCACTTTCTGTCTATGCTCTAAAGCATTTTGACAGCAGCCAAAACAATATCTACAGGACTCCAAATGGAATGAAAATTTATAGGGAGCTAGAAAAACATATCAGCTTCAACTTTCTAGTTGAAAGCTAAGGCTAGATCACAACACATTGACCTGCACAACCTCATCTACAGGAGAATAAAATATAAACAGATTCTCAGACTTAGTGAAAATCTCAGACTTAGTGAAAATCTCAGATTTTCACTAATCTGGAATTTCAGCCACATGCCTACTTTGATTGAGCACAACTTTCACACATGGATTCCTAAACATGAAATGAAACCAACATGTGGTAGAGGGGGTCACCCTCTACTACCAGAACCAAGAACCAAACACATGGGCTAAGCACATCACATGGAACCAAGCTCTAAACATGGAACAAATCTAAAATATGTCATCTCCAGAAAATGTCCCAATGGCAAAACTAATCTCACCAATGGATTCCTGGGATGATTCTACCCCAAAAGCATATAAAATACATATGCACTTGCTTGGAACAAGTGAGCACAAACTAGAGAAGAAAAACTACATAGAATCACATCTTGTGAATAGTGCATCATCACATGTGCTATTCACTAGAATAAAACCTACACCAATCATATACACATGACCACAATATCTATGGGGGGTACATGAGGGGTAGAACTCATGCCTAGGTGCCTTGGCACATTACCACATCACCACATGAGACAAGCACAACATAGATGTAACCCCCTACACCAACAAAGAGAGTATGCACACCCTCACATATGGGCATGTGATGGTGCACACTCACACATGCACCACAAGCACCACTTGAATGAGTGCCATCACACACACACCATCTACACATGCTCACTAGTTAGGACACACTCACACACAAGATATGTGGTGAGGGGGAACCCTTCACACACATACACATGCTTGCACCAAAGGCGCAAACTACCACATGACAACAACGACTACCATGCACACACTCTAGTTACACCACAAAGGGCACAAACAAAACAGCCGACATCTCATCACCATCTCACATACACACACTGTCTACACATGCACATGAATCTACTAGAACACATACACCTTCATTAGAAGTAACTTGGAGCACAAGATATAGCACCACAAGCTGCACTTGAGAGGAGAAAAAATAAAATACCATATACTGTTGAAACATTATAGCATCACATCTAGCAAACACAAGAGAAAACAACAATAAGAAACAAAAATAAAAAGGGTGTGAGGGGGAATCAAACCCTGCATCTACTACTGAACATTCCTGCCTCATACCACTCTGCTACCCTGTTCTAGTTTAACAAAAGAGGGAAACAAAGGAGGTTAAGTCTGCCTGCTGATGCTACTACTATCAACCGAAGGAAAATATTGCAAAGGGGGGGGTGCACCACATGGGACTCAAACCCTGAACCTGTTGGTTACAATCACAGAGACAAACACCACTGCGCTATGCTACGATGACTGACAGAAGAAGGGACTTAACCAAGGTATACAACATTTCTCCGTGCCTGCCCTCCACAGAGGTGCGCCGGCGACTGGGAGGTCGCAGTGCCTCTCTGGCTACGCCGCTGTTGCACCACGAAGACATGAACTCGTTACTGCACGGTGCTAGCTCGCTCCAACATGCTACAACACGAGCTCTACTCAAATAACATACACGCACGCATCGAATACTGCTACTGCTCGGGACAGGGACTGCCCTGTGAATCCTACCGTCGGATCTGCTCGAGGGAGAGGGAAGGAAGGGGCCAGCTCACCTATGGAATAAGAGGGGGCGCTGATCTGAGGAAGAGGCGCTCTGGAGCCGAGCCGAAGGGGAAGAAGCGGAGTCGATGAAGACCCTGCTGTAGACCGAGGAAGAAGACGGAGTTCACCGGAGCCGCGGCGATGGCGAGCTCCTGGCCGTCGAGGAGGGCGTTCCACGGCCTCAGCGAGGTCGGGAATGGGGCGCGGGGAGCAACCCCTCGCTCCTGGATATGGCGGATGGCACGGATCTTCGACGAGAGAGGGTGTAGACACCGGCAGGCTGCTCTCTCTCTCTGCTCCTATCTAGATAGTCTTACCAGGAGCAGGAGAAGAGAGATGGGGAAGGAGATGGTGGCGGTGGCGGATGGGAGAGGGGAAAAACCTAGGAGAGGGGAGATGGGCATGGACGCCGAGATATTTAAGGGGGTTCCCCCGATGTTTGAGCTCACGGCGGCAGCGCGTTCTCTCTGGCCAGGCGGACGGAAAGGTGCAGAGGGGTTGGACGGCGTGAGGGAGACGAAGGCGGTTGCGCTGCGCTGGGCATAGCGCGCGGGGAGGAAGGAGTGCGCCGCCAGGGAGGGAGAGAGCCCACCTGAGCGCCACAAGAGGAAAAATAAGTCCTTGGGCCTTTTCTATTTACAGGAAAAGCCAGAGAAGACATAATGCACAGGAAAATCCACTAGGGATAAAAATACAACAAAAATACCCCTGACAATGGAAAAATACAACCTATTTGAATAAAATAACAGAGATGTATTTGGGGCAACTAAATATTTACAAAACAACATTATCATTGGCTGTTTTGTAACTAATTGCACCTTTTAAACTTGTTTTCAAAATAGCAAACATACCCCTCCATATCCAACACAAAATCTGCTAACTCATAGGCATTTTTAAAACAGGAAAGGAGGAAGAGTATCTTGAGCTTGGAATAAAAGAGAGAGGAAAGGGTTTTAAAACTTATGCAATCCCAAGGTTGATCCTACTAGCACAAGGCACACTTCACACAAGGTTCATATCTCACATCACCACATAAGATCACATGAAATCACATGACACAAAGCAACAACACCTAACATATGAAATGATATGATATGCATGCAAGCAAGTGAAGAAATAATAAGGAGACAACACATGAAATCACATGCATAGGTAACTCTAATGCCATTGACAAGGTGGACCCACATGGGAACGTTCCAAAAGGGGAAGGTTACACACTTGGGGCATTACAAACTCTCCCACACTACAAAAAGTTCTCGCCCCGAGATCTACGCTTGAAAGAACTCCGGAAATTCAGAACGGAGGTGATCCTCGCGTTCCCATGTAGCCTCTTTATCGGAATGGTGTGACCACTGCACTTTGAGAAATTTGACAGTCTTGTTGCGGGTCTTGCGCTTAGTCGCCTCGAGAACTGCAACTGGATGCTCACGATAAGAAAGGTCAGGCTGAAGGTCGATGTCTTGAAGATGAACAGTGCACTCGGGGGTCTTGAAGCACCTCCGAAGCTAAGAAACATGGAACACATCATGCACATTTGCAAAGTTTGACGGAAGCTCGAGCTGGTACGCAAGGTCGCCTCTCTTGCCAACCATTCTGAACGGACCAATGAAACGAGGCGCAAGCTTGCCTTTGATGCCAAAGTGCTGCATACCCTTCATAGGCGACACCTTGAGATAGACGAAGTCATCAAGCTCATAGGACATGTCACGGTGCTTGCTATCATAATAGCTCTCTGACGGGACTGAGCTGCTCTGAGGTTGTCGCGAATGACTCGACACATCTCCTCAGCTTCTTCTATCAAATCATTCCAAAGGATCTGACGCTCGCCGGTCTTGAACCAGTTGAGCGGGGTACGACACCTGCCATAGAGAATTTCAAACGGAGCCTTGCCAGAACTAGCTTGATAACTGTTGTTATATGAGAACTCCGCAAAAGGCAGACAATACTCCCACTTCATGCCAAAAGAGATAACATAGGATCTCAGCATATCCTCAAGAACTTGATTGACTCTCTCCACTTGACCACTAATCTGAGGATGGAACGCTGTGCTGAAGCGGATCTTTGTGCCCATAGCAGACTGAAAGGAGTCCCAGAACTTGGAAGTGAATATACTACCGCGATCCAAAGAGATCATCATGGGCACACTGTGCAAGGACACGATCCTAGAAGTGTACAACTCTGCAAGTTGCGCTGCTGAAATGGATTCCTTGACTGGAAGAAAATGAGCCACTTTACTCAACTTGTCGATGACGACGAAGATGGCATCATTACCCTTCTTGGACTTCAGAAACCCGGTGACGAAATCCATTCAATGTGATCGAACTTCCACTCGGGAATCGACAATGGATGCAAAAGACCTACTGGACATTGATGCTCTGCTTTCACCCTTCGACATACATCACATTCATTTACGAACTGAGCAATCTCACGCTTCATACGAGTCCACCAGAAGGTCTGTTTCAAGTCATGGTACATCTTGGAGCTTCCAGGATGAATAGAGAGTAGAGAGTTATGAGATTCTTCCACGATTACCTTTCTGAGATCACCTTTCGGGACGACAAGGCAATCCTCGAAGAACAACGTGTCTATGGCATCAACAGTGAAGCACTTATACTTAGGAAGACTCTTTGCCACGCCAATCTTGACTTTCTTCACCATAGCGTCAAGAAGTTGTGCTGCTCGGACCTGATCTTCCAAGGTAGGAGAGATCTGAAGGTTTGCAAGAAATCCCTGAGGTACTAGCTGAAGGTTGATCTTCCTGAAAGACTCACAAAGACCAAGCTGGAGAGGTTGCAGAATCAGACTGTTGCAGTACGCTTTCCTGCTCAATGCATCCGCCACGACATTAGCTTTCCCTGGCGTGTAATCAACACTCGGATTAAAATCCTGGAGCATTTCCACCCAACGTGTTTACCGAAGATTCAGGTTAGGCTGAGTGAAGATGTACTTGAGACTCTTGTGATCGGTGAAAATTCAACCTTACATGCCAACAAGAGGTGTCTCCAAGTCATGAGAGCGTGTACCACAGCTGCTAGCTCAAGATCATGCACATGATAGTTCTTCTCCGCTGGCTTCAACTGCCTAGAGGTATAAGCAACCACTTTCTTTTCTTGCATCCGGACTGCACCAAGACCCTTGAGAGAAGCGTCGCAGAAGACCTGGTAAGGCTTGGAATCATCCGGAGGAACCAAGACTGGAGTGGAGGTAAGCTTCTCTTTGAGTGTGTCGAAGGCCAACTAACACTCTGGAGACCAAGCATACTTAACACCCTTCTGAAGAAGACTTGAGAGCAGCTTGGCGATCTTGGAGAAGTTCTCAATGAACCTTCTGCAATAGCTAGCAAGCCTGAGAAAGCTTCGAAGCTGCGTCACATTCTGCGGAGGCTCCCATTCAACAATGGCCTGAACTTTGCACGGATCAACTTTGATGCCCTCAGCAGAGATAGTCTTCTTTCAGCCAGAACTCACACTTGGAAAACTTGGCATACATCTTGTACTCTCTCAGCTTATCAAGCACCAATCTGAGATGTTCTTCATGTTCTTCCTCAGTTTCAGAAAAGACCAGAATGTCGTCGAGGTAGAGCAAGACAAAGTCATTCTTGAACGGAGAGAATATGTAGTTCATCAATCGACACAATGTCAGAGGAGCATTTACCAGACCAAAAGACATGACCGTATACTCATAAGAGCCAAAACTAGTCCTGAAGGTAGTCTTCGGAATATCTTCCTCGCGAATACGAATTTGATGATAGCCCATCCTGAGATCAAGCTTGAAGAAGACCTTAGTACCTTTCAACTGTTCGAACAACTCAGTTATGTTCGGAAGTGGATATTTGTTCTCGATAGTCTTCTTGTTCAATGGACGGTAATCGACACACAGCCGGTCTGTGCCATCCTTCTTCTTGACAAACAGAACTCCACAGCCCCACGGAGACGAGCTCGGTCTGATCAGACCCAAACGCTCCTGCTCATAGAGTTGCCTCTTAAGTTCCTTCAATTCTTCTGGACCCAACTTCTACGACCGTTTGCACACGGGCTCGGTGCCTCGCTCAAGCTCAATGACAAACTCAACTTCACGGTGCGGAGTCATGCCAGGCAGCTCTTAAGGAAACACATCTTCATATTTGCAGACCACTGGGACTTGCGAAATAGGATTAATCTCACCCTTTTCATTCAAAGAGAACAGACAGATTGTATCATCGCGCGCCGCAAATATAATCACATCCTCCGAAGAGTGGGTAAGCTTCACTTCTTTGGCTTCACAATCAATCAATGCCTTGTTCATGGCCAGCCAGTCCAAAGCAAGAATCAAGTCGATGTCATAATTGCCCAAGACAATAGGAGATGCCAGAAAAGCATAAGCGCCCATCTTGACAGAAATATGAGGAACAAACAAACTAGACCTCAAATGCTTTGCAGGAGAAACGACTGCCAATGGCTTAGACAACTCCTCCTGTCGCAGATTATGCTTGGAAGCAAATGGATATGACATAAAGCAATGCGAAGCACCAGAATCAAATAACACTTTAGCAGGAATATCATTGACAAGGAGGTTACCCATGATCACATCTGATGAGTTTTCTGCCTCAGCTGCATTCACCATGTTGACTCGAGCTGATCTGGGGTTGAACTTGACAAGAGCATTGCTTGGAGGTTTGC
This sequence comes from Hordeum vulgare subsp. vulgare, assembly GCF_904849725.1. Lineage (NCBI taxonomy): Eukaryota > Viridiplantae > Streptophyta > Magnoliopsida > Poales > Poaceae > Hordeum > Hordeum vulgare. Next base: position 260,184,390 of record NC_058521.1, read on the forward strand.
CTAGAGGACGAGGCGGCGGTCGGAGCTGAGAAGTACACTTGTTGGCATAGTGACCCTTCTGCCCACACTTGTGACAAGTCACCTCTGCTGGCTGCCAAAACTGAGACTGGGGAGGCCCTTGCTTCTGATGCTGGAATCTCTGCTAGAAGACAGGGTTGGGTGGGTGGGAAGAACCACGACCACCAGAGTGCTTGAACTACTGCGAGTGCCGAGGAGGAGGAGACACCCAAAAATTCTATTGCTTCTAAATCAACCGAGTAGAGGAAGAGCTGGAATCTCTGAAGCGCTTCTTAGAATTCTCCACCCTGAGCAAGGCTGCCTCTGCCCTGAGAGCTAAGTTGTAGAACTTGTCGAACTCCCTAGGATCGTGCTAAGCAAGAGCTAACTGCAAATCTTCTTTCAAGCCACCTCTGAACTGATAAATCTTGCTCTTTTGATCAGGGATATCCTGCAGCGCTTAACGGGCTAGCTCGTGGAACTCAACGTTGTACTTATACACAGAATTGCCACCCTACTTCAAATGCCTGAACTTCTCACGCATGTTCTCCACAAAGCTGGAAGGAATGTAGTGGGACCTGAAGTCACGGCAGAACTCATCCCAAGTGATCACTCTAGCGCCTCTGGAGTCCTTCAGCTGTTGCCACCAGATAGAAGCGTGCCCCTTCAACTGGAACATTGCAAACTTGACAGAATCCTCCGGACGAACATTGCTACACTCGAAATGCTTGTTCATATCACGGATCCAATCCTCTACATCAAATGGCTGGTCACAGGAAGTGAAAGTCTTTGGCTGATTCGACAGGAATTGACTCAGACTAGCAAACTGATTGCCACCATGGTGGAAATTGCCTTGCTGCTGATTAGCTCTCTCTTGCAACAGCTGTAGCAGCATCTGGGTGTTTGCATTAGTAGCAGCCATCACCGCTTGCCAGGCCTCTGCATGAGGAGGCGGCGGCGGTGGAGGATTCTCCGGAGGAAGAGGTGGTGGCAGCACATCCTCACGCCCTGGGTTCTGACGAGTTGGTGGAGCCATCCTGAAGACGGACAACACATTAGCCCACAGAATAAATTGAAGATATTGTTGAATCAAAATGACAGGAATATATGAACAGGAATATATCAATTGCATTCGAACAAAATAGTAAGAATGCTTCCTCAAAATGACGGTGGACAAAATTCGGATTAACACGACTACAAACAAGTATGAGCTAGAACTGCTCAGAACAAACATATGATCGAGATTTCATCCGATATCTTCGTGGATAAGATCGCACGGGCTCGAATTTACAGTAGCCATCCTGTGCAAGGTAGTGCACACGACATACGAAGTATCCCCGAGCCGTAGCAAACTACAAGGACTCTTTAAGACACAACGAGAACCATTGTAAGACGACCGTCAACAAACGCACCCACTGAACATCGAATCCCAACCTCCATCATGCATCTGTAGGAAGATAGTCCTATAAGATACTACTTGATATCCCACCTATGAATTCCCGAAATAACTGGTCATGCAATCTGGTACACGGATACAAGGAGTAATATCACACAACTCCTATACTAACCCGTCACCTGTATCACATCCGTCAACACACAACCAGCATCTCAGACGTTCATCTACAACAGACCCTCGTGATCACAACGATACCAAGTATGGCAGTACTCCCGAACAATCCACACCAGTACTCGGTACATCGGGGTTATCTCGCCACTACCAGTATTTAAGCAATAACGAACATCCTCCATTCTTAGATACTCAGAAATCTGAATGATGGCGATGTGCGCAAGAATCCCCTGGAGCTCAACTCCCCGGAAGAAATCAAGGCAGACAAGAGGCACCAAGACAGAACTCCGTCACATCGAAGTCATATAGATTTCACAAATACCCGCGTGATGCTAAAAAAATTTTGAGCGAGAAAAGGAGTAGAATTTAAGATTTCCTAAGTCGGGAACCTCACCAGAGCATAGAAGAGGAGAAAAAAGAATCCTACTATCCAATATAACTAAGACTCAACACATTTTACTAGACTCGACTCGGCCAAGTACGATCACACAAAGGCTCTTATGATCGTAAGGCTCTGATTACCAACTTGTAACGACTAAGATGCGGTCCTTTCCGATCTGGGGATCGAGGCCCCGAATTGGGAAGGAGCGCATCTAAGCATCTCTCAAACAAGGTATCATAGCACATACATAATATCAACAGAATGACAATAAGGGATTCAATTGCCATCTGTTAACTATATATCAGAGTACATCACGCATACAATCAAGGTAGTTCCGCTACGGACTACAAAAGAAGGGAATGGCTATGCTACCCTGCCTGCTGGCCCACGATCACGACCACGCCTCAATCTTCTGGATAGTTCATGTACATGCGGTCGTTCTCCTCATCATACTGCCACGCCAGCTGCGTGCCGTCGGGATCACCTGTCTCGGGGGTACCTGAACCTGTTGGTGTTGTGAAGGAATCTGTGAGCCACGGGGAATCAGCAATCTATGACCTCGATGCCACAACTAGTCAAGTTATTAGGTTGGATAGGTGCAGTATTTAGGTTGCATCATCCTAAGCTTAACATGGTGGTTACTTACGTAGAGCATATATGAAGGTGGTCTATACTAGCGGTCGATGCTAGATAATCACTAAGTGACCCTCAACACCTACCTATGTCAATCATAACTCCACCGTGTTCCCGATCGAAGAGAGATCTTCGAAGGGGACAATCACGGTTACGCACATAGTTGACACTTTTATTAGCTTATGTTTAAGTTATCTATTACCGGATGCTAACAAAATATTCCAAGTTGCCACATAACCGCGGGCACGTCTTTATGAAAGATTAAACCCTGCAGGGGTGCTCCAACTAGTCCATCAAAAACGTACACGGGCCGCAAAGTAATCCTCTATCATGAATCTCCTGATCTCGTCGGATTCCTTAGAGGAAAACCTCAACTCTGGGGAGAACCAAAGCTTCACTAGGATTCCTATACGCAAGATATATTGCTAAGCTAAGACAAGACTAGCAGGACCTCCCGACGTGTCGACGACCCTGATAAGAGCCGCGTATCTTAGTCTCAGGACACGACGGATGGAAAAGCCTACATGAGCCAAACCTCAAGTTTCCCTGTGGTGGCCCCCGCAGTCTGCCCATTTTGGACCAACACTCATGAGGAGCACTGGCCCGGGTTGTTGATTAAAGATCCTCGGGGTGATCATTCCCTATGGAGATTATTATTAAGTGATTAGCAATTAACACCAATGTTGGGTCCTGCCGGACAAGTCTTAACACTACGCGATTTATCGAGGGGGTCCCCATAACAACCCCGAACGTGTTAGGAGCGATCAATATGTAATCAAACAACGGTAGCAGGTAACTATGGCGGCAATAACGGAACAAAGCACCCAGCAAAAGGCTAGGCCTTCCGTAATTTACCAACTATATAGGTGCATTAATTAAATAACATAATTAAGATAATGATATCAAGCTCATGTTTTCACATGAGGCAAAGCACCTGCATCTAGCAACGCTAACATTAGTAGCTGAGCAAAGCCTAGTTAGCCATTCAAGATTTTCTAGGAAGGGATAAGTGTTTGGTTTCATGGCATATCAGGAGGCAATTATTCCAGTGGTAAGCAGCGAGCATAAGATGGAAGAAACGTAATCTAGCATAACAAGTCTAGAGATGGAATCAAGGTCATGTCATCTTGCCTGTGATATCCTGAGCTTGGAACGGTTCTTGATCGTCCTGCACGTACTCTCCCGAATCCACGTACTCGTTCTCCGATCCCGATGCTACCAAACATAAGAATAACATCCAATGAACAACAGCACCTCAAGATGCAACAAGCACATGATGCATGAGATGAATATGAGCATGCATCACTATTCTACTCACTAGCACAAGCATGAGAAGTGAATACATGTTCCTGGACAGAACTGCATCCTAAGCTATTTTTACATGCATGAGAATGACATGATCAGATGCGTCTCATGAAAACGATGCAAAAGCATATAAAGAACATTACAATTGGAGCTACGGATCAACGGGAATCAACAAAACAAGATATGAAGTCCTACGTGTCAAATTCATCACACCGCACTCAAATGGCACAACTCTGGTATTCCCAGCTTGCCAAGACATAAAACAATCCAACATGAATGGGGTGGAGCAAATAAGAACAACTCATCATCAGGTAAGCACTCACAAACATCAAAATACCGAAACTACACATCTGCCATAAACTGCATCATAGCACTTTGTGAGCTACATGCAAAGCACCTACAACCACCTAAACATGTCAAATAAGATATGTGGCTGTAGCTATGCAATAGTACTTCAAGTAAAACCAAGAATATCACACAAAGGAATTAAATACAGAAAGTTACAAGGCTGCAAACTTGCCCAAAAATATCAGATTTCATGGACTTAGGTAAAATTCCAGATTCTCACTTTTTGTCTATGCTTTGAAGTATTTTGACCGCAGTCAAAACAATATCTACATGACTCTAAATGGAACGAAAATTTATAGGGAGCTAGACAAACATATCAGCTTCAACTTTCCAGTTGAAAGCTAAGGCTAGATCACAACACATTCACCTGCACAACCTCATCTACAGGAGAAGAAAATATAAACAGATTCTCAGACTTAGTGAATCTGGAATTTCAGCCACATGCCTACTTTGATTGAGCACAACTTTCACACATGGATTCCTAAACATGAAATGAAACCAACATGTGGTAGAGGGGGTCACCCTCTACTACCACAACCAAGAACCAAACACATGGGCTCACCAAATCACATGGAACCAAGCTCTAAACATGGAAGAAATCAAAAATATGTCATCTCCAGAAAATGTTCCAATGGCAAAACTAATCTCACCAATGGAATCCTGGGATGATTCTACCCAAAAGCATATAAAATACATATGCACTTTCTTGGAACAAGTGAGCACAAACAAGAGAAGAAAAACTACATAGACTCACATCTAGTGAATAGTGCATCATCACATGTGCTATTCACTAGAATAAAACATACATAAATCATATACACAGGACCACAATATCTATGGGGGTACACTAGGGGTAGACCTCATGCCTAGGTGCCTTGGCACATTACCACATCACCACATGAGACAAGCACAACATAGATGTAACCCCTACACCAACAAAGAGAGTATGCACACCCTCACATATGGGCATGTGATGGTGCACACTCACACATGCACCACAAGCACCACTTGAATGAGTGCCATCACACACACACCACCTACACATGCTCACTAGTTAGGACACACTCACACACAAGATATGTGGTGAGGTGGAACCCTTCACACACATACACATGCTTGCACCAAAGGCACAAACTACCACATGATAGCAACAACTACCATGCACACACTCTAGTTACACCACAAAGGGCACAAACAAAACATCCCACATCTCATCACCATCTCACATACACACACTGTCTACACATGCACATGAATCTACTAGAACACATACACCTACATTAGAAGTAACTTGGAGCACAAGATATAGCACCACAAGCTGCACTTGAGAGGAGAAAAAATAAAATACAACATATTGTTGAAACACTATAGCATCACATCAGCAAACACAAGAGAAAACAACAATAAGCAACAAAAATAAAAAGGGTGTGAGGGGGAATCGAACCCTGCATCTACTGGTGCACAGCCCTGCCTCACACCACTGTGCTACCCTGTTCTAGTTTGACAGAAGAGGGAAACAGAGGAGGTTAAGTCTGCCTGCTGATGCTACCACTATAAACCGAAGGAAAATAATGCAAAAGGGGGGGTGCACCACATGGGACTCGAACCCTGCACCTGTTGGTTACAATCACAGACACAAACACCACTATGCTATGCTACGATGACTGACAGAAGGAGGGACTTAACCAAGGTATACAACCTTTCTGCGTGCCTGCCCTGCACAGAGGTGCGCCGGCGACTGGGGGGTCGCAGTGGCTCTCTGCTGCGCTACTGCTGCGCCACGAAGACATGAACTCGTTACTGCACGGCTACTGCGCGGTGCTAGCTCTCTCCAACATGCTACAAGACAAGCTCTACTCAAATAACATACACGCACGCATCGACTACTGCTACTGCTTGGGACAGGGACTGCCCTGTGAATCCTACCGCCGAATCTACTCGAGGGAGAGGGAAGGAAGGCGGCCGTCTCACCTAGGGAGGAAGAGGGGGTGCTCTCTGAGGACGAGGCGCTCTGGAGCCGAGCCGAAGGGGAAGAAGCGGAGTCGATGAAAACCCTGCTGCAGACCGAGGAAGAAGACGGAGTTTACCGGAGCCGCGGCGATGGCGAGCTCCTGGCCATTAAGGAGGGTGTTCCCCGGCCGCAGCGAGGTCAGGAATGGGGCGCGGGGAGCAACCCCTCGCTCCTGGACATGGCGGATGGCGCGGGTCGTTGACGAGAGCGGGGGTAGACTCCGGCGGGCTGCTCTCTCTCTCTCTCTGCTCCTATCTACAGTCTTACCAGGAGGAGGAGAAGAGATATGGGGAAGGAGATGGTGGCGGCGGCGGATCGGAGAGGGGGAAAACCTAGGAGAGGGGAGATGGGCACAGATGCCAAGATATTTAAGGGGGTTACCTTGACGTTTGAGCTTACGGTGGCATCGCGTTCTCTCTGGGTAGGCGGACGGAAAGGTGCAGAGGGGTTGGACGGCGTCGGGGAGACGAAGGCGGTTGCGCTACGCTGGGCTTAGCGCGCGGGGAGGAAGGAGTGGGCCACCAGGGAGGGAGAGAGCCCACGTGAGCGCCACAAGAGGAAAAATAAGTCCCTGGGCCTTTTCTATTTACAGGAAAAGCCACAGAAGACATAATACACAGAAAAGTCCACTGGGGATAAAAATACAACAAAAACACCCCTCACCATGGAAAAATACAACCTATTTGAATAAAATAACACAGATGTATTTGGGGCAACTAAATATTTACAAAGCAACATTATCATTGGCTGTTTTGTAACTAGTTTCACCTTTTAAACTTGTTTTCAAAATAGCAAACATACCCCTCCATATCCAACACAAAATCTGCTAAGTCATAGGCATTTTTAAAACAGGAAAGGAAGAAGAGTATCTTGAGCTTGGAATAAAAGAGGGAGGAAAGGGTTTTAAAACCTATGCAATCCCAAGGTTGATCCTACTAGCACAAGGCACACTTCACACAAGGTTCATATCTCACACCACCACATAAGATCACATGAAATCACATGACTCAAAGCAACCACACCTAACACATGAAATGATATGATATGCATGCAAGCAAGGGAAGAAATAGTAAGGAGACAACACATGAAATCACATGCATAGGTAACTCTCATGCCATTGACAAGGTGGACCCACATGGGAAGGTTCCAAAAGGGGAAGGTTACACACTTGGGGCAGTACAGGGAGTCATAGTTTCCATCATTCTTTCCTCACCAGGACAATGATCTAATAATGATGATCATGAGACTTTTATTTACTTACAACTCAATATCACAACTCGACAAAGAGTCTACAAGATGACTCTATATGAATGCCTCTGGCAGTGTAACATGGTGTGTAATGATCTAGTGTAACATGCAAACAATGATGAATGGTGGCTTTGCCACAAGTACTATGTCAGCTACATGATCATGCAAAGAAGTGACAATGCGTGTACTAGTCATATGATGTAACGGTGGATGTTGCATGGCAATATATGTCGGAATGGTTCTGGAAATGCCATAATATGTAGGTATGGTGGTTGTTTTGAGGAATATGTAAGGAGGCTTATGTGTGATAGATCTTATCATATCATGGGGTTTGGACGCACCGACAAGGTTTGCACTGACACTGTGATGAATGGACTTTATGCATTCTTTTTAGAGTACATTTAGTGCCAAAATCCTTCATATCATATCCATCTAGCACTTATTCATGTCTCCAATGCATAGTTTACGGTATTTACTTGTTTTACAAAGTTACTTGCACACTTCATATTTCGATTTAGTTTTATTAGCTTTCCGTTGTTTTGTGATCTTTGTAGGTGGTTTGACATGTTCCATGACTTGGGACATTAAAAGAATTAACCTAGGGGTCCAACCGAAGAAGTTCCAGCCACCACAACAAGCCCCTTTGAGAGTTTGATGAATCAACATTTATCAAATTGTCAAAAATGAAGATCCATGTCCACTGACGCATTGGCATTTTTGCTAGTAATCGAACGAGCCCAAGAATGTCCAAATCGGAGTTCGTATGAAGAAATGATTACCCACATATGAAGCACCTCCCGAAGTCCATACACAAAGACAACCTTGTAAACAACCAGAGCCACTCATTTGGGCAGTCACTTGAGCTCCACAGAACCACGTAAATTGGCCAAAACTTCCAAACTTTTGCTCCGATTTCGTCCTCATTTTCCCCTACCAAATCCTTGACGACCAAGGCTTGTATTGGACATGTATTTGGCTCCCCAAGAACCCTTGAATGAAAGGGAGGAGGCTAGATAAATGGAGGAGACCCGAGGAGGCCTCCTATATGAAGACCTCCAACCCTAGTAGCTGGCTCATCTCATCTCGATCCTCCATGAGTCTCATCTACAGCCACCACACCTCCATTGCAACAATTCCACCATAGAGAGAAGGGCCAAGCCAAGGATGAAGGAAGGGAGGAGGCATGTTCACACTGGCGCCCTCTTCATCACCTTGCCATGTCTCCTTCCATCTCCAACTTTGCATTGGCTTGTAACTCATACCTAATCTCTGTATACTTTGTCACCATGTTTGAGTAATTTATTAGTTCTTAGGGTAATAAGATGAACTCTAGTATGTGCTAGTACCAATTGTCTTGTGCGGTATGATATCTTTGTATGTTTATGTTAGTAGTCTTCTTGATGTTGGGTGACGTCGACCATCCAATGTGTGCCAATTTTAGACGGAAGGTTATTACTATTGGTGTACTATTTGGTTGGCGAGGTGGGTGATGTGACATGCCCCATATCCCTTCATAGCGGATGATTGCAGCAGAGGCTAAAAAGAGACCACTTTGGCTGCGTCATAGAGGACCATTTTCTACATAATCACCGTGTGATAATAAGAGTGGGGAAGGACGGTTGTGGCATATATGACATGGGGATGATGCATGTATGCACGTATCTGTACCGGCTCCACCCACAAAGAGAAATATGTAAAGTGACTTTGTATTCATAGAAGGAACGTGTAGTCATGATACCGAATACCTCAAGAACGCCCTTATTACTCAAGCACTACTCCTTTATTTTCCCGTTGTTTTATTTATGTTTTTACCTCTGCGTAGTCGTTTAGCTAAAACAATCCTTATTATTGTTTTAGCTAGCAACCAACAAATATACTATTTCCAAATAACGCTCTGGATGTGAACGTAGCCACGTAAGTGATGACGTAGTTGTGGGGTTGGTATTATTAGTGCAACCACCGCTCCCTGTGGGATCGACATACTCTACTTATCGCGAATTGCAATAGCCTTTGTGCCCTTTCACGACATCAAGCTTTTCTGGCGCCATTGCCGGGGAGCAAAAGCACTCGGCTATTACCTTCCTGCTCACACATAGTTTATTTTATTAGTTTTTTTGACCGGCTACTGTAGGGAAACACCCCACAGCTCTTAGTTTTATTAAACAATATTTAAAATATTTACAGTAGAGGGGATTAGAATGTATAGGGGTGGGGTAGATATTACAAACCTCAAGGAGGTAAAACGGAAATCCACTTCAAGAGAACCTCTCTAAGTCTAGGTTTAATTCTGTAAGCTAGAAGGGACATATCATAAATAAAACCAGACCTCCATCTCTTGAAGGTTGGTTGATCATTCCTGAAAACCGTGGCATTCCTCACAGTACAAATGTTCCAACACGCAGTGAAGACTGCCTCTGAGAAAAAAAGGGTGGGCAAAGTCCTTCCTTGCAGCAATAGTGGTTGTGTACATGTTAGATCCCTGCCAAGAAATCTGTAGATAGTTCCATATCCTGATGCTAAAGGAACAACTGAAGAAAAGGTGGTCTCTGTCCTCCTTGACCTGAGCAAGACAGAGAACACAGAGATTGGATTCAGAAACTTTCCAATGCCGGCGTTCAAGCATGTCCTGCGTATTGATCCTGTCCATAATAAGAATCCAGGCAAACATTTTGATTTTCATGGTACAACAGCTCTTCCAAATCCAACAGAGTAAAGGATTAGGAACAATAGACTTGTGTACATGGTTGTAGTATTTCTTAGCAGAGTAAGATTTACTATCAGAACTCCAAAGCCAAATGTCCTTGCTTTGTGGGTCTGTATTGAGGTTTAGAACTAGATAGCTGACTGTTTCAAACTCTTGATGAGCTCTTTCAGACAGTGGGAGATGAAAGAGATTGATCATGCTATCAGTGTGTGCATCTTGGAAGACTTCCTCAGCAGTACAAAAAGAGTCCATAGCAAAAGAGAATAATCTCTGAAACCTTTGGGCCAGAGGCATGATAGAACCATCTACAACCCAGGAATCAGACCAGAACAGGAATATGTCACCTATGTTGGGCAAAACATAGGTGGCAGCCCTGAAGTTGTCCATTTTTTTGTAGATGTCCTTCCACCAAAAAGAGCCATAGAGAGAAGTCCCCTGAGGGACAGTATTGTGGTAGTAAGTATCCCAGATTAACTTCACCCAAGGAACATCAGCTTTGTTAAGAAATTTATCTACATGCTTGAGCAGGAGAGCTTCATTCTGAACAGCCAAATTCATAATGCCCAGATCCCCTCCATTTTAGGCATGCACACTAGGTCCCATGCAGCAAGAGAGGGTGCATGATCCTGACCATTTTTTCTCCATAGACATTGCCTCTGGATTCTTTCCAACTGCTTAAGTATTCTAGGGGGGATATCCAGACTGCACAGAAAGAAAAGTGGAACAGAGGACAGAGCAGAGGTGAGGTATTGAAGTCTTCCTCCTTGAGCTAGAAAAGAAGAACTGACAGAGAGCCTCCTCTCCATACTGTCCACCAAGGTCATGAGGTCAATGATTCTCGGTTTAGTTGTACCAACACGTAGACCAAGATAAGTGAAGGGAAGAGATCCAGTCTTACAACCTATTGCATCAGCCAAGATTTGAAGATGGTGTTGATCAATGTTTACTGGTAAGAGAGCAAATTTGTGGTAATTCACCTGAAGACATGTGGACTATGATAAGAGCAAAAGCATTCCTTTGAGCTCCAAAAGTTATGATTTATCAGCAGGCATGATGATAAGAGTATCATCAGCATATTGGACAATTGGAAAATCCTTGTAATGACAAGGAATTGGGAGCTGCAGCAAACCATTTTCTAACAACTTGTTAAGCAAGGTCTGAAGAAAATCTGCAGCTATTGCAAAGAGTAGAGGGGACAAAGGATCCCCCTGCCTGACCCCTCTTCGTCACATGAATTTTTTACCAGGAACTCCATTAACAAGGATGGAGGAGGATCCAGTGTTGAGAAACTGTTGAACCCAAAGAAGCCACTTGGTAGGAAAACCTTTATGCTGTAGGATCTGAAGAATAAACTCATGTTCTATAGAGTCAAAGGCCTTTTCAAAATCCAGCTTTAGTATGACAATATGTTTTTTAGACTGATGACATTGATGTAAGTATTCAAGTGTCCAACCCACACAGTCCTGAATGGTCCTAGACTTAATGAAGCCATACTGGTTCTTATGAATGCAATTCATAATATGCAGCTGAAGTCTATTAGTAATCATTTTGGACAAGAATTTAAGCCCCATACCAGTGAGAGAGATAGGCCTGAAGTCACCCACTTGCTCAGGAGATCTCTTTTTTGGCACAAGGGTGATATAGGCGGAATTCATGTTTTCCAACTGGGATGATCCTACATGAAATGCAGCAGCAAATTGGTAAAACTCAGGGGAAATGATGTGCCAACATTTTTTGAAAAAGAGTCCATTAAAACCATCAGGACTAGGTGCTTTGTCAATAGGCATTTCCTTGATAGTTTTGTCCATTTCCTCTTTGGAAAAAGTTCAGTCAGAATTGACAGTCCCTCCACTTTTTGGATGAGAGCTTGGAGATCAAAAGCTAAATTAATGCCATGTGAGGTGCCCATCCTATCTTTGAAGGAAGACCAAAAGCAAGCAGCAATCTGATCGTGTTCAGTGATGACTGAACCATCAGGCAAGGTGAGAGATGAGATGTAGTTTTTTCTGTATCTCTGAGTAGCCATGGCATGAAAAAAAATTGTATTCTCCTCCCCCACTTTAATATACTTATTGTAGCTCTCTTTTTCTAGTAAAGAAATTGCAAATGTAACAAGTGCTCCAAGTGAAATTTGACAATTATCCTGAAGTTTGCTTCTGGTCTGTATAGTGGCCTGAGATCCTCAAGATCATCAAGACAGAGTATTACCTTATTGCATTTGTCAATAGTAGCTTTGAGTTTGGACAGGCTGGTTTGCCATTTCCTTAGAGCCTGTCTAAGATGCTTGAACTTGTCGGTGATGATAGCAGATATATGCCCCTTTTTGGAAGGAACATTCCATGAGTTTGCAACACATTCCAGGAAACCCTCCATTTCCACCCAATAGTTTTCAAACCTAAAAAGGTTACTTTTGGGAATGGTTGTATTAACAGTGACTACACATCAAACATGGTCAGAAGCAGACTTAGCCAGAGGGATCACTTGGGTCAATGGATATGAAGATATCCAATTAGCAGAAGTGAAGAACCAATCAAGCTGTTCAAGGAGTGGTGAGTCTTGCATGTTGGACCACGTAAAAGATCTTCCTTTGAGAGGCAGTTTCTAGAGTCCAAGGTGCCCAATAATCTCATTGAAGATGATCATATCATTTACATCAGCTCCTAGGAGATTTCTGTTGTAAGGAGAACGAAGGAAATTAAAATCCCCAACCAACAACCAGTTATCCATTACTGGTATTTGGAGGTGATATAACCAGCTAACAAATTGGTCCCTCGGCTCACCCTAGCAAGGGCCATAAACATTGACAAGAGTCCAGGATTCAGAAGTGTGGTTAGAGGTGGAGGACACAATCACCCCAAACGGCTGCACTGTTACCAGAGTACCAGACAACACCGAGGAGTTCCATAGAGTAATCAAACCACCAGAAGCACCTCTCGAGGGGGTATAAGCAAACTGATCAAATCGTTTGGGACAAACATTTCTGACAGACCGGAAGTCGATATTTTGCATTTTAGTTTCTTGCAGACAGACAACTATTGCAAGGCTCTCATCAATTTTGTTGCGCACTGCTCATTGCCGTGAATCTCAATTCAAGCCCCGCACATTCCAGCAGAGAACACGCCAACTTATAGTAGAACGACTATCAATGGAAAAGTAACATAGTAGCAAAAGCGGAGTTAGATAATAACTCCCGCATCCAGGGTTCAGTAAAGTACCACGCCAAGCAAAATAGCCCATAACATGTCTTAGAAAAATAGGAAAATAGATACATTAACAACAGTTGTTCAATCATCAGAAGATGTAGGCTTGGAGCTCGCAGGATCCTCCATAAGACGATCCACAGTCAGCTTGTCGGGGGTGATGCCAAGGCTTTGGCCAATAGCGTGAATCACCTGGACATGAGTTGCATGAGGAATAGCTTCATCTTGAGTCGCCTGATCCACCGGGTCCTCGAATGGCTTGGCCTGGGGCTTCCTCTTCTTGGGCACCGGCAGTGGTAGCTCCTGCAACACAGGCTTGAAACCATCACTCTTAATTGAACCCCTGGTACAACGACGCATCGAGGAGTCAACAATTGGAGTTGCCTTCTTGCAGGCAACCTTCTTTGTAGCAACAGGGGAGGCGAACAAAACACCACCTGTTGGTGCAGCAGCAGTGTCGGAGGGCGTTGAAATTGCAGGGGTGTCATCCAAGTAGGTGATGGAAGGTTCAGCCCGCACCTCATCAAAAGCCAAGGACCAGGATCGCTTGGGCAGAACAATTGTCATCACCGTAGGAAAATGCAGGTGGTGAGGAACATGCAGGGAGGAAATTTCCCCCCTAAGCCTGTCGAAAGCACGAGCCCATGCCAGAGCAGGAGGGAGAACATGCCCATACATGACGCGTGCCGCACCAACAAACAGAGTGTCAGGACATACCGATGGCTGTTGGTAGGGGACAATCGCCAAGGGATTGATCTCCTTCTGGGCTTTTTCAATTGCAGCATCATCAGCTACAACAAAATCTTCATTATGCTGATCCTGATGAACAACAGGCTATGCAAAAACCACCTCCAGTTCAACATTAGCATTGTCAACCTCCAAGTTAGCCTCAGGAACACAGGCTTCTGCAGCCGCCGGAGCCTCCACATTCTCCTGTGGAACGAAGAAAACCTCCTGAACAGAGTCAGAGGAGTTAGGTTGATCAATGACCATCAATTCTTGATCTTGCACTGGAGCAGCGGGCTCGTCAACGGGAGCTTCAGGCTGCCACCCCCACCCACCATCGTCAGCAGGCGCCTCCGGCATTAGCGGCGGCGGTACTGGCACAACATTCCATCCAAGAGCAGGGAACTGCGGGAGAGCAAACATCAATTTATCCTGGACCCACTGCCCAGGGAGGGGGTGGGGTTGCCATCCAAAGTCATGTGATCCTCATCGTTCGACATTTGCTCAGCAAATCTAGCCCCCGGAATAAACACGGAGCAGTCCAAGAAACACTCGCACCCCCCAAGCAGCATATTCTGAAAAGTAATACTTCGAAGTTCCAGGAAGTCGTCGGGAAAAGAGGCAAAGACAATCGAACGTGCAAGAAAAGGGTCCTCACTGACCCAATGATGGAATTCTCCAAAAGTATTGACGGCCGCACGAAGATCATTCGTGTTACGGAAGTCCACGGGGACCCCCAAAAGCATCAGACAACCTTGACGAAATCCAGCAGTTCCCCTAAAGCCAACTCCGGTGTTGTGGCGCATGCACCGAACAAAGGAGTCATTCCCCAACGCCCGAGGAGCCATCTGAACTGCGGCAAAGCTTTCACCCGCATCACGGAGCTCAAAAAGACCAACCCCCTCAATCCAGAGTTGAGCCGAACGAACATGAAAACACATATCGTTCGAGAGGTCAATAATTTGTTGTCGTACCTCAGCAATATGGTCCATCGGCGGAGCAGGCATGACTTCAGCGATAACAAACTGCTCGGAGCGGCGGGCAATTGGCATCGTCGGCGTGATGAAGGTCCGCGGCAGTCGGTCGGGGCCGCCGTCGATGATATGGTTCCCCGCCGGGACAGAGCGAGTAGGATCAAGCTCGAAGTTGGTCATGTCCGGCAGAGAAGCAGGAGGGTCAGGTGTCAATGGTGGGGGCTCCAATGGCGTCCTAGGAGATGATGGAAGTGATGGGGGTGATGAGACAGGGAGGAACTGCTCAGTAAGCTTCGCGGTTTCCCCAAAATCAGGAGCAGTTCCCAAGAAATCGGCGGCAGGGGAGGTGGTGGGGCTCTTGCATTTCCAAGTGAGACAATTATCACGCCTAAAAGTACCACAGCTAGATTTGGTATGGCCCACAATGTCGCAAGAGGAGCAAAACAACGTGAGCGAGTTCGGGCAGTCCAAAGCAAAATGCCCACGTTCAGAACAGTTTGAGCAGGAGAAAATTTCGTCGACCATTTCATTAACAAAGTCGTTAAACTGTCACTAGGCCTCGTGCAAAGAGGGCAGGCTACTAGTATCATTGGAACTCTCTGTCCTAGTAGAGGAAAAAGGCTCAGGTGCACAAGGTAAATCATCTGGTGTTGTTTCAAACGGATCCGTAGACCCGTCCAAGCCGGAGGGATATACCGGATCAGCCGTTAAAATCCCGGTAATATCGCTATTTGAATTTGAAGTGCTAGGAATTACGGAATGCAAAACCGACGGATTGACCGTTCAAAAAGAGATGTGGGGCATCGCCGACGTCCACCGGAGCTCCGCCGGCGGTGGAGCACTGATGATAACATGCTCACGAGGAGGCAACGAGTATCCAACATCTTGTAGCGTAAGAAGCTCATCATGTGTAACAGGACAGCGATACCCTTTGCAAACCTCGTATTGCTGGAGGGTTGCAAAAGACAACTTCTTGCGAATCGAGGAACTCGATTTAAAACATGATTTCATAGGTCTGGAATGCTTTGCCATCAGACCTAAAGAAGCCCGTCTCTTAGAAGGACTAACCAAAATCCATTCTGCATCACATTGTTTCTTCCAGAGAGAAAACTCACGGTGCCAATTAGGTCCACCATTGCCCCATAGATGAAAAAAGCACTTGAAGCTGGAGCACTTAAAAGAACGTAGATCAAGAATATGAAAGCCAACTTGCTTCGAAGAAACCATGAAAGAGAAGACCGAATCGGTGATTTTTGAGACCATAAGCTCAACGGCAGAGCCACCAATGGCCGCCTCTAGTGCCGCCGCAACTGAATCCTCTGAGAGTCTGAATGCATGGCTAGCAAAGGAGACCACCGTGATGAATGTCCGCCGTCGAGGGAGAGGATGTATCGGGAGCCCATAGTGATAAAACACCTCATCCGTAAAAGAAGCCCCATGGGAAAAATCCAGATCCAACGTGAAGCCACCCATGCAAGCTATAAAAACACACCAACGTGGTCATGAGAGTGCACCTGTGGTGTTGACCGGAGTGGAAAAGGTATCCACCGACTAGAAGTCCAGATCGCCATGGAGTCGCCGGAGAGGTAGGTGGGAGGTGGGAGTCGCCATCTTTCCCGGAAAAATATGCCGACGTTTTATTAGTTGTCTTTTTATTTTAGTTTTTTCTTAGATCAAAATAAAAATATTGCTAAACATGTCTTCTGACATGACTCTCCAAGAACATATGGAACTTGCTATAAAGGAAAAGAGATACAAGAGTCTACGATGTTTGGTTATGGATGAAGCAAAGTTGAGGGAATGGACTGAAGAGGTTAAAAAATTCACATCCCTTATACTCCATTCATATCCAACATCATGTGAAGATTGTGGATCCAAATAGAACCTATGATATCAATGTAAGTACAATATTGATTCCGCATTGGCAAGATACAATTAGTAAAACTAGTGCTAGTGTGGAGGCCTTACAATTTGTGCTTCTGGTAGGTGCTCATGAAGTTCTACCTTATATACTGGGTTTGGAGATAAGACATGTTATCCTTGATACAATTTACAATGAGTTGTAACCTATCCAACTTTTGCCTAGAAAAGTTTTGTGATAATGCATTAGTTTTTAATGAACAAGAGAGGATTATATATGTTCCGGAAATAGGAAAACTCTTGCAGGAACCACATAAGGATGAAGAAAGGGGTTCAAGCGATGAAGAGTAAACAACCCCCATTGATGAATGGCTGCAAGAAATGGTAAGAGTTCATGAATTAAATATTTATGAAACTAACTTGCATAAAAATAATTGGCATCGCAAAGAATAACTAGACTTGGAAGAACAAGTGTGGCAAGAAGTAAATCAAATACCGAGGAAGAAGAAGAGGAGGAACAATTTCACCTATGCCCACCTTCTACCTCCAAGAGTAACCTCTTGCACACACTTGATAAGTTCTTTGGTGATGCAACTCTCAGGAAGAGATTTAATTATTTGAATACATTGGAACCGCTAGGAATGTTAAATACATCTGCATCTATGTTACATTCCATGTAGCAAGTTTTTTGTAGAATTTTCGGTTCTTAAGAACACCTTGACTTCGAGTGCAGAAATATTAATGATGAGGTGGTAGCCCTCTACAATAGTAGTAAGGTGAATTCCATCGAGGAAATCATGTGGTATGTGTTGACCAGAAGTGCATGGAAATTATCTGTAGAGATCAAAGTTGTTGAAGGTCGAAGGAAGGATGAAATTCTTGACTGGACGTATGAATTTTTGGATACCGTAAATTGTTATTATCCAGAACATCTTTCCGGTAATAACAAGACACAAGATGATGACCATGAAGAAGTGAGTTCACATGAACAATCCACCAAGAAAGAGGGGGATGAATGATTTTTCCACCTTCTCACAACTAATAATTTTGATAGTGATTTCTTGCAGTTATTTGAAGTGCTCCTTGATGAACGTGTGGATACTACATATATGAGGCTATTAATAGTATGTTGGATGAATGTGCATTTATGATATGTTCCTCATATCCAGTCTCTTACAGGAATTGTAATAATAAGAACCTCTTGGAACTCCAGTGTGCAGATTCTACTCACGAGGTCATGTCATATTACCATAGTGGTTGTGAAAGCGAATTCAATGTGGAAACATTGGTATATGCTTTATGCGAAGGTGTCAGGATGCTTCTTAAAGAAATTAGACAAGTTCAAGCCAATGAAGATAGTGCCATATTTACTAAGATGTATATGAAGTGACTATCATATTTAATCTTTGTAGTGGTAAGTATATTTGTGAACATGATGTGTTACAGGAAAAATATGAAGAAGAAAACTAAGAGGAAGAAGAAAAGAACGAGGAAGAGGAGTTCATGATAAAATAACCCTCCAATATACAGAAACATGAGTATAGTGATAAATCTACTTTGAATGAACTAAATTCTAATAAACTTCCCATGCACAAATGTCACCCTCAAGTTGATGATGATAACTATCCTGTTAGCTCAAATGGCGAACTAGAGGAAGAATATACTCCTGATTTATCGATGCTAATGTCCAAATATGCTTCTTTGGATGATTTTCTTATGCAGGGGTACCCATTAAGGAGTGTTGAGTTAACCACTCCAAAGGAAGAATTTTATGTAGTGTTCACCTACAACATAATTAAAATTTATTCAAATATATCTAACCCTTGCATTGTAGAAGTACATGGAGACATGTCTTCCTATTCTGGTGCATTCATTATCTCTTAAGAGCGAGGACCTCTTCATATACATGATGCTGATGTACCGCAAGAGGGTAGAACTACGACCACACTTTGGTATGAGATGCTTCCAAAAATGGTCGGAGGCAAGTCCAACTACACACTGGATCGTTATCCCTTGGGATTTAGGTGGATATATGGAGCATCGAAGCCTAGATATATGGATATAAAGAAAGCGCTACCGGGAGGCAACCCAGAAGTAAGTAGGAGTCTTTCTTAGTTTTGAGTCTTTATAGTTTAGTTTGCATTCATATGTTTGCATTAGCACTATGCATGACTTGCTATTAAAGTTGTTTTTGTTAAGTCCTCAATAGGTGAATGTTTTCCATCTACTCAAAATTTTATAAGCGATACAATTGTACTATTGGATCTTCTTAATATTTTCCTAGTAGAAGTGTTGGAACAAACCCCGCAGGAATTTCCGAAGAAAATGAAGTTCTAGATGAAACAAAGAAAAATATGACATTTTATGAAACAACTCATGGTCGTATGCACGGTCGTAACAAGTGAGGGAGGAGCCAACGAAAACATGTGGAGACAATAGAGTGAACAATGACGTGTCATACGAGCGCACGTGCTCGTATGGATTGTCGTATAATGGTTGGGAAGAAGTGACCAAAGATCCAGAGCACAAGACGAAGTTTGAAACCAGCGCGAGCGCTCGTATGAGCACTCATTTGTTCGTGTGTCGACGCTGGGTGCCACAACAGAGCAATAGATGGAGGGCCATATGGCCGAACGTGCTCGTAAGAGCGCTCGTATGAAGGTCACAAAATACTCATTTTGTGTATTTCTTTGAGCCAAGGTTAGTGCGATATATTTTAATTGCCTATTTGCATGCTAATGTTTATTATTCACCTTTTATGCCTCACAAGCAATAAACATTGTAGTTCTTCATGTTGTCTTTTATTTCCTTTGCCTGGTTGGGTATACGAATTCCGTTCATATACCGAACCGTGTTTATTTTTTTATATTATATGTTATTTTTGCAGAGGTTTGGACCTAATGTGGTGATATGTATGGTATGGTGCCAACCATATGCAAACCCACACAAGCCATTCAGTTACTTCGCTTCAACGAAGTCTTCAACTACAAGTGTCCAGTTCTACCTGACCATATAAAAATGTTTAATGAAGCGTAGGTCCATGTCCATTTTAAAGGAGAGGTTATTTGCACCTCAATGATACAAGTTTTATTTACATTTAAGCTCGGGGAGCTAACCACTATCCATACTCTCCTCTAATAGACTGCATATTTTATTTTCATATTTTCCTTGAGACTAGTTTGTGCAAAGTTCTAGGTTTGGGGAAGTTATTTTTGCATGTGTAGAGTTTTGTGCATTGATCTTCATTTTATGAATACTATGCAATCACGTGTCCCACTGTTTGATGAGTTTCCTTAAGTATGATTGCTCTATATTTGTATAATGGAATCACTTGCTCAAGATAGGACCCACATTGCCAAGTCAATGTTTATGCACTTTTTTCAAGTTTTTGTTTAGCTTGGGAACAATCTTGTGATCCTCTGAAAGACATTGCCACAATCTCTACTTTAAAAAACAAGATGGTTGAACAAAAAATTTTGACACTTGTTAGAATTGTTCTAAAATAAAGAGTTATGGAGTATCTCAACCCCATGGTATTTGATATAATAGACTTAGTAGCCCTTGTGGATAAAGTTGTCTAGAGGAACTTAGTTGAAAGGTGAATGAGATTATGCCAAAAAATGTGTTGCATTTTTACATGGCGCTTTAGCTTCTCGCAGATGCCATGGCCTTGCTACTATATGCACATGTTTGTGTGTAAATGTGTCTTATTCACCATTCTTGATGTTATGCTCAGATCCTCGTTGGCCAATGAATGATCCAACAGAGTTCCATGTCAGATTTCGGCTATGATTTTGTTACTGTACATAGTGGAAACACTACATCTAATATTATTCAGCTTTCTCTTGAATGTGTGTGTATGTGGAAATAATTGAGTATTGATTGTAAGAGATTGAAAGATACAACATATGGTCCATAGTACTCAAACTTAAGACACGTCAAAACCCAAGCATGATCATTTCTTTGGCATGATCCCATCATGTGACAATAAAAGTTTCAACAAACAATGATTGAAGTAAGTACTTGAGAGCCTTGAGTTGAGAATGTTAGTGGGCATGAATGAAAAACTCCATAAGTTGACTTCTTTACAACTCTTTGTTCTCAAGTTTGTTTCAAAAGAAAAACAACAAAAAAGAAGGAAAGAAGATAATAAGTAAGAGGATCCAAGTATTTGTTTTCATGCTAGATTAAAATTTGACAGGGGGCATAGAAGTTTTTATTGAAGTTCTAATGGTTTGATTATCATAATGTATATAAGTTACCCATTTGAGCATGTACTACCTTGCACAAATATGGTCCATCATGCTTATAGTTTGTAGAGAAGACAAGGACACACCTATGGACAATAATGCGATTTATAAGACAAATGTATAACTTTGGTTTATCAATCTTTTTTCTCAAGGACGAGCAAGGTTTAAGCTTGGGGATGTTGATGAGTCGATTTTATGCATACTTTTTAGAGTACATTCTATTGCACAAATCCCTCATGTCATATCCATCTAGCACTTATTCATGTCTCCAATGCATAGTTTTTGGTATTTACTTGTTTTACAAAGTTTGTCAAACAATTTTAAATTTTATTTATCTTTTATTAGTTTTAGTTTTTTTATGGTTTTTGTAGGTGTTTTGACATGTTCCATGACTTGGGACATAAAAAAATCAAGCTGGGGGTCAAACCAAAGAAGTTCCAGGCACTAGATCAAGGAAGTTTGGAGAGTTTGATGATTTGACATTTTTCAAAGTGTCCAAAATGAATATCCAATTACATTATTGCATCAGGTTTTTCTCTAGAAATCCAATGAGCCTGAGACCATCAAGATCGGAGTTCGTATGAAGAAATTATGGCCAAAATATGAAGGAGCACCCGAAGTCTATAAAGAAAGATGGTCTACCAAATGAGTGGAGCCTCTCGTTTTGGCGGTCGTTTGAGCTCGATACATCCATAAAAATTGGCGAGAACTTCCCAAAATTTGCTCCTATTTTGTCCCTGTTTCCTCCTACGAGACCCTTGATGACCCACACTTGTATTGGGCTTGGATTTATCTCCCCTAGAGCCCTTGGATGAAAGCGAGGAGGTTAGATCAACAAAGGAGACCCTAGGAGGCCTCTAAATGAAGATCTCTAACCCTAGCCGCCAGCTCATCTCATCTTAATCCTCCACAAGTCTCATCTACAGCCACCACACCTCCATAGCTGCAACTCCACAATAGAGAGAAGGGCCAAGCAAAGGAAGAAGGAAGGAAGGAGGTGCCTCCTCACAAGCGCCGGCCAGAGGGTAGCACCCTCTTAATCACCTCACCATGTCTCCCTCCATCTCCAACTTCGTGTTGGCTTGTAACTCATCCCTAATGTCTATGTACTTCATCACCATGCTTGAGTATTTTTTTAGTTCTTGGGGTAATAAGGTGAACTCTAGTATGTGCTAGTATCGATTGTCTTTTGCAATATGATATCCTATTTAAATGTTTACGTTAGTAGTCTTCTTGACACTAGGTGAAGTTGACCATCCAATGTATGCCAATTTTGGACGGAAGGTTATTACTGTTGGCGGACTGTGTGGTTGGCGAGGTAGGTGACATGACTGGGCCAATCTCCCTTTGTAGAAGATTGTTGCAGCAGGGGGTAAAACAGAGACCACTATGGATGCATCCACGTGGACCTTTTCCCCATTAATCACCATCTAATGGACGGTGGTGCAATATGTGATATGGGGCTATCACGTGTATGCATGTATTTGTACCGGCTCCACCCACAAAGAGAAATGTGTAAAGTGGCTTAGTATTCGTAGAATGAACGTGTAGGCATGATGCAGAATACCTTGAGAACGCCCTTATTACTCAAGCGTCGCTCTGTTATTTTTCTCTATTTTATTTATGTTTTTACCTCTACCCAATTTTTTAGTTAAGACCACCCCTATTATCGTTTCCCTAGCAACCCATGAATAGACTATTTCGAGATAACGCTCTGGGTGTGAACGTAGCCACGTAACTCATGACGTACCATTCCAACCACCGCTCCATGTGGGATTTACATACTCGACTTACCGTGAATTGCTATAGCCATGTGCCCTTGCATGACATCATTCTCGAGGTGAGAATTGGCAATGCACGGTACCAAAGAGGCTAGCGAAGTGCCGAAAGGTGAGAGGGTGTATATCCATGGATTTACATTAGCTTTATTTTAGCATGCATGATCATCACAAATTCATATTCTACAAAATAAATTGAAGCAAATGCATTTAAAGATTATATCAAATGGAGTTACGGTCCTATCAGTATGCTCAAGACAAGATAAGAGAAGGATTTGGTGATAACCAGGAATGAAGAATTGATGTGGGCATATTCTTGGCATTCCAAGTATGCCAGTGGAAAGATTGGAAAATTTTAGTTGAAATCCATGTAAAAACAATAGCATTAGGATTTGTAGAACTAAAGATGTGACCAAAACAAAATATAACCCAAATCTATCAAAACATCATGATGCCACTTCGTATGCAACAAAATGATATGCTACACGATGTATACATGCAAACAAATTACATGGGGATGTAGTAGAATTAAAAAATTCCACAAGTCATATAAATATCATATCATGGGCATCATCGTTAAATTGATATGAATTTTACAAAATGCATTGTTGCTGTAACAAATTAGGGACTTAGTGAAAATCACAATTTTTTATGCAAGAAGTAACATTGATATGACATGTTAAGGGCATCATTTAATTATGCTACATGATGTTTTCATGGTAGGAAATGGTATGATGTGATACTCAAGATATTCATTTGACCTCTAGATCAATGGCATTCATTTGACAAGTTGACAAGTTTAAAGTCAACAGTTCCAGCCTTAGTGAAAAGCAGAGGATGCATATGAATAGAGTTAACAGGAAGGCATGTTGGAGGCATGAAATAAATATGAACCAAGGTTATTTTATGGAATCAAGTTGTATATAATGGTATAAAGTAACATGAAGCTCAATCAACTCAACATGGTCATCTCCGTAGTAGCTATATATTCATGGCATTCATCAAGACAAAATGCAATGTTGAAACATGTTATTTTTTGACGTGGTGAAATTTAAGCAAGCTAAAAACACTAGCATTGACATGGCATGTTTACAATCTTTAAACAATGGTTTATCATCGCATGCAAATTATACCAGCAACAAGTACACATGACAAAGATCCAAAATTATATAAAAAGTTTGTCCGTATGGTGCTTCGTTAAAATAATGCAAAAATCATAAAATGACATATTTTGTTTAAAAGGAATGCACTAAAATTTGTTTAAATGCTCAAAATAATTCTATGCATGGATTATTTGGATTTTTCTATCCTAATTCCTTATATAATATGCCCATTTTATTGTATGAAAATGCCCACATTTCCATAAAAGAAAGACTGCAGAATCGGGAAACCCGGGATATGGCACATCTGGCATATTCGAAAAATAGAAAAAAACGAGAACAAATCAAAACAAACAAAAAATGAGGGGGAGGCAAGAATGTAACATAATACCGGTAAACAGGAAACTAAGGCGGCAAGAGTGGAACAAAACACCAAGTAGAAGGTCGAGCCTTCCACACTTTACCAAATATATATATGCATTAACTAAATAGCGATAATATGATGATATCCACGTTCCAACATGGACCATCCTACACCTACAAATAGCAACGTATAAGAAATGTTAAACAAGCGGTAACTTAGCCAAAGATGCTAGGACGGGGAGGTTTGAGGCTTTCATGGCAAGTTAGGAGGCTGAACAAACAGTTGTAGGTAGCGAGACATAGCGATAGAACCAAGACAACTAGCATAACAAACATAGTAATAGTATCCAAGGTAATGATCATCTTGCTTGTTGTTCCTTCAGTGGGATCGAAAGCTTATTCATCATAACAATTATTGATAGGTTCCTCAAACTTGGACTCATCTCTCGGTACTACCTACAAGAAATAACAATCATGAAATAAACAAACGAGCATGGCATAAATCCACTCACAAGATGATGCATGTCAAGTTTCTTATATTTTAGCATGGCAATCTTACACTAGTCTGTTTAATTGAAGTATTTATCTACGGGAAGCATGGATCAAGCAATACTTGATATGCATATTTTGTGGATTAACAATTCTGGACAGAATAGCCAGTTTAACTATTTTAGCATGCATCATCATGGAAAATTCATATACTACACAAGAAAATCAATGCAAATGCATATAAAGATCATATCGAACAGAGTTATGGTCCTATGGAAATGCTCACGACAAGATAATGGGAGGATTTGGTGATAAACAGGAAGTAGGAATTTATGTGCGCATATTCTTGGCATTCCAAGTATGCCAGTAGAAAGACTGGGATTTAGTGATAACCATGAAGTAGGAATTTGTGTCGTCGGGATGTGTCTAGGTGGTCGGCGAGAGGCCGGATGTGCCCACACTATGTAGAATTGCGAGGAACAAGGGGTCGAAGGCCCACCAGTGTCGGCGCTGGGTGAATTGGAATAGCTCCACCAGTAGTGGTTCCCTCCCTCACTGGTGGTGACATTGTCGACGTTGCACCTCCTCGTCTACCCCAACGAACGGGATCCAACCGCCTCTTTGACCATCGGTGCAGGGAAAGAGAGAGAGAAAGAGAGAGAGAGAGAGAGAGAGAGAGAGAGAGAGAGAGAGAGAGAGAGAGAGAGGGAGAGAGAGAGAGATTCAAAACCCTAGTTTACCCTTGCACTTATTTTAGACTTGAGAGTTGCATCATGTTTAAATTTTCCCTTCAACTTGAAATGGGGATTGTCAAAAACCCTAGCACTTCAATCAAAATCAATTCCAACAACTAAAATATTCAATGAACCCAAAATGGACTTAGAAAATGTTCATCATTTTGGATAAATGGTGTAAACAACATACCATAGGTGATGCACGGCTAACAAGGCCGTCCGAAATTTTAAATTAACCTAAAAATGCATCTAAAATGCCTATAAATTGCTACAAATTATCTAGTAGCTCCAAAATTCTTGAGACTTATTGCGGTTCTTGTCTATATTGTTGCTTAACCCCAGGATTATCTCCAGGATTTTTGTAGTTGGGTTGATGCCCTAAATAAATGTAATCATAGAGAAATCAATTAGAAAAGAAAAGAGAATTAAATAGAAACCAGAGAGAGCCAAAGTTATCTACAACTTACCTCGCCTAGCCCATCCTACAATGGGCAAGACTGTCTTCCACCTCTTGCCAGTAGGAAGAGGGGAGGCACGGAACGACGAGCGCTCGAGGTCTCCACGCCGGCAGCTGCCATCTTGCCTCCCGAGGCCATCAAGGTGATGAGGAGAACATCGACGGAGTCGTGTGGATACATTTCTCCTCCCATTCTCCCCCTCCACTTTCCCCTTGGTCTCTGCTCGCCATGGCCGCTGCACCCGCGAGCTTGCCATCATGAATCTCGTGTCCATAACTTCCTCCTTGCCCCTCTTGTTTTCTACAAGCTTTGTCACGATGCCCTCATCCTCCTCGCCGAGCCATGCCACATAGGTCACCACCGAATTCTTCGAGCAACCTCGCCTTCAACCTTCGGTGGCCGAGATCGTCGGCGAATGCACATAGTCTCCACGCCGTCCTCGAGCCTGCTACTATGCCCTCTACAACCACAGTGAGCTCCTGTTTCTAACACCCTTCTTTCTCGCGATGATTGGAAGCTCTAGCCCCCGATTATGCCAACACCTGAACATACCACCGCAAGAGCTTGACGTCGGCGTCCCTCTTGTGCCTCACCGGTCTGTCCGACCCATTCATCATGTTCATGAGCTCGCTAGATGATGTAGGTGGCAAGAATGCCTCGCCCATGCGAATATGGCCTTTACTAGCTCATTGCGCGCGCAACCGAAATCCTTGCCATCGTTTCTGCATGTGGATCAGCGCGAACCTAGCCCAGATGGCCCACCCGAATATCTGCGTTTCCAATTTCCCCAGCGATATACGAAGCTGATACAATGAAATCGTATCTCACGAGCTACCTATGCGGACTAGCCTAGCTCGTACCCACCTAATGGAACGAATCCCATATCCCGTGACCCATCCGCCCGACCGGGGATTGGATTCAAAATTTGAAATCAATCGGGGAGACGCAGCCGCATCGCCAGAGACCACCACGCTCCCACATCCCCTCTTAAACCTCGCGTAGATCTGCAGATTTCTTCATGATTTGACCAATGAATCTTGGTATGGAATCATTCATGGAACTTCTATTCAGTATTGTCCTCTCATAAGTTGCTCTTTTCTTCAATCATCAGAGACTCCTTCAATATTAACCTTTGCCGTGTCCATGGCAGCTTCTGTTTCCAACCAACACAGCCTGGGGTTGTTCCAGATTTGGGATTGCCAGAGGAGGACGAGTGCATTCCTATGGATTCGCAATCCTCGAGCCAAGATGGAGAAGAATTTGGAATAGCCGATTCAAGATCTCATGTCTGTGAGGAACAGATTTTCCCAACGCTAGATTTTCCCGATATCAACCATACAGACAGTCACATCGAGCCATTGTCTGAATTGCAATGCACTCCCTCTTCGTGGCCTCAATGGTAAATTCTCAATATTTTCTCATCGCCGTCGAAGCCGCATCGATTCAGTGAAGAAGGTGTTTTGCTTTCTACCGACCATGGTGGCTTGTTCATGGCTTGTCAGATGGGATTTAGTCTTTGACTTTTGCAGTATTTAATAGACGTATACATTAATGTTCCCATTTAGGCCGGTTTCCTATGTATAAACATTCAATTTGGTATCTGTATCATGGGCATGGACGTGCTCAGTAGTCAGTTTGGGGCAAATCTTAAGTTATTTGTATTCATAACCTTATTACTAGTAGCAGCAGATTCCTGTTATTTGACTAGTAGTCGGATTAATGGCAGCATATATTTGCTGAAATGGTAATCGTATCGAACTAAGTGGATATTAGATGGATTATAATACTGTATATGCATACAGATTCTTGGACATCAAGTGGATCTTACTGTCAAAACCCATGGCTTATTTGCAGCAGATTCTTACTAAAAGTGTATTTTGCTCGAACTAAATGGCTATTAATCATGTTTATGTAGAGTCAGCATTCAGAGACAACTGTTCACACTGCCACCATGTCCGTGATATTGGACCATTACATTTTTGTCAAGGGTACATATTGGTTATTGTGATAGAGCTTGTACTAAATGGTCTGTATGTAAAAGCCGAAATAAAGAACTTTAACACAACACATGTGGGTCTCGGGCGCGCCGATGTGAAGGACCCTAGAAGGCGCCTCACTAATCGGTCACAAAAGCAGGACTTTGTTCAGCCACGTGCGGGTCTCTAGTGCATTTATGTGGAGGACTTCATCATAACACCCGTGGGTCTCTGATGCGACGATGTGAAGAACTTTGGGATGTGTCTCAAATAATCAAACAATACATGGGTCTTTGTGTGTCACATACAGACTATTGCGATTACATTTCTTCAACGGTACATACCACTTTATTTGTTTAGGCATTGTAGTACATACCACATAGATAGATGTCAAACAAAGATCTTTAATGTACCATACTTTCGACCTTAAGTAAAACGACTAAAAGGACCTTGTCGCATAGCATGTGGGTCTCTGCTGCTCCGATGTGCAAGCCTTTATAAAGTGCCTCACTAATCAATCACACTCACAAAACTTTGTTTAGTCACACGCGGGTCTCTAGTGCTCCGACGTGAAGGACTTCAGAAGGTGCGTCACTAATCGGTCACACATACGTGAGGCTTTGTTGTGCCACACGCGAGTCTCTGATGCTCTGATGTGAAGAACTTTATCAAGCATGCAGTCCTTGGCACGTAGATGCTTTGATGAGGGGTCTCTGATTCTCCGGTGCGAAGGTCTTAAGGTTCCTCGATGGTCGGCAAGACACGTAGGACTTTGTTTAGCCACACCCGGGTCTCTAGTGCCCCAATATGATCGACTTTAGCAAGCAAGTGATGACCGATTAGTGAGGAACCTTTTAAAGTCCTTCACATCAGAGCAGTAGAGATCCACGAGTGTTGTGACAAAGTCTTTCCGTCTCGGAGCACAAACCAACCATATGTGTCTACCCAAACACTAGGTCTTATATTTGTCTCTGCAATGGAGGGAGTACTTGATATGACTTTGTAGAGGCTTTATATAGTTTTTGCCTCAACAAAGTCATGTCAAGTACTCCCACCTATGGCTTTGTATCAAACTAAGTGGATATTAGACGGATAATCAGAGACCCCGGCTATGGCAAGGTGGGAGATGCGAGTAACCATGCGGTGGGTGGAGTAGAAGAGTCATGAAGAAATGGATGGAGGGGAGGAAAGTGGTGGAGGCTCGGATAGCCAGAATGTGGATACATAGGAGTAGTACTATGTGGTCCGCCTGTCGGAACTGTAGCCTGCTTTTCGCAGAACTTTACAACCAAATTTGACTAAAAAACTTCCGCAGAAGCTAACGTTTTATGTTAGACTAAACAACAATAAGAGCAGCCAGCCAGCTGAGTCAATGTCGTCCAGAGATAAAGCACGAACACTGTCCTCGCGTCAGGGGAATCAAAATTACATTACTTGTACCAAAAAACAGGCTGTGTCAGGAGCATCTATAGGCCATGGTCCCACCTCTGTTGTAATACTACTACATATACATCCAACAACAACATCACGTGATCACAAAATACTATGCATGGCTGACGACTTGGTGGGCCTGATGATGTGACAACATGCTGGATGTGTGGTTTGGATTGAGGTTGTGCACACAATGAGTTAGGATAAATCCACACTCTGGCCCATGCCACTATAGCTTCGGACCTGAGCTCACCCAAGCTTTGTCATCCACAAAGGTCATCACCGGTGATGCTTCCATCCACCCCAGCCTATGGTCTTTTTCCCGTTGTATGCGCGCAAGAGTGAAAGTTGCACATGATCTCTGCCACAAACTTGGTCGCCTGAGAAGGATTTCTGAGCCATCTGCCGCGTCTACTACCGGCAGAGGCTAAACACCGGTGGGACTAACCCATTTGACAAGGGGTTCAACCTCCCCTCGGTCAATGACATGTGGACCCAACCCCCTGACACATTTAGTTATTTCTAATTAAGGGCTAATTAAGGTAATTAACACTCCTTAACCAAATGGGTCACTTGCCAATGAGACCCACTCGTCAGGTTTGACCAAACCCGGTGAGTTGACACTCACAACATAGTGATTTAGTTCTAACACAATAAACCTATTTGTTGATTTAAATTAATTCAGAAACAATTAGGAAATTCCAAAAAATGTTATAAACTTCAAAAATTCATAGTAAATCAACCATAGCTGAGATGGAAAAGATTTATATATGAAAAAATAGAAAAATCCAATCTATCCATTGGTTAATTTTGATGCATGTCAGAACAAGTTAAACCTGCTGATCAGGTCAAATAAGTTCAAGGGTATTTGACATACCACTTTTCAAATTTGAATTTGAATCTTTGATTCAAACCAACTTCAACCAATCTGATGATAGTTGTATTAGCTCATCTGATATCATATTGCCATGTCTTGAACATACATAATATTGTTTCACTTGCCATGTACAGATTGCTACTTCGGTATTGTTCCCATGGTGGGTTTTGCTTCTAAGGATACACACGAGTATCCACCTGAAGGGTAGTACCCTACTACCGACCTGCATGGTAGGCAACCCCTTTTGAACATTCCGATACAATCACATGCTCCTGCTCCTGCTCTCATTTATTGCACTAGGACAACAACATTTCAACTGTTACCTATTTTGGTACTTGAACCCATTGCTCTGCATGACCTGTCATTGTCACAGTAAATAGCTACAAGTAACCTAGTTTTCTTGGTAGTTGCTTGAGCCATGTTGTGTCATTATCCCTGCTTTGTTGTTGTGCTGAGAGTTTTGTGAGGTCTGATTCATCTCGACAATGAACCACAGTGAAATGGTTGTGTTCTAATGATGCGAATTAAGTGTTGAACCCGTTTGTCAAAGGTAGCAATGAGAGGCCATGTAGGAGTATATGACGAGATGTCTAATTGGAATCATCCTTAGGAACTGAGTTCCATGTATGTGTTCCAAGACTAGATACTACCACACATTGGGCTCCGGGCAATCCAAGCTCTCTGGGCTTATTAATCGTTTTATACTCTCTCGAGGAGTTTCAAGTATTTTCTGGTGTTTATAGATTATGCCGGCGACCGTGTGTAGAAGTGACCTTAGGGGTGGGTTATGACACGGTGTACCAAGTGGCACCCGAATAGTGGGATTGGGAACCGTGCACACATTATTTGGGGCCCTAGCAGAAATTTCGGTCGGACTTCCGTGTGTGTTCAGTCCCAAATAGGTGATAAACCTGGACTAGGTCTTGTGTGGTTAATGCTCGTGGCCGACACCCTCTCTAGGCTTCCGCGTGAAGGATTCCTATATGCATGACATGCACATGGATATAAGTGGTCAGAGCATGTGTGAATAAGTACACCCGTGCAGGGTTATCAAACTATTTGAATAGTCGCGTCCTCGGATATGGACTACTTGGAAACTTATGTTGTTCATAGACAACTTTAATGGTTACTCATAAAAGTATCAAGACGAGTGTTTGTACCATGGATGACACTCTCGTAGGGAGATGGGAGAGGATCCATGGTAGTGTAATGTTGTGGTGATTAGTGGACTCGTGTGTGCTATCTCAACTAATTCAAACTATTTGTAGTCGTAGTACAAGATAGCCAAGAGTCAAAGTTGGCTTACTGCATGAAACCCCACAACCCCCCTTGTTGATACATATGCATGAGTAGTTAGATCTAATGTAAGACTTGTCGAGTACAATTATACTCATGTTTTCTTAATGAACTATTGCCAAGGAAGCGCATGCTCCATCTAGTGGGTTCATTCTAGACATTGACGAAGATGAGTACCTGGTATCCCAGCTATGACCTTGCCCTCTTGGAGAGGGATTGTAGATAGTTAGGCCACATGCATTTTGTGCTTTCATCTGTCTATACTCGGACAGCTTTACGCTTTCGTATCGCTTGAATGACTTTGAGTGTATGACTTGAGTGCGGGTCTTGTGATCCGTACTTGTATGAATGTATTATGTAAGGCACTTCAGAGCCTTTTAGGTAAATGTTTTGTTACAAATTTTTGTTGTGATGCCATGTTGTATATATGCATATCTGTGACATGCATTGGTATGTGTGGGATTCAACACCTAGTTGTGTCTGTATGGTAGCCTTCTTTGTAAGGAATGCCTCTTTGTGCTTCCAGTGAGCCCTGGTAGCTTGCTACTGCTCCGGACACATTGATTGACCAACATGTATCCTTCTTTATTGTTGTGTTTGTCTACCACACCGTGAGTTTTGTACCACATTTCTATGTTTGTACTGTTTTATTTTTTTGGACCAATTAAAACTTGTTGTGTGCTTATGATGCTTGATTGCTTTGTCATTGATTGTTTGCTTGGTTATGCTTTAATTAACAAAAATTCTCCTACTCTCAAAACTCATCTCCTTGATCCAATTTTTTGACCAATAATCATGCCAGCATATAGAACATAAAACGATTTTTACAAAATTTTAATTTGACAAAAAAAACATTTAATTGAATTAGGTTTCCAAACCCACCTAAATTGAGGTTTCTACTATAAATCCTCAAATTAGGGTAAACATTTTTTTCCAAACATTTTATTTGGAACCTATTATCTATAAGATTTCCTGAAATGACAAAAAATGTTGTTTCAAATGTTATTTTCGTATTTTATATAAATGCCTTTTTCCGAGGCTAGAAACGGTCTTTTATGGGGAAACTCAGTGGACATATATTTTCCATATATATGAGATTCAACACATGGTCATGTTCAAAATATTAGAAAAACCCTTCAAAATCCTTTCTGGATATTTCAAGTATTTGAAATATTTAATAAGAAATATTGTGTAATAAATCCATAAAAAATTAGCAAGTCACATATGTCTCATGTGATGATCTTGACAAGTTTTATACCCATCTAAATTATTTTGGTTCAGAAAAGTGTCCCAAAACCCTCTCTATCGAGAACCAAATTTTATCAACTTTACATTGCCAAATGTCACTGTTTGATCTCAAACTTTGTGGAAATGTTCTAATCCCCTAATGATGTAGCTACATGAATTGGTGCATCAAGGAGAATTGTGTATCCTAGCTAGATCTAAGCAAACTTGTTTCTACCCATTTTTAGAGGTTCCAAAATCTACCTAGGCCACTTTCTCGATTTGAGATGAAAACTTGTGGGCTGGGCTAATTTGTGATGCCATTTACTCCTGTTACATCACATAGCAAACACCTTCTGCTATATTTTTAGAGTCGATCATTGGAGCCCCAAAAGTGTTCTACTTGAGCCGATCTTTTTACCACAACTCTTACTAATCCCCATTTACCACGAGTAAGAATCGCACACCCCCATCTCAATGATTAATGGGGTAAAACCTTCATTTTTACCCCTGAATAGCAAGGGCAACAATAAGTTCTCCTCTACGTCACCTTCCCAACTGCTTCGAGGACACCCAAAGTACCCCTAGCCTTTTCTAACCCCCTAGATCCCCTGGACACGAGCAGCCACATCCTACATGCCAAAGGGATTGCATGGCATGCCAAAGGAGCGTTCTAGAGCACGCTATAGTGCCTAGCCGTCCTGTAATCGGAGCATCTAGAGGCGTGCTTCACCCTCAGGAGGCGTGGAGTTGTCCCCAGGGTCGCCCTTGACATCCCGAAGCATCCAAACTGTGAGGCCCCTCTTCCCTCTCTCTCCGACGACCATAGTCGCATGTGCTAGAGCGTCGCCCGCATCCGCCAATCATTGTGCACACCTCTGGCCCGCCTCGAGCTTGATCTCCTCTCCCTCTCTCTTCTCAACATCCTACTCCACCCCCCACGAACACCGCAGACACGCCCTCCCTCTCCCAACGGCCACCGGGGTAACTCCATGGACAACAATGGGCTTCGTCCATAGCGAGCCCCGGGATAGCCTATAAAGGTTGTCCCGTGCTCCCCTCTACCCTCCTCTTGCCCTCTCTCACTCCCAAACGGCCTCCAGCACCCCCCATTCCACCTCGCAAACCTCCTGTGCTCGGGATCGAACTGGACGCCGCCGCCTCAGGTCATTGGTGATTTCAGGGTAGGGAGCCCCTCCGACCCTCTTTTTTCCTTCTGTGGAACCTCCATCGCAGGTTGATCCTCCCTCCCCTATTTCCTATGTACTTTGTAGATCGGAGCATGCTGGTTGACCTACACCCAAGCCCCCTCTACTAAGGTTCGTCCTCGCCAGCAAACGGTGCCACCTCCCACCGACCGGCGACACCACCCCGAACCCATCCACACCATCCCCGCTTCGATTAGCCATCAGGACCTCGCCTATGAGCGCACTATCCCCCTCTAGTCCCGAGGAAGGAGATGACAGGTGGGCTCCACCTATCATCCTTACCTCTCTCTCTCGCTGACGATGGGGCCCGCCTGTCGGGCTTAAAACCCCACGCGCGAGCTCACCTGGGTTGCTTTCGCCCTGGGTCGGCCCAGCTAGGGTCTGTTCTAGCTCGTCCACCTCAGATTTTCTCTTTTTTGTTTTCCTTATTTTTCCAAAAATACCACAACCTTCAATATGTGTCCAAATCTAGCGGTTGAAATTTCTAAAATCTTGTATAAAGCCAACCTAATTAATGTTGCCACTTGTACACCATTTGAACAATATTTTCTGCATTATTCCAATTTAAATCTCTATTTGGGCATTTCAATCCACTATTAAAAATCCGTATCTATATTTCTGTGACTCCCACCCCAAAATCAACATAAGTGGTATTTTTAGTAGTTTTCAATCTAGTATTTAACACAAATAGGTTAGCATTTTTAGGAGTGATTTATTTTTCCTGTTTTTGCTAGTGCCTTATTTGGGCACGTTATTTTGCGATGATAGATTACGTGGTTGACGAGGAAGTTGGACCATAAGCATTTCAAGACCCTGAAGACTTTATTAAGCCATGCAAGCAGCCCCTTGACCATGTTGTTGAAACCATTTTTATGCATGTCATATATCACTTTATTTTGGTGTATTGAAAGCATGATGATCATTTGGTTACAACCTTGCTCGGGTGGTCTGCATAATGTTCCTCATTGATACTTGCATTGCCATGGCTCTACTTTCTTCTTAGAGTTGTGTGGGTGGGAAGTAGATAGGATGCTAAAATAGTTGCTACACAAATGGGACGGGTATATGCATCGAGATGGAAAACAAGGTGTTTTACAAAAAGACTTCCCAAAAACCCCATCGGGTGCCACTAATACATGAGAGAGAAGATGAGCTAGGTAACCACTTGAGAAAGAAGTGGTGTACCAAGCAAGTTGTGTGTGTGTGTGCGTGCTTTTGAGAATAGATTAGGTTGAAGATATGCTGACCATTCCCAACCTCACATGTATGACCACAATACCCCTTATGGGATAGGGCTTTGTTGATTACTTTGGTCGATACTGGCAAAGATCCCGCATTACTAATGGGGAGAGAGCCAAGTCACTCCCCCGTTGTGTCCCCTCGCGGATGGTACTTGTGATGTACATCATGTGGGATGGGTACCAATGAGTGGACTCTTTGTTTAGTGTTTTCAAGGGAAATATAATGTCCGGATGCTTACCTTGGGTTTTTAATATACTGTGAGTCATGGCTTGACACGGAAGTTCCCTGAGTCTTGTGGGTAAAGTGTGCAACCTATACAGAGTGTCAGACTATTCGAATAGATGTGTCCATGGTCAATGCTAGTTCGGTAATGTTCCTTAAACTATGGCCACTGTTTTACAAAACTTGGTGTGTGTGTCTCGGAAGGAATTAATTGAACTAAGTCCAATGACCTCATGTGATGATTGAACTTGAGTTGTTTAAACTCTTTTATATTGATATCTGTAACCTAATCATGCATGCTTTACAAATGATAGGACATGATAATGCATTCAAAACTACCTCTATGCAGAAGTACCTACTTAGTGCTATACCATGCCTTGTTTATCCTGTTCCAAACATGGTTTGCTTGCTAGAACATTCAAAAGTACTCACTGGCTTGTCCATTGCTATTTACTTGGCTAGGTATGGAAGAGTAGGTTTATGATGAAGAACACCTCGGTGACGATCATGGGAATTAGGGTGCTTCCCTATCAGAATGCGTGTAGGGTTAAAGCAAATCACATGGGTCCACACTATCATTGAAGATTTCTGCTGTGAATGTTTAAGTGTTTTTTGGCCTTCATGGCCCTATCCATGTAAGACTTGATCATAATGGTAATAATTTGTGTAAGATCGTATGTAATGGATGAAAGACTGTTGATTATTCAGTTCTGTGTGTTGAGTGAGTATTGATCGTGGAATCATTGTACACGTGCATTCGATGACTTCGACTTATGAGTCGGGGTTCCCCAGTATCAGAGCCATCCTGACAATAGGAAGCCTTAGTTAGCATGGACATTATATAGGATATAACTATTTTCAAAAATTATACCTAGCATCTATATGCAAAAGAAGATTATATACTTCTTATATCTTCTAGTCTATTTTCAACCATTTATTTAATACCCTCCCCTTCGAATTTTCTAGATGGCCGTCGTGCCCGAGGACCTACAAGCCATCGGTTTTCCCCTACTACTTGATGATATCTTGAAGAAGTGCCAGTTTAGCCAACCTCGTGTTTTCCTCTACCACGAGCATTGGGTTGATGCCACCATGAAGGAGTACCACATCGATGTGGTCGTGATGGCAAACGACTCCCCTGGGAGTTGGTTCTTTGAAGGACCATAGATAGAGACCATGGTGATCGCAGTCGATACGACAACGCAAAAGACACTTATCCACCTTCGAGACATTCTCCCAAACATGGGTGACGACCTAGCTACCAGCCACCTACCTTTCAGAAAGGATGATATTTGCGGGAGTTGGACGTTGGTCACCTCCAAGGAGGATGGAACAACACTCAGGTTCAACACTTACTCCAGCTTGTGCACCGATAGTCTGTCTCACAACCTGATTGAGGAGTCCGTGAATCTCTGAACCAACGTCCTCGTCGGGTCACAGGAACGTTCCCTCTTGGCACAAACTTCTGTGCATCCAGTCCAGTACATGTGCCATGTCATGTGCCATGACGGGGCACAAACGTCATGAATAACATGACTACA
The DNA here is from genome assembly GCF_904849725.1 of Hordeum vulgare subsp. vulgare. NCBI lineage: Eukaryota > Viridiplantae > Streptophyta > Magnoliopsida > Poales > Poaceae > Hordeum > Hordeum vulgare. The sequence goes on from NC_058521.1 coordinate 260,221,534, forward strand.
CACTTTTCCACAAACATCCGCGTAACCGCAAGGGTTGGCTCTGATACCAACTTGTAATGCCCCAAACACCACCGCCGACGGTCGTTACACTCCTCGCGAGATCTAGACCGGCCCCACATATCAATACTAGTCTTTTCTACACACTTTGTCCTCACTCATGCGCACCTGGGATCAACTTCCCGATCGGTCACCCATCCAAGAACTACTCCAAGCTGAGCACGCTTAACCTGGGAGTTCTGTTCGAATGGGCTCCCGGAAAAGAAGGAATTCCTTATTGATATGAGTAGTCTATCATCCCTAATAAGCCAGGCTATCACACACACGCTCTTCATCGGACCATCACACAAGCATCGTCACGATGGACCTACTCGTTCTCCGACCCCCTCGATCGGAGACGATACAGATATGAATGATGACAAGGAGGAAGACATGGAGGATCGTGAGTTTGAGACCAAGCAATCCACCACCCGAGTCCGAGCATCTCTAGGGTTGGACAACTTATGTATCCCCATGTGAAGTCGAGACCGTGTAATGGTTCATATGAAACCATATGTGATTTTGCTTGTTTTGTTGTTTGTGTCCGCATGTAAGTCGCACTTTTGCCTTTGACAACATGTAAGTGACTGCATCATATATCTTATTTCAATGGATGTGTTTGTCCCTTCGGACTCTATTTGATCACACTTGCACTATACCACCCCCGTAGGCGCCTCTCCTCTATTATTGTTTTTCCCTCTCGTCTATCCCAGTTATTTGACTTGGCTGCTCCAAACAGGATGGTGACTGCAGCCCGTACCAGCACCTTTGCCAAACCCAACACCAGCAACTCCAGCCAGTAGCATGGAGTTGGTGGGTCTGCCTAGGCTCGAGATCAGCCAGAGAAGCCACATGAAGACATTCCTCCACCTCCACCGAAGAACATGACCATAGCTCAGTTTCTCCAAGTTCCGTGGGAGGAACACTAAGACAACTCTATTGCTATCCAATAGATGGCTCACACCCTCATCAATGGATGTTTTGCTCAACAAGGAAGGAACATCAATGGACGCTCTGCTTTGTTAGAGTTTATTAGGAATTAGCCCCCAACCTTCACAGAGACTGTTCAACCCCTTATGTTGATGGCTGGTTCTGCACCATTGATACGTCCATTTTGCATCATGTTTTGCTATTGTTATTTCTAGTGTTTTTATGCATTCTACCACTTTATGTAGTAATTCTAATACCTTCTCTCTCATAATATACAAGGTTTACACCAAGAGTGAGAATGCCGACAGATGGAATTGTGGACCTAAAAAAGCTACGTCAGAGATACCTATTATGCACACCTCCAAATGAGCTGAAACTTCACAAGGATCTTTTATGGAATAAATAAGAAATATTGGAGTAAAGAAGCGCCAGATAAGGCTGCCAGGTAGCCACTAGGCATCAGGGTGTGCCAGCCCCCTTGTTGCGGCCTGGTGGGTAGTGGGCCACCTAACACACTTCTAGTTACCATCTTCTGGTATATATTCTCTTTGGACATGAAACAATTAGGAGAGGACTTTCGGGATGAAGCACCACCATCTCAAGGCGGAACCTGGGCAGGAGCACTTTTTCCCTTCGGTGGAGCGATTCCGGCGGACGAACTTCTCTCTGAGAGGGAGAAATCGAGGCCATCGTCATCACCAACAACCCTCTCATACTGGGGAGGCCAATATTCATCAACATCTTCAACATCACCATCTCCTCTCAAAACTCTAGTTCATCTCTTGTGCTCAATCTTGTACCGGAACCTCAGATTGGACCCTGGGGGTGACTAGTAGTGTTGATTACATCTCTTAGTTGATGCTTTGTGGTTTATTTGGTCGATGATCATATGTTCACATCGAATATGCTATTTAATACATCTCTGATCATGAGCATGTTTATAAGTTGTGAGTAGTTACTTTTGTTCTTGAGGCTACGGGAGAAGTCATGTTGCAAGTAGTCATGTGAAGTTGATATTCGTTCGATATTTTGATGATATGAATATTGTGATTCCCTTAGTGGTGTTATGTGAACGTCGACTACATAACACTTCACCATATTTGGGCCTAAGGGAATGCATTTTGGAGTTTCTATTAGACGGTGGATTCCGAGAGTGGCAAAAACTTAAACCCCAGTTTATGCGCTATTCTTTAAGGGGTTGATTTGGATTCCTATGTTCAATGCCATGGTGAGAATTTATTATTAATACTTTTCTCGTAGTTGCAGATGGTTGCGGGAGGGTTAATCATACGTGGGAGGCTTGTTCAAGTAAGAACAACGCCGTAGAACCGGTCCACCCACATATCAAATTATCAAAGTACTGAATGCAAATTAACCCGACATGATGAAGTGTCTAGATGAAATTCCCATGTGACCTCAAGAACGCTTTGCATATTATAAGAACTCTTCTGGCCTGTCCTTTGTGACAAAAGGATTGGGCTACCTTGCTGCACTTATTGTTACTTTTGCTACTCGTTACTTGTTACAGTTTTCTTGCTATCAAACAACTTGTTACCGCTATTTCAGTGCTTGCAGAAATTACCTTGTTGAAAACCGCTTTTCATATCCTTCCGCTCCTCTTTGGGTTCAACATTCTTAGTTATGAAAGGACTATGATTGATCCCTATACTTGTGGGTCAACAAGAATCTTTTCCGGCTCCGTTTTCGGGGAGTGAAGCGCCTTTGGTATGCAGAATTTGGTAAGGAAAATTTATATTACGTGCTGAAATTTACTATCACTTGTCACTATGGAAAGTAATACCTTGAGCCGTTTTTTCGGGCTATCTTCACATCGACTGCAAACACCAAGCGTTGTCCCTCAACCTACTGAGTTTTTTTATAATGAAATTCCTTCGGGTATGATAGAGAAACTGCTAGCTGATCCTTATGCAGGAGATGGCACAAATATCCCGATATGCACCCAATCTACATGGATGAAGTTTGTGGATTATTTAAGCTTGCAGGTTTATCCGGAGATGAAGTCAACAAATAGGTTTTCCCTTTATCTTTGGGGGAAAAGGATTGACATGGTATGGGCCATGTGATGATACAAGATCTTGGAACTGGAATCGATTGCAATTGGAGTTTCACAAAAAAAATATCCTATGCATCTTGTTCATCGTGATCGGAATTTTATCTATAATGTTTAGCCTCGTGAAGGAGAAAGTATCGCTCTAGCTTGGGGGAGGCTGAAGTCAATGTTATATTCATGCCCCAATCATGAGCTCTAGAGAGAAATTATTATTCAAGATTTTTATGCTCGGCTTTCTTGTAATGACAAACCATGCTCGATACTTCTTGTTCTGGTTCTTTATGGAAGAAGGCTATTGAATTCAGGTGGGATATTTTGGAAAGGATTAAATGCAACTTTAAATATTGGGAACTCGAGGAAGGTAAGGAGTCAAGTATAAAACTTGAGTTTGATTGTGTTAAATCTTTTATGAATACCGATGATTTCAATGATTTTATCACTAAATATGGATTGACTCTGAGATAGTAGCATCATTTTGTGAAACCTTTGCTACTCATGTTGATCTCCCTAAAGAGAAATGGTTTAAATATCATCCACATATTAAAGCAAAAGTTGATGAACCAACTAAAGTTGAGGATGAAACTATCATTTACGATGTTGACCCAGTTGTGCCTACTACTTATATTGAGAAACCACCTTTCCCTCTTAGGATAAAGAAACATGCTAAAGCTTCAACCGTGGTTAACAAAAGTTATGTTAGAACAACCAAACCCTCTGAGCAAATCAAAGTAGAACCTAGTATTTCTATGGTAGAGATCTCTTGGTTGATAATATTGACGGCCATGTTATTTATTTCTACGTTGAAGCTCCTAGAACCGCCAAACCTGACACTAGAGATAGAAATATACCCGTTGTTGGCATGTGTGTCGTATTATTCAAAATAGGAGGTCGTTGCTATCATGGTTAGTGTGATATTTGTTCTAGTGTTAGTGCTATTCCTTTTACCTTATATCAAGAAATTAAGCATGAGATAACACCTGCTAAAATAGAAGACATATATGTTACTATTGAACTTGCTAACTTTTGTCCCATAATATTTGGTAGACCCTTCTTGAACAGTGTTAATGCAAAAAAATAATGCAAAAATGAAACTGTCAGTGTTAATTTTGGTGGTATGTTTCATGAGTTTCATTCTCCAAGTTCAGTAAGCAACCCAATGATAAAGAATTGCCTAGTAAATATGAAGTAATTGGTCTTGCTTCTATTGCCATTCCTCCTACTTATCCATTAGAACAATATTTGCTAGACCACAAACATGATTTGCATATGCATGAAAGAGATGAAATAGATAAAATGTTCTTTGATCAAAGGCCTATCCTTAAACACAACCTGCCTGTCGAAACTCTAGGAGGTCTTCCTCCACCCAAGGGTGATCCTGTGTTTGAATCAAAGCAATTACCCGACACTTTGAAATATGTTTATATTGATGAAAAGAAGATATATCTTGTTATTATTAGTGCTAAACTTACATAGCACGAACAATAAAGATTGTTAAAAACTTTAAGGAAGCACCGGGCTGCTATTTGGTATACTGTTGATGATCTTAAGGGCATTAGTCCCACTCGCTGTCAGCACAAGAATAATATGGAACCTGATGGTAAACTCGTTGTAGATCACCAACGATGACTGAATTCTAAAATGAAAGAAATGGTAATAAATAAAATATTAAAGCTTTTCGAAGTAGGTATAATTTATCGCATAACTGATAGTAGATGGTAAGTCTCGTTCATTGTGTTCCTAAGGAAGGAGATATTACTATTGTTCCTAATGATAAAAATGAAATCATTCCACAAAGAATCTCGAGTGGCTATAGAATGGTAATTGATTTTAGAAAAAATAAACAAAGCTACTAGAAAATATCATTATCCTTTACCTTTCATAGAATAAATGCTAGAAAGATTATCGAAGCACACACATTTTCGCTTTCTAGATGGTTATCCTGGTTTTTCTCAAATACCTGTGTCACAACGTGATCAAGAGAAAACCACCTTGACTTGTCCTTTTGGAACCTATGCTTATAGACGCATGCCTTTTGGATTATGCAATGCACCTGCTACCTTTCAAAGATGTATGACTACTATATTCTGTGATTTTGGTGAAAAGATAGTTGAGGTTTTAATGGATGATTTTTGCGTTTATGGAACTTGTTTTGATGTTTCTTTAAGCAACCTTTATTGAGTTTTGAAGAGATGTGAGCAAACTAACGTTGTCTTGAATTGGGAGAACTGCCACTTTATGGTAAATGAAGGTATTGTCTTGGGTTGTAAAGTTGATGCAATTGAGAAGATGCCATGTCTTAAAGATATTAAAGGCATACGTAGTTTCCTTGGTCATGTTGGGTTCTATAGGAGGTTTATTAAAGACTTCTCTAAAATTTCTATTTCGTTTTTGATGATGATTGTGTAGAAGCCTTTGAAACACTTAAGAAAGCTTTAACTTCTACACCTATTGTTCAACCACCTAATTGGAACTTGCCTTTTAAAATTTGTGTGATGCTAGTGATTTTGTTATTGGTGTTGTTCTAGGACAAATAGTTGATTAAGAAATTAAATGTTATCCATTATGCTAGTGAAACTCTAGACAGTACCTAGTGAAATTATGCTACCACTGAAAAAGAATTCTTAGCAGTTGTATTTGCTTGTGACAAATTCAGATCTTACGTTGTTGTTTCTAAAGTAATTGTTCACACTGATCATGCTACTATTAAATATCTTATGGAAAATAAAGATGCTAAGCCTAGACTTATTAGGTGGGTTCTTTTGCTATAAGAATTTGATTTGCATATCATTGATAGGAAAGGAGCTGAGAACCCCGTAGCTGATAACTTGTCTAGGTTAGAAATTGTTCTTGATGACCCACTACCTATTGATGATAGCTTCCCTGATGAACAACTATCTATGGTCAATGTTTCTCATTACTCACGTGGTGTTCTAATTATGGTAATTGCTTTGTTGCTAAATACATACCACCTAGTTTCACCTATCAACAAAAGAAAAAATTATTCTTTGATTTAAGACATTACTTTTGGGATGAAGCACATCTGTATAAAGAGGGAGTAGATGGTATTATTAGACGTTGTATACCTGAGCATGAACAGGAACAAATCCTTCGGAAGTGTCACACCGAGGCTTATGGTGGACACCATGCAGGAGATAGAACTGCACACAAGGTACTACAGTCTTGATTTTATTGGCCTACTCATTTCAAAAATGCTCGTAAGTTTGTCCTCTCTTGTGACGAATGTCAAAGAATTGATAATATTAGTAGACGTCAAGAAATTCCTATGAATTATTCACTTGTTATTGAACCATTTGATGTTTGGGGATTTGATTATATGGGACATTTTCCTTCCTCTAATGGGTATACACATATTTTGGTTGCTGTTGATTGTGTCACTAAGTGGGTAGAAGCTATTCCAACCAGCAGTGTTGATCATAACACCTCTATTAATATGCTTAAGGAGTTATTTTTCCATGTTTTGGAGTCCCTAGATACTTAATGACTGATGGTGGTTCACATTTTATTCATGGTGTTTTTCGTAAGTTACTTTCTAGATATTATGTTAACCATAGAATTGCATCTCCCTATCATCTTCAATCTAGTGGTCAAGTAGAATTAACCAATAGAGCAATAATATTAATATTACAAAAAACTGTCAATAGGCCCCGAAAGAATTGGCCTAAGAAATTTGATGATGCATTGTGGGCCTATAGAACAGCTTATAAAAGTCCTATGGGTATGCTTATAAAATGGTTTATGGAAAAGCATGACATTTACCTCTTGAGTTAGAACATAAAGCTTATTGGGCAATTAAAGAACTCAACTATGATTTCAAAATTGTTGGTGAAAAGAGGTTATTTGATACTAGTTCACTAGATGAATGGAGAACCCAAGCTTATGAAAATGCCAAACTATGCAAATAAAAGTGAAAAGATGGCATGACAAAAGAATCCAAAAGCGAGAATTCAAAGTTTGTGAATATGTTCACATGTACAATTCTTGTGATAGATTTTTTGCAGGAAAACTTCTCTCCAAATGGGAAGGACCATATATCATCGAAGAGGTTTATAGGTCTGGAGCTATTAAGGTCAATAATCATGAAGGCACTAAACCGAAGGTGGTCAATGGATAGAGAATAAAACACTATATTTCTCGTACACCTATTAATGTTGAAACAAATATTACTGAAACCATGTCACTAGAGGAACACATAAAGGTGACCTTCCAAAAGACTCGAGAACCCTTAAAACGAAGAGGTACGTGATACGGTAAGTAAACAGACTCCAAAAAAATCCTAAATAATATTTTAGTTTAGTTTTAGAATATTAGAAAAATTAGCAAATTTGTGAACAGGTGCCCACTAGGCACCAGGGCGCGCTTCCCCCTCGTGTGGCCTGGTGGGTAGTGGGCCTCTCGGGCAACTTCCTAGCTCTGTTTTCTTGTAGGACAAGTATTAACTTGTATAAAAATTCTTCATATATATATCTCCCGATGATTTGACCTGAGTACCACGGATAAATCCTTTGTTATTTTTCCGTGCTGTTTTTCTGATAGATCTAGATCACGATGGCCTCATCAAGATCCTCCAAGGACAAATTCTTAGAGAGGGTCATCAACCACTACTTGTGGGAGGTGATGAAGCACCCTCAAACCATTGAGGTAAGTGAGGGGGTGCTCCACATCCAGGACGTTCAAGGGCCTAAGAAGACAGGAATCGTGGAGGTCAGGCTGGAGGTGGTGGAGGAGGAGATCTTCAGGTGCCAAGGCATGGTGGAGCGTGGACTCAATGCCAATCACCTCATGATCACGGAATTCACCCATGATCAAAAGGTGGATGGCAAGTCCTTGAAGGATATCGTCTTCACCCTCAACGAGCAAATCAATTTTCTGCAAGGCCAAATATTCGATCTTCAAAACCAAATCTTTGAGTATGAAGCAAGTTTTAATGTTATGAGTTTAGATGCCAGTTGCAAGACTCTGGAGACTCGTCACTCCTCTCATAATGGTGAGCCACTGCCATGGAAACTGGATGACAAGTTTGCTTCTACTTCATCATCTACATGTGGCACCCCGGCTCAGAGGAAGCCGGAACGCCCCGTATTCCTCCCCAAGGACAAGTCTTCTGGTATACGGCACCGTTGCCATAGAACAAATCAGCTCTTTATTACTATGAAATATATTACAAGGATACATGGATTGCATCGTCTTGGCGATACTACACCTACCTACGGTAATTTCTACGCTAGCACCAGAACAACGACAGATGTGATGAACTCCACTCCATAGGGACTCTAGCTGGAACGCGCATCCTAGCTCGCAACTCGGAATCCTTGACAAACAAGCAATCATGACATGACCTGCAAACTGGCATGACACGCCAGGTGAGTACTTTCAATGTACTTGCAAGCTCACAACAAACATTAGCATTAAGGCAAGACAACATCATAGCAATAAAGATTAGATAAAGGTTTGTTATCACTAAGGAGTAGTTGCAAATAACTATACCGGGCTACTCTCACCGTACTCTGGTGATACCCACTCTTGTGATCTTACTCAGAACCTTCATCAAATATCCTCAAGACGGATACCAAGACTTGTCACCAGTATAATGCCCAACAGTTACCATACTCAGACGAGTTCTTCCATCGTTACTATCATAGTTACGGTTGACCATCTACTGAGGTCTGGACAGGCTGTCCAATCCCATGGACATGGCTATTCGAATAGATTTGACACTCTGCACAGGTTGCACACTTTACCCACTTTATGGAGCACTGACCTCGTTATCCCATTCGGGTGGACCACCGTTGCTCCAAAGAAACTTGTGTGACCCGTGACTCGCTCATCATACCACCGACATTCATCCTCCCCCGGAGTCCTGCCTTGGGTGGCCCCTATGTCCTCATGACACCTGCCATCATCGTGGCCAAACAAAACTGTCCCAAACGGGGAGGGGTACCCCAAACAACTTAACTGGCTCACAAGGTTATCGCCGCCTACCGGGCCAGGGTAGCACGCGGGCATAACCTTCCCTCTTTGGTGGAACCGATAAAAGAGCACGCGATCAGACCAAGTCAAGGCCGTCCCACAACAAAAAATGTGGTTGCACTGATGAGCCCGGACAGGTGACTCCCGATCAACCAACTAGGTATCTTATCCCCGAATAGTATCTCTGCATAGCTAACACTCCGATGTCATAGTAATCCAATAACCGATAAGCTCCATCTACTACTGTTGATTCATATCTAAAAACTGTCGGATGAAACCCAAAGTAATAATAGACAGTAATCTCAACGTCATGGCATCGACTAGTGTCTAAGACACTGGTCACTAACAATCCCGTAGTCACTATGATAGTCATCTATTCGAGAGTTTATTCAAACATTGCATAGTCTACTCTATTCTACAAATAATTATAACTGTGGTTAAATTAATAAGTTAAATTATGATATTGCAATGCAATCATGCAAATGAGGGTTGTGGCTTGCCTGGGGTGAGGGATCCACCGGGAAGAAGTGCGAAAAGCTCACGAAAGGAATCACCGGAAACAGTTCCCTCTCGGAGGAGGTATTTATGGGCAAGGGCAACATGGTCATTTGCATTGTGTTACCACATAGTGAAAATGGTACCATCTTGACGGGCTCGACGAGGCGAAGACATGGGCTTTGGAATCACCGGAATCGGGGTTATGGATAAAAAGATATGAGGGTTTTTCTGCCTCGGACTAATTTGCAATAAAAATATCCGCAACCGGGTCCGTGAGAGCACAGCCCCTCGCGCCTTGTGAGAAATACGCTTCCCAAAGGTGGAAGTGTATCTATCGGCTGGCGCCTCCACTTATCCTCGCTGGCAGTCCCTCTCTCACCGACAGGCGGGGCCGGGCCCCACCTGTCGGGCCCCACCTGTCGGGTCCCTCTTCTCTCTCCTCCGCTCCTCCTTCTTCCTCGCGACGGTAGATGAGGGCTCGACGCCGGCGATGACCCCCGGTGGCTCCGTCCATCAGTGAGCTCATGGGACCGAGCCACGCCGGTTCCCGCATAGCACGTGTGCCGAATGGCTGCAGAACGGCGGCAGCGAGACCCACGACGGACGGCGGCTCTGGTAACGACGACGTCAACGCTCTGGTGACGGGGAGAGCAAGGGAAGATGGGGGAGGGCTTCGCCGTGGATGGGTAACCCCACCAGTGAAGATAAAGAGGAGGGAGAAGCTCGGGACTGCGCCAATTTAGGAGGGACTCGGGGGCGGCCATGGTAGCAATGGAGGCTAGGAGAGCTCCGGCAGCTCGAGTAGGAGGTTGGGAAGGGGTTTGAGAGGGAGAGGAGGCTGTCTGTTAGTTCGAGGGGTTCTCGGGCGGCCTATATATAGGCGCCCGATGGTGAGCGGGTGAGCTCGGCCGCCGTGGCGGCCTTAGCCGCACACTAGTGCTCCAAGGTAACGTGGCGGGCAACTTGCGGCCTCGGGAAGCTTTGAGGAGGGGAGGGGACGGCTCACGCGAGCTCGAGAGAGCTCGGGGAAGAAAACGATGATGATGGGCACTCGCAGAATAGGGCGAGGCTTGTCGCGGTGCGGCAAGGCAGAAATCGGAGGGGGGGAGGGGTCCAGGAGGAAGGGGACGAGGAGAGGAATTGTTGGACATGAGTAGAGCTCGAGGGAGAGAAGAAACCGACGAGGCCAAGGGCTCCACTGCATAGAGCACGGTTATTGCATGCTGGATGTGTGGTCACCATGTGCACTTGTGCACATGGTGCACCCTGGCATGCAGCACCATGTCTAGCAGGGAGTCCTTCCAAGGAATAGTCCTTTTGAGGTGATAGATCACCATTAGACATCAAGAAATGATTAGAAACTTCACTGGAAGTTGGCTGCAGCAGACTTAGCCCTATTACTATAATCAACAGAGAAGAGATAAGGGCAAAGCATCATGTCTGGGTGGTTTAGGGTAGGAAGGACTACAATCCTATGAAATTTGAGGAGCACACGATGTCGGGACCCCGATCCTAATCCATAGGAATCCAGCCTGTAACACATCGCATCCCTTTGCGGTCTCACGCACGGTTAACTCCACGGCTGCAACCTTACCTTAGCCGGGACCGTTTGCGTCTTTTGACTCACGTATGAAATAGTGTCGCTAGCATTCCAATGTCAAAGAACCCGGATCGACAAGTCTAGTCATAAACCAAAGTGGCAGCACCACACAAGGACAAGCATACATGACCCAACAAAGAAGGTGTCGGTCACCAGCGAGTGTAGACGAGTCGTAGCAAGCTACCAGGACTCCATTACATCACGTGACATTTCCCCAAAGAGGACAGACACAACAACTAAGAAGGACACACGCCGGTCAACCAATGTGTCCCGAGCAGTAGCGAGCTACCATGGCTCGTCGGATCAGAAAGGGGCATTTCCCTGTAAGGAGTGCTACTAAAATTCACGACTAAGTAATCGAACCCCATACATATCAAGTACGACACACGTATGCATGGCATACCGATATGTATAGATACATCGATGGCATCACAACATAACCATAACATACAAGCTTTATTTAAGAGGCTCGAAAGAGCCACACACATAATATTACACAGTAAGGGTCTCACGACCCATAATAGCAGTCATTCAGTTACAAGCCAGCGGAAGAGTTTAACATTGTCTGAGTACAGACAGGTGCAACTAAAAGGCACATGGCCTGACTATACTACAGACCCAACATAGGGCCAGATCGTAGCTGGGACACAAGCTACTCGTCGTCGTCGATGTCTATGAAGAACCCTCCGTTAGGGTCATTAGCAACCTCTGCAACATTTATTAAACAAACATGAGTACGGAGGTACTCAACAAGACTTTAGGATAACTAACTACTCATGCAATGTATCAACAAGGTATGGTGGGGTTTCATGCAGAAAACCAGCATTTGACTCGTGGCTAGACAACTTGCATTTTAAAATAATTTTGACAACTTGATTTCTCGCACACGAGTCCACTAACACCACAACAATACACCATCATGGAATCATTCCGTCTCCATACGGAAATGCCGTCCACGACAGTCACGCTTATCTTGACAATTTTATGAGTAGCCATTTAAGTTATCTATGAACAACATATGTCTCCAAGTAGTCCATATCCGCAGACGCGGCTATTCGAATAGATCATAACCCTGCAGGGGTGTACTTCGTCACACACGCTCTCGCCACTTATCGCCATGTGCACGTCATGCACCTCGGCAACCTTCAAGCGGAAGCCTAGCGAGGGAGTCAGCCACGACCGTTAACCATAGTAGTACCTAGTCCAGGTTTATCGCCTATCTGAGGGTAACCCGCACGGAAGTCCGGCCGAGGTTTCCGTCACGGCCCCAAACGATGTGCGCAGGGTTCCCAAACCCACCGTCCGGGTGCCACTTGGTACACCGTGCCACTGCCTACCGCATCACAACCCACCTCTCAGGTCAGCACCATGCACGGCCTCCAGCATGACTATAAACACCAGAAACTACTTGCAACTCCTGGACCGAGTACTAAGCGATTAATAGGTCGAGCGGGGTCATATTTCAGGGCCTAGCATGTGGTAGTATCTAGTCTTGGATTACATACACGGAACTCAGTTCCTAAGGACGGTTCCAATGAAACAACCCGCCATGTACTCCTACACAGCCTTTCACGATACCTTTACCAAATCAGGTTCAGCACACAACCTTTGCTTACCGATCACATTCTCACAATTCTGTTCATCTCCTAGATGACAGAACATACACAACTCTAAGCATAGCATGCATAGCAGGATAAGGCACATCATGGCTCAAGCAACTACCAGGTATGCTAGGTTGCAAGGTTCGGCTATTTACTGTGACAAGGATAGGTCATGCAAAGGAAGTGGGTTCAACTAACATGGCAAAAGCAGTTGAAGCATTGGATCCTAATGCAATAAGTAAGTGCAGGAGCAAGAACATGGGATTTATCGGAATGATCAAAATGGTTGCTTGCCTTGTTGCCCAGAGGAGTGACAATATCTGTCGGACGGATATTCGGTGGAATCCGGGGGAGCGGAGCCTACCGATAGGAATGACATCAATCAATATCAAGCATATGCAATCAAGATGATGCATGAGCATGGCATGAGAATGCAAGGTGATATACTATTATAACTAACATGTATTAGGTTTGAAGTTGATTTGAATCAAATTCAAATATCACTTCAAACGAGGTATTCTCGGATACCATTTTAATTGATTCGACCTGATGCTCAGATCAACTTGATGTTAACATGCATGGAATGACATGTTAGGTTGCTGGTTGGTAATTAGGACAGTATTTCAATCATAGTGAAATTTAAATATTTTCCATATTCCATTTATAAAGTATTTATAAGAATTGACTTATTCATTAATCTACATGTTTGGGTTCTGTACCATTTTCAAACATGATTGAAAATTGCATATTCAGATTCCTTGGATTTTTCTGATACTTTTTCATATATAAATTATTTTCATTGGAATTACAGATTAATTTCTATGAATTTTTGAAGTTTTAAACAATCCTGAAATTATTCTTATACTGGAAAATCCCTTTACTGCATCAGCATAACATCAGTAGGTCCAACTGGCCGTTGAAAGTCAAACCTGACCAGTGGGACCCACTGGTCAGTGTCTCTGGTCAGTTTTAGGTTAAAATTAAACTTAATTAGCTAATGAATCTCACTGGACCCACATGTCAGTGACTTATCAAATTAATTAAATTTATTTTCTTTAATCCTAAACTCCCAGAGGCTGGCCCCACATGTCAGTGGCTCAGGCCAGCTGAGATCCACCGGCGGCGAGGTCGTCCTCGCCGGCGGGGAGCCTCCGGCGAGCACCAGTACGTCGGAGGGGCTCGGAAATGGCGCACAGGGGGACAAGCTCGGCGCGGAGAGCACCAGAGGAACGACACTTCTCCCGCGGGTTCATTTTTGCACTTGGCTGGGGCTGATCTGGCCGGAGATGATGCCGGCGACGAGCTTGGCGGCGGCCAAGGTTCGGGCGTCATCGGGGTCTTCAATACAGAGGGAGTTACGCACTGGACTTAGCTCCTACGGCATCTACGCGACGGCCTGAAGCTGCTGGTGGCCTCAGAAGGACGAGCTGATCACCGGAGGGCTACCGACGACGAGCTCCCGCGACAGATCTCGTCGGGCTCCGATGGAACTAGACCTAGAGGAGGGGATCGACGGGGAGATCTTAGGGGAAAGATGCGCAACCTCATGAGGAGTGCAGTGGTGGCGCTAGCTTGCTCGGGGACTGCCTGGAGAGGAAGAACGCCGGCGACGAGCTTCGGTGCCCTGAGGAAGAAGACGACTGCGTCTCATTGTTTCACTGCTCTCGGCATCGGGCTCGTGGCTAGAAAGCTTCAGGGAGTTGCGGCGGACCTATTGCGCGGCTCAGGAGGGAGAAGGGTAGGTTAGAACGACGGCGAGCTCGAGCTCTGCTTGGGCTGCAATGGCAGCAGAAAGAAACGAGGCAGAGGGGGAGAATGAGCTGGGGAACGGATAGCTACGAGCTCGGGGAGGTTATCCCCGTGCTTGATAGAGCGAAGCGGCGGCCAGGCAGCCAGGGAGCTGCGTGGAGGCGCGCGGCGACGCGGCGGCCACCTCCTGCTTCTACTGGCGAGGAGGAAGACGACAGGAGCAGATGGGCCGGGCCAGGTGAGCGTCAGGTAAGGTTTTTCTCATTTTCTTTCTGATTTGTTTCTGTTTTTGGTATTTCATTAACTTGCTATTTATTTCAGCTCCCAAATAGTTTGTAAAAGCTATTTAAAACACACCAGAATATTTGTTGGAATATTTCCAACCATTCCCAAAGTTTTCAACATTTTTGAAAGTTTGAAGTTTCCGATTTCAAATTTAAAACTTGAAACCAGTAGCCTTTTGCATTTATTTAAAATGCTTAAAGTGTCAAGAAAAAGGTTTTCTTCATTGCTTATTTACTTTCATGATTTATCAGAAAGATTGAACTTTTCTTGAGGCCATTTTGGGTTCATTGATTTGAACTAGTTTGAATTTCCTTTAATTTGAGAAGTGGCTAGGGTTTGTTGAATTTTCCTTCACCACTTACTTTGTTCTTGTTGAGAATTTCCTAGATGCAATGCAAAGAAAACATGAGCACAAAGCTAACTTGCTTAAGGGGTCAGGGATGTGACAACTCACCCCCACTCAAAGAATCTCGTCCCGAGATTTAGAAGTCGTCGGGAATAACGCAGGATACTCAAGTCGGAGACGATCCTCTCTTTCCCAAGTTGCCTCCTTTTCAGAATGATTTGACCATTGAACTTTAAGAAACTTGAGGTTTCGACATCGAGTGGTACGCTCAGCTTGATCAAGAATACGCACGGGGTATTCTCGGTATGAAAGGTTATCTTGGAGATCAAGCGTTTCGTGGTCCACTTCACGGATAGGATCCGAAAAGCAACACCTGAGTTGCGAGACGTGGAAGACATCATGAACCTTGGAAAGATGCACATGAAGCTCCAACTGGTAGGCAACTTCTCCTCGTTTGGCAAGAATGCGAAAATAACCAATGTAACGAGGAGCCAACTTGCCCTTGATACCGAATCGTCGGGTACCCTTTAAAGGTGTAACCCGAAGGTAAGCCTTCTCGTCAACTCCAAAGGTCACAGCCTTATGATGACGATCATATTGGCTCTTTTGACGAGACTGGGCTGTTTTCAACTTTTCACGAATAATGCGAACCTGCTCTTCTGCATCATGGATCATGTCCGGGCCAAAGAGTTGCCTCTCTCCGGTTTGTGACCAATTAAGAGGTGTTCGACATCTTCGTCCATAGAGAACTTCAAAATGAGCTTTGCCCAAGCTCGATTGATAACTATTGTTATAAGCGAATTCGACGAATGGAAGGCACTTCTCCCAGTTCATACCGAACAATATAACATAAGCTCGGAGCATATCTTCTAGGATTTGATTCACTCTTTCTACTTGACCACTTGATTGGGGATGGAAAGCAGTGCTAAAAGATAAGTGAGTCCCCATGGCATTCTGAAAACTTTCCCAGAAGCGAGAAGTAAAGATACTCCCACGGTCCGAGTAAATCTCCAAGGGAACACCATGAAGAGACACTATTCGAGAGACATATAACTCTGCTAGCTGGCTAGCTATTATACTCTCACGAACGGGAAGAAAATGAGCCACTTTGAAAAGACGGTCAATGACCACAAAGATAGCATTATTTCCTTTCTTGGTCTTGGGAAATACGGTAATGAAATCCATGCTAACTTTATCCCATTTCCATTCAGGAATAGCTAGAGGTTGAAGGGTGCCAGCAGGCCTTTGATGTTCTGCCTTAACTCGACGACAAACGTCGCCGTTAGCAACGAACTCAACAATTTCTCTCTTCATCCTAGTCCACCAGAACCTCTGGCGTAGGTCCTGATACATCTTAGTACTACCGGGATGAATGGTGAGAGGAGAATCATGGGCCTCCTTAAGGATTAACTGCCTTAAATGTGGGTTCTTAGGAACCACTAGACGATTCTGGAAAAACACAACACCTTGATCGTTCATGGAAAATTCTTTAGCGTTTCCGCTAAAAATATTCTCCTTGATCCGTGATATACCCTTGTCACGCTTTTGGCCAGCTATAATTTGATCCTTAAGGGTAGGCTTCACCACCAGGGTAGAAAGGAATCCTTGAGGAACAATATGAAGATTCAACTTCCGAAAGTCCTCATAGAGATGTGGTTGACCTTGTTCTAGCATCAAATTGTTACAATAAGATTTACGACTTAGTGCATCGGCCATAACATTGGCCTTCCCCGGGGTGTAAGTTATCCCTAAGTCGTAATCCGAGATCAACTCAACCACCGTCTTTGCCTGAGATTCAAATCCGGCTGGGTGAAGATATATTTTAGACTTTGGTGATAAGTGAATATTTTGCAATGATTACCGAGAAGGTAATGTCGCAAGGTTTTTAGTGCATGGACCACAGCTGCAAGCTCAAGGTCATGTGTGGGATAATTATCCTCATGTGGACGCAACTGTCAAGATGCGTATGCGATCACATGACGATTTTGCATGAGAATGCAACCTAATCCTTGTCGCGAGGCGTCGCAATAGATAACAAAGTCCTTAGAAAAATCTGGTGGTAGCAACATAGGTGCGGAAGTCAGGCGTCTTTTCAGTTCCTGAAAACTATGATCACACTGCGGTGTCCACTCGAACTTTTTATCCTTCTTGAGGAGTTCAGTTAGAGGCTTTGCAACCTTGGAGAAATTCTCGACAAAGCGGCGACAATAGCTCGCTAGACCAAGAAAACTCCTAACTTGCTTAACCGATTCAGGTTAAGTCCAATCAAGGACAGCTTGAACTCTTTCGGGATTGACAACAATACCCTTACCAGAGATTACGTGACCTAGATAGGTCACTTCTAGTAACCAAAATTCACATTTTGAAAACTTGGCATAAAGGCGATGCTCTCGAAGTTTCATCAATACCAGCCTTATATGCTCGGCATGTTCTTGTTCGTTCTTCGAGTAGATGAGAATATCATCGAGGTATACCACGACGAATTTATCCAAATACTCGCTGAAGATTGAATTCATCAAACGAGAGAAAGTGGTTGGGGCATTGGTTAAACCGGAGGACATGACGGTGTACTCGTATTGGACATAACGAGTAACAAAGGCCGTTTTTGGAATGTCTCCGTTCTTGATCTTGATTTGATGGTATCCCAACCTCAAATCCATTTTGGAGAAGACTGAGGATCCAGCGAGCTGATCATACAGATCGTTGATCCTGGGGAGCGGATACTTGTTCTTTATGGTGACCAGATTAACTGGTCGGTAATCTACAACCGTCCGATCCGTTCCTTCTTTTTTCTTGACGAAGAGGACGGTGCAAGCCCAAGGAGAAGAGCTAGGACGAATGAAACCTTTATTCAAGGCCTCATCTAGTTGCTTCTTAAGTTTGGCTAGCTCCAGGGGTGCCATCTTATATGGTCTTCTGGCTATTGGGACAGTTCCCGGAACAAGATCTATTACAAACTCTACATCTCTGTCAGGTGGAATTCCTGGCAGTTCATCTGGAAAGACATCCGGGAAGTCACGGACTACCGGAATGTCTTCAAGTTCCGGAAGAGGGTTGGCATTTAAGGAATAGAGTTGGCATTTGGCAACTTGAGTAGGGACATTTACTATCCCACCCGAGGGATGGGTAAGCTGGACATTTCTAGAATGAGTATCAATTTTGGCATAGTGAACTGACGTCCAGTCCATGCCCAAAATGATATTAATATCCGAAGATTTCAATGCTATCAATGAGGCTAGAAAAACTAGCTTGTCTACTAGAATTTCATTGTCATAGGTTATCCTAGAGGTTTGCCATTTGCTACCAGGAGTTTGGACAACCAATGGAATTGGCATATCACAAAAAGACATGTTATGCAACTGTGCATAACTTTCTGAAATGAAGGAATGAGAAGACCCAGTGTCAAAGAGAACAGACGCTGGGTGATGATTAACAAGAAGCGTACCCAGTATGACGTCGGGATCCTCTGCAGCTTCTTCTGCTGAGACATAGTTCACACGGCCACGTGCAGGAGTTGGCTTCACATAGTAAGCTTTGCCCGACTTGCCTTGCCCGACGGACTTTCCGGGTTGCTTGGCACCCACATTTTGAGGACACTCACAGGAATAGTGCCCTGGTTCTCCACACTTGTAGCATATCACTTGGTTGGCACGTGGTGCAGCATTGCTAGCTCGACCACCATAAGTTTTTGCTGGAGGGTTGGTCTGATTCGTCTGAGGCGCCACGTAGGATGGCCTCGGAGTGTATCTTGGCGGCAGAGAACTGTTCGGAACCCACAGCCTGCGTTTTGGTAACGCGGAACTAGAAGACGAGCCAAAGTCACGGGAGTGCTTCCTTGTGGCTTCAAAGTCAGTATGACCAGTCTCGGCACTGATCGCCTTGTTGACCAGGGCTTGAAAGCTTGCACACTCATGGAGGCGCAGATCATGACGAAGCTCAGGGCTCAGACCCTTACGGAATCTTGCTTGCTTCTTGGCGTCAGTAGACACTTCCTCTGTTGCATAGCGGGCGATGTTACCGAACTCGCGACTATAGGCATGCACGGTCAACTTGCCCTGAGTGAAGGCACAAAACTCCTCTCTCTTCCTATCCATCAGGCCCTCTCGAATATGGTGCAGACGAAAAGCTGCACTGAAGTGTGCCCATGTGGCCGCTGGTTCAGCGGGACGCATAGCTTCAAAGTTCTCCCACCATAGATTGGCGGGTCCTTCCAGGAAGTACCCCGCAAAGGTCACCTTGTCGGCCTCAGAAACATTCGCAGAGCGAATCTTGCGTGCGATGCTGCACAACCAGTCATCAGCGTCGAGGGGATCGACGGAATGATGAAACTTTGGAGGATTCAGCTTCACCAAGTCATTGAGGGACACTGCAGCATTCCTAGGCTGACGAGCCGTATTCTTCTCAATACGTTCTAACAGTCGGTTGGTCTCCCTTTTGTTTCTCTCTGCCTCAAGCATAACTTCCGCCAGAGAGGGCAGGTGAGGCACGTCTTCCTGCGATGCTTGACTACCCTCGCCTTGCTCATGACCAGGGGCACGGTTCAACCTGGTGAACACCATCCTGACAAACAAACTCACAGCTTAGACTAATATCGTATCAATACTAGCTATGGATTAAGAATGTACTGAACACACGGAAGGCGGAAATGAATATCCGAACAACATGGTAACAAGCAACTGCAATATATACACCATGGTTCATACACACCCTTACATAGTTTAGTACAACCTTAACCGAAGAGCAAACTACTGAAATTATGAAACTACTCATCAGAGGCTTACAAGCTTCCTATACATTATTTATCTAGGCCTCCGGAATTCATTTCACATCACAGGCATACTTCACAAGTCACGCAGGACTGTGACTGTACGACTACTACCATGCTATCCTTTTGCCCACAGCTCAGGCATCCGCATAGAACATCTCATAGAGATTACCTCCATGACCTGGAAGCTCAACCTGCGGATCAGGAAACACTCTAGCCAGAGATCCCTGGGATCCATAAGGACACGGATGTGGCCTTGGTCCCCTGACTGGTGGTAAGAGGGGTCCCTGAAGAGGGGTGACTCCTCCTATAGCTGGCCAGTCAACGTGGGCCGGAAGATGGGTCCTAACAGGGTTCAGCATCTCCATATTTCCATACCCTGTCTGGACTACCGGTGCGAGCTGCGTCAAAGCCGTCCATAGACGGGCACGAGTAGCATAAAGCTCCATGCGGAGAGCACGAGCATCCCTGTCTCTGTTCTCTAGCATCTCAACAGTGGACTGCAGTAGTGATCCTCCATAGAAGAATCAAAATAGACTCCGCTGAGGTATCCCTCTTCACCAGGCTGAGAGGCCGGAACATAGCAGAATTCTGAATTCTGCAGCAGTGCGTGTCTCGCTCTCATAATGGTCAACATTGAATAGGCAACATCTTGTACTGCCATGTCAACAGTGACTCCCAACCCATAGGACCAATGGATTGGCTCCTCAGCTCCAGGGTACTCTGGAAATACCCTAACAGTGCAGATATACTGGCTCTGGTTGAAGTCTCGGTACTGTTCCTCCACTGTGTACTCGGGGTACCAGTGGTAACCGCACAGCGACATCACCCTCACCAGCATGGCCGTATGACCCGGTACATCAATGCACCTGGTTAGACGTACCACCTGACAAGAAGGACGGCGAGGCATCTGTAAATAGAGAGTAATGCGAAAGCATTAGAGCTCTGAATGCAAAATTGGGCAGCATAACAGCTGTAAATGCTCAAAACAAATTTTGAGACAACCCAAAAATGGAATAGCGTAACCACTCAACTATCAAGTTCAACTCTCTGATCATCAAACTTACTTCCTTTTTCCAAGGAATGGAAGAAACCCAAATATCTCTTGACCCGTAGTCCTATGATCTACCGATCAGAAACACGAGCCTAGAAGAAAATGAGTAACCTAGTCCTTAATTCCCGCAGAAAAGACGAGGATGACCAGAATAGAATAATCTTGAGAAGAGAACAAGAGTCTTACGTTCCCTTCCACAAACAATTCCCTTATATATAACTAAAGCCATTCTAGACTCAAGTTCGACCAGTTTGGCTTAGTAATCCTATAGTCAGTCAGGCTCCAATACCAACGCTGTCGGGACCCCGATCCTAAGCCATAGGAATCTAGCCTGTAACACATCGCATCCCTTTGCGGTCTCACGCACGGTTAACTCCATGGCTGCAGCCTTACCTTAGACGGGAGCGTTTGCGTCTTTTGGGTCACGTATGCAATAGTGTCGCTAGCATTCCAATGTCAAAGAACCCGGATCGACAAGTCTAGTCATAAACCAAAGTGGCAGCACCACACAAGGACAAGCATACATGACCCAACAAAGAAGGTGTCGGTCACCAGCGAGTGTAGACGAGTCGTAGCAAGCTACTAGGACTCCATTACATCGCGTGACATTTCCCCAAAGGGGACAGACACAACAGCTAAGAAGGACACATGTCGGTCAACTAATGTGTCCGGAGCAGTAGCGAGCTACCATGACTGGTTGGATCACAAAGGGGCATTTCCCTGTAAGGAGTGCTACTAAAATTCACGACTAGGTAATCGAACCCCATACATATCAAGTATGACACACGTACGCATGGCATACCGATATGTATAGATACATCGATGGCATCACAACATAACCATAACATACAAGCTTTATTTAAGAGGTTCGGAAGAGCCACACACATAATATTACACAGTAAGGGTCTCACGACCCATAATAGCAGTCATTCAGTTACAAGCCACCGGAAGAGTTTAACACTGTCTGAGTACAGACAGGTGCAACTAAAAGGCACATGGCCTGACTATACTACAGACCCAACATAGGGCTAGATCGTAGCTGGGACACCAGCTACTCGTCGTCGTCTATGTCTATGAAGAACCGTCCGTTAGGGTCATTAGTAACCTCTGCAACATTTATTAAACAAACATGACTACGGAGGTACTCAGCAAGACTTTAGGATAACTAACTACTCATGCAATGTATCAACAAGGTATGGTGGGGTTTCATGCAGAAAGCCAGCATTTGACTCGTGGCTAGACAACTTGCATTTTAAAATAATTTTGACAACTTGATTTCTCGCACACGAGTCTACTAACACCACAACAATACACCATCGTGGAATCATTCCGTCTCCATACGGAAATTCCGTCCACGACACTCACGCTTATCTTGACAATTTTATGAGTAGCCATTTAAGTTATCTATGAACAACATATGTCTCCAAGTAGTCCCTATCCGCGGACGCGGCAATTCAAATAGATCATAACCCTCCAGGGTGTACTTCGTCACACACGCTCTCGCCACTTATCGCCATGTGCACGTCATGCACCTCGGCAACCTTCAAGCGGAAGCCTAGCGAGGGAGTCGGCCACGACCGTTAACCACACTAGTACCTAGTCCAGGTTTATCGCCTATCTGATGGTAACCCACACGGAATTCCGGCCAAGGTTTCCGTCACCGCCCCAAACGATGTGCGTAGGGTTCCCAAGCCCACCATCCGGGTGCCACTTGGTACACCGTGCCACTGCCTACCGCATCACAGCCCACCTCTCAGGTCAGCACCATGCATGGCCTCGAGCATGACTATAAACACCAGAAACTACTTGCAACTCCTGGACCGAGTACTAAGCGATTAATAGGTCGAGCGGGGTCATATTTCAGGGCCCAGCATGTGGTAGTATCCAGTCTTGGATTACATACACAGAACTTAGTTCCTAAGGACGGTTCCAATGAAACAACCCGCCATGTACTCCTACACAGCCTTTCACTGGTACCTTTACCAAATCAGGTTCAACACACAACCTTTGCTTACCGAACACATTCTCACAATTCTGTTCATCTCCCAGATGACAGACCATACACAACTCTAAGCATAGCATGCATAGCAGGATAAGGCACATCATGGCTCAAGCAACTACCAGGTATGCTAGGTTGCAAGGTTCGGCTATTTACTGTGACAAGGATAGGTCATGCAAAGGAAGTGGGTTCAACTAACGTGGCAAAAGCAGTTGAAGCATTTGATCCTAATGCAATAAGTAAGTGAAGGAGCAAGAACATGCGTTTTATCGGAATGATCAAAATGGTTGCTTGCCTTGTTGCCTAGAGGAGTGACAATATCCGTCAGACGGATATTCGGTGGAATCCGGGGGAGCGGAGCCTACCGATAGGAATGACATCAATCAATATCAAGCTATGCAATCAAGATGATGCATGAGCATGGCATGAGAATGCAAGGTGATATACTATTATAACTAACATGTATTAGGTTTGAAGTTGATTGGAATCAAATTAAAATATCACTTCAAACGAGGTATTCTCGGATACCATTTTAATTGATTCGACCTGATGCTCAGATCAACTTGATGTTAACATGCATGGAATGACATGTTCGGTTGCTGGTTGGTAATTAGGACAACATTTGATCATGTCAATCATAGTGAAATTTAAATATTTTCCATATTCCATTTATAAAGTATTTATAAGAATTGACTTCTTCATTAATCTACATGTTTGGGTTCTGTAACATTTTCAAACATGTTTGAAAATGGCATATTCAGATTCCTTGGATTTTTCTCATACTTTTTCATATATAAATTATTTTCATTGGAGTTACAGATTAATTTCTATGAATTTTTGAAGTTTTAAACATTTCTGGAATTATTCTTATACTGGAAAATCCCTTTACTGCATCAGCATGACATCAGCATGTCCAACTGGCCGTCGAAAGTCAAACCTGACTAGTGGGACCCACTGGTCAGTGTCTCTGGTCAGTTTTAGGTTAAAATTAAACTTAATTAGCTAATTAATCTCATTGGACCCACGTGTGAGTGACTTATCAAATTAATTAAATTTATTTTCTTTAATCCTAAACTCCCAGAGGCTGGCCCCACACGTCAGTGGCTCAGGCCAGCTGAGATCCACCGGCGGCAAGGTCGTCCTCGGCGGCGGGGAGCCTTCGGCGAGCACCAGAACGTCGGAGGGGCTTGGAAACGGCGCACAGGGGGACAAACTCGGCGCGGAGAGCACCAGAGGAACGACACTTCTCCCGCGGGTTCATTTTTGCACTTTGTTGGGGCTGATCTTGCCGGAGATGATGCCGGTGACGTGCTTGGCGGCGGCCAAGGTTCGGGCGTCATCGGGGTCTTCGATACAGAGGGAGTTACGCACGGGACTTAGCTCCTACGACATCTACGCGACGGCCTGAAGCTGCTGGTGGCCTCAGAAGAACGAGCTGATCACCGGAGGGCTACCGGCGACGAGCTCCCGCGGCAGATCTCGTCGGGCTCCGATGGAACTAGGCCTAGAGGAGGGGATCGACGGGAAGATCTTAGGGGAAAGATGTGCAAGCTCACGAGGAGTGCAGTGGTGGCGCTAGCTTGCTCGGGGACGGCCTGGAGAGGAAGAACGCCGGCGACGAGCTTCGGTGACCCGAAGAAGAAGACGACTGCGTCTCGTCGTTTCACTGCGTCTCGGCATCGGGCTCGTGGCTAGAAAGCTTCAGGGAGTTGCGGCGAACCTATTGCGCGGCTCGGGAGGGAGAAGGGTAGGCTAGAACGACGGCGAGCTCGAGCTCTCCTCGGGCTCCAATGGCGGCAGAAAGAAACGAGGCAGAGGGGGAGAATGAGCTGGGGAACAGATAGCTACGAGCTCGGGGAGGTTATCCCCGTGCTTGCCGGCGTGAAGCGGCGGCCAGGCAGCCAGGGAGCTGCATGGAGGCGCGCGGCGACGCGGCGGCCACCTCCTGCTCCTACTGGCGAGGAGGAAGACGACAGGAGCAGATGGGCCGGGCTAGGTGAGCGTTAGGTAAGGTTTTTCTCATTTTCTTTCTGATTTGTTTCTGTTTTGCTATTTCATTAACTTGCTATTTATTTCAGCTCCCAAATAGTTTGTAAAAGCTATTTAAAACACACCAGAATATTTGTTGGAATATTTCCAACCATTCCCAAAGTTTTCAATATTTTTGAAAGTTTAAAGTTTCCGATTTCAAATTTAAAACTTGAAACCAGTAGCCTTTTGCATTTATTTAAAATGCTTATAGTGTCAAGAAAAAGGTTTTCTTCATTACTTATTTACTTTCATGATTTATCAGAAAGATTGAACTTTTCTTGAGGCCATTTTGGGTTCATTGATTTTAACTAGTTTGAATTTCCTTTAATTTGAGAAGTGGCTAGGGTTTGTTGAATTTTCCTTCACCACTTACTTTGTTCTTGTTGAGAATTTCCTAGATGCAATGCAAAGAAAACATGAGCACAAAAGTAAGTTTCTTAAGGGGTCAGGGATGTGACACACGACCAATATTTAATAGGGTTGCTTTGCCATTGACTAATGTGGTCCATAACAAGGATTTTGATGTGGCACTCACATACTGGCTTGGATCGAGCTGAAACTTGGCGGAAATGAGTTATTTAGGATTATAAAGATGCGTATAAATTTCATATCACATCGATAAACAAAAGTGGTACTTCCTTCACAGAGCATCCTGCTAGACAGAATTTTCGGAAACGTACTAGGAATAATTGGCTTGATAAAATAATCTCAAATTTGGTTGAGAGATGTTTTATAGATAGGAGAATGTCATGGTAAGATTTCAGAAATTATGGAGCAACAAAAAGCATAGTTGCTTCACAATCCCAAATAATGACAAGAGACAAAGATTTGATGTTGTGGTCACCCGGTTAACGAAGTGATGCTCACATTTGGTGGAGAGGCATTATTTGAGCATATTGAGGTGATGTCAAAGTTTCAACTCATTTGAACAATCCTAGCTAGCACTTGCTTTACAAAGCTTCCCGCAGGTCAGAAACTTTGGAAATTTGCAAAGTATTATTTAATAGTCAAATGAAGTTGAATTTTGGCATGGGGCAATGAAATGGATAGGAAAGAGTGCCCACAAATTTTGAGATCAAGCAAGAAATTATAAAGGGTACTTGCTTCACAACTTGACAAATACGGCAGAGTCAGAAAAGGAATTTTTGAGAAATATTTTTGAACATGACAAGGAAGGATTTTATCATATCTGAGGAATATATGACCCAAAAGATTTAAGAGAATTATTTGGGTATTTTTGGAATGATAGAAATGTGGGTTGCTTCACAACCCAGAGCAATAGGGTTATTCCTTTAATGAGAAAAAAATATTCCTAGGGAAAAGATTATTGGGATTGGCTCAAGATGGAAATGACAAGTTCTTGGGATGGATTGGGGATTGGCAAGGCACTAGGGTAGATAAATCAAGGGTGATCCCTTTAGGTTTCAAAACTATTAAGACACAGAAAAGCAAAGCCAGACCAAAATCTAAAGAAAAAAGAAATGGGAAAAATCCAGGGTGTTAATAAACCTACCCCCTTAAAGAGATCTCGTCCTCGAGATTTGGTTCCTCACGGGTCAAACATGAATATCCCCACTTGAGGAAACCGTTTCCAACTAGGGTTTCCTTTTTGCCTTGGTATAATGCTTCCGGTAAATCTTAACTGACTAACTGTCTCGCTTCGAGGGGGTTTGTT
The DNA here is from genome assembly GCF_904849725.1 of Hordeum vulgare subsp. vulgare. NCBI lineage: Eukaryota > Viridiplantae > Streptophyta > Magnoliopsida > Poales > Poaceae > Hordeum > Hordeum vulgare. The sequence goes on from NC_058521.1 coordinate 260,248,162, forward strand.
TCACTGGATCCTCATATGTTGCTCTAACTTCCATCCGTTTATGCATACTGGCTTGACTGACAGAGGTTCTGGCAGAAAGAGCTTGTTCATGGCAGACTGTCCTTTGACTGATTCCCATATGCGAGGGCACATGCTCCGAGGTTGTCGTCCAACATTCTGGTTGTTTCGTTCGTCAACACTTTTAAATGAATAGTAGGTCGTGTAATGCTTTGACAGTGTTGCTGCAATCGAACTGTTGAGTCATCTTCACAGCTTCGACTATCCCCTTTCGACGATTTTGAGCATATCTGGTTGGGCTGAGCGAGTTCACTCTATATAGGGTCCTTGCAAATGGAATAGACCCCATGGGTGTGTACCCATGGTGATTGGTATCGATCCAGACTGTCTTGAGTATATGCACCATGTTGATCTTGCAACCATTATCATACCTGTATGGGCAGTCTTGCTCTTTCATTATGATTCTCTTTGCCTAGATCCTTAGTTGAAAGAGCTTGGCCTGATGTGTTCTTGATTCTTAGGATGACCATGGATGCTGCGAGGTACCATATTCCGGCAGACATATTACTTAACAAGTTGTAGGTGTAAGGTGACGACCGTTTGAACCCTTGGATAAAGCCGGCAAAAAAACCAGTAGCCACCAGAACGGTCTTTACAACTCAGATCTAGGACATTACTGGAGTAACACAACCCCGACTCAAGACGGCTGAAAAGCATCTCAGAGCATGAAACGGTGTTGATAAAAAGAAAGTAGTAGTTACCTAAGACGGTTGAGAAACAGTTCAGAGCATATGGCCAGTACTACGGAAATAAATTCAACTGCTGCCCGAGACGGCCGAAAAGCAGCTCAGAACATGGGCCAGTTGCTCACAAGAGAAAGAAAAGTCGGCATCCACCCCGGACGGCCGAAAGCATCTCAGAACACAGGCATGGTGCCGTTACAGAAGAAAGACGGGCAAGTGTTCACCCGTGTCCCATACAGCTTATTCATAGATTGTTGGTCATCTCACTGAAGTGTATAACTAACGTTCTTCTTCGTCTTAGAGTTCATGCAATAGTTGGATTCTCACCGGCTGGCATCATTGTATAATTGACTTATATGGCCTTAGTAGCATGTCCACCATATCTATTGAGTATATGTGGATGAGCGCTTGATTCCTGAAGCAGGCTTGTGTTCTTGACTTTTTGCCTTCTCACCAACTGTTGCGGATCTAATCCTTGGAATGCATGGTCATATGCTACCAACTGTCAGTGGAATGACTTGTACCAGCGAGAATGTGATGCCTTCCCAACAAAGGTTACTTAGCTTGTGTTGTAGGTCATCAAGAGTATCATGTCAAGGAAGACTGGGCAGCGTGTGCTCGATGCTTTTATCAGGGTAGCTTCTTGAAGAAGCATGGGGTACCATATCTCCAATGATTTCTTTCCTTACAGACTTGTTGGGTAAGACTGGACACCTTGTGCCAGAAGCTTGCCGTGATAACTTACTGGAGAAGCATAGGTGTCTTGAAGCTTTCTTTTTGCCATATGCAAGCCAAGCGCATATATATCCTTAACGTTCCTGCTGTCAGTTACTTGTTGTGTGCAACAAGGTATTCGGCTATCCTTCTTGCTAAACACTAATTTCATAGCTCATTCTGACTTCCTTCCGTAGTATAGTAGGTTTCAAATTGTATTCATAACACACTCAACCGCGTATATGAATCATACCTTTAACTCAAAATGTACACATCCTTGCCTTCTTGCTGATTCGATGATTGCTGCTGCGAAGGTTGCACTGATGTATATTTGCTGCTGATAACTCATCTAGTCAGGATATCATTTTTACTCATGTCTCATATTCCAGATATAACGCAGTCTGCCAAAATTCTATATTGTTGAACTAAGCTTCCAAATGACTGTATCTTCACTGATTCTTTGAGTCCAATGTCGGTGAGCAACTTCCATAAGGGGAAAATAAGGTAACACTAAGGGCCCAAAGAAAGAAGCAAACAGAAAACACACAAAGCAACAAGATCACACACAGGCAATATTACATACTCTACAACTATTCCCGCAATGATATGCATTTCTACTTAAGCACAAAAGTCTCGCAAGAACTCCGGTACTACGGTCTAACATGCTGTGGCGGTGTGCACGAAAGTGAATCAATGTGTGGAAGGGAGTTGGTGTAAACAAAGCTACACCAAACAAGGGCTTACATTGGTTTTGTCTAGACGGACACGGTGGCAAGGACGAACTTGGTGATCGTGGGTCAGAACACAGGGGTCTCGACCACGTCATCATCAAGCGTACAGAACAGAACCGTACTCGTCCAAAGGATGAATGGCAGGGAAGGAGGGCGATGAAAAGAAAGGCTTGCGGGCATTGCCCTTTTCTGATAAGCAATATCAGTAAGGGTTTCCAACGTGGCTAGAGGGATGGGCAAGATCTGGGATAGAAGCATATCTATCACCGAGACAATAGGGCGGGTGAAGAGAATGAGTTGGTGTGGTACCGGTGCATCAATCCGACGAGGAATCGGCACAACCAGGCACCTTAACATCATTACGTTCGAGCAAAGATGACACCACACCAAGGAACATGAATGCAAGCTGGAGAGCACATGTGGTGAATCGAAACAGATGGAACCTACACTCACCAGATCCATCGTTAGTAATAAAATATCTAGTCTATATGCATGCTATGCACAATCAAATGCAACAAACAAGTGCAGCAAACCAACTGGATCCTATACTACCGGTTACTAACGCTCGCGCGGTCTAGGGCGTCCTAAAGCCAGACCTGGTCTGATACCAACTCTTGTGGCACCCCGGCTCAGAGGAAACTGGAACACCCCGTATTTCAGCCCAAGGACAAGTCTTCTGGAATACGACACCGTTGTCATAGAACAAATCAACTCTTTATTACTATGGAAAAGATTACAAGGATACATGGATTACATCGTCTTGAAGATACTACACCTGCCTACAGTAATTTCTACGCTAGGAGCGGAACAACGACAGATGTGATGAACTCCACTCCGCAAGGACTCTGGCTGGAACGTGCATCCTAGCTCCCAACTCCGAAGCCTTGATAAGCAAGCAATCATGACATGACTTGCAAATTGGCATGACACGCCAGGTGAGTACTTTGAATGTACTCGCAAGCTCACAACAACATGAGCATTAAGGCAAGAAAACATCATAGCAATCAAGATTAGATAAAGGTTTGTTATCACTAAGGTGTAGTTGCAAATAACTATACCAGGCTACTCTCACCGTAATCTAGTGATACCCACTCTTGTGATCTTACTCAGAACCTTCATCGAATATTCTCAAGACGGATACCAAGACTTGTGACCAGTATAATGCCCAACTATTACCATACTCAGACGAGTTCTTCCATCATTACAGTCATAGTTACGGTTGGCAATCTACTGCGTTCTGGACGGGCTGTCCAATACCGTGGACGCGGCTATTCAAATAGATTTGACAGTCTGCAGAGGTTGCACACTTTACCCACATTATGGAGCACTGACCTCATGGTCCCATTCGGGTGGACCCTGTTGCTCCAATGAAACTTGTCGACCCGTGACTCTCTCATCGTACCACCGGCATTCATCCTCGGCCGGAGTCCTGCCCTGGTTGGCCCCTGTGTCCTCATGACACCTGCCATCATCGTGGCCAAACAAAACTGTCCCAAATGGGTACGGGTACCCCAAACTACTTAATTGGCTCACAATGTTATCGCCGTCTAAGGGCTAGGGTAGCACGCACGCATAACCTTCCCTCTTTGGTGGTACCGATAAAAGAGCACGCGATCAGACCAAGTCAAGGCCGTCCCACAACGACAAATGAGGTTACACTGATGAGCCCGGACAGGTGACTCCCGATCAACCAACTAGGTATCTTATCCCAGAATAATATCTCTGCAATAGCTGACACTCCGGTGTCATAGTAATCCAATAACCGATAAGCTCCAGCTACTACTATTGATTCATATCCATAAACTGTCGCCTGAAACCCAAAGTAATCATAGACAGTAATCTCAACATCATGGCATCGACTAGTGTGTAAGACACTAGTCACTAACAATCCCGTAATCACTATGATAGTCATCTATTCGAGAGTTTATTCAAATATTGCCTAGTCTACTCTATACTACAAATAATTATAATTGTGGTTAAAGTAATGAGTTAAATTATGATATTGCAATGCAGTCATGCAAATGAGGGTTGTGGCTTGCGTGGGGAGAGGGATCCACCGGGAAGAAGTGCGAAAAGCTCGCGGAAGGAATCGCTGGAAATAGTTCTCTCTCGGAGGAGCTGTTTACGGGCAAGGGAAAAAAGTCATTTCCACTGTGTGAGCACATAGTGAGAATGGTACCATCTTGATGGGCTCGACGAGACAAAGGTGTGGGTTTTGGAATCACCGGAATCGGGGTTATGGATAAAAAGATATGAGTGTTTTTCTCCCAGGGACTAATTTGCAATAAAAATATCTGCAACCGGGTCCCTGAGAGCACAGCCGTTTCGCCTTGTGAGAAATACGCTTCCTAGAGGGGGAAGCGTATCGGCCGGCTGGCGCCTCCACTTATCCTTGCTGGCAGTCCCTCTCTCACTGACAGGTGGGGTCGGGGCCCACGTGTCGGGTCCCACGTGTCGGGTCCCTCTTCTCTCTCATCCGCTCCTCCTTCTTCTTCCGCGCGACGGCAGAGGAGGGCTCGACGCCGGCGACGACCCGTGGTGGCTCCGGCCACCATTTGAGCGCTCTGGCTACCATCGAGATCGTGGGACCGAGCCGCGCCCGTTCCCGCATAGCACGTGTGCCGATTGGCTGCAGAACGGCGGCGACGAGACCCACGGCGGATGGCGGCTCGGGTAACGACGGCCTCAATGCTCCGGTGACGGGGAGAGCAAGGGAAGATGGGGGAGGGCTTCGCTGTGGCTGGGTAACCCCACCAGTGAAGATAGAGAGGAGGGAGGAGCTCGGGACTGTGCCAATTTAGGAGGGGCTCGGCGGCGGCCATGGCGGCAATGGATGGCTAGGAGAGCTCCGGGAGCTCGAGCAGGAGGGAGAGGCGGCTGCCTGTCAGCACGAGGGGCTTTGGGGCGGCCTATATATAGGCACCCGAGGGCGATCGGATGAGCTTGTCCGACGTGGCGGCCTTAGCCACACACTGGTGCTCCAGGGCGACGTGGCTGGCACCTTGCGGCCTCGGGAAGCTTCGAGGAGGGGAGGGGACGGCTGAGGCGAGCTCGAGAGAGCTCGGGGAAGAAAACGACGACGACGGGCACTGACAAAACAGGGCGAGGCTTGTCGTGGTGCGGCAAGCCAGAAATCGTATGGGGAGAGGGGTCCAGGAAGAAGGGGACGACGAGGGGGAACTGTTGGACATTACTAGACGAGGCCAAGGGCTCCATTTCACAGAGCATTGTTATTGCATGCCGGCTGCGTGGTCACCGCGTGCACTGGTGTACATGCTGCACCCTGGCATGGAGCACCATGTCTAGCAGGGAGTCCTTGCAAGGAGTAGTCCTTCTGAGGTGATAGATCACCATTAGACTTCAAGAGATGATGGGAAACTTTACTCGAAGTTGGCTGCAGCAGACTCTCCCTATTACTATGATCAACATAGAAGAGATAAGGGCAAAGCATCATGTATGGGAGGTTTAGGGTAGGCAGGACTACAATCGTGTGAAATTTGAGGAGCACAAGACCAATATTTAATAGGGTTGCTTTGCAATTGACTAATCTGGTCCAGAACAAGGCTTTTGATGTGGCACTCACATACTAGCTTGGATGGAGCTGAAACTCGGAGAGATGAGTTATTTAGGATTATAAATATGTTCTATAAATTCCATATCACCTAGATAAACCAAATTGGTACTTCCTGCACACAACATCCTGCAGGACAAAATTTTAGGAAAAATACTGGGAATAATTGGATTAATAAAATGATCTGAAATTTGGTTGAGAGATGTTTTATAAATAGGAGAATGTTCTGATAAGATTTTAGAAATTATGGAGCAACATAAAGCATAGTTGCTTCACAATCCAAAATAATGACCAGAGCCAAAGATTTGATGTTGTGGTCACCTGGTTGAAGAAGTGATGCTCAAACTTTGTGGAGAGGCATTACTTGAGCATATTGAGGTGATGGCAAACTTTCAACTCAATTTAGCACTCCTAGCTAGCACTTGCTTCACAAAGCTTCCTCTGGGTCAGAAACTTTGGAAATTTGCCAAGAATTATTCAGTAGTCAAATGAAGTTGAATTTTGGCATGAGGCAATGATATGGATAGGAAAGAGTGCCCACAAATTTGAGATCAAGCAAGCAATTATGAAGGGTACTTTCTTCACAACTTGACAGATAGGGCAGAATCAGAAAATAAATTTTTGAGAATTATTTTTGAACATGACAAGGAAGGATTTTGTCATATATGAGGAATATTACCCAAGAGATTTATGAGAATTATTTGGGAATTTTTGGAATGATAAAAATGTGGGTTGCTTGACAACCCAGAGCAATAGGGTTATTCCTTTAATGAGAAAAGGGAATATTCCTAGGGAAAAGATTATTGGGATTGGCTCAAGATGGATATGACAAGGTCTTGGGATGGATTGGGGATTGGCAAGCCACTAGGGTAGAGGAATCTAGGGTGATCCCTTTAGGTTTCAAAACTATTAAGCCGTAGAAAAGCAGAACGAGACCAAAATCAAAAGAAAAAAGAAATGGGCAAAATCTAGGGTGTTACACTACACCACCAACACCTTCATCTTCATCACCAAACAAGGAGACTTGAGTACACGAGTATGGTCACTCTCCTTGGCTTGTGCCCAGCTTGGGAGAGGTGCCCCGATATTGCATCACCATCACTCTAATTATCTTTATCCATCTTAGTTCGATCTTTAATTATTTTGTGATTTAGTCAAATAGAAGTTTAGTTCGATCCATCTTTTTGAGCGATAGTTTTGTGATCTATCTATCTATCTATGTAATCCAGTGGGAGTTATATAATAAAGTTTAGTTTGAGCTTTTGCTTCTTTACTTTCTTGCTGTAATCAAAATAAAGGAAAATAATGAAAAAGATCATATGCTAATCTTATTGTAAGTAGTGACATCACATAAGTAAATATATAAGTGGTGAAATTTTTTGAAGGTTGACAAACATAGCATTGGTCGGTGATACAACACATGCAAGAATTAATAAGGAAGACAAGATTTACATGCAAATACACTATGCTTGACATTTTTATGATTGTGAGCCCCTATTAATTATAATATGCCAAAACTATTGATGTTGGACAAGGAAGACAACATAATGATTTATGTTTGTTCACATTCACATATAAGTTATATTGTTTTAGATCCTCTAACATGTGGTGTTTGCCCAATATATTTGCTAGCCAAAACTCCGCACTAAGTAGCGATACTATTTGTGCATCCAAAACCTTAAAGCCAAATCGTTGTTTTAATAGTCCGCCATACCTACCTATTGATTGAGTAAGATCCTTCAAGTAAGTTGTTATCAGTGCACAAGGCAATAAACATTGCTTCTAAATGTGTTCGATCATTTAGTGTAAGGGAAATTAAGCGTTGTACGAACTTGTGATGGCAATAATAAAAGCAATAAACCGCATAAAAAAGGTTGTCATCATAAGGGGCAATATAACATAACATTCCTTTGCACTAAGTGTCGGGTGACACCTATGGGAACCTCAACGGACCCCTTGATCGTTCAGCGGGGAGAGGGGTGGCGCCAAGAGCAGAGCTAGCGATCAGCACAGAGAACGGTTGTACCCAGGTCCGGGTCGCTTAGTGTGTAAAATACAATTCCTGCTTTGTGTGTCGTATTAGGTGTTTGTTGTAGGATTACTTGCTACAGTGATTTCCTACTGGCCAATGCCCAAAGTGTCTAACCCCTTAGAACTGAGCCTTGGGCCTCCTTTTATACGCAAAGGGGTCACCAACAATGCTCAACACTGGGTTCATGAGCTATACAGTGAACATGGTTCATGTTATCCATCTTCCATGGTGTCAGGGGTAGTAAATGCTTCGTCAGTCTCCTGACCTGCGTCAGGACGGTATCAACACGTACCTCGGTTTTTCGACACCTGGGTGTTGTGCTGGCCCATGAGGGATGCACTGGCGTTGTGGTAGTTGGTGGCAATGTGGAGGGAGGAAACACCTGGCAGGTGAAGGGGGCTTGACGGGCTGGTGCCCTCGCCAGTGGCCTAGTCTGCCTTCTCGGCAAGGAAAGCTTGCCGGGGCCTTGTCCATATTCCCGGCATGGAGGACTTGGTGGGGCCTTGGATGTCTTCCCGGCAAGAAAGGCTTGCCGGGGCCTTGTAGATTAGACTTGTTCCTCACACCCTTGGAGGGGTGTGGCCCTGGTGAGCTTGGGGATTAATCTTCTTGCCAGCCGTCATCGTGCCTTGCCGTCAATGGGGTTGCCGGTGCCCGTGCACAAGTCTGGGGCATAGGAGACCCCAGTATTCAGTGCACCGGGAGGAGCCCCCAGGCCTGGGACACACACGCGTGCGAGGCATTGTTGGGCCAGGCCCAAAGTGGGGCACGGGCCTCTGTGACAGGGTATCTTGTAGGTTGGAGCCGTTGCTAGTGGTCTTTCCCCACGTCGTGCATAGAACACACGAAGTGGAGAGGCGTGCGTACAGTGGTTGTCCCACCTCCCGAAGCGTTTCCACCATGCGCAAGGCATGCGCAGTAATGGTCAGGCAAGTGGTGATCATGGCCTTGAAAGTCGCAATCGTGGCAGGGCCCGCCCTTGCATGTATTGGTGCAGCAGGGAGGCTCCCTGTTCGCCCGTGACCATGAGGGATTGGGTGAGAGGGGCGGTGGTTTCCGGAGTGAGGAGGGCTAGCCGTCGTGCCTCGCCCTACAAATTAGGGGGTTTGCGAGGGGGTTTTGCTCATCCACCCAACTCCTGAAACACACGGCACCCCAAGCCTGTTCTCTAGTATCTTCTTTAGCTTCAGGTGGCGCTCGCCCCTAATCATGGTTAGGGGACGAGGGCGGCCACCATTAGCCGCGAGAGCGGCGAGACGATACCATTCGGATCATGCTACAACTTAACGAGTTGTAGCTGCGGAGGACGGATCGAGCGCCCGAGGTGGCGAAGGGGCGAGGGGTCGTGGTCGCCGCAGAGACTCTAGGACCCCCGCCTTGGGCCCCAGCACCAACATCTCCTCCATGGGGTGGTCACTCGAACGCGACGGCGCTGGAGTTCGTCGTGGAGCTACGCGGCGTTCTTCAAGGCCATCTGCACCGCCCTCGCCCCTTTGCCATGGCAATGAAGGCCGTCATGCCTTCCATCTTGGGGCTGCGGGCGTACGGCTGCTCTCACGGTGCTATGCAGGTAAATGTGGAGTACCCGAAATGCCGCTCCATGTTGCTCGACCGTGGCTGTAAGGCCTTCGCCCGCGCCCTTATTCTCGAGGTGAGGCATGTCCTCCGCTTCAAGTTGGCGGAGGACGATATTCTATCCGTCAAGTTTTATGGGCGCTCAGGCATGCGTCTCAGCTGTTGCGAAGAGAGCTCAAGTGGCGCCGAATGTCCCTCCTCAAGCGATAGAGACGAGGAGGACACTGGTGGTGGTGGCGTTCACGGCGGGTCAGGATCTCGGGGTGTCGAGTCGGAGCAAGACACCCCGAGATCTAACTGACTGCAGACCGCACCACCATGGCCAGCTCACGCCTCGCCCCTACCCGATGGTGTTATCGTGCCGGAGCCGGCGTCGGTGCCTCATCTTCCAGGAGGAGGTGCGCTCGCAGGCTCCGGCTTCTTCATCCCTTCTAGTCTCCCTGTCCTCGGCGAAGTGCTGGTCTAGGAGGAACCAGCCTGGGTTGCGCCGCTGGCCTCACCATTTTTTGTCTTCTTGAACTTCTGTCCGGCAAGCATTGTCCCTCGCCAAAGACAGTATCATAGGTTAGAGTAGTAAAATTTATCCATGTAATATGTCTGAGTTTGCGTCAAACAAATGAATGAAATATTGTTTCCCTTTTATCTGATCCACCTTTTTGTATGATACATCCCTTGCGTTTTATGAAAGCTTGCCGGCTTGACTGGTCCTGCCGCTAGTGCTTTGAGGAATGGATCCTTAGCAGTTCGTTGGAGGGGTCGTTACCGACAAGACTCCTTGCCACACTCAATGCAACCGTTAAATCGTCGAGCGCGGCTCGAGGTGAAATAAGGTGTTGTGTAGCCTCTTGGTCTCTTGAGCAAGTTCGAAATAGTGTGAAGGCGCTCTGTGGCCGTTCAGGTTGTTGAACAAGTTCAAAACAGAACCGAGGTGCACTGATCCTAGCAAGGTTCCTCTGCGCGCAGGTTTCTCATACAAAGATCGGGATTTCTAGAAGGGAAACAATCTATCTACTCAAAAATCTCATCTAGAGTTTTTGTCACTTATCTATCGTGCCGCGACACTTCTTCTCGCGACGTCCGAATCTTTTGTCGGGGCCTCAGATCCCCGGCAAGCCATATGTTACACCCCCACCGGCAACCTCCTCGCGAGCAAGGTTCTTGCCGATAGTCTTTGACCATCGCGTAGGAAAGGGGTTTGTCAGGGTGTAATTCCTTTTTCTCTTTTGCCAGACCGTGCTGACGGAGCCCCCGACCACATCTTTGGCGGCGACGCGACACTTCTAGGGGATAAACCGTTTTCGCTGGAGTGTGCGTCGGGGCTTCGGGACCTGTTGACGCATCTTCGACGACTATGCATCACTCTGCATAGGGGCGTCCCCCAGAGTATGTGCCGGAGGCCTCGCCAAAGCTCCCAGGCACACCCTTGATAGCAACGTACTGTCCTGGAGCGGCGCATCAGCCTGATGGCGTCGAACTTGGGGTCTCCGCTTCCTTGGCATGCGCTTGCACAGCAGCACGCCCGCGTAGGCGAGGGGAGGACATAGCAGAGTGGAGAGACCATCGTTGTGCCCCGCTTCGGGTAACTGTGCCGGTGCACCCAGATAAGCGCCAAAGATGTCCGGTGACACCTATGGGAACCTTCACGAACACCTTGATCATTCGGCGGGGAGAGGGGTGGCGTCAAGAGCACACCTCGCGATCAGCACCGGGAACGTTTTTACCCTTGTTCGGGCCGGTTAGTGCGTAAAACCCTACTCCTGCTTTGTGTGTGGTATTAGGTGTTTGTTGTAGGATTACTTGCTACAGTGATTGCCTACTGACCAATCCCCAATGTGTCCAACCGCTTAGAACTGAGCCTTGGGCCTCCTTTTATAGGCAAAGGGGTCGCTAACAATGCTCAACACTAGTTCACGAGCTATACAGTGAACAAGGTTCATTGTTATCCATCTACCGCGGTGTCAGGGCAGTAAATGCGTCGTTAGCCTGCTGACCTGCATCAGGATGGTACCGACACGTACCCCGGTGTTTCGACACCTGGGTGTTATGCTGGCGCATGAGGGATACGCTCGCGTTGTGGTAGTTGGTGGCACTTTGGAAGGAGGGAACACCTGGCGGGCGAAGCGGGCTTGCCGGGCTGGTGCCCTCGCCAGTGGCCTAGTATGCCTTCCCGGCAAGGAAAGCTTGCCGAGGCCTTGTCTATCTTCCCGACAAGGAGGACTTGCCAGGGCCTTGGATGTCTTCCCGGCCAGAAAGGCTTGTCGCGGCCTTGTAGATTAGACTTGTTCCTCACACCCTTGGAGGGGTGTGGCCCTGGTGAGCTTGGGGATTAATCTTCCCGCCAGCCTTCGTCGTGCCTTGCTGTCAAAGGGGTTGTCGGTGCCCGTGCATATGTCTGGGGCACATGAGACCCCAGTCTTAGTGCAACGACACTAAGGATTTTGACATACAACCAAAAAGCGCATGAAAACCTTTGCTCCCCTCTCGGAAGGTCCTATCATTTACCTTTATGTATTTACTTTTTGCAAGAGTCAAAGTATTCTTCTCTAGTCTTTTTTATTTTCTCTTTGTCAAGCATCATGTGGTGGAGAAATTTCTAGACATATATGTCCAGTTGAATGTGGGTGGTCATGAGTTATTATTGTTGACATCACCCTTGAGGTCAATACGTTGGGAGGCGACACTTTAAGCCCCTATCTTTCTATGTGTCCAGTTGAAACCTTTTTGCTCATATGAATGCGGTGAGTGTTAACAATCATAGAAGACTAATTGATGGTTGAGTATGTAGACTTTCTTAAAAGCTCTAATATGTGACCCTTCCTGAAAATGTAATGAATTGTGTTGCAAAGTTGACTAAAAACATAGTTTGTTAGTTTTCAATAGAGTTTATGCTTCATACTGTGATGTTGTGATGAATTGTTACTTGCTTATGAGAAGTTTTTATGATGAAAGTTATATGATAAAAATTTTGTGATGATGTATTTTATAAAGTTTATTTGTTGTTATAATAATGAGCATCATGCTACTATGTCCATATTTTGTTTTTATCGACACCTCTCTCTCAAAGCATGTAGTCATGATTTTCATTATCGGCTTTCACTTGAGGACAAGCGTGGTCTAAGGATGGGGTAGTGGATACGTCCATTTTGCATCATATTTTGCTACTGTTATTTACACTGTTTTTATGCTTTATAACACCTTATGGAGTAATTCTAATGCCTTTTCTCTCATAGTATGCAAGGTTTACACCAAGAGGGAGAATGTCGGCAGATGGAATTCTAGACCTGAAAAAGCTACGTCAGAGATACCTATTCTGCATACCTCCAAATGGACTGAAACTTCATGAGGATTTTTATGGAATAAATAAAATTATTGGAGTAAAGAAGCACCAGAGGGTGCTGCCATGTGTCCACTAGGCACCAGGGCCCGCCAGCCCCCCTCACGCGGCCTGGTGGGTAGTGGGCCACCTAGCCCACTTATGGCGACCATCTTCTGGTATATATTCTCTTTTGACCTGATTAAAATCAAGAGAGTTCTTTCGGGAAGAAGCACCCTTGTATCGAAGCGGAACCTGGGCAGGAGCACTTTTGCCCATCGGCGGAGCGATTTCGCTGGAGGAACTTCCCTCCCGGAGTTGGAAATCGAGGCCATCATCATCACCAACAATCCACTCATCTTGGGGAGGACATTCTTCATCAAGATCTTCAACATCACCATCTCGTCTCAAAACCCCAGTTCATCTCTTGTGCTCAATCTTGTACCAGAACCTCAGATTGGTACCTAAGGGGTGACTAGTAGTGTTCATTACATCTTGTAGTTGATGATTTGTGGTTTATTTGGTGGAAGATCATACATTCAGATCCAATATGCTATTTAATACCTCTCTAATAATGAGCTTGTTTATCACTTGTGAGTAGTTACTTTTGTTCTTGATGCCACGGGAGAAGCACTACTGGAAAACAGTAATTTGCCATCAGCCAGGGCTTTGCCGTCTGCTTGCTGATGGCAAAGACCCTCTTTGCCGTCAGCTGACCTAAAGCGGACGGTAAAGGGCTCACTCATGGTAAAAAGAATATTTGCCATCGGCCAGGGCTGTGCTGTCCGTCAACGGACGGCAAAGGTAGTGGAGGCAGACGGCAAACCTATCCCACCGCACCTCTCCTCTCTCCCCACCCCACCCCGCCCCACCCCACCCCTTTGCCGTCAGCCTAACTAACTGTGCCGTCTGCGGCAGATGACAAAGGGGATGGACCCCCTAACGTTAACGGTCGTCCTGCCCACCCGCTCCCCCACTCTCTCTCCCCTCTCTCTCCACCGCAACCTCCACCCCCAGCGCCGCTGACGCCACCCCACCCCAGCGCCGCTAGCCCACCCCAACCCAGCGCCGCCGCCCCACCCCACCCCAGCGCCACCACCCCACCCCAGCGTCGCCGCCGCCACGCCACCACACGCCCTCCTCGCGCCCCTCACCCTGCGGCCCTCCTCCCCGCGCCTCTCCTCCTCGCGCCCCTCCCCCCTGCGGCCCTCCTCCCCACGCCCTCCTCGGGCCCCTCCCCCCTGTGGCCCTCCTCCCCGCGCCTCTCCTCCTAGCGCCACCGGATCGAGGTCAGTTTTTTTAGCTTTTTTTGTAATAGTTTTCTTTAATTAGTTATAGGTTCCAGGTTTGTTTTGGCTTAGGTTTAGTTTTAGTTTAGGTTTAGTTTTAGTGTAGTTTATGTTTATGTTTAATCTTAGGTTAGTTTCCTGTTTAGTAGAAGAAAATAAGAAAAAGTAGAAGAAGAAGAATAAGTAGAAGACGAAAAAAGGAGAAGAAGAAGAAGAAGAGCTAGAGGAGGAGGAGGAGAAGAAGAAGAAAAGAAGAAGAAGGTGAAGAAGAATAATAGGAAAAAAGAAAAAAGGAAATAAGAATAAGAATAAGAAGAAGAAGAAGAAGAAAAATACGAGAGGAAGAAAAGAATAAGAGGAAAAAAGAATAAAGAAAATAAGAAGAAGAAGAACAAGAAGAAGAAAAATAGGAGAGGAAGAGAAGAAGAAGAAAAGAACCTTGGTTAGCTCATGAATATTATATACTTAGCTTGCTTTCCTCTAAAATGGGATAATTAGCCCATTTAGCTCCAAAAAGACATAATTAGGTAATTTAGCTCCAACAAGAGGAGAAGAGGAGAAGAAATAGGCAAAATGAAAAGAAAGAAGAAGAAGAAGAAGAAGAAGAGGAAGAAGAGAAGAAGGAGAAGGAGGAGGAGGAGGAGGAGAAGGCCAAGGACCTTCTAGTCCTTCTCATCCTACTCCTTCTCCTCCTTCTCATCCTTCTTCTTGATTTCTTCTTCTTCTCCTCCTCCTCCTCTTTCTTCTGCTCTTTCATATTATCCTTGCTTTAATTAACCCAACAATGACATAATTAGCCCATTTAGCTTCAAAATACCATAATAAGCTCAAAATGGCATAAGAACCTTGGTTAGCTCATGAATATTATATACTTAGCTTGTTTTCATCTAAAATGGGATAATTAGCCCATTTAGCTCTCCAAAAAGACATAATTAGGTAATTTTGCTCCAACAAGAGTAGAAGAGGAGAAGAAATAGGAAAAATGAAAAGAAAGAAGAAGAAGAAGAAGAATAAGAAGAAGAAGAAGAGAAGAAGGAGTAGTAGGAGGAGGAGGAGGAGAAGGAGAAGGCCAAGGACCTTCTAGTCCTTCTCCTCCTCCTCCTTCTCCTCCTTCTCCTCCTTCTTCTTGATTTCTTCTTATTCTCATCCTCCTCCTCTTTCTTCTCCTCCTTCATATTATCCTTGCTTTAATTTCCCCAAAAATGACACAATTAGCCCATTTAGCTCCAAAATACCATAATAAGCTCAAAATGGCATAAGAACCTTGGTTAGCTCATGAATATTATCTACTTAGCTTGTTTTCCTCTAAAATGGGATAATTAGCCCACTTAGCTCCAAATAGACATAATTAGGTAATTTAGCTCCAACAAGAGGAGAAGAAATAGGCAAAATGAAAAGAAAGAAGAAGAAGAAGAAGAAGAGAAGAAGGAGAAGCAGGAGGAGGAGGAGGAGAAGGAGAAGGCCAAGGACCTTCTAGTCCTTCTCCTCCTCCTCCTCCTCCTCCTTCTCCTCCTTCTTCTTGATTTCTTCTACTTCTCCTCCTCCTCCTCTTTCTTCTCCTCTTTCATATTATCCTTGCTTTAATTTCCCCAACAATGACATAATTAGCCCATTTAGCTCCAAAATACCATAATAAGCTCAAAATGGCATAAGAACCTTGGTTAGCTCATGAATATTATATACTTAGGTTGTTTTCCTCTAAAATGGGACAATTAGCCCATTTAGCTCCAGAAAGACATAATTAGGTAATTTAGCTCCAACAAGAGGAGAAGAGGAGAAGAAATAGGCAAAATGAAAAGAAAGAAGAAGAAGAAGAAGAAGAATAGAAGAAGGAGAAGAAGGAGGACGAGGAGGAGGACGAGATGGCCAAGGACCTTCTAGTCCTTCTCCTCCTCCTCCTTCTCCTCCTTCTCCTCCTTAATTTCTTCTTCTTCTCCTCCTCCTCCTCCTCTTTCTTGTCCTCTTTCATATTATCCTTGCTTTAATTTCCCCAACAATGACATAATTAGCCCATTTAGCTCCAAAATACCATAATAAGCTCAAAATGGCATAAGAACCTTGGTTAGCTCATGAATATTATATACTTAGCTTGTTTTCCTCTAAAATGGGATAATTAACCCATTTAGCTCCAAAAAGACATAATTAGGTTATTTAGCTCCAACAAGAGGAGAAGAGGAGAAGAAATAGGCAAAATGAAAAGAAAGAAGAAGAAGAAGAAGAAGAAGAAGAAGAGAAGAAGGAGAAGGAGGATGAGGAGGAGGAGGAGGAGAAGGCCAAGGACCTTCTAGTCCTTTCCTCCTCCTCCTTCTCCTCCTTCTCCTCCTTCTTCTTGATTTATTCTTCTTCTTCTCCTCCTCCTCTTTCTTCTCCTCTTTCATATTATCCTTGATTTAATTTCCCCAACAATGACATAATTAGCCCATTTAGCTCTAAAATACCATAATAAGCTCAAAATGGCATAAGAACCTTGGTTAGCTCATTAATATTATATACTTAGCTTGTTTTCCTCTAAAATGGGATAATTAACCCATTTAGCTCCAAAAAGACATAATTAGGTAATTTAGCTCCAACAAGAGGAGAAGAGGAGAAGAAATAGGCAAAATGAAAAGAAAGAAGAAGAAGAGAAGAAGGAGAAGGAGGAGGAGGAGGGGGAGGAGAAGGCCAAGGACCTTCTAGTCCTTCTCCTCCTTCTTCTTGATTTCTTCTTCTTCTCCTCCTCCTCCTCTTTCTTCTCCTATTTCATATAATCCTTGCTTTAATTAACCCATTTAGCTCCAAAATGCCATAATAAGCTAAAAATGGCATAAGAACCTTGGTTAGCTCATGAATATTATATACTTAGGTTGTTTTCCTCTAAAATGGGATAATTAGCCCATTTAGCTCTAGAAAGACATAATTAGGTAATTTAGCTCCAACAAGACGAGAAGAGGAGAAGAAATAGGAAAAATGAAAAGAAAGAAGAAGAAGAAGAAGAAGAATAGAAGAAGGAGAAGAAGGAGGACGAGGAGGAGGACGAGAAGGCCAAGGACCTTCTAGTCCTTCTCCTCCTCCTCCTCCTTCTCCTTCTTCTCCTCCTTGATTTCTTCTTCTTCTCCTCCTCCTCCTCCTCTTTCTTGTCCTCTTTCATATTATCCTTGCTTTAATTTCCCCAACAATGACATAATTAGCCCATTTAGCTCCAAAATACCACAATAAGCTCAAAATGGCATAAGAACCTTGGTTAGCTCATGAATATTATATACTTAGCTTGTTTTCCTCTAAAATGGGATAATTAACCCATTTAGCTCCAAAAAGACATAATTAGGTTATTTAGCTCCAACAAGAGGAGAAGAGGAGAAGAAATAGGCAAAATGAAAAGAAAGAAGAAGAAGAAGAAGAAGAAGAAGAGAAGGAGAAGGAGGAGGAGGAGGAGAAGGCCAAGGACCTTCTAGTCCTTTCCTCCTCCTCCTTCTCCTCCTTCTCCTCCTTATTCTTGATTTCTTCTTCTTCTCCTCCTCCTCTTCTTTCTTCTCCTATTTCATATTATCCTTGCTTTAATTTCCCCAACAATGACATAATTAGCCCATTTAGCTCCAAAATACCATAATAAGCTCAAAATGGCATAAGAACCTTGGTTAGCTCATTAATATTATATACTTAGCTTGTTTTCCTCTAAAATGGGATAATTAACCCATTTAGCTCCAAAAAGACATAATTAGGTAATTTAGCTCCAACAAGAGGAGAAGAGGAGAAGAAATAGGCAAAATGAAAAGAAAGAAGAAGAAGAGAAGAAGGAGAAGGAGGAGGAGGAGGGGGAGGAGAAGGCCAAGGACCTTCTAGTCCTTCTCCTCCTTCTTCTTGATTTCTTCTTCTTCTCCTCCTCCTCCTCTTTCTTCTCCTCTTTCATATAATCCTTGCTTTAATTAACCCATTTAGCTCCAAAATGCCATAATAAGCTAAAAATGGCATAAGAACCTTGGTTAGCTCATGAATATTATATTCTTAGCTTGTTTTCTGCTAAAAATGACATAATTAGCTGAAAACATCATATTTTGTTCTTCTTCTGACTTTCTTATTCTCATTTTTGCAGATTGGATATACTACATGCATGGAAGCTGGCATTCATGGAGTTGAGCAATGTCGATGGATGAACTTTATATGTATATCATCTAGTTTTCATTTGAGTTGATGAACATGTTGGAAATATGCCCTAGAGGCAATAATAAATTAGTTATTATTATATTTATTTGTTGATGATAATATTTTGTTCTTCTTCTGACTTTCTTATTCACATTT
This sequence comes from Hordeum vulgare subsp. vulgare, assembly GCF_904849725.1. Classification (NCBI taxonomy): domain Eukaryota; kingdom Viridiplantae; phylum Streptophyta; class Magnoliopsida; order Poales; family Poaceae; genus Hordeum; species Hordeum vulgare. Next base: position 260,266,402 of record NC_058521.1, read on the forward strand.
TTGCAGATTGGATATACTACATGCATGGAAGCTGGCATTCATGGAGTTGAGCAATGTCGATGGATGAACTTTATATGTATATCATCTAGTTTTCATTTGAGTTGATGAACATGTTGGAAATATGCCCTAGAGGCAATAATAAATTAGTTATTATTATATTTCTTTGTTGATGATAATCGTTTATTATCCATGCTAAAATTGTATTGATTGGAAACACAGTGCATGTGTGGATACATAGACAAAACACTATCCCTAGTAAGCCTCTAGTTGACTAGCTGTGTCACACCCTAATTTTTGGCTTTCCTGACTAAATAACTTGTTTCAAAATTTGGGACAAATTAATTTTTTTTGTGAATGCTTGTGATGCTTGGAGTGACTATTGTCTGTTTGTTTGTTTTGCATATGATTGATCCCCATTAATTCTTCCCACTCTCTTAATCATCTTCTCATCCCATGATCTCCTGCCTAATGATCATGCCATGTGTTTAGGATAAATATCGGTTTTTACCAAACATTATGTTCACCAAAAAGCTTTTCTTTGAATTAAACCTTCAAACCCCTGAAATGAGGTTTGTACTACAAGTCCTCAAATTAGGGAGTTTCTTTTGCACCAATTGTTTTATTTCAAACCTATTATTAAAATGACTTTCAAAAACCACCATATCATTATTTTAAAAGTTATTTTATTATTTTATTTAAAAGCCCTTCTGTGAGGCGAGAAATGGTCTCCTATGAGGGAAAGTTATTATTATTGCCTTTTAAATATTTAAGAAAATTTATGGAAACTCAGTGGATATATTTATCCCATATTTATGAGTTTCAACACATGGTCATGTTCAAAATATTGGGCAAACCCCCTCAAAACCATTCCTGTCTATTTCAAGGTTTTGGAATATTTCTATAAGAAATATTCTCAATAAATTCCAGTAAAATTTTAGCATATAATCTATGATATTCTTGACGATCTTGACAAGTTTCATTTCAATCCAAGGTGATTTGACTCCCCTAATCACTCTAAAACCCTATCTGTCCAGAATCAAATTTGAGCAACTCTACATCGTGAAGTGTCTCCAATTGTGCTCAAATTTGGTGGACATGTTCCAGTACTCCAATGAGGCATCCACACCAAGTGGTACACCAAGGAGAATAGAGGAACTTGTCCTAAAACCCTCAAAACCCTCTCTTTTGATTTCTGACTTTGACAAACTTTACATTATAAAGTTTGTCCAATTGACCTCAAACTTTGTGTGCATGCCTTAATGCTCAAATGATGCCCCTACACCAAATATTGGATTTGTGGGAATTTATTTGAATAGGGTTCTAAGCAGAAACCCATTTCTGCCCCTTTCTAGGGTTTTTTCAAGTCTACATTGGAAAACTTCTCCAGCAAATCCCAAATTTGGTGTGCAAGCCTATTTTCATATATTATTTGATACTCTTAAGTTTCATATCCATTGGAATTCATCCGATAGCCTAAACACAGATCAAACACCTTGTGTGCACTCACTAATTTGGCTTCTATTGCCCCTTCTACTTTTACCCTTGAGCTCAACTTTCTACCACAGCCTCACATAGTTACATTTCACCTCCAGTAACATTACCATGGCCACTGGTCAATTATTGGAGAAGGTTTCTTTGTAACTTTCTCTCATTTTCACCTTGGCAGCACTGTTTACCTCTCTTTCCATTCTTCTGCTTAAGCTATCACCCCCAATTCTTTCCAGAGCCTCTCTAGTGTATCAATGCATCATTTAAAATCAATTGATGGCATGCTCATGTAGGAAAAATGAGGAGCACATCTACAAGTTCATTTTTGGCAGAAATGTGGCTTTGAACAGCAAGTACTAGCTAAACTTGCTTTCTTGAGATGAAACTTTGCAGTATTAAAGTCCTTCCATGCCTAGCACTGCCAGACATAGTTTCTCCCCAAGTCTCCCCACCTAAGACCCACTTTTATCAGCTCCAAGTTTGTTGTTAGAAACTTAACATCAGTCAAAGCAAGTTCAAACAAGCCCCATATGCTTTCAAACTCCTCCAGTGCATCGTGGCAAGCATGCCTTGCATGGTTGACACCTTGGCCTGGCCAAGGGTGCCCCAGGACACGAGGTGGGGTGGTGACCACCACTCTGGCCTGCACTAATGGTGCTCTGCGCCATTTCCTTGTTCCCTATCTCATGTCCCGCAGTTGCACCATGTCTCAGAGCGTCAGTGCATCTCCTTTTGACCGTTCAAGCCATCTCCATCAATTAGCTACCCTCCAAAACCCCTCTGGCACGCTGTCTACCCCGTGCTCTCAGAGCTCCAGAGAGTCCCGAGCTCTCTCAGCCTCTCCCTTCCTATCTCCCTCCTCCTCTATCATTGCCTCCTCCTCCCCTTGACCATTCAAAGCCTCTCCACCCACGGGCTAGCTTCAAAAGTCCCTCGGGGACGTGTGGCACCATGCCCACGGGTGCACCCGAGAGCTTCCAAGCTCTCCTCCCTCCTCCTCCTCTCTTATCTCTTCTCTTCAAAGCCTCTCGGGCTCCCCAAGACCCTCATCCTCTGATCCCAGGGAGCCCCTCGTGCCTCCTCTCCTCTCGAGCTCCTTCCTCTCCCCATTGCCGCGGGGTAGAGCTCCGGCCCCCGCTCGGGCTGGCCTGCCCAGAGCTTTTCCCTGCCTTCTTCCGCCTTGCCGGCAACCCCCCCAGGCCACCCCATCTCCTTCCCAACGCGCCTGCCCTCTCCTTTCGCTCCTGGTGCCGAAGCCAGTGGGTAGACGGCTCCTAGCAACCTCCATCGCCGGCCTCCCTTGCTGCCCTCCCTGCGGGCGCCGAGCTTCGCGATGGGGGCGGTGCGGCTCCCCGAGCTCGCCGGTGCGCTTACCTCGGCTGGGGTGGCCAAAGCGCCGCCGGAGCCGGCCCTAAATCAGCCGGCCCTACCTCGCTGCTCGCCTTCATGCTTCCGGCTGGAACGGGATCCCAAGCCGATGCGGCACTCTTCCCCGAGGTGCGCTGGTGGCTGGAGAGGCGCCAGCAACGGCCTGAGCCGCCGGGAGTGGCCGGATGCACCAGGGCCAGCGCTAGCTGCTCTGCTGCCTCGCCCCTGGCATGCCTAAGTCGGGAGGAAGAAGAAGCAGGGAGATAAAACAGAGAGAGCCGGCGGTTCCCGCCGTCAGTGAGAGGAACCTCGGGCCCGCGCGGTTAAGTGGAAACGGGTTCCTCACTTGTTGCCTCCCCGTGGCGAAAGCGCACTCCCCGGATTACGCCTTCGGCGTGGCCTTCTCCCTGGCCAGACCGAGCACTGGGCCGGCCCGAAGGCCTAATCAGCGCCCTGAGCGTTAGATAGCCTGAGGCTAAGCCTTTTTCCCTTTTTTCTCTCTGATTCAACTTATAAATTCCATTCAAAAATCATACTAACTCCAAATTGGATGATTCAAATTTCTGCAGGTTTCAAAATTCAAGCTCTATCCATATCTGTGCCTTGCACATTTTTCCAAGCACTTTTCCTGTTGTGTTATTTTTCCAATGTCAATCTAGACATTGAAAACTCAACCTTTCAAAAATCCCATAGGCTTCATTTCAACTCCAAATGGAGTGATTCCAACTCCCAGAGACTTCTAAAATCATCCTCCATTTTTAGAACCCTAGTCAACATTTTTGGGTGACTTATTTCTGTTGCTTATAATAAATAGCTCCCTATTGCTATTTATCCCACATTAGAAATTCCTAGTAAATTCATTTCAACTCCAAATCCAGTGAAACCACTTCCTAAATATTTCTAAAATCCTTCTCTGTTAAATGGGTGCCTCCACTCATTTTTAACAGAAAGATTTATGTTGGCTTATTCAATGGCCACCTATTGCTCCTTTCACCTATTCAAAAATCCTTGATGATTCAAATCTCCTGTGAGAAACTTCAGGTATTTTTCTTATGCCCAGAGAGGTCCAATAAAAATATAACTTCTATTTATAGAACACTTTTATTCTGCTGGATATGTGGCTTACTATGGTTATTTCCGACGTAGTTGATGGTAGACGTAGTACTCGGGGACGGAGCGGAAGATCTCGAAGACCCCGAGGACTTGCGTGAGCAAGGCAAGCATGCCCTTTTGCCACGACTGAAGTAAATAAAATGATGCATGCTAGAATAGCAAGTATTTTCTGTTGTATGTGATCACGATGCCGGTTCATCACCGATGTGATGGTACCGAAGGCTTCTTCGAAGCACTTGCATTTATAGTAGTGATTTTCACATGGCTCCTCGGAGCATGAGCATGATGAGATGATCCTACCGTCTACGAGGATCATGCTACTGTCATCTTAACTAGTAGAGTATAACCACTGCATTGAGCTTGACCCGTGAGGGTCATGATATTATCATGTTGACAAGTAATAATAGAGCATTCTATCATGAGCATGATGATGAGTTAATAAAGAGTTTATGAAAACCCCGTCGGGTGCCACTAATGCCCGAAGGTGATGATGAGTTGGTGATCACTTTTGGTGAAGTGATGCACCGGTGATTTTGGTGTGAGTATGGTTTCGGAAATGGATTAGATTTATGATGTGTTGACCGTCCCAACCTTAGCCAGTACGACCATGATGCCCCTTTATGGGACGGGGCATTGTTGATTACTCTGGTCGGTGCTAGCAAAGAGCCACATTACTAGTGGTGGGAGTGATCGGTGTCACTCTCGTGATGGGGTCGTGCCAGGTAGGACGACTATGCCATTATTATGAGTTCCAGGCACACCCTTGGTCCCTGCATGGTTGATACAGTCCAGAGTCGGTGCTCGTAAGATGTACAACATGTGGGCTGGGTACCAATCGAGTGGATCTCTTTGTCTAGTATCGTCAAGGGAAAGATAATGATCGGATACTTACCTCGGGTATATGTGATATACCGCGAGTCGTGGATGACACGGAAGTATTCCGTTTCTCGTGGGTCCAGCGTACTACCTCTGCAGAGTGTAAACTATTCGAATAGCCATGTCCACGGTCAAGGACAGTTGGGTGGTGCTGCTTAAACTACGTCCTGAGTTGGCATATAGGGTAAACCAAGTGTGCGTGCGTGGTGTTAAAAAGGTGTTTTTTATAATTATGATAATCACAATAATATGATCAAGTTCGGTGACTTGACATATAGGGTAAACCCGGATGGTTTAGCGCTCAGTTGATACCTTAAGATTATGACAAGTCCGATGACTTGGCATATAGGGTAAACCCGGATGGTTTAGCCCTCAGTTGATACATTGAGGTTATGACAAGTCCGCTGACTTGGAATACAGGGTGAACACGGTGTGTTCAACCCTTGTCAGATATGTCGATATCTGTAACCTGTTCTTCAAAAGTAATTCTTTAACCTGATGCATATACATGATCATTCCACCCAGATGAGTGACATAAAGATGCATGATACTGTTATCCTTCACTTTCATTGTTCGTATCATGGACTGTTTGTGAGTACATTCAAAGTACTCACTGGCTTGCCACTGGTTATTTCATTGACCAGGTGTGAAAGACAGGATACGGTGAAGATTAACTCGTTGACGTTCTTGCAAGCTAGGACGCTTTCCAGTCAGAATGCCTGTAGGTTAAGGCTGATGGCATGGGTTCACGCTTTCAACCAATAATTCCGCTATTGATCTAGTTTGGTGCTTTGGCCTTTAAGGCCCTATGTATGTAAGACTCGACCGAAGAGGTCATTTATTGTATCAAATGGTATGTATGGATGTAAGACTCTATTATTCAGTATCTGTGTTCAGTGAGCATTGATCCCTGGGATCACTAGGCACGGCGATCTCGACTTACTAGTCGGGGTCCCCACAAGCTCGTTGATCAAAGATGGTCAAGGTTTCCTGACCATAGGCAAGTGTTGTCACTTGATAACGGGATCACATCATTAGGAGAATCATGTGATGGACTAGACCCAAACTAATAGACATAGCATGTTTATCGTGTTATTTTGTTGCTACTGTTTTCTGCGTGTCAAGTATTTATTCCTATGACCATGGGATCATATAACTCACTGACACCGGAGGAATGCTTTGTGTGTATCAAACGTCGCAACGTAACTGGGTGACTATAAAGATGCTCTACAGGTATCTCCGAAGGTGTTCGTTGAGTTAGTATGGATCAAGACTGGGATTTGTCACTCCGTATGACGGAGAGGTATCTCGGGGCCCACTCGGTAATACAACATCACACACAAGCCTTGCAAGCAAAGTGACTTAGTGTAAGTTGTGGGATCTTGTATTACGGAATGAGTAAAGAGACTTGCCGGTAAACGAGATTGAAATAGGTATGCGGATACTGACGATCGAATCTCAGGCAAGTAACATACCAAAGGACAAAGGGAATGACATACGGGATTATATGAATCCTTGGCATTGAGGTTCAAACGATAAGATCTTCGTATAATATGTAGAATCCAAGATGGGCATCGAGGTCCCGCTATTGGATATTGACCGAGGAGTCTCTCGGGTCATGTCTGCATAGTTCTCGAACCCGCAGGGTCTGCACACTTAAGGTTCGACGTTATTTTATGCGTATTTGAGTTATATGGTTTGTTAACGGATGTTGTTTGGAGTCCCGGATGAGATCACGGACGTCACGAAGGTTTCCGGAATGGTCCAGAAACGAAGATTGATATATAGGATGACCTCATTTGGTTACCGGAAGGTTTTCGTGCATTACCGGAAAAGTTTCGGGCTCATCGGTAGTGTACTGGGAGTGCTGGGAGGGGTGCCGGGGACCATCAGGAGGGGTGTCATGCCCCAAGGGTCTCATGGGCTATGGGAAGAGATAAACCAGCCCCTAGTGGGCTGGAATAAGTTCCCACTAAGGCCCATAAGGTTTGAGAAGGAAAAAGCAGAAGGTGGAAAGAGTTTCCAAGTGGGAAGGTGGAATCCTACTCCAAGTAGGATTGGAGTAGGACTCCTCCACCTCCAATTTCGGCCAAACCTTTAGGTTTTGAGGATGCCTCCTCCCCTCCCTCCCTCCTATATATACTGAGGTATTGGGGCTAATTTGAGACAACTTCGCCACGGCAGCCCGACCACATACCTCCACGGTTTTTCCTCTAGATCGCGTTTCTGCGGAGCTTGGGCGGAGCCCTGCTGAGATTAGATCACCAACAACCTCCGGAGCGCCGTCACGCTGCCGGAGAACTCATCTACCTCTCTGCCTCTCTTGCTGGATCAAGAAGGCCGAGATCATCGTCGAGCTGTACGTGTGCTGAACGCGGAGGTGCCGTCCGTTCGGCACTAGATCGGAGCGGATCGTGGGACGGATCGCGGGACGGTTCGTGGGACGGTTCGCGGGGCGGATCGAGGGACGTGAGGACGTTCCAGTACATCAACGGCGTTTCTTAATGCTTCTGCTGTGCGATCTACAAGGGTACGTAGATCGGAAATCCCCTCTCATAGATTGACATCACCATGATAGGTCTTCGTGCGCGTAGGAAATTTTTTGTTTCCCATGCGACGTTCCCCAACAGTGGCATCATGAGCTAGGTTCATGCGTAGATGTCTTCTCGAGTAGAACACAAAAGTTTTTTGTGGGTGGTGATGTGCGTTTTGCTGCCCTCCTTAGTCTTTTCTTCATTCCGCGATATTGTTGGATCGAAGCGGCTCGGACCGACATTACTCGTACGCTTACGAGAGACTAGTTTCATCGCTACGAGTAACTCCGTTGCTCAAAGATGACCGGCGAGTGTCGGTTTCTCCAACTTTAGTTGAATCGGATTTGACCGAGGAGGTCCTTGGATGAGGTTAAATAGCAATTCATGTATCTCCGTTGTGGTGTTTGCGTAAGCAAGATGCGATCCTACTAGATACTGGTCACCAGGTAAAACATGCAACAACAATTAGAGGACGTCTAACTTGTTTTTGCAGGGTATGCTTGTGATGTGATATGGCCAACTATGTGATGTGATATATTGGATGTATGAGATGATCATGTTGTAATAGTTAATATCGACTTGCACGTCGATGGTACGGCAACCGGCAGGAGCCATAGGGTTGTCTTTAAACTAACGTTTGTGCTTGCAAATGCGTTTACTATATTGCTAGCACGTAGCTTTAGTAGTAATAGCATGAGTAGCACGACAACCCTGATGGCGACACGTTGATGGAGATCATGGTGTGACGCCGGTGACAAGAAGATCATGCTGGTGCTTTGGTGATGGAGATCAAGAAGCACATGATGATGGCCATATCATGTCACTTATGAATTGCATGTGATGTTAATTCTTTATGCACCTTATCTTGCTTAGAACGACAGTAGCATTATGAGGTAATCTCTCACTAAAATTTCAAGAAGAAATTGTGTTCTCCCCGACTGTGCACCGTTGCGATAGTTCTTCGTTTCGAGACACCACGTGATGATCGGGTGTGATAGACTCAACGTTCACATACAACGGGTGCAAAACAGTTGCACACGCGGAACACTCGGGTTAAGCTTGACGAGCCTAGCATGTGCAGACATGGCCTCGGAACACATGAGACCGAAAGGTCGAGCATGAATCGTATAGTTGATATGATTAGCATAGAGATGCTTACGAGTGAAACTATTCTCGACTCGCGTGATGATCGGACTTGAGATAGTGGATTTGGATCATGTACCACTCAAATGACTAGATAGATGCACTTTTTGAGTGGAGTTCATAAGTAATATGATTAATTGAACTAATTGTCATGAACATAGTCTAATGGTCTTTGCGAATTACGATGTAGCTTGCACTATAGCTCTACTGTTTTTAATATGTTCCTAGAGAAAATTTAGTTGAAAGTTGATAGTAGCAAACTTTCCGGACTGAGTCTGTAAAACTAAGGATTGTCCTCGTTGCTGCACAGAAGGCTTATGTCCTTAATGCACCACTCAGTGTGCTGCACCTCGAGCGTCGTCTGTGGATGTTGTGAACATCCGGCATACACGTTTCTGATGACTACACGATAGTTCGGTGCAAAATACTTAATGGCTTAGAAGCGTGGCGCCGAAAACGTTTTGAAACGTCACGGAACGTGAGTGATGTTCTAAATTGATGAAATTGTGATTTCATGCTTGTGCCATTGTTAAGAGGTTTGAGACCTCCGACAAGATTCTTTGTCCATGAAGTAAAGGAGAAAAACTCAATCGTTGAGCGTGTGCTCAAATTGTCTGAGTACGACAATCACTTGAATCAAGTGGGAGTTAATCTTCCAGATGAGATAGTGATGGTTCTCCAAAGTCACTGCCACCAAGCTGTGAGAGCTTCCTGATGAACTATAACATATCAAGGATAGATACAATGATCCTAGAGAGATTCGTGATGTATGACATTGCGAAAGTAGAAATCAAGAAGGAGCATCAATGGTTGACGGTTAGTAAAACCACTAAGTTTCATGAAAGGCAAGGGCTAGAAGGGATACTTCGTGAAACAGCAAAACAGTTGCTGCACTAATGAAGAGACCAAAGTCTAAACCCAAACCTGAGACTAAGTGCTTCTGTTATGAGGGAACGATCACTGAGGCGGAGCTACCCTAGATGCTTGGTAGATAAGTAGGCTGGCAAAGTCGAAAGTAGTATATTTGATATACATGATGTTGATGTGTGCCTTACTAGTACTCCTAGTAGCATGAGGGTATTGGATACCGGTTCGGCTGCTAAGTGATTAGTAACACGAAATGAAAGCTACGACATAAACGGAGACTAGCTAAAGGCAAGGTGACGATACGTGTTGGAAGTGTTTCCGAGGTTGATATGATCAAACGTCGCACGCTCCCTCTACCATCGGGATTGGTGTTAAACCGAAATAATTGTTATTTGGTGCTTGCGTTAAGCATGGACATGATTGGATCGTGTTTATTGTAATACGATTATTCATTTAAAGAGAATAATGGTTACTCTATTTTCTTGAATAATCACCTTCAATGGTTTATTGAACCTCGATCGTAGTGTAACACATGTTCATGATATTGGCGCCAAAAGATACGAGGTAATGATGATAGTACCACTTACTTGTGGCACTGCCGCTTGAGTCATGTTGGTATAAAATGCATGAAGTAGCTCCATGCTGATGGATCATTTGGACTCACTTGATTTTGAATCACTTGAGACATGCAAAACATGCCACATGAAACAAGTAGAGTAACTTGTTGGGAGTAATGCATTTTTGATGTGTGCAGTCCAATAAGTGCTAAGGCACGTAGTGGATATCATTATGTTCTTACTTCACTGACGATTTGAGTAGATACAGGAGTATTTACTTGATGAATCACAAGTCTGAAATGTTGAAAAGTTCAAAGCTATTTTAGAGTAAAGATCATCGTGACAAGAGGATAAACAGTCTACGATATGATCATAGAGATGAATATCTGAGTTACGAGTTTTGGTACGCAGTTAAGACAATGTGGAAATTGTTTCGCAGTTCATGCCACCTAGAACACCATAGTGTGATGATGTGTCTGAACGTCTAGCCACGCAATATTTGATATGGTGCATACTATGATGTATCTTATCCAATTACCAGTATCATTTATGGGTTATGCATTAGAGACAACCGCATTCACTTTAAATAGGATACCGCATATTTCCATTGAGATGACACAGTATAGACTGAGGTTTAGAGAAATCTAAACTATCGTTTCTTGAAAGTTTGGGGCTTTGACACTTATGTGAAAAAGTTTTAGTCTGATAAGCTCGAACCCAAAGCGGATAAATGCATCTTCATAAGATATCCAAAACAGTTGGATACATCTTCTATCTTAGATCTGGAAGCAAAGTGTTTGTTTCTAGAAACGGGTTCTTTCTTGAGGAAAGGTTTCTCTCGAAAGAATTGAGTGGGAGGGTGATATAACTTGATGAGGTTATTGAACCATCACTTCGACTAGTGTGTAGCAGGGCACAGGAAATTGTTCCTGTGGCGCCTACACCAATTGAAGTGGAAGCTGATGATGGTGATCATCGAGCATCGACTCAAGTTACTACAAACCTCGTAGGTTGACAATGTCGCGTACTACTGCAGAGTGGTACGGTAACCCTGTCTTGGAGGTCATGTTGTTGAGCAACAGTGAACCTACGAGTTATGGAGAAAGCAATGGTGGGCCCGGGTTCCGACAAATGGCTGGAGGCCATGAAATCCGAGAGAGGATCCATGTATGAAAACAAAGTGTAGAATTTGGAAGAACTACTTGATGGTCATAGGACTATTGAGTAAAGATGGATCTTTAAAAGGAAGACAGACGATGATGGTGATAATTCACTATTAAGAAAAGCTCGACTTGTCGCGAAGATGTTTCCGACAAGATCAAACAGTTGACTATGATGAGACTTTCTCACTCATAGCGATGCTAAAAGTCTGTTAGAATTATGTTAGTAGTTGCTGCATTATTTATGAAATATTGCACATAGGATGTCAAAACATTGTTTCCTCGAAGGTTTCCTTGAGCAAACATTGTACGTGATACAACCAGGAGGTTTTGTCAATCCTAAAGATACTAGCAAGTATGCAAGCTCCAGCGATCCTTCAATGGACTGGTGCAAGCATCTCGGAGTTGGAATATACACTTTGATGAGATGATCAAAGATTTTGGGTTTGTACAAGGTTTATGAGAAACTTGTATTTCCAAAGAAGTGAGTGGGAGCACTATAGAATTTATGATAAGTATATGTGGTTGACATATTGTTGATCAGAAGTAATGTAGAATTTCTGTGAAGCATAAAAGGTTGTTTGAAAGGAGTTTTTCAAAGGAATACCTGGATTGCGCTACTTGAACGTTGAGCATCAAAGATCTATGGAGATAGATCGAAACCGCTTAATAGATGTTTCAACAAGATGCATGCCTTGACAAGTTTTTGAAGGAGTTCAAAATAGATCAACAAAGAAGGAGTACTTGGTTGCGTTGTAAGGTGTGAATTTGAGTAAAACTCAAAACCCGACCCCGGCAGAATAAAGAGAATAGACGAAGGTCGTCTTCTATGCCTTGGCCGTAGAATCTGAAGTATGCCATGCTAGGTACCGCACCTGATGTGTGCCTTGACTCAAAGTCTGTTGAGAGGTGCAGAGATTGATCCATGACTGAATCACTAGCAGCGGTCCAAAATTATCCTTAGAAACTGATGGACTAAGGAATTTTGCTCGACTATGGAGGTGGTTAAAGAGTTCATCGTAAAGGGTTACGTCGATGCAAGCTTTGACACTAATCCGAATAACTATGAGTAGTGAAACGGATTCGTATAGTATAGTAGATATTTGGAGCATTTCCGAATAGCACGTAGTAGCAGCATCTATAAGATGACATAAAGATTTGTAAAGAATGCACAGATCTGAAAGTTTCAGAACCGTTGACTAAAACCTCTCTCACGGGAAAGACGTGATCAGACCCCATAACTATATGGGTGTTGGATTCGTTGGAATCATATGGTGATGTGAACTAGATTATTGACTCTAGTGCAAGTGGGAGACTGTTGGAAATATGCCCTGGAGGCAATAATAAATTAGTTATTATTATATTTCTTTGTTCATGATAATCGTTTATTATCCATGCTACAATTGTATTGATTGGAAACACAGTGCATGTGTGGATACATAGACAAAACACTGTCCCTAGGAAGCCTCTAGTTGGCTAGCTCGTTGATCAAAGATGGTCAAGGTTTCCTGACCATAGGCAAGTGTTGTCACTTGATAACGGGATCACATCATTAGCAGAATCATGTGATGGACTAGACCCAAACTAATAGATGTAGCATGCTGATCGTGTTATTTTGTTGCTACTGTTTTCTGCGTGTCAAGTATTTATTCCTATGACCATGAGATCATATAACTAACTGACACCGGAGGAATGCTTTGTGTGTATCAAACGTCGCAACGTAACTGGGTGACTATAAATATGCTCTACAGGTATCTCCGAAGGTGTTCGTTGAGTTAGTTTGGATCAAGACTGGGATTTGTCACTCCGTATGACGGAGAGGTATCTCGGGGCCCACTCGGTAATACAACATCACACACACAGCCTTGCAAGCAATGTGACTTAGTGTAAGTTGTGGGATCTTGTATTACGGAACGAGTAAAGAGACTTGCCGGTAAACGAGATTGAAATAGGTATGCGGATACTGACGATCGAATCTCAGGCAAGTAACATACCGAAGGACAAAGGGAATGACATACGAGATTATATGAATCCTTGGCACTGAGGTTCAAATGATAAGATCTTCGTAGAATATATAGGATCCAATATGGGCATCCAGGTCCCGCTATTGGATATTGACCGAGGTGTCTCTCGGGTCATGTCTGCATAGTTCTCGAACCCGCAGGGTCTGCACACTTAAGGTAGGACGTTGTTTTATGCGTATTTGAGTTATATGGTTGGTTACCGAATGTTGTTCGGAGTCCCGGATGAGATCACGGACGTCACGAGGGTTTCTGCAATGGTCCAGAAACGAAGATTGATATATAGGATGACCTCATTTGGTTACCGGAAGGTTTTCGTGCATTACCGGAAAAGTTTCGGGCTCAACGGTAGTGTACTGGGAGTGCCGGGAGGGGTGCCGGGGACCATCAGGAGGGGTGTCACGCCCCAAGGGGTCTCATGGGCTATGGGAAGAGATAAAGCAGCCCCTAGTGGGCTGGAATAAGTTCCCACTAAGGCCCATAAGGTTTGAGAAGGAAAAAGCACAAGGTGGAAAGAGTTTCCAAGTGGGAAGGTGGAATCCTACTCCAAGTAGGATTGGAGTAGGACTCCTCCACCTCCAATTTCAGCCAAACCTTTAGGTTTTGAGGCTGCCTCCTCCCCTCCCTCCCTCCTATATATAATGAGGTATTGGGGCTGATTTGAGACAACTTTGCCACGGCAGCCCGACCACATGCCTCCACGGTTTTTCCTCTAGATCGCGTTTCTGCGGAGCTTGGGCGGAGCCCTGCTGAGATTAGATCACCACCAACCTCCGGAGCGCCGTCATGCTTCCGGAGAACTCATCTACCTCTCTGTCCCTCTTGCTGGATCAAGAAGGCCGAGATCATCGTCGAGCGTTACGTGTGCTGAACGCGGAGGTGCCGTCCGTTCGGCACTAGATCGGAGCGGATCGTGCGACGGATCGCGGGACGGTTCGTGGGACGGTTCGCGGGGCGGATCGAGGGACGTGAGGACGTTCCACTACATCAACCGCGGTTCTTAACGCTTCTACTGTGCGATCTACAAGGGTACGTAGATCGGTAATCCGCTCTCGTATATGGACATCACCATGATAGGTCTTCGTGCGCGTAGGAAATTTTTTGTTTCCCATGCGACGTTCCCCAACAGAACAGCCTATATAAACAGTGCAATACTTTGTATGTTGGTTCTTTCGATATATTGGGATGTACATTGATTTATATGTATATCATATATGTGTGGTGAATTATATATATTTGTTGGCAAGTATATGTGTGGTGAACTATATATCATATATGTGTGGTGAATTATATAAATGTGATGTCAAATATATATATATATATATATATATATATGGTGTGAAATAATATAAAACAAAAAAGCAGGTACTATATGGGCTCTTTGCCGTCTGCCAGCTGATGGCAAAGACCTGTGCCATCAGCTGGCAGATGGCAAAGGTGCCACATGGCACCCAGCTCTGCATCCTTGGGTGTCTATATAGGCTCTTTGCCGTCTGCCTCCAGGGTGGGCAGACGACAAAGAAGAGGGCACAGAGGAGGGGGGGAGGAGGAGGCAGACAGCAAAGAGTGGAGGGGGGAGGCAGACGACAAAGAGTGTAGGGGGAGGAGGAGGAGGCAGACGTCAAAGATGAAGGGGGAGGCAGACGTCAAAGAGTGAGGGGGAGGAGGAGGAGGTAGACGGCAAAGATAAAGGGGGAGGCAGACGGCAAAGATAAAGGGGGAGGCAGACGGCAAAGCCTCCGTTAACCCCTAACGGAGGCAACGCCTGTCGGCTGCCGTCTTGAGCACTTTGCCGACTGCTCCTAAGGAAAGCTCACGGCAAAGAGCTTTGTCGTCCGCTTTTGGGGGGCAGACGGCAAAGAAGGTCCTATGCCGTCGTAGGCTGACACAGAAATTTCGCCGGCCGTGAGATTCTTTGCCGTCTGCTGTTATGTCTTTGCCGTCCGGGATTTTGTCTTTGCCATCTCTGATGGCAAACGGCAAAGAAGCTAATTCCTGTAGTGAAGTCATGTTGCAAGTAGTTATTTGAAGTTGATATTCGTTCGATATTTTGATGATATGAGTATTGTGATTTACTTAGTGGTGTTATGTGAACATCGACTACATAACACTTCACCATCTTTGGGCCTAAGGAATGCATTGTGGAGTAGTTATTAGAAGGTGCGTTGCGAGAGTGACACAAACTTAAACCCAGTTTACGCGCTATTCCGTAAGGGTCTGATTTGGATCCCTATATTTAATGCTATGGTTAGAATTTATTCTTAATACTTTTATCATAGTTGCGTATGGTTGTGGGAGGATTAATCATAAGTGGGAGACTAGTTCAAGTAAGAATATCACCCAAGCACGGGTCCACCCACATATCAAATATCAAAGTAACCGACATGACGAAAGTGACTAGAAGAAATTCCCTTGTGCCCTTAAGAACGCTTTGCGTATTATAAGAAACTGTTCATGCTTGTCCTTTTCCACAAAAGGATTAGGCTACCTTGCTGCACTTATTGTTACTATTGCTACTCATTACTTGTTACAATTAAACAACTTGCTATCGCTATTTCAGTGCTTGCAGAAATTACCTTGTTGGAAACCGTTTGTCATTTCCTTCTGCTCCTCATTAGGTTCGACACTCTTACTTATTGAAAGGACTACGATTGTTCCCCTATACTTGTGGGTCAACAACCATTGATGATCTTCCTGCACTGGTCAACTACAGTGAGGATCGCGTGAAGGTGCTTTATGCCTCTCACTGTCTCGGAGGAACCGCCAAATCTTGTTGGGTTGGATTCAACGTCAAGAAAGGTGACCGGGTGAGCACTTGGAATGACTTCAAGGATGGATTCCGCAAGGCCCACATTCCTTCTGGGATTATGGCTATCAAGAAGCATTAATTCCATGCGTTGTAGCAAGGAAGTGTCTCAGCTAAGGACTAAATGGAGAAGTTCAACTACTTGTCAAGGCATGGTCCTATTGATGCCAACATTGAGGGAGCTAATAAGGAATGCTTCATGGAAGGACTTTAGCCAGCCCTGCAGTATGAGCTCAATGTTTGTGATTGCCCACCTTTCTTCGACCTCGTGAACAAGGCTCTCATGCTTGAGGACAAGTGTCATGCCATTGAGGACATTCCCAAGCGCAAGATGATCAGCAAGGGTAGTTCAAGCAACTAGAAGCCTCGCCCATGCCAGCCAGCCCCAGCCAGGCCAACCTATCAGTCTCAGCAAGTGAGGACCCTGACACCTCATCAGATCTACCAGCCTTAGTAGTATGCCAATCCCAGGCCTGCCTACAACAACCCCAATAATGACAACAATGGTGGCAAAAACAACAATTCAGGCCAAGTCATTTGCTTGGGTTGTGGCCAACGAGGGCACTACTAAAGGTCATGCCCCAACAAGCAGCAAGATGCACCATGCAGCAAGGTCAAGGCCATGGAGCGCTACCAAGGAACCAAGCTCGTTGCAACCATCCCAACAATGGCAAGGGTCGTGTGAATTACATTATCTTTGAGGAAGCCCAGGAAGACCCACACGTCATACTAGGTATGTTCCTTGTCAACTTAACCCCAACAACCGTTATGTTTGACTGTGGAACTTTGTATTCTTGCTGGGTATTCCTATCTCGGTGCAAACCCCCGGTTAAAAGTTGAGAACCAAGCTACGGTGTAAAGGAACTCAGATTAGCATCAACGGGGTAGATTTCCTAGCACACCTCATCGTCTTGAAGTAGGCTTAGATGTGATCATAGGCATGGATTGGTTAACCAAGCACCACGGCTTTCTAGATTTCACTAAGAGGACCGTTACCATGATCAATAACCAAGGAGTTGAAGTCAAGTGTGTCCCCAACTCTTCCTGTGCTCAAGCCCCTCAAGCCAATTATCTTTCAAGTTTTGAGTTGGACCAAGCACTAGTGGTATGTGAATACCCATATGTCTTTCGTAATGAGCTGCCTGGAATGCCTCATTATCGTGACATTGAGTTCATCATTCAGATATTTCCTAGGGCAAGACCCATCTATAACAAGCCCTATAGAATGGAATCCGAAGAGTTGGATGAACTGAAGAAGCAACTAGTTGAGTAGGTCAGAAAATGATTTATCTGCCCTAGAACCTTTCCTTGAGGATCACCTATTGTATTTGTGTCAAAGAGGGATGGTACTACCCGACTCTATGTTGATTACGGATCTCTCAATGAAGTTATTATGAAGAACAAGTACCCACTTCCCAAGATTGAAGACCTATTCGATCAGCTGAATGGTGCCAAGGCGTTTTCCAAGATCGATCTCAGATCTGGGTACTACTAGTTGAAGATCAGATCCCAGGATATTCCAAAGATGGCATTCGTAAACCGGTATGGCCTATACGAGTACACAATCATGTCATTTCGGTTGACCAGTGCCCAACGTACTTCATGTACCTCATGAACAAAGTTTTCAAGGAGTACTTGGACAAGTTTTTTGTCATCTTCATTGATGACATACTTATCTTTTCCAAGTCTGAAGAAGAGCATGAGAGACACTTGAGTATGGTCCTAGATAAGCTTCGAGTGCACCGGCTTTTTGCATAGCTTAGCAAGTTTGAATTCTAGCTACATGAAGTTGGAATCTTGGGTGTTAATTGTAGAAGGATTGTGAGTGGATCCTGCAAAGATTGAAGACGTGATTGAATGGAAATCCCCAAGCACTGTGAAGGAAGTCAGAAGCTTCCTCAGACTCGCAGGGTATTACCGCAAGTTCATCAAAGGATTGTCATGCATTGCGAGACCCATGACTTGATCTTTAAGTAGGATAAGAAGTTCGAATGGACGCTGAAGTGCGAGGAAAGATTCCGAGAGATCAAGAAGAGATTGATAATGCCCAGTTTTTGCCACCACAAATATTTACACGGAGTTTGTGATATATTGTGATGCAGCGAGATCCGGGCTTGGAGGTGTTCTAATGCAAGAAGGAAGATCCGTAGCATATCTATCCAGACAACTACGTCCTCACAAAGAAAACTATACTACTCATGATCTTGAGTTGGTAGTTGTAGTTCATGCCTTGAAGACATGGCGGCATTACCTTCTAGGGAAGCGATGTGAGATTCACACAGACCACAAGAGCTTGAAATATATTTTCATTCAAAAGGAATAGAACATGAGACAACAAAGATGGTTGAAGTTGATCAAGGACTACGACCTCAGGGTTGAATACCACCCTTGAAAGGCTAACGTGGTAGAAGATGTGTGACAGCCCTAGAATAATCGGTTGCAATTAGTTGCATCATCATCTTGCATCATGTTAAACCCAAATGTTTTTGAAATTAGGACTAATAAAACCCTAGCACCTCACCTCACTAAAGGAAATTCTACTAAGTGTGATTTTTAATGAACCCAAAATGGTTTTTAAAATGTTCATATTTTCTGATAAATGTTGGCAACAACATTTCAGTGATGACTTTTATTTCAATAACTTTTGACATTTAAATTAATCCACAAAAGACACTGGAAATTGCCAAAAAAAATAACTATAAATATTTAGTTATTTCAAAAATACTAAATCTTTTTGTGGAACTTGGAAATAGTCCAAACAAAACCCCACAAATGATTTCAATATTTTGGCCTAGGGTTGGAGCCAAAACAAATCAAAACAAATGTCAGAAATTAGAAAACAGGAAATAAAAAAAATGAAGAAGAAAGAACCTTACCTGGCCTTCCTTGCCGAGGAGGGAAGCCAGCCCAGCCCGCCACGGGCAGGGGGGGTCTTCTTCTTCCTCGTGCCAGGAGGACACGCAGGTGCCTGGCGCACACGGCCACGTCGCCGACCACCTCCACCCTGCCTGCCTGCCTCCCCCCTCGCCTTAGCAGCGCCACGAAGGCCTCAACTCCGTCCTCATCCATTTCCCCCATCTCTCCCCCTTATCTCTCCCCCTCTGCTCTTCTCCTTCCGCCATGGCTGAGCTCGGCTCGAGCTCACTGGCGCCTCCCTGACCCCTACTAGGTCTCCCCGAGCAGCCCATCCCCTTCGCCATGACGTGCCGCCCCTCCCCGCCTCAGGAATCGAAGCCAAAGCCCCCCTGGCGCTGCCACCATCATCATCTTCGCCTCCGACCACCGAAGGCCGCCGGCCCCGATCCGCGCCGCCCAAAGCGCCCCGAGCCCACCGAACAGCCATTCGAGACCCCCGTGAGCTTCTCCGTTGATTCCCCGTGTTCCCCTCTCCTCTTGCATGCCATAGCCGCTGCTCCACCACGGCTGAGCTCCGGCCGTCGCTTACCACGTCACCGGCGCCGTTCCAGTGCTTCCCTGCTCTAGCCACCGCCCCAAATGGATCCGACCAAGTCCCAGGACCGCGTAGATGCCCTCCGCCGGCCATTTGGTCGCCGAAGGAGGAAATCCGTTAGCACCTCTGTGCTCTGTGGCCACCGGCGATGAGCTCCGCCGGTCTGGGTCACTGACAGGCGGGCCCAACTGGTGAGATCTTTAATTAGCGCCTAATATTAATTTTAGCTAATCTATGACTCACTGACAGTGGGCCCTACGATTCTAAAACAGGAATTACAACTAATCTAACCCTCTGAATTAACCTCTGCCACTCACGTGTGGGCCCCACACGTCAGGATTGACTCTGACCAAGCCAGTTGACTGCTGACGAAATGCTGATGCAGTGCTCACGCAGTAATTGTTTCCAATTATAAGATAAATCCAGGAAATTGCTAAAACTTGTAAAAATCATAGAAATTAAAATATAACTCGGATCGAAATAATTTACATATGAAAAAGGATCAGAAAAATCCAAAGAATCTGATTATGGCATTTTCATGCATGTTTGAAAAAGTTAAAAACACCAAATAGGCAAAATGATGAATAGGGTAAATTTAATAAATAGTTTGGAGTTGGAAATTGATACTTATTTGATTTCCACTTCAACTGTTATGACCAAACATTGGTCAATGCAAAACAATACCTCAAAATACTAACCCCATGCATGTTGGAACAATTTGTTATGAGCATCAGGACGAATCAATTATAAGGGTAATTGGAAAGATACCCGGCTTGAAGTGATGCTTGGATCCTAATTCGAACCAACTTCAACTTAAGAAATGATAGCCACATTATCCCTTCCACCTTTCATTTCATGTCTTGAGCATGCATCATAGTGTTGCATTTCCATGAAGTAATTGTTGTTCTTTCTTGTTTGTCGGTGTTGTTCCCTCCCTGTAGATGATGTTTCCGACGATATGATCGTTGACATTGATGAAGACTCATTGCTATCTTCAGACGTGTCAGGCAAGCAAACCACCCTTGAGCATATTGAAATAAACCCACTCTCTCGCTCCTGCTCTCTTTTACTGCATTAGGACAAACACGATTCAACTGTACATGTTATCGGTAGTTGAACCCATTCCTTTGCATGACCTGATTTTTTCATAGTAAATAGTTGAAACCACTTAGCATGAGTAGCAACTGCTTGACCCTTGTTGTGCTTACTCATCCATGCTTGTTTACAATGCCTGCTATGCTTAGAGTCGTGTCGGGTCTGATCCATCTGGATGATGAATTAGAATGGTTGTGTTCATGTCCTACAGTGTGAGAGTAAAAGTGTGAATCCGATTTGGTAAAGGTAGCGATGAGATGCCATGTAGGAGTACATGGTGGGTTGTCTCATTGGGACCGTCGTTAAGAACTGAGTTCTGTGTGTGTTATCCAACACAAGATACTACCACACATTAGGATACTTAATTGACCCTCTCGTCTTATTAATCGCCTAGATCTCTGTCCAGGAGTTGCAATTAGTTTCTGGTGTTTGTAGGAAAAGTGTTGGTGGCCGTGTTTAGCTCTGCCCGACGGGGTAGGCTTCACTACGGTAGATACACAGTGGCACGGTGTACCAAGTGGCACCCGGATGGTGGGCTTGGGAACCCTGCGCACATCGTTTGGGGCCGTAGAGGAAACCTCGGCCGGACTTCCTTGCAGGTTCAGTCTCAAATAGGCGATAAACCTGGACTAGGGTCTTGTGTGGTTAACGGTCATGGCCGACACCCACGCCAGTGCTTTTGCTTGAAGGTTGCCGAGATGCATGACGTGCATATGGTGCTAAGTGGTTAGAGCATGTGTGAAGAAGTATACCCCTGCAGGGTGATTCAATCTGTTCGAATAGCCGCGTCCTCGGATATGGACTACTTGGAAACATTACGTGGTACATAGACAATTTAAATGGATACTCTAAAACATGCAAGATAAGTGTGAGTGCTATGGAAGGCCTTCTCGTAGGGAGACGAGAGTGGATCCATAGTGGTCTATTGAATTGGTGAATATGTGGACTCGTGTGCGTTATCCCACCTCAAAGAAAGAACTTGTAGTCGTAGTACAGGTTAGCCAAGAGTCAAAGCTGGCTTGCTACAATCAAACCCCACAATCCTTTCATTGAAACATGATGTATATGTAGATAGTTCTGATGTAAGACTTGCTGAGTACCTTTGTACTCACGGTTCCTTTATTTATGTTTTTGCAGAGAAGACTTAGACTCATTAAAAGGTTCTACGCGATGTGTTCGATGTTGACCGGAATAGCTTGGGAATCCCAGACAGAGGTCTGGCTCCTTTGGTAGGGTCGTAGTAGCTTTTCAGGCTCTACCAGCCACTTTTAGTAGATGTCTGTACCCGGACATGATTTGCTTCCGCTTGTGGTTTGTATGACTTGAGTGTCGGGTCACGAGACCCCTGTTTGTAATATCATACTATGTTGACTCTTATGAGTCTTTAATAAATGCTTGAGTCATAGAGTTATGTTGTGATGCCATGTTGTATCTACACATATCGTGCATAATGTGTGTATGTTTGAAATGCATTATGTGTGTGGGATTCGACACCTAGTTGTTTGCCTTTAGTAGTACTCTTTACAGGGAAATGCCTCTTTGTGATTCCATCGAGCCTTGGTAGTTTGCTACTGCTTGGAACACATTGATTGACCGGCATGTATCCTTCTTTGCTGCTGTGTCTGTCCCCTCGGGGAAATGTCAGGCAGTGTAATGGAGTCCTTGTAGCTTGCTACGACTCGTCTACACACGCTGATGACCGACACCTGCTTTGCTGGGTTATGTATGCCTGTCCCTGTACGGATGTACCGCTTGGGTTTATAACTAGTCATGTCGACCCGGGTTCTTTGTCGTTTGAACGCTAGCAACATATTCATATACGTGAGCCAAAAGACGCAAACGGTCCCGGCCAAGGTAAGGTGGCAGCCGTGGAGTTTACCATGCGTGAGGCCGCAAAGTGATGTGATGTGTTACAGGCTGGGTTCTTATGACTTAGGATCGAGGTCCTGACAAGATGCCTTAAGAGGAAAGGCTTGTTCCTTGAATGCTATGATAAGGGAAAGGCTACTTGCCTTGCATGAAGAGATTCCAAGCTTTGGATTGGAACTGGTTACACTAGGACTTCTGTCCAACCTCGAAGGAAATTCTACCTTGCTCGATGATATTACGGATGCTCAGAAGGGACACGAGAGTATTGAAGGTATCAAAATGAAGATCAAGGCAGGCAAAGCCCCAGGATTCTCAATGGATGAACAAGGAGTCGTATGGTTTGGGAACCACATCTACGTACCCAACAAAATGGAGCTGATGAACTTGATCTTGCAAGAATCCCATGCCAGTCCATATTCCATCCATCCCGGAGGAATCAAGATATATGAGGACCTTAAGGAAAGGTTTTGGTGGCATGGTATGAAAAGAGAGATAACCACTTTTGTTGGTAACTGTGACAGATGCCAGTGAGTCGAAGCCAAGCGTCGGCGACCCGTTGGATTGTTTCAACTTTTCAACGTACCACAATGGAAGTGGGACAAGGTCGGGATGGACTTCATCACCGGATTTCCCAAGTCGAACAAAGGACATGATTACATATGTGTCATTGTTGATCACTTGACAATGGATTCCAGCTTCATTCCCGTCAGAACCACCTACGATGGAAACTAGCTAACCAATCTCTAGAGCAACCGGATTGTGAGCCTCCATGTAGTTCCAACGGAAAATGTGTCAGACCGAGGTACCCAGTGTACCTCGAGATTTTGTAAGAAGTTTCAAGAAGCTATGGGAACCGAGCTATCTTTCAACACCGCTTTTTACCCTCAAACAGGCGGACAAATGGAACGAGTAAACCAGATACTCAAAGACATGCTTTGTGCTTGTGTTCTGGCATATGGATCCAAGTGGGAAGATTCCATACCTTTTGCAGAGTTTTCCTACAACAACAACTACCAGTCCGGTGTTCAGATGGCACCATTTGAGGTCCTATATGGACGTAAATGTCACACTCCCCTCTACTCGTCACAGAACAAAGAGGGATTAGTTTGTGGACCAGATATTCTCTATGCATCCAAAGAGAGGGTTCAACTAGTGAGAGAGCGTCTGGATACGACCAAGGCAAGACAGAAGAGCTACACCGACTCCCACCGCCAAGAAGTGAGCTTCAACATTGAAGATAACATTTATTTTTGAAGTCACACCTCTAAAGGGAACCAATCATTTCCACATCAAGGGAAAGCTCACGCAAAGATACATCAGCCCCTTCAAGACCGATGGAAGACAAGGAGAAGTTGAATATCAATTAGAGTTATCGCTTGAGTTATACGATGTGCACAATGTTTTCCACGTGTCACAACTTCGGAGGTGCCTCCAAGTTCCCAACCGCCCCGACCACTAAAAATACATCGACCATCAAGCCATTGTCCTTCAGCCAAACCTCACTTATCGTGAAAGACTAGTTCGGATCCTGGATGAAGCCGAGGTTTGCACTCAAAGCCGCACCATCAAGTATTTCAAGATCCACTAGAGAAACCACACTGAAGCAGAAGCAACCTAGGGGTGTGAAGTCTACCATAAATACAAATTCACTTATCTCTTTAGCACCTAGCTTAGGAATCTCGGTGACAAGATTCTTGTAAGGGGGTAGGTCTCTCACACCCTTTGTTTTGTACCATATTGCTATGTTTATAAAGTTTAAATTTTTGGGACCAATTAAAACTTTTTATGTTGTTATGATGATTGATTGATTTTAGGACATAAAACTACTTTTATAGAATATTAATTTTGCCAAAAAGCATTTATTTTAAATAGATTTTCAAAAACTCGTGAAATGAGGTTTGTACTACAAATCCTCCAATTCGGATAAATGTTTTGCCCCAAAGATTTTATTTGGAACCTATTAACTATAAGACTTCCAAAAATCACAAAAATATTATTTTAAAAGTTATTTTTGTATTTTATTTCAATACCTCTTTCTAAGGCCAGAAATGGTCTTTTATAAGCAAAATTATATTTAATGTTTCAAAAATATTTGAGAAAATTTATGGAAACTCGGTGGACACATATATGCCATATATATGAGTTTCAACAGATGGTCATGTATAAAATATTGGAGACGACCCTTCATTACCCTTTTTGGATATCTCAAGCATTTGAAGTATTTATATAAGAAATATTTTCAAATAAATCCGGTACGATTATAGCAAGTCACATATGCCTCATGTGATGATCTTGCCAAGTTTCATCCCCATTCAAATTATTTTGGTTCACAAAAGTGTGACGAAACCCTCTTTGTCCTGAACCAAAATTGATAAACTTTACATTGACAGCTATCACCATTTGATCTCAAACTTTGTGGACATGTTCTAATACGCTAATGATGAAAATACAAGAAGTGGTGCATCAAGGAGAATAGTGTAGAGCTAATTTGTGCCCATTTCTAGGGTTTACAAAAGCTACATAGGCCACCTTCTCTATTTAAGCTGAAAACTTGTGGGTAGAGCTAATTTTTGATGCCATTTACTCCTCTTAAATATGATAGAAAGAAGAACCATTTATCTAGAACAAACCCTAATCAAACGCCTTCTGCTATATTTTTAGGGTCAACCATTGGAGCCCCAAAAGTTTTCTCCTTGAGCCAAGCTTTTTACCAACTCATCCCCATATGCAACGGTTGAGAATCACAAGCCCCAAAACTCAATTATTGATAGGGTAAAACCTTCATATTTTCCCTTGGACAACAATGGCAGTAGTAAGTTGTCCTGTTCCTCACCTTCCTAATAGCTTCTAGGACACACAAAGTCTCCTTGCCCTTTTTAACCCCCCCCCCCTTAGATCCTATGGACACGAGTGGGCACGCCCTACATGGCAAAGGCATGCCCTGGCATGCCAAAGGCGCACTTTGGAGCATGCTACAGTGCCTAGCCGCACTATAACCGGAGCATCCCGAGGCTCTTGACAGCCTAGGGAGGCGTGGACTTGTCCCTCAGGTCGCCCTCGACATCCGCAACCATCCAAACTGCCGCCCTCTTCCCTCTCTCCATGGAGACCGCAGCCACACGTGCCCAAGCGCTACCCGCATCCGCCAATTACTATGCAAAACTCTAGCCCGCCTCGATCTCACTCTCCTCTCCCTCTCTCTTCTCAGCATCCTACTCCACCCCCATGGACATCGCGGACACACCCTGCCCTATCCAAACGGCCACCAGGGTGTAATGGCCAAGATGCGGTACTATCCTAATCATTACGAGAAATAATAGGAGGGTATTGGGAGACCTTTACCCTTTTATTAGTATTCGGTTTATGTTCTATTGTTTTTGCCATCTTTCTATAGGTGGCAATATAGACATTCTCCTTGCAATTTACTACACAAAGCATATATATCTTGTAGATTAACTTCATGGGTATTAGTGATAAGGAATATATCAAACCAATCATTCTTATGTGAAAATTCTTCATACCTCAAAAATAAACAAATTTCATTATAGAATTCACTGGGTATCAAATTATCACAATATTTGGAAACGGTTTGATCATGAAATTGCATGCATTGGAAATTAACATGACCAACCCAATTGCAAAATTCACAAGTATTGGGATTAAAATAGAACAATCTTGTGGCAAATTCATCTATCCATTTAAGCCACCAATTAGTTTTATCACGTTTATGCTTCTTACAAAATCTATCACCCCTATATGGCATATCTTCACAAATGTTATTCTCTCCATGAAAGTTAACATGCTTATAGAAAATATTTTTATCATGACTAGTGCAATCATGTCACAGCCTTAGATTTGTCATTGCTTGTCATTGCATAATCATCATGTCATCATGTTTATTTTCTGCGAAAGGGAATTGAGGGAATTTTCAAATCCTCATAAATCATTAAAAAGAGAAGAGTTCAAATCTTTCAAATTTGTCCAAGAAAATATTCCTGTTAGGCTCTGAATTTTTTGGCAAGGGTTAAAATTCAAACCCATAATTTTGTAATAGCAGAAGAATTTATTATGTGGCCTTTGATTTAAATCATAGATAACTGAATTGGATTTACATCTACTATAAAATAAATATACGTCCAATAGTTCTGAATATATTTGTGGGGATCTGGTTTACCTTATTTAGCTCACCTGCAAAATTTGAGGAGGTTATAAAATGATTTAGTATTAAAATCAAATCAAACAAACTCCACAAAATAGAAAAGTAAATAAAAGAAAATTACCTGGCCTACTTGTAGCCGGCCCATTAGGCAGCCCAGCTCACCAAGGGCATCGTCATCTTCTTCCTCCTGCCAGAAGGCAGAGGAGAAGGAGGCCACGACGACAGAGGCCTCGCGCCACGTCAGCTCCAGCCTGGCTGCTTCCCTTGCGAGTGCGACGACGGGTATGGGTTCCCCCGTGCAGTCTGGATCTCGCTGGCCTCTCCATTTCTCTCCGCCTTGCTCTCCTGTGTTCCCCGCCGCCATGGCCGAAGCAACCACAGCCGCGCCGCCCTGAACCTTGCTGGAATTTTGTCTACTTATGGGTCAGCCCAATATAATTTCAGAAAATTCCTAATAAATCCAAGAGGCCCACGCGGCCCATTTGTGCAAGGAAAGAAGTGGAAATGTTTAGTCCCACATTGCTAGTTTAGCGGGAGTTGGACCTCCTTATAAGGGAGGATGTTTCCACACATGTATGAGCATGAGAACAAGAGAGACATACACGTGCGCTCCTCCTCCTCTGCCGCCGGCCTCGCCTCGTCACGATGCGTCGCGCCGCGGGAATGAGCCGAGACGAACTAAATTTTTACCATGCATGACTGGTATACGAAAGATCACTCGGAGAAGCTGAACATATTTTTGTTGTAGTGGATATTGAAAGCGAAAGCTGCTGTCCGTTCGTTTCGTATCCCTCGCTCTCTTCGGCTCCAGTCGCTGGTCTCTCGCCTCCTTCTCATGCACCTATAAAAGAGAGGTCGCTCCTCTCCAGAGAAGACGCATCAGAACTTCTCTCCCGCCACTGATTCCTTTCTCTGTGCTGCTGCCACGTTCTTTCCCGTCCCGTCTTGTGGCATGCACCGTAGGTCGGGACAGTAGGCCTCTGAAACTACGTCTCTTCGAGTCCTGTACGGGAGAAGGGCGATAAGGTTTTGGGGAGCGCTCAGCGCGACTACTGGCTTCCACCACGGACACCGACGATCTCTTTCCGTACGATGACTACCTCCCCGACGTCGACCACCTCTTCGATAACATGGCCAACGACAACGCCAACACCAACCCTACCGCTACTGCAACACAGTACGTACTCATGTTCTTTTTCGTTGAGTTCCTACCACAACTTTTTGCTATAGTTTCACTTCTAGATATGTTCCGTTTCTGCTCATCACTCCATATGATGCCTTATGTATATAGTACGGCTCTACATATGTTCTCTTCTAGATCATATGTGCACATGTCTTTCGTCGTCTCATCTTTATATTCCATGTCTTGTTTCATCTATTTTATGATAGTCTTGTTTTACCTAGCTTTTCTTTTAATAAAATCCTATGGTAAATTGCTCATATTTCCAACAAACCTAGCGGCCAGAAGCATCCCCTCGGTCCCTCTCTGCGCTCCGAGATTTGGACCGACACCCACGTCCTCTGCGATGAAGAGCGCAAAGCCGGAAGCCCTGCAACGCCACCATCGACATTGCCTTCGACCGCTGCACCGAGCACTGCCGTCGGTCGATTCACTGCCATCAAATCTTCCCCAAGCTCTCCTTCCCCATCGTTTGAACCGTAGTGACCCCCTTATTCGTCCCCTCTAACGACGTGCTTGATTTTGAGCTCTAGCTAGTTGTCCCTCCCAAGATGAAGATGCTCACCGCCGGCCATGACATCGCTGTGGCTGCAGACAACATAGCTCACTCCCGAGCGGGTCATCATGCTTGCGTTGCTCCCTGGAGACTAAAAAAGCGCTAATTCCTACTCCCGCGCACTGTGGCATCGATTCCACCGGTGCTTGAGCTCCGACCGCCGTAGGAGAGGACGCCGCCGTCGATTTAGCTCATCCTTGGTGAGGCCATCTACACCATTTCGATGTGTGAGAACGCCATCTTTGCATAGCTGCCCTTGTTCATCCATTTGGTCATCGTACAACAATTTCCGACACTCTCCGTTGTCTCTGGCGATGTGAGCGATGAGCCACGGGTCAATTCCGGCGAGTTTGACCCTGGCTGAGCAGGATTTGGCCACCCAGAGTCCATGATAGGTGGGACTAACCCCTGTCTAATAGGTAGTTACTATTAGTTTAGCATTAATCAACACTATTAATAATTCGGCACATATCAGTAGGACCAGCACCTTAATGAATATAATCAGGTTTTAATTAAACCCTCTTAGCATGCAAGACTATGACATGCGGGTTCCTTCGGTCATATTTGACCTGGATCGAGTCAGCTGACCTCCTCACGTCACCATGACATAATGGTGACGTAGTAAACCATTTTCTGATTATATATAATTCCGAATGATTCACAAATTCTAGAAAATGTTTGAAACTTCAAAAAATCATAGAAAATAAACTATACCTCAGATGAAAATATATTATATATGACAAATCATAAGAAAAATCCAATGAATCTGTTTATGACATTTTCATGCATGTTAGAACAATTTATGTCCTTTGTTTGGGACAATTCAAATAAATGACATTAAAATAACTACATATAAAGTTTAAATTTGAATCCTTGATTCAAACGAACTTCCTTAAATGTTGTTGCTAGATGAATTAGCTCAATCAACGTCACATTACCATGTCATGATCATGCGTCATAGTGTTGCATTTCTGTGAAGTAAATGTTTTTTTGTTTGGCGGTGTTGTTCTCCCTCAGTAGATGGTTCTGACATTGTTATCGTTGACACCACTAAAGACTCACTGTTATCTTCAGAAGTGCCAGACAAGCAACCCCCTTGAGCATACTAATATAAACCCTTTATCTCGCTCCCGCTCTCTTTTACTGCATTAGCACAATCACGATTGAACTGTAACATGTTCTCACTAGTTGAACCCATTCCTTTGCATGACCTATCCTTGTCACAATAAATTGTTGAAACCACTTAGCAGGAGTAACAACTGCTTGAGCATTGTTGTGCCTACTCATCCATGCTTGCTTTCCGTGCCTGCTATGTTTAGAGTCGTGTCGGGTCTAATCCATCTGGATGATGAATCGGAATGGTTGTGTTCATGTCCTATTGTGTGAGAGTAAAGTATGTCAATCCGATTTGGTAAAGGTAGTGACGAGAGGCCATTTAGGAGTACAAGGAAGGTTGTCTCATTGGGGCCGTCCTTAAGAACTAAGTTCTATGTATGTTATCCAAGACAAGATACTACCACACATTGGGCTTCAGGTACTCCAACTCTCTCGGCTTATTAATCGCCTTGATCTCTGTCCATGAGTTGGAACTAGTTTCTTGTGTTTGTAGGAAAAGTGTTGGCCTCCATGTTTAGCTCTGCACGACGGGGTAGGCTTCAGTACGGTAGATACACAGTGGCATGGTGTACTAGTGGCACTAGGATGGTGGACTTGTGGAACCTTGCGCACATCGTTTGAGGCTGTAAAGGAAACTTCGGCTAGACTTCCTTGCGGTTTAGTCTCAAATAGGCGATAAACCTGGACTAGGGTCTTGAGTGGTTAGCAGTCGCGGCCGACGCCCACGCCAGTGCTTCGGCTTGAAGGTTGTCGAGATACATGATGTGCATATGGTGATAAGTGGTGAGAGCGTGTGTGAAGAAGGATACCCTTGTAGGGTGAATTAATCTGTTCAAATAGCCGCGTTGTGTGATATGGACTACTTGGAAACATTATGTGGTACATAGACAACTTGAAGTGGATACTCTAAGATGCGCAAGATAAGTGCGAGTGCGATGGATGGCCTTCTCGTAGGGAGACGGGAGCGGATCCATAGTGGCGTGTTGATTTGATGAATATGTGGACTCATGTGTGATCTCTCACCCCAAAGATACTATTGTAGTCGTAGTACAGGTTAGCCAAGAGTCAAAGTTGGCTTGCTGCAATAAACTCCACAACCCGCTTGTTGACAATGATGCATATGTAGATAGTTCTAATGTAAGTCTTGTTGAGTACCTTTGTACTCACGATTGCTTAACTATTTTTTGGAGTGGAGACCTCAGTCTCACTATTTCTATGTGAAGTTTGACGTTAACTGATTAGCTTGGGAATCCCAGAGAGAGGTTTAGCTCCTATGGGAGGGTCATTGTAGATTTCCAGGCTCCTCCAGCC
Source organism: Hordeum vulgare subsp. vulgare (assembly GCF_904849725.1). Lineage (NCBI taxonomy): Eukaryota > Viridiplantae > Streptophyta > Magnoliopsida > Poales > Poaceae > Hordeum > Hordeum vulgare. Next base: position 260,297,072 of record NC_058521.1, read on the forward strand.
ACTTTTAGTAGATGTATGTACCCAGACATGTTGTGCTTCTGCTTGATGGTCATGCGACTCCTGTTTGTAATATCACACTATGTTGACTCTTACGAGTATTTATTAAATGCTTGAGTCGTAGAGTTTTCTTGTTATGCCATGTTGTATCTACACATATCGCATATTGTGTGTATGTTTTGAAATGCACTATATGTGTGGGATTCGACACCTATTTGTGTGCCTTTAGTATCCCTCTTTACACAAAAATGCCACTTTGTGCTTCCACCAAGCTATGGTGGCTTGCTACTGCTTCCGACACATTGATTGACCGACACGTATCCTTCTTTGCTGCTGTGACTGTCCCCATGGGGAAATGTCACATGGTGTAATGGAGTCCATGTAGCCTTCTTTGACTCGTCTACGCACAGTTGAGGACATAAATGTCTCACGGTCTAATGGAGTCTGTGTAGCTTGCTATGACTCGTCTACATGCACTTGATGACCGACACGTGCATTGTTGGCTTGGGTGTGCCTATTCCTGTATGGATGTGACACTTGGGTTTATGACTAGCCATGTTGACCTGGGTTCTCTGACATTTAAATGCTAGCAACATATTCATAAACATGAGCAAAAAGACGCAAACAGTCCTAACCAAGGTAAGGTGGCAGCCGTGGGTCTTACCGTGCATCAGGCTACAAAGTGATGTGATATGTTACATGCTAGATTCTTACGGCTTAGGATCGGGGTCCCGAAAGCATTGGTATCGGACATTGACTGTTTGTAGGATTACCACACCGAACTGGTTAATGTTGAGTCTAGCAACTCTTTAGTTATATAAGGGAATTGATCATGGAAGGGAACATAAGGCTCTTTTACTCCTTTCCTTGTGTCATTCTTATTCTGAGTCACCCTCTTGTTTATTCTACGGGGATTAAGAATTAGGCTTCTTATCTATCTATCAGGATGACGAGTTACTATGCTGGAGAGTGATAGGAAAGTTGTTGTCTTCAAGGACCAGTGTCTCCTTAAGAATTCAGTTGTTATGTTATCAATTTCATGCAGGTTACCTCATATGTCATGCCCTACAACCGTTATGTTGTTTGAGTTATGCAAGGGTTATAAAATATGATGCAATTTCAAACTCCTTCATCTTGTTCGCGATGTCTTATTGGTCACACAAAGCACACTAATTATGGTGTTGAGGTACTCTATTACCTCGACGTATTTGCTGAAGTGTTAGTAAACTATGTTGTCCTAGGGAACCACCCAGTAATCCGTGATGTTACTTAGGCAGTAGGTATTCTATTTATGGGTTCTTGAACCCAAGATTCATTATGCCTACTCATGTTAATAGTGTTTGCTCGTGCCTTTAGGACAGTAGTAACTTTTTTCTAGTCCTCGAGGTATGTGGTATATCATTCTTCCAATACCATGAACCAACTATGGTAGAGTTCTTGCAAACTAAAGATCATAACAAGAGTGCTCTCGATGAGTTCTGCATTATATAGTTGTGACTCTACTAATCCTACCTTTTTCGCATGGGTTATCCAGAAGAACTATGTTGAACTCATTCAATATTCTAACCTATGCATACACAAATAAGAAAAATCATGTGCTCCTGAGTTTGCCCCTCTTCTGTTGTAGTCCGACCTTTGTCTGTTAGTGGATAGTCATGAGTGGTTGTGCATTCATGTTCAGTGCTGCCTATTATTCTTGTGGTTTGTCGAGCCATTCTACTTCACACTGACTAGGAGAAGCAAACTCCGGTACCTCATCCATTTCTAGGACTGTGTCGAAGCAGTTGTACTCCATGGATCAAAATGCCAATCCATCTTTTGCTCCATTCAACACTAAAGTATTACCCTCTTTATGTCAGGAATGTCGTGAGAATTGCACAACCTCTAATGAATTCTTGTTATAGTGGTACTTCTCACCATCATTATTCATTCCTCGTGTCTCCGTGTTGGTTGTAACCGGAATATCGACAAGTGAACCATGATGTGAAATCCAATACTCCAAGCAACCCTGATGCATGGTAGTTAATGGACAATAATTTCATTCTTAACATCTTGGTTATTGAATCATCATTCTAAGATTGATCATGCTACCTAGTCCATCTTTCATAGTGCACTCTTTGATCAATGAGTTAGGATTGCATCAATACTTCGCTCTTTTGATCATATCATCTTGCCCTGCCAAGCAAGATTGTTCCCTAACTTAGTAACATATCGGTGGTTCATGATCTTCCAAATATTTTCTCGGAAGTATTAGCAGGTTGTTCTCTGACCGTTATGTTGAGTTTCTGATCAAGTTGGTTTCCTATAAACCACCCGTTCTCGAAGACTCGTGTTGGATACCCGTGAACTAGTTGGTCAGCTAGACAACAACTTGGAGAGTTGAAAGATAAAAGCTTGGTCCAACTTAGTTCATGTCAAAGGGATATTTTTTGTGTTTCTGTGTGTGTGGAAGGAAGATGATATCTTCATCGGTTGATTCTTGTGATCAACTGTTGCATCTATCATGCAGTCCAATTTTTGATTTGAGCGTGGGATATCGTCAAAGTAAAACCAGAACCAAAGACTTCCCTAATGTTGTCTTACTCGTGAATATTTCCTCGAGTATACACCATTATATCTTTTTGTCTGGCCAGTGCTATCACCTTGTTCACATAGTTATGGACTTCCATATTCATGAAAACCTTGAGGAACTGTTGTTGAGCCCATTGACAACACTGTTTATCCTCCCCGTGATTCTTGATGAACATAAAGCTAGTGTTGGAAACTTTGTAGGCAATATCTTTGTGTCCCGTACATGAAGTATATGTTTGGTGAAAGAAGTGACTTACTCAAAGTTCACGTGCATTCGGTGCAAGTTGTCAACGTGAATTCGAGAAAAGTTTTTTGTTTCTTTTGGAATCATCCCAAGTCAGTCATGCATGTACGAAGTATGCGATGGTTTGATAGGTTGGCCACCCCCATTCCATATGTATTCCCTAGAACACCAAGCCACTGATTGATTTGTTCAAGGCAAAGATGTCCATTAAATGCTAATATTAGTTCATGCACAGTGATTCGCTACCTCCAATGATGATTCCAACTCGAACTCGGTAGTGTTTTGTCGTAAGAGTTCTATGCGGTCACGATTGTCCTGGACAACATGTTCACATGTATCTTGCAATCTAGATCATGGTTTGGAGCTATCGTCCATGTATCGTTTCTCGAGAATCTTGCAATGTCATCTCGTCGATTTGTGTTGCAAACTTTCTTTTCATACATGCTGAGTCTAAAACGTCCTATCACCAACCAGATCCGAATCTCACGCAGATATGATGGTTGGAGCGTTTACCTAGAATTATAATATTGGTCTCTCTGTGTAACCCAGTGAGGTGATGTCATGGCTAACACACCTAGCTGGAATACCTACTATTATAATATCTTGTATCAGCAACATTAGCCACTTCCCCGTGAGGATTCTATATGACTGATTCTAGAAGTTGTTGCTCATGGGCCCCTTTTAGACCCCGAAGTCCGACCTTTTACTTGGTGTTCTAGATACCAAGTATTATCTATAACTGGTATATGCTAGTACATCAAGGAGAACATTAGAAGTAGAGTGCCAAATGTCTCTTGGTCGATCATCCATATTTCACCCCCTTGGCATCGCTAAAGTGAAATCTAAGAAGGTGTTCTCTTCCTTTGCATGTGCATCCTCCATTGTTATTCATCATGGTAGTATGATGTGTTGCTAGGATCCTTGGCATGGATGTTGGTAAAACCCTGATGCATATGGCAATGCTCAAGTTCTTGAGAGCATGCTCAGACACTAGGTTATATCCGCGATATCTATTGGAATGTGCCTTAAATTTGTCGAGATGTCCTATACCTCTAGTTTTCTTTCCAAACTGAGTATGCCATTCTTCTTGATTCTTTGAAGCTATATTTTGTGAATTGCCTTAGCGTGGTATGAAGATGTTCAATGATCTCTGCATCAAAAGTAATTCCTTTTTCCATTTAAGGGAATAACTCTACGAGTCACTTTCCTAACGTGGGCCGTTATGGTATGAAGGGCAACTTAACTCCTCGCTACATTGAAACCTTTTCACCATCTGTTTTAAGCGTGGGATTGTTGCCTACCAAATGAACCTCCGTCATCTGCCTCATTCCTTAATTCTCGATTTGTATTTTGTGTCTCACCTCAAGAGATGTTTCTACGTCTCATTCCATGAGTTGATCGATCTTCAGAAGATGGATTCTTGTAGATATTCTCATTCCTTTGTAGTCATGGTGGGTGAAGATCCCTAAGGCAAAGATGCAAAGATCAACATGTTGCAATGAATCAACATATTCGAGAAGGGAAGTTGTATCATGAGGATTGTGATAGCTAGTGCCCCCTCTGTCCTCTTACCCTAAGACTGAAACTCGGAACAATATTCTTGTTTAGCGGGGGTGAGTTGTTAGAGCCCTATCTTATTCATTGCTTGTCATTGCATAATCACCACGTCATCTTGTTTATTTTCTTTGAAAGTGAATTGAGGGAATTTTCAAATCCTCAAAAATCATTAAAAAGAAATGAGTTCAAATCTTTCAAATGTGTCCAAGAAAATGTTCGTGTTAAACTCTGAGATTCTTGGCAAGGGTTAAAATTCACACCAATATTTTAAAATAGCAGAAGCATTTATTCCATGGATTTTGATTTAAATCATAGCTATTTGAATTGGATTTATATCTACTATAAAATAAATATAAGTCCAATAATTCTGAATATTTTTCTGGGGCTCTAGTTTCACTATTTAGCTCACCTGCAAAATTTCAGGAGTTTGTAAAATGATTTGGTATTCGAATCAAATAGAACAAACTAGAAAAAATAGAAAATTGAATAAAAGAAACTTGCCTCTAGCCGACCCATTAGGCAACCCAACCCTCAAGGGTCATCGTCGTCTTCTTCCTCCTGCTAGAAGGCAGAGGAGAAGGCCTCGCACTACGCCGGCAACAACCTAGTTGCTTCCCTTGCCAGCGCAACGACACGGATGAGTTCCCTCATGTCGTCTAGATCTCGCTGGCCTCTCCATTTCTGTCCCTCCCACTCTCCTATTTTCCCCACCTCCATGGCCGAAGCAACCTCACTCGCACCGCCATGAACCTCGCGGCCAGAGCCACCCCCTCGGCTCCTCTCCGCACCCCGAGATTTGGATCGACGCCCACATCCTCTACGACGAAGAACGCAATGCCTTAAACCCTGCAACGCCACTTTCGACGTCGTCTTCGACCTCTTCACCGAGCATCGTCGTCGGTCGATTCGTTGCCATCGAAGCTTCCCCGACCTCGCCTTCACCCTCGTTCCAACCGCCGTGATACCTTCTTAATTCCCCCTGTTGATGTGCTTAATTTCGAGCTCTAGCTAACTATCCCTCCCGAGACGAAGCTACTCGCCGTCGGCCATGATGTGGCCATGGCTGCACACACCGTAGCTCGCTCCCGAGCGGGTCATCATGCTTGTGTTTCTCCCAGCAGAGTAAACCACCGCTAGTTCCTCCTCATGTGCTCCGTGGCATCGATTCCACCGGTGCCCATGCTCTGGCCGCCGAAGCGGAGGACCCACCATCAATTTAGGTCATCCCTGGAGAGTCCATCTGCACCATTCAACGTGCAAGAACACCAACTTTGCATAAATGTCATGGGTCGTCCATTTGGTCGTGGGAGAACGATTTCCAATGCCCTACACCATCTCTGGCAAGGCCGGTGACGAGCCGCGGGTTAACTCTGGCAAGTTTGACCCCGGCTAAGCAGTATTTGGCCACCCAGAGTCCATGACACGTGGGACCAACCCCTGTCTAATTAGTAGTTAGTATTAGATTAGCGCTAATCCACACTGTTAGTAATTTGGGTCACAAATCATTGCCGAGCCCCTTAATGAATATAATTAGCATTTAATTAAACCCTGTTAGCACGCTAGATAATGACATGCGGGTCCCTCCGGTCAAATTGGACCTGGACCGGGTCAGCTCACCTGCTCACGTCACCATGACACAGTGCTGATGTAATAAATCATTTTCTGATTAAATCTAATTTTAAATAATTTGGAAATTCCATAAAATGTTTAAAACTTCTAAAAATCATCAAAAATAAACTATAACTCAAATCAAAAGAAAATATATATGAAAAAGTATCAGAAAAATCCAATGAATATGTTTATGCCGTTTTCATGCATGTTAGAACAACTTATGTCCTATGTTTTGGACTAAACAAATAAATGCCATTTCAATAACTAAATATGGAGTTTAAATTTGAACCTTTGGTTCGAACCAACTTCATTTAATTTTGTTGCTAGATACATTAGCTCAATCAACATCATATTTCCATGTCATGATCATGCATCATAGTGTTGAATTTTTGTGAAGTAAATGCTTTTCTTTTTATGTTTGCCGATGTTGTTCTCCCTCGGTGGATGGTTCTAACGTTATTGTCATTGACACCGATGAACACTCATTGTTATCTTTAGAAGTGCGAGGCAAGCGACCCCCGCTTGAGCATACTGCTATAAATCCCATCCTCTTGCTCCTGCTATTTTTTAGTGCATACGGACAATGACGATTCAACTGTTACATGTTCTGGGTAGTTATACCCATTCCTATGCATGACCTATCCTTGTCACAGTAAATTGTTGAAACCACTTAGCATGAGTAACAACTGCTTGAGCCTTGTTGTGCCTACTTATCCATGCCTGTTTTCTGTGTCTGCTATGATTAGAGTCATGTCGGGTCTGATCCATCTGGATGATGAATTGGAATAGTTGTTTTCATGTCCTATTGTGTGAGAGTAAAGTGTGTGAATCCGATTTGGTAAAGGTAGCGATGAGAGGCCATGTAGGAGTACATGGTAGGTTGTCCCGTTGGGACCATCTTTAAGAACTGAGTTCTATGTATTTTATCCAAGACAAGATACTACCACACATTGGGCTCTGGATACTCCAAGCACTCTTAGCTTATTAATCGCCTTGATCTCTGTCCAGGAGTTGCAACTAGTTTATTGTGTTTGTAGGAGAACTGTTGGCGGCCATGTTTAGCTCCGCCCGACTGGGTAGGCTTTAGTGCGGTAGATACCAAGTGGCAAAGTGTACCAAGTGGCACCTGGATGGTGGGCTTGTGGAACCCTACGCACATCATTTGAGGTTGTAGAGGAAACTTTGGCCGGACATCCTTGTGGGTTAGTCTCACATAGGCGATAAACCTAGACAAGGGTCTTTTGTGGTTAACGGTCGTTGTCGACGCCCACATCAATGCTTCCGCTTGAAGGTTGTCGTGATGCATGACATGCATATGTTGATAAGTGGCGAGAGAGTGTCTGAAGATGTATACCATTGCAGGGAAAATTAATCTGTTTGAATAGCCTCATCCTCGGATATGGACTACTGTGAGGACTGGTTTCCAAATAATACAATTTATCAGAAATCAGCCATGAATGTCATCCAGCATAGAAATAATTCACACTGGTAGACCAACTTGTTATAGAAAACTAGTAGTACTTAATATTAAATAGGGTAGAGTGGAGGCTTCTCAATAGTTTATTACCAACACACCAATAATTGGCTTGAAGGTGGTTATCTCACAATGGACATGGGTAACACTACTACTCGCATAGGTAGGTGGACATGTCTCCTCGGAGTGAAGTGACACAAGTAATATACTACTACATGCCAAGCGCCAGAGTGAGGCTTGACAATTATGCATGGTGGTAGAAGCGGTGAAATAATACATTGACGGACTTCAAGATTGCAAGACTGACTGGGACTTCCTCTAGGCATCGAACTCACCATCGTACTCTTCATCCATGAGATCACCGTTATCCATATCTGGCCACATCAACAAGCCAGTGAGTACTTTGGAAGTACTCGCAAGATAGTTTACACATAAGATAAGATGAGTGCAATCTATTTCATATGCATGGTTAATTATCACAATTTTTATGGTACATAATTTAGCATTGAGGTAAGTCACATCACACTCGTATGTCAATAATAATAAATTTCATAAGTGAAAACTTGTTCCCCACGGACCGGCATGAAGACTGACACTTGACCTGTCAACCAGTCGTCCTTGACCATGGATGCGGCTATTTAAGTAGTTTTTACTCTGTAGAGGGTTTACTCTTTACCCACACGCAACGGGTTCCCATAGCCACAAGGACTAATCTCGTATACTGTATTTTAGAAGTAAAGACACAAAACTAGCACACACCCATTTTTACCCAGCGCGGTCCGGTATCACCTAGACTACACTTCCAAGGGAAAACCATAAGATGGGGAGGCCAACATCCTCGACTAGCATGGGATCAAACTGATAGCACGCGCTAAAAGGTGATGCCCCCCTCTAGGTCCCTGATACGTCTCCGAAGTATCTACTTTTCCTAACGATTTTCATCTTGTTTTGGACTCTAATTTGCATGATTTGAAACTTTGCGAGGATTTTTTATATCAACAAAGAGAATTTATGGAGCCAAGAGCCATTTGAGGGGGGCACCTGGGTGGGCACAACCCACCAGGGCGCGTGTGCTCCCCCAAGCGCCCTGATGGGTTGTCCCCACCTGGTGAATACTATGACCCTGAAACCGATGCTATAAAATCACAATATTCCAGGAAAAATCCGGGAGGAAGAATTATCGCATTTCACGGGATGGATCCGCTGCCGTCTCCTGTTCTTCATCGGGAGGCCAGATCTGGAGTCCGTTTGGGGCTCCGAAGAGGGGGATCTTCGATCTTCGTTATCACCGACACATCTCCATCGCCAATTCCATGATGCTCCCCATCGGGAGTGAGTAATTCCTTCGTAGGCTCACTGGTCGATGAGGAGTTGGATGAGATTCATCATTTAACTGAGTTAGTTTTGTTAGGGTCTGATCCCTAGTATCCACTATGTTCGGAGATTGATGTTGCTATGACTTTGGCATGCTTAATGCTTGTCACTTTGGGCCCGGGTGCCATGATTTCAGATCTGAACCGTTTATGTTATCACCATTATATCCATGTTCTAGATCCGATCTTGCAAGTCGTAGTCACCTACTATGTGTTATGATCCGGCAACCCCGGAGTGACAATAGTCGGGACCGCTCCTGGTGATGACCGTAATTTGAGGAGTTCATGTATTCACCATGTATTAATGCTTTTCTCCGGTTCTCTATTAAAAGGAGGCCTTAATATCCCTTAGTTTCTAGGACCCCGTTGCCACGGGAGGGTAGGACAAAAGATGTAATGCAAGTTCTTTCCATAAGCACGTATGACTATTTACAGAATACATGCCTACATTATATTTATGAATTGGAGCTAGTGCCGTATCACTCTAGGTTATAACTGTCTCATGATGAATATCATCCAACGAGGCATCAATCAAATGCCTACAAATTTACCTTATATTGTTCTTGCTAAGTTACTACTGTTTCTACTGTTATCGTTACTGCTACAAAATCACAGCTATCACTGTTACCGTTATTATTGCTGCTGCTACTATCATCAAAACTATCATATTACTGTGCTACTAATCACTTTGCTACAGATAATTCATCTCCAGGTGTGGTTGAATTGACAACTCAGCTGCTAATACCTCTAGCTATTCTTTGGCTCCCGTTGTGTCGAATGTATAAATTTGGGTTGAATACTCTACCCTTGAAAATTGTTGCGATCCCTTATACTTCTAGGTTATCAAGACCTTTTTCTAGCACCGTTGCCGGGGGGAATAGAAATATGTGTTGAGTCACTTGGCATTATTATAATATTATCACTATGAAGAATTTGAAGGATGGTAAGACTAAGATTTTTCCCTCTAAGACGAGGGGAGGTAAGGAACTGCCATCCAGCTCCGCTTTAGATTCACCTTCTGTTATAAGTAAACTTGCAACACCACAACATGCTATTAATTATGATATGTCGCAAGTTATTGATGATGCTACTTCTGCTATGAATACTAATCATGATGATGCTAGTACCTTCCTTAATGATGATGTGCCACTATGTGAATTTCTTGATGAACAAATTGCTAGAGTAAGACAGCATGATATTGTTGAATCTGATGATGAACTTGAAACTGAGAATCTTGAAACACCTACTAGAACTAGTCCTCCTAGATATGAATTGCCAAAGGTACCGGAAGGTTGTACTATGAGTGAGGAGGCAATTAGGGATATTCTTTCTTGTAAGGATATAGATGATCTATAGAAATTATTATGCAATTATAAGGAAAAAATCTCTGAATGCTGAAATGAAATGTGATCCCGAGTTTGCTACTTCACCTATCTTTATTGATGATAAGGATTATGAATTATCTATCGACCTAGAGTTAATCACTTTGGTTGAATCTGATCCTTTCCATGGTTATGAAACTGAAACTGTTGTGGCACATCTTACTATGTTGAATGATATAGCCACCCTTTTTGCTCATGATGAGACGATTTGCTATTACTATATTCTCAAGTTATTTCTGTTCTCATTAAAGGGTGATGCTAAAGCTTGGTACAATACTCTTGCTCTTGGTTGTGTGCATAATCCCCAGGATATGATTTATTACTTCTCTAAAAAATATTTCCCTGCTCATAAGAAACAAGCTGCCTTGCAGGAAATATTTAACTTTGTGCAAATTGAAGAAGGGAGTCTCCCACAAGATTGGGGGACGCTTCTCCAATTTCTTAATGCTTTGCCTGATCATCCTCTTAAGATAAATAAAATACTTGATATCTTCTATAATGAACTAACCGATGCTTCTAGGGATTTCCTAGATAGTTGTGCTGGTTGTGTTTTCAGGGAATAAACTATTGGGCAAGCTGAAGAATTATTGAATAACATATTGAAAAATTATGATGATTGGAGTCCTCCTGAAATACATATTAAACCCATTCCGAAGAAGAGGGGTATCTTATATCTCAGTTCTGAAGATATGCAAGAGGCAAAGAAATCTATGAAGGAAAAAGGTACTAAAGCCGAGGATGTTAAAAATTTACCACCTATCCAAGAAATACATGGGCTTGAAGCACCACTACCACCTAAGGTGGTAGAGGTAAAATCCTTAATGAAGTTCAATGATAGTGATGATCCTCGTAATAAACATCCTAGTCAATGCATTTATGAGTTTGATAATTACATTAGAAAGCAAGATCACTTCATTGCAAATGTTGCGAAACAATTGAAATACAACTCTGATATGATTGCTCGCTTATGTGACTTGTTATTTAGAATATCAAATGATGTTAGAGGTGTAGGAAAGCATACCTCTATGGTTCAAACTCAATTAGAACAAGTTGCTAAATCTCAAAGGGAGTTACTTGATGAAATGAGCAATAATATAAGTGACTTTGCTCTTAGAGTAGTGACTAGAGGAGGCAAAATGACTCAGGAACCACTCTATCCTGAGGGAGACCCAAAGAGAATTGAACAAGACTCTCGAAGAATTAACACTCATGCAACTAGTCCTTCTAAAAATAAAAAGAAGAGGAAAAATAATAGGACTTTGCCTGCCTCTAGTGAACCTGAAATAGAAAAACCTCCTGACGATGATGGTGAAGTTTCTATCTTTGATGCTAAAACTCAATCTGGTAATGAACACTCACCTTCTCATAATGAAAAATATAATGATGGGGTTCATGAAGACACCCAGACAAATGATAAAGTACCATACAAAGATGTTGAGATAGAACCAGCTGTTGATCTTGATAACCCACAACCCAAGAATAAAAGATATGATAAAAGAGACTTTGTGGCTAGAAAACATGGAAAGGAAAGGGAACCATGGGTTCAAAAGCCTATGCCCTTTCCACCTAAGTCAACTAAAAATAAATATTATGAAGACTTTGAACGCTTTGCTGAAATGTTGAGGCCAGTCTTTTTGCGAATTCGCTTGACTGATATCTTAAAAATGCCTCCTTATGGAAAGTATATGAAAGACATCATCACTAATAAGAGAAAAATACCGGAACTTGAAATCTCCACTATTCTTGCTAATTATACTTTTAAATATGGAGTACCTTAAAAACTTGGAGATCCGAGAATACCAACTATACCTTGCTCCATTAAAAGAAATTATGTGAAAACTGCTTTATGTGATTTGGGAGCTGGTGTTAGTGTTATGCCTTCCTCTTTATATAAAAGACTTGATTTGAATAAACTCACACCTACTAAAATATCTTTGCAAATGGCTGACAAATCAACTGCCATACCTATTGATATTTGTGAGGATGTGCCCGTTGTTGTTGCTAATGTTACTACTTTGATTGACTTTGTTATACTTCAGATGCCCGAAGACGACAACACGTCGATTATTCTTGGTAGACCCTTCTTGAATACTGCACGAGCTGTTATTGATTGCAATAAAAGCAAGGTCACTTTTCATATCAATGGTAATAAGCATACAGTGCACTTTCTGAAGAAACAATTCCAAGTGAATGGTATTAATGTTATTGAAAAATCTCCGACAATTAATATTCGTAGTTTTCAACTACCTCTACCAACTATTAAAAAGAAATACGAATGCTTATTGTGGGGGACATTCACATTCCCATTAAGGTAACTTAGTGATTTATGAAAGTTCTTCGGTTTCATATTAATTGGAAGTGGTTGTTAATGAGACTTGATCAACCTTATTAATGGATCATTTTTAAAAGGTATGAAGTTGATGAATTTAGTGAGCACTACCTTCTGTCCCTACCTTCTGTTTTCTGTTTTTCTTAGTTAAATAAAACAAAATGCCATGCTTTGTCTGTTTTCTGAGTTTTCCATGCAATAAAAAATGACCCAAAAATAAAAGTCCTCAGCATGCCCTGAAAATTTAACACGATTTTTTCTGAATATTCCTGAATTTCTGGTGCAAACAAAATCAGAGGGAGGTGCACTAGGTGGGCACAACCCACCTGGGCGCGCAAGGACCCCCACACGCGCCCTGGTGGGTGGTGGTCCCCACGTGGCCCCCCTCACTTACTTCTTCTTCCCACATCACTCCATTCATTGAGAAAAAAATCACTATCACTCTCTCTCTCTCTCGTGTTCTTGCTCCCGAAACCACGGATTTTGATCTCTTTGCTCGAAGCTCCGTTTCCAAAACTATTTCGGGGATTTGTTACTTGGTATGTGACTCCTCCATGTGTCCAATTAATTTTTGTTTTAATGGTTTATATTTGGAATAATTATCTACTCTTGGTGCTGTTGTAGATGAGTTTGCATGTTGATTTCTTAGAGTTCTAAGTAGTTTGAATGCCTTCTAGGGCCTCTATACATCCCTATGAGTAGTTGCTATCATTTTTGTGAAGTTTTGTTGAGAAAAAATTGTGGAAGAAAATTTTGAGAGTTCTGTTCATAGGAAAAAAATGAGTTTCTTTAGGAAGTTTGCTTCTAGGAAGAACTCCAAGAGGGTTACTGGGGAGTCATGTGACAATGATGTCCATACCCGGAGGTTGGCGAAACTACGCCGCGCGAGTGGCCGCATAATGCGTTCATGGAAGGGGTTGTTATCCTTCAGCAGTTCACACAATATGCTGCTAATGCCGGCCTCAGCGACTTCATTGCAGCTAAATGCGAACAGTATTATCTCCTCAGAAACTCCTTCGTGCAAAACTTTCATTTTCATTCTAGGAATAATCCCCCTGAGGTGCAATTTAATTTATATGTTGAAATCCGCCAGATACCACTTACTGACTTTTGTGACTTATGCATGCTTCCTTCTGATGGGGATTTGGTAGAGCCTAAGCCCTCAGAGTTTGAAGGTTTTTACCGTACACTGACAGTGGGGGATGAGAAAGGAGTATCGAGCACCACCGCTGTTATCTTGCAGTTCCCTCCCATGCATTATTTTGACGTATTTATTGCGAAGTGCTTGCTAGCGAGAGAGAAGGTGGGTGCACTTCGCGCCCCAGACTTTGCTGTTTTGCATCGCGCACTTTATGCCGACAACACTTATAACTTGGGAGCTATTGTGGCACGTCGCCTCCACCTTAATAGATCCAAGGGCAAAAATACATGGGGGCATTTACGCTACTCGCTTGGCGACTCACTTCGAGATGCAGATACGCCAGGATGATCATCCTTTGCCTAGAGATTACCTAGATAGAGCAGCTATGGAGGACCACCAGTTTATTGCTACTGATTACCCTGGTATTGATATGTCGTACAACTTAGGTTTCAGTGAAAACACTCGTGATATTATTCCCTTGCCTGCACCTGCTTTGTTTGATCATGTTCCCTCTCGGCTGCCGTCTCAAGCTCTTTGCCGACTGCTCCTACGGGAAGCTGACGGCAAAGAGCTTTGCCGTCCGCTTTGGGGGGGGGCAGACGGCAAAGAATGTCCTATGCCGTCGTAGGCTGACGCAGAAAATTTGCCGGCCGTGACAATCTTTGCCGTCTGTGGTACTGTCTTTGCCGTCCGGGTATTTGTCTTTGCCGTCTGTGATGGCAGATGGCAAAGAAGGTGATTCCTGTAGTGTGAGGACATTGTCGCTTACCAGAACAACCTAGGTGCCGCACAGGAGGACACTCAACAATGGGACCCTATGGTGCCTGCTCCCCAGCACTTCAACATCGGACCTCACGACTTCTACGACTGGTGATTACCAAGTTAGGCCAAAAGGCTAAGCTTGGGGGAGTACGTATTCCCACCGACATTACATTCATGTTCACACATTTCATCCCAGTTGTCGGTGTCCGCACTTTTTCAATGTATCATCCATGTTTAATTTATTTTCTCGCTTTCTTCTTGTGCGTTTGAAAAACTTTGAGAAAATCCAAAAATATGTTTCTTTCTTGTTTTTGATTTTTTTTCATCCTAGTCTAAATTGTTGTAGCACTAAAAAAACAAAAAAAGTTTTCCTCGTTTTTTTACTTGTTGGGAGCTTTCCCGTGTAAATAGTTTTTCTCGTTTTTGTTTTTCTCTTTTCATTTGCTCGTTTGCTAAAAACCAAAAACTCCAAAAATATTTTAGTGTGTTTCTATGAATTTATTTTCTTTTTATTGAGTCATACCAAGGAGAAGACCATGATGAAAATATTAAGTGGCTCTCATTCACATCATTATTGATGTGATAAAGAGCCCATATTGCCTTGTCTTTTCCTCTTGAATAATTTATTTGCAGATTCCATCTTAGTCCATGGCACTCTTGCACTATTATTATTTTCAAATTGTTCGGTCGTGCAAGTGAAAGGCAATAGTGACGGTATTAGATGAACTGACCGTGGCACAGAGAAACGGGTATGAACTCGACCTGTTCTATTTTTGTAAATATGTTTAACCTAGTAGCCATGGTTCAACCTATTTTGATCAAACATGTTTGCAATGACAATTAGAGATTATAGTTCCTCATGCCATGCATAAGTATCTAGGAGTGAATAATGACTTATCTTGGATATCAACATTGCGTTAAAATGATTGTGATGTAGTATGATGATATGGTATCCTCTTCTGAATGTTCGAGTGGCTTGACTTAGCACGTGTTCATGCATGTAGTTGAATCAAAACCAACATACCCTCTATGAAATTTGTGTTCATGGTGTTCATATCCTACTCATGCTAGTATCCAATGTTACTTATGCATAATGCATGTACATGACCGTTGTTGCTCTCTAGCTGGCCGCTTCTGAACCTATTTGCTAGCCTTCGCCTGTACTAAGTGGGAACTCTGCTTCTACATCAAAAACCTGAAACCCAAGTTATTCTAGATGAGTCCACCATACATACCTATATGCGGTATTACCCTACCGTCCTAAGTACGCATGTGCCATCTTTGAAAACTTCAAATAAATATCCTTCTTGTGTGCATGGATCGTTCATGGAACGATAGGAGGTAGTCGGTATCTTCCATGCTAAGCGGGTTATTCTCAGGTCAAGTGTTTATTCACTTGCCATCGCAATAGAAAAGGGAGGTAATAGGGATGCCCAGTCCCAAACTGTAAAAATAATTGATCTCTCAAATAATCAAACAAAAACTCCCAATGGAGTCATAACCTTTAACTTTCCGCTTGGGAACCGCCACTAGCGTGCTTAGCATGGGTGATATTGATAACTAATGGTTGTGGGGTAAATGACAAGGGTGCATGTCTCAAAATTTCATTTGCCTAAGTTTTAAAAACTCGAGCTCTGGCACCTCTACAAATCACTTCTTCCCTCTTTGAAGGGACTATCTATTTACTTTTATGTTGTGTCATCACCTTCTAAAATAAGCGTCAGAACCTGAGTGCACTGCTGTCATGCTGATGCACTATGTGTAGCTAATGTTGGGTGCATCATGATTGGATCTTTTCTACCATGAATTGCAATTTTTAGTCGCTCCTTGAACTTTGGGGGTGCTCTGCATTTATGTTTTGCGGTCTCTAAAAGGGCTAGCGATATACCACTATTGTCATATTGTATCATAGTTGTTTTGACAACGTGTTGCTGTTTGAGATATCTTATTATTGCTCTCTAGTTGATTATGTCATTGATATGAGTTAATATAATTTTTAAGAGTTATTGTCGACATGGTTAGTTATAATCTTTACTGAAAACAAGGGTGCTCTTTAAGCTTATTTATGAAACAAGAGCAAAAGAGTTCGTAAAAGTTTTTATTTTTCACTTTCAGTTTATCAACTAAATTGCTTGAGGACAAGCAAAGGTTGAAGCTTGGGGCAGTTGATACGTCTCCAACGTATCTACTTTTCCTAACGCTTTTCCTCTTGTTTTGGACTCTGATTTGCATGATTTGAATGAAACTAACCCCGGACTGACCCTGTTTTCAGAAGAACTACCATGGTGTTGTCTTTGTGCAGAAATAGAAGTTTTTGGGAATGGAACGAAACTTTGCGAAGATTTTTTATATCAATAAAGAGAATTTCTAGAGCCAAAAGCCACCTGAGGGGGGCACCTGGGTGGGCACAACCCACCAGGGCGCGCGTGCCCGCCAGACGGGCCCCAGTGGGTTGTCCCCACATGGTGGCCCCTATGACCCTGAAACCGACGCTATAAAATCACATTATTCCAGGAAAAATCAGGGAGAAATAATTATCGCGTTTCACGAGATGGAGCCAACATCGTCTCCTGTTCTTCATCGGGAGGCCAGATCTGGAGTCCGTTTGGGGCTCCGGAGAGGGGGATCTTCGATCTTCGTCATCACCAACACATCTCCATCGCCAATTCCATGATGGTCCCCACCGAGAGTGAGTAATTCCTTCATAGGCTCGCTGGTTGGTGAGGAGTTGGATGAGATTCATCATGTAATCGAATTAGTTTTGTTAGGGCCTGATCCCTAGTATCCACTATGTTCTAAGATTGATGTTGCTATGACTTTGCCATGCTTAATGCTTGTCACTTTGAGCCCAGGTGCATTGATTTCAGATATAAACCATTTATGTTATCACCATTATATCTATGTTCTAGATCCGATCTTGCAAGTTATAGTTACCTACTACGTGTTATGATCCGGCAACCCCGGAGTTACAATAGTCGGGATCACTCCCTGTGATGACCGTAGTTTGAGGAGTTCATGTTTTCACCGTGTATTAATGCTTTGTTTCGGTTCTCTATTAAAAGGAGGCCTTAATATCCCTTAGTTTCCAATAGGACCCCGCTGCCACGGGAGGGTATGACAAAATATGTCATGCAAGTTCTTTCCATAAGCACGTATGACTATTTACGGAATACATGGCTACATTATATTTATGAACTGGAGCTAGTGCCGTATCGCTCTAGGTTATAACTGTCCCATGATGAATATCATAGAACGAGTCACCGATCCAATGCCTATGAATTTACCTTATATTGTTGTTGCTAAGTTACTACTGTTGCTAATTCTATTGTTACTTCTACAAAATCACTGCTATCAGTGTTACCGTTATTATTGTTGCTACTACTATCATCAAAACTATCATATTACTCTACTACTAATCACTTTGCTGCACATAATTAATCTCCAGGTGTGGTTTAATTGACAACTCAGCTGCTAATGCCTTCAGATATTCTTTGGCTCCCCTTGTGTCGAATCTATAAATTTGGGTCGAATACTCTACACTCGAAAACTCTTGCGATCCCCTATACATGTGGGATATCAGTCCCAGACCGGAAACACCCATGCCGCCTGACCGGATGGCTAGCATTATTCCAGGGCCACAAAACCTTCACCCGACCCCTCTACTTAGTGTGTACATAGAGTTAGGATTACGACCTACTCAACTGCATTCCCTTCCTGGAAGACCTGTGGCAGTACGAAGAAGTGAGGTGACACACTAACAAGACTCGGTCTATGCTGATAGTGGTAATTAAATTTTGAATCCCATCTGGTCGTGCATCCGGCACGACCAGTTCACAACCTATCACATCCCACGTGACTAGGTTGTCCACGACCTCTCATCATTTCATAAGTAGTTAATATATCCATGCATGAAATCATACCACGTGCCATGTTGTAGGTTATGATGTTTCAAAGTTATCTAACAAGCATATCAGCAAACATCACATCAAACATGCAAACATGCTTGCGTGGGTAAACAAAGTCGGAGTCTAGCTTGGTGAAGTTGATGGGAGCGTCTTCCCCTTCGGTATCTATGCCACACAAATACTGATACTACCCTAAATACCGAGCGCGCATAAAATTGTCTCGAAAATATTTTGGAATAAATATGATAAAAAAGTAGATAACAGAATAAAAGTTTTGGAAAAATAATTAGCTCAAAATCCCTTTTTATTTTATGAAGGAAGTAAGATTTGGGACAAATATGTAATAAATAGAAAGTTTCCCAAGGGGAAGACTGGAAAAGAAGAAAACGGCTCGGCGGAAATACGCAAGCTAATACAGAAAATGTCTTCCGGCAAAAGGCTCCAATAGAAAACGATTCTAAAATAAACAGAATCCTAACAGTGGGCCAACACTGTCATGTTTGAACCTCCTCGCTGGTGGAAGAGGCATCGCGGCGTCACCGGCGACGTGGCGTGCGAAACAGAGTGGAAATGGAGCGGACGCACTTGCCGAGGCCTACCGCAACCGAGGGAGGTGGAAGTGGTCGTCGGCGAGCACCACGTCGGCGAGTACTCTCACACCAGCGGACGAAGGTTTTGGTCGTTGGCTGATCTCAATGGAGGGCGCTGCAGACTCCAAATTGAGGCATGGCTCAAATGGGTGGATGCTCATAGAGCGTACTCGCAAAATTTGGACTGCATGGGCTATCTCACCTGAGCAAAAACAATTCACAGCCCGAAGCTGATTGGGGCGGACGGAGGTGGAGAAGATGACTCTCCCGAGCTCCTCTGAGGGGTCAGGCGCGGCTCTGGTGAGGTGTGGAGTGGAGCAGGGGTTGAGGGCGTGCTCGGGAACCTCTATTTGTAGGCTGGCGGGGGAGGACCGAAGCTGCCTTAACTCCGGTGCCGATCACGGCAAGCCACGGCAATCAAAAGGGGGTTACAACGACTAGGATAGCTACACCGTATTAAGGGGGTTCCGTTTTACCTCTAAGCTTGCAATAATTCACGGTGATGTCATGGATCAACGGAACGACACTTCTCAGGCATGGCGACTGCCTAGAGCATGCTATGTACCGCGCAGCCCACATAGACGAGCTGGACCGAGCATAGAGGTGGGGCAGGGACACAAGGAGGCTGCTGGAGGGTTGGGCGATGCCGAACGGCGCAACTTTGTAGTGGGGCTCGTCGATGGCTGAAATGGGTATCGATGGCGTCGCTGCTACGGACAGCGTCATCAGGCCAGCTCACTCCGGACGACCACAACCGGTCAAATGACCGTGCGGCACCGTGGATAAGAAGGAGCCACAAAGCACAAGCTTCCAGGTTGAGCAGTGGCGAGATTGTCATTGCTGCTCGACATTCACTCAGAGGATGCATGCCACCTGTTCGATGATATGATACAGGCATGGGAGCACGGAGTTTGAGGCTGAACTTTTTTGGAGAGGTTTCCCTCTGGCTATAGGGACTGCCTAATTTTTCTTAGAATGTTTGAAGATGAATGAGATGGGTTTTTAGCAAAAACATCAAATTTGGGTCAAACTTGAGTCAACCATATTTTGAAATTTTTGAACAACAAAGTAGAAAGTTTTTGATGTTATAGGTTGAGGGTACCTAGGGCTACAATGGAAAGTCAACTTCTCGCCAGAAGCCAAAGCAAACTATAGGTTCCTTTACAAAATTTTGAGGTCCAAAAGTGATTACAGAAAATGCCTGGGGTCATTTTAAAATAGATAAAATTATTAAACCACCCCAAAACTTTGAAAAACTGATTTTAAAAGTTACCCTGAGGATGGAAGGGGATCATAGGCAAGAAATCTTTGAAAGAGGGAGAGGGGAAGAAGTTTAGTAAAGATCGTAGTTAGAAAAATTAGAGCATGACCTACTTATAGGTTTTTAAAAGAAAGAGAGATGGATTCCTACAAATAGAAAATTTGTCAAGCAAGAATTATGCAAAGCTCTTGCCAAACGAGAAACATTGCCAAGGAAATCTCAAAGGAATTTTCTCAAGATAGGATTTTGAAGAAGATTCAAAAAGAAGTTTTCAGAAAAAATTGAAGAACTCTCTTTAAAAATTAATCAAATCAGAAAATCCCAAATGAAAAGTTTGAGGGTGTTACAACACCTACCCCCTTAGGAAAAATCTCGTCCCCGAGATTTCAGCCATCCTTCAAGCAAGTAAGGGTGTTCTTTCTACAAAAACACCTCTCTTTCCCAAGTGGCTTCATCCTCAGAGTGATTACTCCACTGTACTCAGAACAACCGGGTGACCTTCTCACGTGTCCTCCTTTCTGATTGCTCCAATATTCTTACCGGGTGTTCATGGTATACTCAGAACAACCGGGTCTCCAACGTATCTATAATTTTTGATTGTTCCATGCTATTATATTATCTGTTTTGGATGTTTTATATGCATTAATATGTTCTTTTATATTATTTATGGGACTAACCTATTAATCTAGAGCCTAGTGGCAGTTTCCATTTTTCTCCACGTTTTTGAATATTGCAGATAAGGAAAATTAAACAGAGTCCAAACGGAATAAAACCTCCGGAAAGATTTTTATGGGACCAGAAGACATGCAACAGGCTTCGAGTAAGGGGCAAGGCAATTGCCGGGAGGCCACAGGCCTGCAGGGCGTACGTGGGTGGGTGGCCGCGCCTCGTGGATTGTGGGCACCTTGCAGGTCTCCTAATTCTAATTCTTGACCTATAAATTCCCAAATATTCTCGTATCACCAAAAAGAGGAACGCAAAAATACTTTTCCGCCGCTCGGAGCCTCTGTTTTCGAGGGATCCAATCTGGGAGTCTTTTCCGATAATCAGCTGGAGAGGGAATCGATCACGGACGGCATCTACATCAACTCTATTGCCCCTCCGATAAAGCGTGAGTAGTTAACGAGAGACCTATAGGTCCATAGCTAGTAGCTAGATGGTTGTTCTCTCTCTTTGATCTTCAATACCATGTTCTTTATGATCTTCATGGAAATCTATCCGATGTAATACTCTTTTGCGGTGTGTTTGTCGAGGTCCAATGAGTTGTGAGTTTATGTTTAGATTATCTATGAATATTATTTGATTCTCTTTTGAATTCTTATATGCATGATTTCATATCTTTGCAAGTCTCTTCGAGTTATTTGTTTGGTTTGGCCAACTAGATTGGTAATTCTTGCAATGGGAGAAGTGCGTAGTTTTGGATTCAATCTTGCGGTATCCTCACCCAGTGACAGTAGGTGTAGCGAGGCATGTATTGTATTGTTGCCATCAAGGGTAAAAAGATGGGGTTTTCATCATATTGCTTGAGTTTATCCCTCTACATCATGTCATCTTACTTAATGCGTTACTCTGTTCTTGATGAACTTAATACTCTAGATGCACGCAGGAGTTGGTCGATGTGTGGACTAATAGTAGTAGATGCAGAATAGTTTCGGTCTACTTGATACGGATGTGCTGCCTATATTTATAATCATTACCTTAGATATCTTCATGATTATTTGCTTTTCTATCAATTGCTCGACAGTAATTTGTTCACCCACTGTATTATTTTCCTTTATGAGAGAAGCCTCTGGTGAAACCTATGGCACTCGGTCTATTTTCCATATTATATTTTTAGATCTATAAACCAAAAATACCAAAAATACTTTGCTGCAATTTATTTACTTTTGTTTCTGCAATCTTTATATCTATCTCTACAGATCTCATGCTTGCAAATAACTCTGAAGGGATTAACAACCCCTTGCAAGTGTTTTATATTTGTGTAAGTACTACTATTCGGGCCTTGCTTGTTCCACATATTGGATTGATACCTTTGTTCTCAACAAACTGAGGGAAATACTTATCTACTTCGCTACATCACCCTTTCCTCTTCAAGGGAAAACCACCGCAAGCTCAAGAGGTAGCAAGAAGGATTTCTGGTGCCGTTGCCGGGGCGGATACATAACAAGATCAAGCCTATCAAGTACCCATCGCAAACTCAACTCTTGCATTTACTTTATTTGCCTCTCGTTTTCCTCTCCCCCACTTCACCAATTTGTCGTTTTATTTGCCTTTTCTCGCCGGATCTCTTTTTGTCTAATTGTATTACCATGTCACTTCTATTTTCTTGCTTCTTTGCTTGCTAAAAATCTATTGATATGGATCCTCATCCACTTTCTAATATTTTCAAGTGACCCAATTATGATGAACCAATTTCTTGTGAGTTGAGTGTACTTGATTATCTCCATAAAGTTTTGCTTCAGATTCATGAATCTGAAAATTGTGATGAAGTGATTCACGATGTTTCCTTGAACGAAAAGCATGATTGCAATGATATTGTTATAAATCCTATTAATATCAATTGAACTAATGATATGCAAACCCACAAGCTTTGGGATGCTATATTTGATGACTTTGCCACGACCACTACTTATTGCAATGATCATGATTGGGGTGATAATGCTTCTTATGATCTTTATAATTTATTTAATACTCTTGATGAATATGATATCGAAAGTGGGTTTGGAAAAGTGTCAACTTTAGGTAAAAAGAATCCCTCATATTTGGAGAGTGCTCATTCTTATCAAATTTTGACAAAAGTGGGTTTGGAGAGGTCATGACTTTAGTTAATATTAATCCCACTACCTTGGAATATTGTAAGACTTTTATGCATGTGGATCATGAAAATAATGCTTTTATGTGATAGCTATATTGTTGAATTTATTCATGATGCTACTGAAAATTACTATGAGAGAGGAACATATGCTTTTACATATTGCAATAATATCCCATTTCTTCTCAATGTGTTGAAAATTTTGATGTTTTACTTGTTTTGCCTTGCTATGCTAATTGATTGTTGTTCCCATAATTTGTTTGCTCACAAAATCCCTATGCATAGGAAGTGGGTTAGACTTAAATATGCTTGCCATGTGATTCATGATGCTCTCTTTATGTTTTAATTCTTTACCTTTATGCGAGCATCATTGAAATCGTTATGCCTAGCTAGGGGCATTAAACAATAGCGCTTGTTGGGAGGCAACCTAATTTGATTTGTTTTGATATTGTTTTTTCTGCTATTTTTGAGTGATGCACAAGTTATTACCTCTGTAATAATTGTGTTTTCTTGTTTAAATTAGTGTTTGAGCCAAGTAAGACCTTTGGGATGGTCTACGGTGTTTGCAAGTTGATTTTGGTGGAAAACAGAAACTTTTGCTCTCAGTCCAGGAATTTTATAAATTCACTAGAATGTTCTTTTGATCTGAATTTGTACACAATATTGGTTTACAAATTGCACAGATCCTCCAAATGTTTCAGAATTTTTTAACTTACAGAAGCATTCGAAGTAAACAGATTGCTACAGACTATTCTGTTTTTGACAGTTTCTGTTTTCTTTGTGTTGTTTGCTTATTTTGATGAATCTATGGGTTGTATGGGGTGGTATGAACCATGGAGAAGTTGGAATATAGTGAATATTACATGAATATAAATAAATAATGAGTTCAGAACAATACCTAAGTGGTGATTTATTTTTCTTATACTAACGGATCTCATGAGTTTTCTGTTGAGTTTTGTGTTGTGAAGATTTAAAGTTTTGGGTAAAGATTTGATGGACTACGTAATAAGGAGTGGCAAGAGACTAAGGTTGGGGATGCCCAAGGCACCCCAAGCCATATTCAAGGATACCAAAAAGCCTAAGCTTGGGGATGCCCCGGAAGGCAACCCGTCTTTCATCTTTAATCCATCGATAAATTTATTTGAGGTTATTTTATTATTCATCACATGATATGTGTTTTGCTTGGAGAGTCTTGCATGATATGAGTCTTTACTATTTAGTTTGCCACAATCATCCTTGCTGCACACACCTTTTGAGAGAGGGACACGCTGAATCGTGAATTTATTATAATACTCTTTGTGCTTCACTTATATCTTCTGAGCTAGGCAATGTTGCTCTAGTAATTCACTTATATCTTTGAGAGCACGGCGGTATTGTGTTTTATAGAATTTATTAAACTCTCATACTTCACTTATATTATTTTGTGAGTTCTTTAAACAACATGGTAATTGGTTTAGGTTATGAATTTAGTCCAAATATAATAGGCATCCAAGAGGGATATACCAAAAACTTTCATATTAAGTGCATTGAATATGATGAGAAGTTTGATTCCTTGCATATAGTTTTGAGATGTGAAGATGGTAATATGAGAGTCCTGCTAGTAAGTAGCTGTGAATTACAAGAAATACTTGTGTTGAAGATTGTGATTCCCATAGCATGCACGTATGGTGAACCATTATGTGATGAAGTCGGAGCATGATTTGTTTAATGGTTATCAACCTTTGTGTGGAGGTCGAGATCGCGTGATGGTTAACTCCTACCAACCCGTCCCCTAGGAGCATGCGTCTAACACGTTGCTTCGATAACCAACAGGCTTTTGTAATAAGTATGTGAGTTCTTTATGACAAATCTTGAGTTCATGGATTGTACGCACTCTCACCCTTCCACCTTTGCTAGCATCTCTAGTACCGCGCAACTTTCGCTGGTACATTAAACCCACCTTCCTCAAAACAGCCAACATACCTAGCTATTATGAAATTTTCATAGCAATTCCGAGATATATTGCCATGCAACACCACCGTCTAGTTTTTATGACACGCACCATCACTTTCATATTTCTTACAGAGTCATACTTTTTTCTAGATATTGAGTTTTAATCTTTGAGTTGTAATTAACAAAAGTGTGATGATTTGCATTATTAGGGCATTGACCCCTGTGAGAAAAGGATTAGGAAACTATGATTCCCTCACAAGTTGGGATGAGTCTCCGTACTTTACAAAAAATAAAAGAGGCCAGTGAAGCCCATAAAAAAGAGGCCAAACAAGCCCACCAAAAAAATAAAAAAAAAAGAGAAAAAGGAAAAAAATGAGAGAAAGAGAGAAGGGACAATGCTACTATCTTTTTCCACACTTGTGCTCCAAAATAGCACCATGTTCTTCATAGATAGTCTCCTATTTTGTCACTTTCATATAACTAGTGGTGTAACATCTTTTGCACAACCACTTAGTTTTCTTTTTGAGATTCTTATAGCTCTAGTGCATTTGTTGCATGGCAATCCTTACTCACTCACATTGATATCTATTGATGGGCATCTCCATAGCCCGTTGATAAGCCTAGTTGATGTGAAACTATCTTCTTCCTTTCTTTTTGCAACCTCCATCACACTCTATTCCACCTATAGTGCTATATCCATGGCTCACTCTCATGTATTGCATGAGAGTTGAAAAGGTTTGAGAACATAAAAAGTGTGAAACAATTGCATGATTTTCATGGGGGTTGTGTATGATTTAGATGCGTTGTGTGGTGAAGATGGAGCATAGCCAGACCATACGATTTTGTAGGGGTAACTTTCTAAGACCATGTTATTTTGAAAGGAAGCAGTTGCCTTATTAGTATGCTTGAAATATTATTGTTTTTATGTCAATATTAGACTTTTGTTTTGAGTCTTATGGATCTGAATATTCATGCCACATTAGAGAATATTAAATGGATAAATATGTTTGGTAGCATTTCACATCAAAAAATCTATTTTTATCATTTAGCTACTCGAGGACGAGCAGGAATTAAGCTTGGGGATGTTGATACGTCTCCAACGTATCTATAATTTTTGATTGTTCCATTCTATTATATTATCTGTTTTGGATGTTTTATATGCATTAATATGATGTATTATATTATTTTTTGGACTAACCTATTAATCTAGAGCCTAGTGCGACTTTGTGTATTTTCCATGTTTTTGAGTATTGCAGATAAACAATATTAAACGGAGTCCAAACGGAATAAATCTCCAGGAAGATTTTTCTTGGACCAGAAGACACACAACAGACTTGGAGTAGGGGCAAGGCAATTCCGCGGAGGCCACAAGCCCACAGGGCGCGCCCTGGGGGTGGCCTCGCCCCCTGGCTTGTGGGACCCCCTGCAAATCTCCTAACCTTAATTCTTGGCCTATAAATTCCCAAATATTCCCGTATCGCCAAAATGAGGAACGCAAACACTTTTCTGATGCCGTGAGGCTCGGTTTTCGAGAGATCCAATCTGGGAACCTTTTTCGGTAATCAACCAGAGAGGGAATCGACCACGGAGGGCATCTACATCTACTCCATTGCCCCTCCGATGAAGCGTGAGTAGTTCACCACAGACCTACGAGTCCATAGCTAGTAGCTAGATGGCTTCTTCTCTCTCTTTGATCTTCAATACCATGTTCTTCATGATCTTCATGGAGATCTATCTGATGTAATACTCTTTTGTGGTGTGTTTGTCAAGATCTGATGAATTGTGAGTTTATGTTCAGATTATCTATGAATATTATTTGAGTCTCTTCTGAATTCTTATATGCATGATTTCATATCTTTGCAAGTCTCTTCGAGTTATTGGTTTGGCTTGGCCAACTAGATTGGTAATTCTTACAATGGGAGAAGTGCTTAGTTTTGGGTTCAATCTTGCGGTGTCGTCACCCAGTGACAATAGGGGTATCGAGGGACGTATTGTATTGTTGCAATGGAAGGTAAAAAGATGGGGTTTTCATCATATTGCTTGAGTTTATCCCTCTACATCATGTCATCTTACTTAATACGTTACTCTTTTCTTCATGAACTTAATACTCTAGATGCACGCAGGGGTCGGTCCGTGTGTGGAGTAATGCCTATATGATGCAGAATCGTTTCGGTCTACTTGATACAGACGTGATGCCTATATGCATAATCACTGCCTTAGATATATTCATGATTATTTGCTTTTCTATCAATTGCTCGACAGTAATTTGGTCACCCACCATATTATTTTCCTTTATGAGAGAAGCCTCTAGTGAAACCTATGGCCCCTGGGTCTATTTCCATATTATATTTTCAGATCTACAAACCAAAAATACCAAAAACACTTTGCTGCAATTTATTTACTTTTGTTTCCGCAATCTTTATATCTATCTCTATAAGATCTCATCCTTGCAAATAAATCTAAATGGATTGACAACCCCTTTATAGCTTTGGGTGCAAGTGTTTGATATTTGTGTAGGTACTACTATTGGGGCTTTTCTTGTTCCTCCTACTGGATTGATACCTTGGTTCTCAACAAACTGATGTTAATACTTATCTACTTCGCTGCATTACCCTTTCCTCTTCAAGGGAAAACCAACACAAGCTCAAGAGGTAGCATTGTGTGATACTCGCTTGTCTGGATCGCTCACACATTTCCTTAACTGAGATATGTGGAAGACGTCATGTATGTATGACAACTCAACGAGTACTTCTAGCTGGTAGGCAACCATACCTCTCCGTGCAATTATTCAGAATGGTCTGATAAAGCGAGGTGCCCATTTACCCTTAACCTTGAACCTTTGCAGACGCCTCATTGGGGATACTCGGAGGTATACGTAATCATTTGGCTCAAAACTGACATCACGATGTCTTTGATCGTAATAACTCTTCTGATGACTCTGTGCTGTCTTGGGCTTGTCTCGGATAAATTTCACTTTGTCCTCGGCTTCTTGGAGCATTTGTGGATCGAAGGTACGACTATCCCCCGTCTCTGACCAATTTAGTGGTGTACGACATCTTCGTCCGTACAATGCTTCGAAATGCAACATTTGCACACTTGCCTCACAACTATTACTGTAGGAAAAGTCGACATACGACAAAATATCTTCCCAACTGCTTCTGTAAGTTAGCACGTATGCCCTGAGCAAGTGTTCCCAAATCTAGTTCACTCGCTCGGTCTGCCCTCTTGTCTAGGGGTGATATGTTGAACCGAACACTAACTGTGTTCCCAAAGCTTGCTGTAAATGATCCCAAAATCTTGATGTAAATTGAGTGCCTCTATCGGATACTATGGTCTTCAGAATTCCGTGTAAACAAGCAATGCAAGCGAGGTATAGCCTGGCCAGCTTCTGTGCGGAGTAGGTGTTATTCATTGGAGTGAAATGGGCCACTTTGGTGAGTAAATCGGTGATGACCCATATGGCGTCGTGTTGGTGTCGGTACCGGGGTAGTACAAAAATGAAGTCCATGCCGATCTTGTGCCACGTCCACTCAGGTACCTTCATAGGTTGTATTAAGCCTGGTGGTTTATGGTGCTCGGCCTTGATTCGATGGCATGAATCGCAACGTGCAATAAAAGAGGCGATATCTCTCTTCATTTCGTGCCACCAATATTTTGTTTAATTGCCCTTGTACATTTTTGTGGCTCCTGGATGGATCGAGTATGGCATGGTGTGGGCTTCTTATAAAATATTTGCCTTGAGTTCTTTCTGGTCAGTTACGCACAGTCTATCCCTGTACCATAATATCCCTTCCTCATCAACATTAATCTCTGAGGCTTTGCCTAGAGTCCTTTTCCTTTTTATTCCCTCAATACTAGTATGCCCGTCTTGAGCTTTCTTGATTTATTCGTCCAATGTGGGCCGTATTTCCACGAGAGCAACAGTGCCTTCTCGGACGAGGAACATGTTGATTTTGGCGAATACTTGGATGAACTCTGGTCTCAAATTCTTTGTAGCGCTGTTGTATTCCTTGCCAAAGTGGTAGCCAATGGCTACCATGTTTTCTTTGCCAAAGTGGTAGCCAATGGCGCTGCCACAAGTTGATCTCTAGCTGCGCGAAAATATACTTGAGACTTTTGTGGTCGGTGTATATCTCACAAGGATTTCCAAGTAGGAAATGCCTCCACTCCTTGAGTGCGTGTATTACTGTGGCTAGTTCCAAATCATGAGTGGGATAGTTTTCCTCATGTTGGCGTAGTTGCCTTGAGGCGTAGGCCATGACTTTTCCCTCTTATATGAGTATACATCTGAACCCTTTCCTCGAAGCATCACAATATACTTCAAAATCTTTGTGAAAATTAGGAACGGTCAATACCAGTGCGGTTGTTAATCCCTTCTTCAATTCTTGGTAACTATTCTCGCAAGCTTCATTCCACTCAAACTTCTTATATATCTTGAGCAACCGAGTCATAGGTTTGGCCATTGTGGAGAAACCCTCAATAAATCTTCGATAATATTTCACCATTCCAAGGAAACTCCATACATCTATCACGTTTGCTGGTTGTTGCCATCCATTTACGGCCTTGACCTTCA
Source organism: Hordeum vulgare subsp. vulgare (assembly GCF_904849725.1). Taxonomy (NCBI): domain Eukaryota; kingdom Viridiplantae; phylum Streptophyta; class Magnoliopsida; order Poales; family Poaceae; genus Hordeum; species Hordeum vulgare. The sequence goes on from NC_058521.1 coordinate 260,326,586, forward strand.
AGGGGTCCACGACAATGCCTTCTTAAGTCAGTACGTGACTCAAGAATACGACTTGTTTTAGCCAAAATTCCGACTTGTTGAATTTGGCGTACAACTACTGTTTACGCAGCTCACCTAATACAATCCTTAGGTGTTGTGCTTGCTCTTCTGGTGTCTTGGAGTAGACGAGTATATCATCGATGAAAACCGCAACGAACTTGTCCATGTAGTTCTAAATACCTTGTTAATGAGGTGCACAAAATACGTTGGGGCTTTCGTTAGTCCGAACGGCGTCACTGTAAACTCGTACAATTCGTATAGTGAAGTAAAGGTTATATTGGGAATATCTTCTTGGCGTATCTTTGGCTGATGCTACCCCGATCATAAATCAATCTTTGAGAAAACTTTAGCTTCTGTGAGTTGCTCGAATAAGTCATTTATCCGAGGCAGTGGATACTTGTTCTTGATAGCAGACATGTTGAGAGCTCGATAATCAACACATAGACTCAGCGTTCCATCTCTCTTTTTGGCAAATAGTACCGGTAATCTCCATGGTGAGGAATTGGGCCTGATATACCCCTTGTCCAACAATTCTTTTATTTGCTTCTTCAACTCAACCAATTCGGCAGGTGCCATTCGGTAAGGCTTCTTGTAAATTGGAGCTGTACCAGGTGTAAGTTCGATGACGGACCCTATTTCTTGGTCTCGTGGCATACCTGGCAATTCCTCTGGAAATACGACTGGAAATTCACACACTAGTCAAACCTTATTTAATTCAGAAATGTCCACTTCATTCAGTCGGGCTTGAGGTGGTGTGGTTCTCTCCAAGGCTGCAACTCTTACCCTTCTTCCCTGATGATGGGTGAATGTCACAGTCCGGTTGAAGCTGTCAATAAATATTTCGCTTGTATTCAACCAATCCATTCCCAAAATAAGATCAAGGTTGTTGTTTCTATCACAATTAGTTTCGCCTAGAATGTCAAACCTTTGACTTCAATGCTCACACTTTTGCAGTAACTTTGAGTAACTTGTTGTACTCCCGGGGATTTGATGATCATTGAATTTTCTAAGGTTCAAATCTAAAAAACATGTTTCAAGGCAAATCTTTCCGAAATGAACAAATGGGAAGCTCCAGAATCAAAGAACATTGTGGCAGGATTTGTGTTGACAGGAAACTTACTGAGTACGATATCAGGTGCGTTCATAGCCTGTTCCTTGGCGACATGATTCATGTGACCCTTCCTATGGTTGTTGTTGGGGTTGAAATTTTCGCGCCTTGGTGCTGAGTTGTTATTGGGGTTGTTTGGCTTTGGCGCATGATTTCTTGATTTTGGGACTGCCCTGCTTCTCTGCAAGCGAAAGATGTATTGCTTGAGCGGGGAGTGAAGTCCTTGTTCCTGGCATGGTAATGGTTGCTTGGGTTGTAAGTTGATGTTGGGGCTCAGGGTGTTGAATTCCTCGAGGTCTCAGTCTTCTGCCTCTTATTGCGAGATTACACAAAATTATTAGAAGAACGTTTGCGAATGTCATCCATGTCGTGACGCTTGTTCTCAAGCATAATGGCCTGGTCCACGAGTGTATTGAAATCTGGGAATGTTTGAGCAATTAGTTGACACTTCAACGCCGGAGCGTGTCCATCTAGGATTTTTTCCATTCTTTTCTCTTCTGTTTTATGTTCATCACTAGCATAGCGAGTCAATTGGTTGAACTGGTCTAAATATTCCATCACAGTCGACCTTCGTTGTGTGAGGTCTTCAAATTCCCTCTTTGCAATTTTCATGACGCTGTTGGGGATATGCGCCCCACGAAAGCTTTCCTTGAACTCGGCCCAGGTGATGTTGTTCTCGTTTGCATGCACATGTAGGAAATTTTCCCACCACAAAGCTGCTGCTCCAGTCAGATAATGAGGTGCGTACAAGACCTTCTTGTAGCCTGAGCACTGAACAATAATCAATTTCCTGTCAATGTCACGCAACTAGTAATCTACTTCCATTCGTTTATCAGTGTGCGAGAACATTTGTGGACAACTTTTCTGTAATTCAGCCAACCGAGAACGCGGTTGGTGACGTCCACAGTGATTTTCCATATTCAAAAGTTGATTCATCATCTCTTGGTGTTGCTGCTGACTTTGCTCATGCACGCGACAAACTTGCGAGAATGTTGAGTCACTCGCTTGCTGACTTGACTGTCCTTGAGTAAATTTGTTACCTGTCCGAGTGAAATGATTCTCTTTCGGTGGATTGGGCATGAAATGAGTCTGGGGATGATACATTTTAACTCTGGGGTGTTGTTGCAAAAATCAAATGAGAAAATCCGAGTAAATGGTGAAATAAATATTTGCGAGCCAAGAGAGATACCAAATATTTTTGTTAAAACATTTGTCGTGCTCGGAGAAGGACCGTGGGTACATATCTTATAACCAACATAATTATAGAATACATCACTCAGGATGTGCTCACACATTCCTGACATGTTATTTAGCTAGTGCACTTCTCCTGATCCTACATGATGAAACACAACTACTTATCTTCGGCCTACGAGCACACAACCATACCATACATATAATACAAGTGTCTTGACGCACTACTACACCACTTCTACCTGGAGGTGGATGGGACATTGATCGGTTGTCCAAGTGTAAGTCCTAGACGAGGTGCTGTTGACTCAACCTCCTCCTGGATAGGTTCTAAGCGAGCGGTGCAGGGCTGCGAAGCGTGCACGAGGCTAGCAAGAAAGGCGGTCCTCATAGGTGTAGGGGAAATAACTTGATTTAACTCCCCAAGAGAAGGTAGATGGTGGCTAACTGGCTGGACTCGTGGCATGCATGAAGTAGCAGATGAAGGGCATGACCGATGTGGCGCGAGACGGAGAAGCTCGGTCTGGTTAGGAGTACGAGCGTGAGTAGTATCCATGCGAGCAGCCAGCAAGTCATCCACTAGGCCATCAAAAGTTGACTCTAGGGCATGAGGTACTACACTAGGCCATCAAAATAGCTCATCATTTTCCCCTCTAGTCCTAGCAAAATAACAATGGCTCGTGTATGGAACGTGAGAAGGGAGGTAGTGATAAGGACAAGTCTTCATTAGTGGAAGGATATCCCGGAGGCGTGCAATCAACTCCCTGACAGCTATTAGCACAGCCTTCCTCTCCGTGGGCATGGATCTCCCGACGAAGCAAAGAAGGCGGGTCCCGATGCGTCCACCTTTGAATTGTACCATGGCCTGATGCATAGTCAATGAGTTGTTGATTCTGTGGTCGTAGAGCAAGTATTTGGTATGAGTCGTTGGTCCAATCTCGATCCTCACAATGATGGAGAGGAGTCGCAAAAATCCCACCGGCTCATTGGCGAACACCTGCGACGGACAACCGTTGCCAGCCATCTAGACAGTAGACAAAAATTTCCAGATAGTGATAATATAAATATATGTTGACAAGTAGCAAAAATTCTACAGTATGTAGAACACTCAAAATTATCTAACTAGTAAACCAGTTAGCGATCGGAGCTAATGGCTTCCAACAGTCAGCCTGGCTGTGATACCAAGGTAGTGAGGATCGGTTTCCAAATAATATAATTTATCAAAAATCAGCCATGAATGTCATCCAATGTAGAAATAATTCACACTCGTAGACCATCTTGATATAGAAAACCAGTAGTACTTAATGTTAAACCTGGTAGGGAGGAGGCCACTCAATAGTTTATTACACACACACACCAATAATTGGCTTAAAGGCGGTTATCTCACAATGGTCATGGGTAACACTACTACTCGCATAGGTAGGTGGACATGTTGCCTTAGAGTGAAGTGACACGGGTAATATACTACTACAGTCCAAGCATTGGAGTGAGGCTTGACAATTATTCATGGTGGCGGAAGTGGTGAAATAATACACCGACGGACTTCAAGATTGCAAGACTGACTCAGACTCCTCTAGGTGTCAAACTCGCTACCGTACACTTCATCCATGAGATCACCTTCATCCATATCCGGCCACATCAATATGGCAGTGAGTACTTTGAAAGTACTCGCAAGACAGTTTACACATAAGATAAGATGAATGCAATCTATTTGATATGCATGGTTAATTATCATATTATCGCGGTAAATAATTTAGCATTGAGCTAAGTGAGGATAGATAAGTCACGCGGTAGTCCTCCCGAAATATCCAAGAAATTAAAATGCACCGACCGGGTGTCTGAAGGGACACCTAGAAAGGTTAACATATAAAAAGAAACTGCCACCATCGAGCATCGAAGCGACACTGCATAGAAGGCTTAATAATAACTTAACAAGCCACAGTCGGGCGTCTAGGCGACACCATGGAAAGGGCATAGTAAACTAAATAATTGGCCACAGTCGGGCGTCTTTGCGACGCCATGGAGAGGGCATTATAGAATAAATACTCGCCATAGTCAGGCGCCTGAGCAACACCATGGAAAGGGCATAATAAATTAAGTGAATATCCGGGTGGTACAACCAACCTTTGTGATATTCTACACAACCAATTATCATCAAGTTAGTTTCAAATGTCACAGTCATATGTCAAAAATAAGCACTTTCATAAGTAAAAACTTGTTCACTAGAGACCGACGCGAAGACCGACACTTGACCTGTCACCAGTTGTCCTTGATCGTGGACGCAACTACTTAAATAGTTTTAACTGTGCAGAGGATGTACTCTTTACCCACAACCAACGGGTTCCCATACCCACATGGACTAATCACGCGTATGGTATTTTAGAAGTAAACACATAAAACCAGCACACACCCATTTTTACCCAACGCGGTCCGGAATCGCCCGGACTACGCTTCCACAGAAAACCATAAGACTGGAGGCCAATATCCTCGACTAGCATGGGATCAAACTTATACCGCGCATTACAAGTGGGTGCCCCCCTCTCGGTCCTAGACCGGAAACACCCATGCCCCCTAACCGAATGACCATCATTATTCCAGGGCCATGGAACCTTCACCTGGCCCCTCTACTTGGTGTGTACATGGAGTTCGGATTATGACCTACTCAACCGCATTCCCTTTTGGAAGACATGTGGAAGTACGAAGAAGTAAGGTGACACACTGTCAAGACTCGGTCTATGTCGACATTGGAGGTCAAATTTCTGTTCACATGTTGTCGTGCATTCGACACGACTATGTCACAACCTATCACGTTCCACGTGACTAGGCTGTCCACGACCTGTCATTGTTTCATAAGTTGTTAATATATCCATGCATGAAATCATACTACATGCCATGTTGTAGGTTATGATGTATCAAACAAGCATATCAGCAAACATCATATCAAACATGCAAACATGCTTGCTTGGGTCGACAAAGTCGGAGTCTAGCTCGGTGAAGTTGATGGCAGCGTCTCCCCCTTTGGTATCTATGCCACACAAATACCAATTTAACCGTAAATATTGAGCACGCATAAAGTTCTCTCAAAAATATTTTGGGATAAATATGATAAAAACTAGATAATAGAATAAAAGTTCTGGAAAAAATCAGCTCAAAAGCCCTTTTATTTTAAAATTTATGAAGAAAATAAGATTTGGGACTAATCTATAATAAAGAGAAAGTTTCCCAAGTGGCAGACTGGAAAAGAAGACAACGGTTCGGCGGAAATGCGCAAGCCAACAGAAAAAGCGCCTTCAGGCAAAAGGCACCATTGGAAAACGATTCAAAAATCAAAAGAATCCTGATAGTGGGCCAACACTTTCACGTTTGAACCTCCTCGTCGGCGGCAGAGGCATCGTGGCGTCGTGGGTGACGTCCTGCTACAAAACGGAGGGGGAAAAGGAGCGGGCGCACTCGCCGAGGCCTTCGGCAACCGAGGGAGGTGGAAGAGGTTGTCGGCGAGAACCATGATAGTGACTACTCTCACTCTGGTGGATGGAGGTTTTGGGTGTTGGCTGATCTTGATGGAGGGGGCTGTACACTCCAAATTGTGGTGGGGCTCAGATGGGCGGATGCTCACAGAGCCTAGTGGCAAAATTTGGACCTCACGGGATAGCTCACCTGAGTGAATTTTGCCGAAACCGGAAGCTGGTGGAGAAGATGACTCTCCCGAAATCCTCCGAGGGGTTGGGTGCGACTCTGGTGAGATGTGGAGGGGAGCCGGGGGCTGAGGGCATGCACGGGACCCTCTATTTATAGGCTGGCGGGGGACGACCGAACATGCCTTAACTTCGGCACCGAACACAGCGAGTGAGGGCGATCAGCAGGGGGTTATGACGACTGGGATAGCTACAATGGCTCAAGGGGGTTCCGTTTTACCTCTAAGCTTGCTCTAAGGTGATGTGGCCGCTTAATGGATCGGCACTGCTCGGGTGCGATGACTGCAGAGAGGCGCTCAGTGCCGTGCAAGCCACAACGACGAGCTGCAGCTAGCACATAGGTGGGGTAGGGACACGCGAATGTTGCTGGAAGTTGGGGCGATGCCGGACGGCGCGACTTTCAAGTGGGGCTCGCTGGTGGCCAAAACGAGCATCGATGGCGCTGCTGGTACGACCGGCGTTGTTAGGCCAGCTCACCCCCGATGACCAAAACTAGCTAAACGACCGTACGGTGCCATGCATAAGAAGGAGCCACAATGGGCAAGCTGCAAGGGCAAGCACTGGCGAGATTATCACTGCTTCTCGGCGTTCACTGGGACGATGGACAGCAGCTATTTGATGATATGCTACACGCATGAGAGCAGGGAGTTGGAGGCTGTATTTTTTTCAGAGGTTTCTCTCTGGCTCTCGGGACCGCCTAAATTTTCTCGGAATTTTTGAAGATGCATAAGATGGGTTTTTAACAAAACATCAAATCTGGGTCAAACTTGAATCAACCATATTTTAAATTTTTTGAACAACAAAACAGAAAGTTTTTGATGATATATGTTGGGGGTACCTGGGGCTACAATGGATAGTCAACTTGTGGTCAGAAGCCAAAAGCAAACTATAGGTTCCCTGCAAAATTTTGACATCCAAAACTGATTACAGAAAATACATGGGGTTATTTGAAAATAGATTAAATTATTAAATCACCCCAAAACTTTGAGAAACTGATTTAAAAAGTTGCCCGGAGGATAGAGGGGATCATAGGCAAGCAATCTTGGAAAGAGGGAGAGGGGAAGAATTTTAGTGAAGATCTTGGTTAGCAAAATTAGAGCATAACCTACTTATAGGTTTTTAAAAGAAAGAGAAATGGATTCCTAGAAATAAAAAAATTGTCAAGTTCTTGGTTAGTAGAATTATGCAAAGCTCTTGCCAAACCAGAAATGCTGCCAGGGAAATCTCAAAAGAATTTTCTCAAGATAGGATTTTCAAGAAGATTCAAAAAGAGGTTTTAATAATTTTTAATAACTCTCTTTATAAATAAATCAAATCAGACAATCCGAAATTAAGAATTTGAGGGTATTACAACTGCTTGGAATCATTATGTGGTACATAAACAACTTGAAATGGATAATCTAAAATGCGCAAGATAACTCTGAGGGCTTAATACGTCTCCAATGTATCTATATTTTTTATTGTTCCATGCTATTATATTATCTATTTTTGATGTTTTATATAAATTAATATGTCGATTTGTATTATTTTTGGGACTAACCTATTAATCTAGAGCCTAGTGCTAGTTTCTGTATATTTCCACGTTTTTTGAGTAATGGAGATAAGGAATATTAAAACGAGTCCAAATGGAGCAAAATGTCCGGAAAGATTTTTCTTGGACCAAAAGCCTGCAGGGCGCGCCCTAGGGGTGGCCGCGCCCCCTGGCTTGTGGGTCCCCTGCAGGCCGCCTAACCCTATTCTTTGGCCTATCAATTCCCAAATATTCCCGTATCGTCCAAAAGAGGCACCTAAATATTTTTCCACCACCGGGAGCCTCTGTTCCCGTGAGATCCAATCTGGGAGCCTTTTTCGGTAATCTGCCACAAAGGGAATTGATCACTGAGGGCATCTACATCAACTCCATTGCCCCTCCGATGAAGCGTTAGTAGTTCACCACAGACCTACAGGTCCATAGCTAGTAGCTAGATGGCTTCTTCTCTCTCTTTGATCTTCAATACCATGTTCTTCATGATCTTCATGGAGATCTATCCGATGTAATTCTCTTTTGCGGTGCGATTGTCGAGATCCGATGAATTGTGAGTTTATGTTCAGATTATTTATGAATATTATTCGAGTCTCTTCTAAATTCTTATATGCATGATTTCATATCTTAGCAAGTCTCTTCAAATTATTGGTTTGGTTTGGTTAACTAGATTGGTAATTCTTTTAATGGGAGAAGTGCTTAGTTTTGGGTTCAATCTTGCGGTGTCCTCAACCAGTGACAAAGTAGGGGTAGCGAGGGACATATTTTATTGTTGCCATCAAGGATAAAAAGATGGGGTTTCATCATATTGCATGAGCTTATTCCTCTACATCATGTCATCTTAGTTAATGCGTTACTCTGTTCTCCATGGACTTAATACTCTAGATGCAGGCATGAGTCAGTCGATGTGTGGAGTAATAGTAGTAGATGCAGTATCGTTTTGGTCTACTTGACACAGCCGTGATGCCTATATGCATAATCATTGCCTTAGATATCTTCATAATTATTCACTTTTCTATCAATTGTTCGATAGTAATTTGTTCATCCACTGTATTATTTTCCTTCATGAGAGAAGCCTCTAGTGAAATCTATGGACCCCGGGTCTATTTTCCATATTATATTTTCAGATCTGCAAACCAAAAATACCAAAAATAGTTTGCTGCAATTTATTATCTTTTTTTGCTATATCTTTTATATCCATCTCTATCAGATCTCATCCTTGCAAATAACTTTGAAGGGATTGACAACCATTTATAGCGTTGGGTACAAGTGCTTGCTTATTTGTGGATGTACTACTATTGGAGCCTTGCTTGTTCCTCCTACAGGATTGATACCTTCGTTCTCAACAAACCAAGGGAAATACTTATCTACTTCGCTGCATCACCCTTTCCTCTTTAAGGGAAAACCAACGCAAGCTCAAGAGGTACCAAGAAGGATTTTTGGCGCCGTTGCTGGGGAGAATACGTAGCAAGATCACGATTACCAAGTACCCATTACAAAAGCATCTCTTCCATTTGCCTCTCGTTTTCCTCTCCCCCACTTCTAAAACAATTTTCAGAAAATACCAAAAAGATTTGCCTTTTCATTCGCCCTTTTTCCGTTCGCCTTTTTGTTTGCTTGCTTCTGTGCTAGATTGCTTGCTTTTTCACGATGGCTCAAGAGAATACCAAGTTATGTGATTTTTCCACTACTAATAATAAAGATTTTATTAGTACTCCGATTGCTCCTGCCACTAGTGCGGAATCTTGTGAAATTAATGCCGCTTTGCTCAATCTTGTTATGAAAGAACAACTTCTCGCCTTCCTAGTGAAGATGTCGCATCCCATCTAAATATTTTCGTTGAGTTGTGTGATATGCAAAAGAAGAAATATGATGATAATGAAATTGTTAAATTAAAACCATTTCCTTTTTCACTACGAGATCGTGCCAAAACTTGGTTTTCATCTTTACCTTAAAATATTATTGATTCATGGCATAAGTGTAAAGATGCTTTTTTTTCCAAGTACTTTCCTCCTGCTAAGAGTATCTCCCTTAGGAACGATATAAGGAATTTTAAGCAACTTGATCATGAGCATGTTGCACAATCTTGGGAGAGGGTGAAACTAATGATTAGGAATTGCCCCGCGCATCCTTTGACTTTATGGATGATTATACAAATTTTTATGCGGGATTTAATTTTCTTTATAGAAATCTTTTCGATTCCTCTGCGGGTGGTACTTTTATGGAAATCACATTAGGAGAAGCTACTAAACACCTAGATAATATTGTGGAAAATTACTCTCAATGGCATACCGAAAGATCTCCTAGTAGTAAAAAAGTGCATGCCATTGAAGTAAACACTTTGAGTGGAAAGATGGATGAATTAATGTTTTTTTTGCTAGTAAGAGTGCTCCTACTGATCGGAATGATATGTCTTTGTCTTATTTGATTGGAAATAATAATGAATCTATGGATGTGATTTTTTTTGGTAGGAACAATTTTGGCAATAACGTTTATAGAGGTAATTTCAATCCTAGGACGTTTCCTAGTAATTCCTGTAATAATTATGGTCATTCCTACAACAATTCTTATGGAAATTATATTAATATTCCCTCTGATATTGAGAATAACATTAAAGAATTCATTAGTTCTCAAAAAGATTTCAATGCTATGATTGAAGAAAAATTACTCAAGATTGATGATTTGGCTAGGCACGTTGATAGAATTTCTCTTGGGATTGATTACTTGAAAATTAGATCTATTCCACCCAAGCATGATATTAATGAATCTTCAAAAGCTACTAGAATTTCTATTGATGAGTGTAAGGAAAGAACCGCCAGAATACGTGCTAAGCGTGAATAGCTTGAAAAGGTGTTTTCTCGTGATAATACTGATGAAGATCTTAAAGTGATTGGTGTGACATCTATTGATTCTTTGTTTTCCAGCATAAATCTTGAAAAATAAGGGACTGGATATGAGTCAACTTTAGTTAAAAGGCGTCCCAATGATTTGGAGTTTTTAGATCTTAATGATAAGATTGATAAAATTGGGATGCAAGAGGTCAAAACTTTAAATAGCAATGAGCCCATTATTTCGGATTTCAAGGATTTTAATTATTATAGATGATCTTTGATTGACTGTGTTTCCTTGTTACAATCCATGTTGAATTCTCCGCATGCTTATAGTCAAAATAAAGCTTTTACTAAATATATTGTGGATGCCATGATGAAATCTTTTGAAGAAAACTTGAGTTGGAAGTTTCTATACCTAGAAATATTTATGATGAGTGGGAACCTACTATTAAAATTAAAATTAAATATTATGAGTGCCATGCTTTGTGTGATTTGGGTCCTAGCATTTCCACGATTCCAAAAACAATATGTGATCTCCTAGGATTCCGTGAATTTGATGATTGCTCCTTAAATTTGCATCTAGCGGATTCTACAATTAAGAAACATGCGGGAAGGATTAATGATGTTATTATTGTTGCAAATAGGAATTATGTGACCGTAGATTTCATTGTTCTTGATATAGATTGCAATCCTACATCTCCTATTATTCTTGGTAGACCTTTCCTTCGAACGATTGGTGCAATTATTGATATGAAACAAGGTAATATTAGATTCCAATTTCCATTAAGGAAAGGCATGGAGCACTCTCCTAGAAAGAAAGTAAGATTATCTTATGAATCTATTATGTGATCTACCAATGGATTGCCTACCAAATATGACAATACCTAGATCTATTGCATTATGACTAGCTAGGGGCGTTAAACAACAGCGCTTGTTGGGAGACAACCTAATTTTATTTGTTTTTGCTTCTCTTTTTGTGTGCTACACATATTATTAGTTGTGTAATAATTGTGTTATCTTGTTTTTAATTACTGTTTGAGCCAAGTAAAACCTTTGGGATGGTCTACGGTGTTTGCAAGATGATTCTCCTAAAAACAAAAACTTTTCCTCTCAGTCCAGAAATTTTGTAATTTCACTGGAACGTTATTTTGATTTGCATTTTTTACAAAATATTATTTTACAAAAGTCACAGATAATCCTATTTTTTCAGAATATTTGGATGTACAGAAGTATTCTAAGTAAACAGATTTCTACACACTGTTTTGTTTTTGACAGATTCTCTTTTCTTTGTGTTGTTTGATTATTTTGATGTATCTATGGGTTCTATCGGGGGGTATGAACCATGGAGAAGTTGTAATACAGTAGATATTACATCAATATAAATAAATAATAAGTTCACGACAGTACCAAAAGTGGTGATTTACCTTTCTTATACTAACGGATCTCATGAGTTTTCTGTTGAGTTTTGTGTTGTGAAGTTTTCAAGTTTTGGGTAAAGATTTGATGGACTATGGAATAAGGAGTGGAAAGAGCCTAAGATTGGGGATGCCCAAGGCACCCCAAGTCATATTCAAGGATATCAAAAAGCCTAAGCTTGTGTATGCCCCGGAAGGCATCCCCTCTTTCGTCTTCAATCCATCGGTAAATTTACTTGTGACTATATTTTTATTCACCACATGATTTGTGTTGTGCTTGGAGCGTCTTATATGATATGAGTCTTTACTTTTTAGTTTGACACAATCATCCTTTCTGCACACATATTTTGAGATAAACACACGCTAAATCATGAATTTATTAGAATACTCTTTGTGCTTCACTTATATCTTTTGAGCTAGGCAATGTTGCTCTAGTACTTCTCTTATATCTTTTAGAGCACGGCGGTGTTGTGTTTTATAGAAATTATTAAACCCTCGTATCTCACTTATATTATTTTGAGAGTTCTTTAAACAGCATGGTAATTGGTTTATGTTATGAATTTAGTCCTAATATAATAGGCATCCAAGAGGGATACAATAAAAACTTTCATATTAAGTGCATTGAATATGATGAGAAGGTTGATTCCTTGCATATAGTTTTGGGATGTGAGGATGGTAATATGAGAGTCATGCTAGTAAGTAATTGTGAATTAGAAGAAATACTTGTGTTGAAGCTTTTGATTCCCGTAGCATGCACGTATGATGAACCATTATGTGATGAAGTCGAAGCATGATTTGTTTAATGATTTTCAACCTTTGTGTGGAGGTCGGGATCACGCGATGGTTAACTCCTACCAACGCTTCCCCTAGGAGCATGCAACTAATACTTTGCTTTGATAACTAATAGGCTTTTGCAATAAGTATGTAAGTTCTTTATTACTAATGTTGATTTCATGGATTATACGCACTCTCACCCTTCCACCTTTGCTAACATCTCTAGTACCGCGCAACTCTCGCCGGTACATTAAACCCACCTTCCTCAAAACAGCCACCATATAATTTCCTTAAAACATCCACCATATCTACGTATTATGGCATTTTCATAGCCACTCCAAGATATATTGCCATGCAAAACCACCGTCTAGTTTTTATGACACACGGCATCACTTTCATATTGCTTATAGAGTAATACTTTGTTCTAGTCTCGAGTTGTAATCTTTGAGTTGTAAGTAAATAAAAGTGTGATGCTTTGCTTTATTAGAGCATTGTATCGTGTGAGAAAAGGATGATGGAAGCTATGATTCCCTCACAAGTTGGGATGAGTCTCTGGACTTTACAAAAAAAAGAGGCCGGCGAAGCCCATAAAAAAATCAAAGAGGGAAAATAAGCCCATCCAAAAATAAAAAAAATAAAAAAATGGGAAAAATATATGAGAGAAAGAGAGAAGGGACAATGTTACTATCTTTTCCACACTTGTGCTTAAAAATAGCACCATGTTCTTCATGGAGAGTCTCCTATTTTGTCACTTTCATATAACTAGTGGAAACATCTTTTGCACAACCACTTAGTTTTCTTTTTGAGCTTTCATGCACTTATAGCTCTAGTGCATTTTTTGCATGGAAATCCCTACTCACTCACATTGATATCTATTGATGGGCATATCCATAGCCCGTTGATAAGCCTAGTTGATGTGAGACCATCTTCTTCCTTTCTTTTTGCATGCTCCACCACACTCTATTCCACCTATAGTGTTATGTCCATGGCTCACACTCATGTATTACGTGAGAGTTGAAAAGGTTTGAAAACATAAAAAGTGTGAAACAATTGCTTGATTTTCATCAGGGTTGTGCATGATTTAGATACGTTGTGTGGTGAAGATGGAGCATAGCCAGACCATTTGATTTTGTAGGGATAACTTTCTACGACCATGTTATTTTGAAAGGAAGCAATTGCCTTATAAGTATGCATGAAATATTATTGTTTTTATGTCAATATTAGACTTTTGTTTTGAGTCTTAAGGATCTCAATATTCATGCTACAATAGAGAATATTACATGGATAAATATGTTCGATAGCACTCCACATCAAAAATTCTGTTTTTATCATTTACCTACTCGAGAAAGAGCGGGAATTAAGCTTGGGGATGCTAATACGTCTGCAACGCATCTATAATTTTTTATTGTTCCATGCTATTATATTATCTGTTTTGGATGTTTTATATGCATTAATATGCTGTTTTATACTCTTTTTGGGACTAACTTCTTAATCTAGAGCCTAGTGCGAGTTTCTGTTTTTTCCATGTATTTGAGTATTGCACATAAGGAATATTAAACGAATTCCAAATGGAACAAAATCTCCGGAAAGATTTTTCTTGGACCAGAAGACACCTAAGAGACTTGGAGTAGGGGGCAGGGCACCTGCCAGGAGGCCACAAGCCTGCAGGGCATGCCTTAGGGGGGTGGTCGCGCCCCCTGGCTTGTGGGTCCCCTGCAGGCCTCCTAACCCTATTATTTGGCCTATAAATTCCCAAATATTCCCATATCACAAAAAAGAGGCACGAAAATACTTTTCCGCCGCTCGGACCCTCTGTTCCCGTGAGATCCAATCTGGGAGCCTTTTCCGATAATCTGCTGGAGAGGGAATTGATCACTGGGGGCATCTACATCAACTCCATTGCCCCTCATATGAAGCGTGAGTAGTTCACCACAGACCTACGGGTCCATAGCTAGTAGCTAGATGGCTTCTTCTCTCTCTTTGATCTTCAATACCATCTTCTTCATGATCTTCATGGAGATCTATACGATGTAATACTCTTTTGCGGTGCGTTTGTCGAGATCCGATGAATTGTGAGTTTATGTTCAGATTATTTATGAATATTATTTGAGTCTCTTCTAAATTCTTATATGCATGACTACATATCTTAAAAAGTCTCTTCGAATTATGTGTTTGTTTTGGCTAACTAGATTAGTAATTCTTGCAATGGGAGAAGTGCTTACTTTTGGGTTCAATCTTGCGGTGTCCTCACCAAGTGACAAAGTAGGGGTAGCGAGGCACGTATTGTATTGTTTCTATCAGGGATAAAAAGTTGGGGTTTTCATCATATTGCTTGAGTTTATCCCTCAACATCATGTCATCTTACTTAATGTGTTACTATGTTCTTCATGAACTCAATACTCTAGATGCACGCAGGAGTCGGTCGATGTGTGAAGTAATAGTAGTAGATGCAGAATCATTTTGGTCTACATGAAACGGACGTGATGCCTATATGCATAATTATTTCCTTCGATATCTTCTTAATTATTCGCTTTCAATCAATTGCTCGATAGTAATTTGTTCACCCACCGTATTATTTTCCTTCATGAGAGAAGCCTCTAGTGAAATCTATGGCCCTGGGGTCTATTTTCCATATTCTAATTTCAGATCTATAAACCAAATTCCAAAAATACTTTGCTGTAATTTATTGACTTTTGTTTCCGCAATATTTTATATCCATTTCTATTAGATCTCATCCTTGCAAATAACTCTAAATTGATTGACAACCCCTTTATAGCTTTGGGTGCAAGTGTTTGATTATTTGTGTAGGTAGTACTATTGGAGCCTTGCTTGTTCTTCCTACTGGATTGATACATTGGTTCTCAAAAAACTGAGGGAAATACTTATCTACTTTGCTGCATCATCCTTTCCTCTTCAAAGGAAAACCAACGCAAGCTCAAGAGGTAGAAGCACTACGGATGACCTTCTCGCAGGGAGACAGGAGCAGATCCTGTGTGGTGTATTGATATGGTGAATATGTGGACTCGTGTGCGCTCTCTCACCACAAAGATACTACTTGTAGTCGTAGTACAGGTTAGCCAAGGGTCAAAGCTGGCTTGCTGCAATAAACTCCACGACGCCCTTGTTGGCAATGATGCATATGTAGATAGTTCGGACGTAAGTCTTGCTGAGTACCTTTGTACTCACAGTTTCTTAATTTTGTTTTTGCAGTGAAAACCTTAGTCTCACTATATCTACGCGAAGTTTGACATTAACTTATTAGCTTGGGAATCCCAGACACAGATCTGGCTCCTTTGGAGGGTCGTTGTAGATTTTGAGGTTCCTCCAGCCACTTTTAGTAGATATCTGTACCCAGACATGTTGTGCTTCCGCTTGCTGCTTGTATGACTTGAGTGTTGGATCATGTATGCCCTGTTTGTAATATCACACTATGTTGACTCTTACGAGTCTTTAATAAATGCTTGAGTCGTAGAGTTGTGTTCTGATGCCATGTTGTATCTACACATATCGTGCATATTGTATGTATGTTTTGATATACACTCTATGTGTGGGATTCGACACCTAGTTGTGTGCCTTTAGTAGCCCAGGGAATTGCCTCTTTGTGCTTCCATCGAGCAACGGTAGCTTGCTACTACTCCGAAAACATTGATCGGCCGGCGTGTATCCTTCTTTGCTGTTGCATCTGTCCCACAGGGAAATGTCCCACGATGTAATGGATTCCATGTAGCCTGCTATGATTCCTCTACACGAAGTTGATGACAGAAATGTCTCACGGGGTAATGCAGTCCGTGTAGCTTGCTATGACTCGTCTACGCGCAGTTGATGACTCACACCTGCATTGTTGGGTTACGTATGCCTATTCTTGTATGCATGTGCCACATGGGTTGATGACTAGTCATGTCGACCCGGGTTCCCTGACATTTGAATGCTAGCTACATATTCATAAACATGAGCCAAAAGACGATGATGGTCTCGGCTAAGGTAAGGTGGCAGCCGTGGGGATTACCTTGCATGAGGCCACAAAGTGATGTGATATGTTACATGCTAGATTCTTATGGCTTAGGATCGGGATCCTGACAAATCATCATTAAGATAATGTATATTTAGAGAATTCATACTAAAACTATTACTATCATGCTCATCATTGAAGGAATTCACATTAAGCATTTTTATAAAATCTTCCTCTAACAATTGAGCACCATTTTTCGAACCATCATTTTCACAAAAGACATTAAAAAGGCGAAACAATTGAGGCAACCAAAACTTCATTTTTTTGTAGCTTTATTTTATAAAACTAAACTAGTGGAAACAAAAAACTAATAGATATAATTGCAAGATCTAACGATACACCTTCAAGCACTCATATCCCTGGCAATGGCGCTAGAAAAGAGCTTGATGTCTACTACACAACGCTATTCTTGTAGACATCGTTGGGCCTCGAAGTATAGAGGTTTGTAGCAGAAAAGAAAATTCTCTCAAGTGGACGGCCTAAGGTTTATAAATATGTGGGAGGTTTAGGATGAAGATGGTCTCTCTCAAACAACCCTACAATCAAATAGAAGAAATCTCTTGTGTCCCCAACACACCCAATACAATGGCAAATTGTATAGGTGCACTAGTTCGGCGAAGATATGGTGAGACAAGTGTAGTATGGATAGTAGAACTAGATTTTCATAAACTGAATAAATAGAACAACAAGGTAACAATTAATAAAAAATGAGAAAAATGGTATTTAATGCTTGGAGATAAGGCCTATAGTTCATACTTTCACTAGTGCAATGTGATAGCCCGAGACGACACCCCAGAAGATTCCCCTCTTTTTCGTTGTCGTCGTGTTATTATTTTGTTTGACACATTCATCATTGCATCATGGGCATCATCTGCATTGCATCAGCACTCCGTTGCCGCCAGTTTTCAAACTTGCATCCGTTAATAGTTGACGGTTCTCTCCGTTCTTGTCGTTGCCCGTTTTGAGCCTCACCACACACACGTGCCCGCGGCATCGATTAAACCTTGTTTTGAAAGTGTGTATAAACTATTGTCGGATTGGGCTGAAACTTGGCGTGCGGTCTTATTTTTATATAAGTAGGCCGCCTGCCAATTTTCGTCGCAATCGGAGTTCGTCTCGTACCCGAACGGATGACCGTAGTTGCACCATCTTCGGTTATTCCTCACATGTTTTTTTGTGTTTGAAAATCACGTTGTCGGGTGCCCGTTTTCCCTCTCATCTCCGGCTAGCCTACTCTATATAGCCACTTAGCCCGTCCCCGCGTTTGAGACTGTCCGATTTAGATCGCACGGTTAAAACCGGGGCAAAAACCTGTTGAACCTAGCTCCCCCAATTGTTATAAATAAGCCTCCCATGCCATATTTGGACAGCCAAACCCTTCTACCACCTCGGTTTCTGTGCCTACCCAAACCCTAGCCGCCGCCTCCCACATGTCTCTCGTCAGCCGTCGTGGGCCCGCTCGAGCCCAGATCCGGCCCGCACGGGGCCGAGCCGACGTGCCGCCCTCGGGGGGAGCCCCAGCTCCCGCGAGCTCCCATCACGCTCTTTCGGCAACCGCTCGCCGAAGCTCCTTTGCGCTGCGCCACCCCCTTGTGCCCCGCAGCCAGCCCAGCGCCGCCGCTCGCTGTTGCTCCTCCGTGCTGCTCCGCCCCATCGCCTCCCGCCGCCGTTCCCGATCTGCCGCCGCCACGGAATTCCACCTCCTCCTGTCCTTGTCGCCCCTGCTCTCCAGCCAGGATCCGGCCACATCCGTACGGATATGCCGCCTCCTCGCCACGAGAGTCAGTCCCGCTCCGGCCTACCGCCTCCATGGTTGTCCTCGAGCGGGAGGACAACGAGGCAGCAATGTCCGCTCCCTCGCCGCTGACCAGCGCCTCGCCACGGCCTGGGCCAGATCGTGCCACCTCGTGGGCCACGAGTTGCGCAGCCCATCTCCAGCTAGCACCGGCCGAGCTCTCCCCCAGCGACGGCCCAGTCGTCCACTCCCTCGGCCTGCCTCCTTTCCGTCCTGGGCCAGAGCCCACGAGGTGAGCTAGCCCCTGCCGCCCTATCCCGCGCCCTCGACGCTACATATTAAATTGCGCCATGCCCTGTTTGGCCCATGTAACCAGATTCGACCCTTTTAGATTTTTTAGGTTTTGCGAATTAATATTCCATAAAAATGCATGGTTTTAAAACGGCCTTATCTTTTTATTCGTGCGTCAGATCAAGGCGAAATATATATGTAACTTGACTAGATTTTCGCGTAGAATAATATTTTGCAACTTGCGTGCATCTTTGGAATGGTTTGACCCGTTGTTTGCCTTTTTTGCATGTTGTCCTAATATGTTAGATATTCCGTAGATATTTTTGTGCGTGTCCGGATTGTTCAAGTACCATAGATAAAATGTTCATGTTGTTCAGGACCCTTTGCCAAGTATTTTAGAGTAGTTGTTTGCATTTTTGCATGTAGGTTCCGTCACTTGTTTGAAATGTCGTGTTTAGGACATATTCTCGCATATACGTGTGGCGTTAGTTTATTTTTTCGAACTCCACATATTATATATGTTTTTGGGGTAGAAATATTCATATAATATAACTGTGCAATTATTTTTACCTTTCGAGTAAGTTAGTGTGCGTGATATTTGTGCCATGTTGCCCTCTTGTCTATTTTGTGGGATTTATTCCGTGCATGATATGAATTAGTTTTGAACTAGATATATGCTCTTGGATGTGTAGGCTAGCCCCTGGTATTTTTGGTTGCCTTAGAAATCCATGTTTAGGTGTTGTTTGCTTGATGTCAACATGCTAGAAAATAGTGTTGATTTGGAGATGCTGGAATATTTCTAAGTCTGAAATCTGTTGTATTTTGTTGATGTCTTGCCATGAGTTTTGCTACTGATCTATAACTCTTTTGAGGTTCGTGTAATGGAGTTATTTGTAGTCCTAAAGATTCTCTAGCATGCTGTAAATTTTCATGTCTTCTGGTGCTATGTAGCATATAGTCGTGTTGCTGTAAATATGCCTTCAAATCGAAAACTACACTGTCAAAATATGTTATTTTCTATATGTCTGAAACTGTGTGTGAGATGCCATTTTGTGGGTTCTTTTCCTAGTGATCCATGCTTCCATCCTAGTTGTATTTAGTAGGGTGTTGTAGTGCATCTTGACCACTATTGCCTCATGTCTTGTTTGAGCATCTTGGATTTATGTAGCTTGTTGTTTCAGGGTGTAGAAAATGCAATGTTGTTGTTTTTGGCAGATTACGACTATTTCTTGTGTAGCTTATATTCGTTGAACGATTTCTCCATTTTTATCGTGTCCTATATGAAACTTGCTTAGAGTATCGTGTAGTTTCATATTATGTTGCTGCCTTCTTGGTTTTGGAATGCTTGTGGCTGTCATTGCATACATATTGCATTCATGGCATCATATCTTGCGGTGATCATATCTTTTGAACCGTAGCTCCGTTGGAGATGTTCCATATGTGTAAATTGATTGGAATGACATGTAGAATCAGGTGAACCTATTTAGTTTGCTGTTTAAAAAATATTAAAATGTGTTAGTTCAGATCTGGACAGAATTATAAATTAACGTATGAGGTCAATTCGGAGATGCTATAAGTCATTTCCGACCTCATTTAAAATGCATAGATAGATAGGTTAATTACACTTCACCTCCTGCCATGTGTAACCAACATTTAATATTGCCGTGTACCCAATCAGGATAGAACTAAATAATCCGTATGTGGAGTTTCGTCAATATGCAACTCGTTGCATATTGAACTTCACTTAATGTGTAATGTTTGATTGTGTGAATTGCCATGTCTTACCGTGCATAATGATACTGTTCGTGCATCATATGTTTTACGCATCGTGTGGTGAATATCGTGTGTTGATTCTTGTTTCCAATTTCCTTCGTCTCGATAGAGTTCCGTAAGCGTGTCGAAAAGTGAGGATCCCTTCGACTACATCGGTTCGTCTGCTTCATGGAGTCGTTCTTCTTCCAAGCGGGATCTCAGGTATCATTGCCATGCTAGTTTTATCATGGAGTCGTTCACCATTTTCCTAGATACCGTTACTATCATTGACATGCTAGTTTTATCGTTTCTATCGTTATGTCTCGCTGCCTACCACCTGCTAAATATCAACCTCCCAACATTGCCATGAAAACCTTCAACCTGTTCACAACCTACCAAACCACTGATTGGCTATGTTTCCGCTTGCTTAACCATGTGTTAGAGTTGCTAGTTGCAGGTGCAGTTGCTTCCATGTGTTAACATGGGTTCCTTGTTATATCACCATATTAAGTTCTATTTAATTTAATGCACCGATATGCTTGGTAAAAGGTGGAAGGCTTGGCCTTTCTAGTCTGGTGTTTTGTTCCACCTTTGCCCCCTTACTTTTGGCTACCGGTGTTATGTTCAATAAATGAGCACTCCTAACATGCTTGAAGTTGTTATGGGGACACCCTAGATTCTCGTTTTGGGATAAAGCTTGTCTGGCAAGGCGGAACATTGGTACTATATTTGCCAACATAATAATTCTGTTAATACTAAAATACATAGGGCGTCATGATCCCGAGGAGTAATTCTACATAGTACAGGGAGGGTGAGTGCTGATGGTGCTGGTCCAAAACAGAGTCGTGTGCGGGGCCAACCTGGGCAACTCGGGTGATTTCTATCAGGCCACTGTACGCTGCGCTCATCCGATTGTGCCTTGAGAACGAGATATGCGGCTCCTATCGGGAATGTCGGCCCGTCGGGCGGCCTTGCTGGACTCGTTTTACCTTTATCGAGCGTCTTGTGCGAGGGATTCCGAGGATGCTTTGAGCTAACTCGATGTTGAGGTTTTCCAATAGGGATCCAAGGAGATCACATGTTCCCCTGATCGAGGTCATTCCGTCGCAGCATGTGGTAGTTTGTGATGGACTAGTTGGAGCACCCCTACAGGGTTAAATCTTTCGGAAAGCCGTGCCCGCGGTTATGTGGCAACGTGGAAACTTTTTTTAACATCCGGTTCTAGATAACTTGAAGTTAACTTAATTAAAATATGCCAACTGAGTGCATAACTATGACTGTCTATTTCGTGAGCTCCTTGTCTGATCGAGGACACAGTGGGGTTATGTCTGACGTAAGTAGGTGTTCAAGATTATTCATTTGATCATCAGTAGTTCACCTCCGCCGTGCGTAGATCATCCCCTTCTTATTCTTGTACTCGTAAGTTAGCCACCTCATATAAATGCTTAGTCGCTTACTGCAGCCTCACCACTTTACCATACCTCATCATTAGGCTTTGCTAGTCTTGATACCTTTTGAAATGAGACTGTTGAGTCCTGTGTGGCTCACAGATTACTACAACACCAGCTGGAGGTATAGGTAAAGGATATTAAAACGTGAGCACGATGATTGTTCATTTAGAGTTTCTTCTTCTTCCTCTTCGTCGATCTAGGATGGGTTCGAGGCCGGCAGCCTGGGATAGCAAGGATGGAGGTCGTTCTTTTCTTGTTTGTTTTCGTCCGTAGTCAGACCCTGCTTTTCCTTGGGATATTTTATGTATTGTACTGATGTGACTCTGATGTAGCTTGTGGCGAGTGTAAGAAAATTCCATATACTCTTCTCTTTAGTACATGTACTTGTTACGATATCCATTCTTGCAAAATGACGAGATGCGCTTCTATTCCTGTCAAGGCCCTCACGCCAAAATAAGGATAGGATCGCATCTTGGGCGTTACATGCAATCTCTCAACAATGCTAATACAGTAGAATCATATGGTCATCCCTCAGCATGCAACAAATAATCACTCCAATGTTTCCATTAGCAGAGAACATAATAATTAGTTGTAGGCAATGAACCACCTTAAAGTTATTCTTTCCGATCAATCTTTTGGGCTATTCCTATAGGTGCCACAAATAGCCCTAGTGTTCATACTAGAATAACACATACGATACATATCAGTCAACCCTAATGTCAGCTAGATACTCCAATGTCACCTCAAGTATACGTGGGTTAATTCTTCGACAGGCATCCATCAATTTCATACTCATCATATTCGATCGAACACAAAGAGCTTCAAAGAGTACCCAAAGATTTCTATCGGAGCAAGCGAGACAAGAACGTGTATGATAGCTTATGCATAGAATAACCCATTGTCACCACGGGAATCCTCAGGTTCAGTACCAAGACATAGATCAAGTGTTCCCAAATCCAAAATATTCAATCGAACATAACTAGATCGGGAAAGATTAAACTCATCACAACAAGATGGCAAGGGAAGAACACCATATGAGCCAACTATATTAAGAAAGCTCATGATACAACATGATTGTTCCATCTCAAGAAGACGAGAGAGAGAGAGAGATTAAACACATAGATACTCGTACATACTCTCAGTCCTCAGGGTGAACTACTCCCTCACCATGGCCTCCGCTCGAATGATGAAGATGGCCACCGGAGATGATTTCCCGCGCCAACAGGGTATTGTAAACGCTCCATATGGGTATTTCTTTGATATGGAGAGTTCCGGTGGTGGAGCGGAAGTTCTCTCCTAATTTCTCAGGGTTTTGGGATTTACAGAATTTTTCTTAAAATCACGCACAATGGAGCCACGTGAGCCTAACCACAAATCAGGGGTGGGCACGGCTTGTTAGCTTGTGGCCCACAGGTGCCCTCCTCTCGTGGTTCTTTGCCCCGGTATTTATTATTTTTCCAGAAAAAAACATTAAAAGTTTTGGGCGATTCCAAGAACTTTTATTTTCTACACAAAACAACACCATGGTAATTCTGCTAAAAATAACGTTATAAAAGTATAAAGTGCGGTAATTATGAGAGCTTCTATTTTCCGAGTTAATTCAACATAAATCATATATAGTGCATCGAAACCATATAAAAGTATTGTAAACATAGGCAAATATGGCATGAATACTTCATAAATTATTTATACGTTGGAGGCATATAAACACCCCCAATCTTAATTTCTACTCGTCGTCGAGTAGGTAAATGATAAAAAAGTTATTTACGAAGTGTGCATATTGAATAGTTTTGATCATTGATAATCTAGTCACTTTTTTCTAGCATCATAAACAAAAACTTTTTCTCATGAAACTCATTATGAAAGAGTACCAATCATTTCACATGTCATGGGTCAAACAATGCATTCTAGTCATGAAACAATTTCAATGCATCATCAAGACTAAGTAACAGACCCACATACTCAATTATCACATAGTCTTATATGATTCCTAATACTCAAAGCATAATTTTAGAAAAATAGCATAAATCGACCACAAAGAAAGATAGTGGCTTCATGTTTCCCTCCAAGTGTGCTTATCATGAAGATAATTTTGAACAATAATGAATCATGATAAAAAAATATTTGACTAGATATATGTGTTTGGATATTTCCCCACGACATGGTGCTTTCCAACTAATAGGTTGAGGCTGGAATAAGAAGTTTACTCAACATGAAATGTAAATAACATAAAAGTAAATAGTCTATCCCTTTGCAGAGGCTAGCAAGGATTTGCAGAGGTGCATAGCTCATTCTTTAAAACAGAGGTGAATTTATTTTGGGTGGTGTGCCTTTCCTATCGAAGTTAGGGAAAGAGATTTCAACATCTTCCATGCTAGTCACATCATTGGCAGTTCCCAAAAATAATTGAAATTTTACTCCCCTTAGCCATTCAATCACATTCCATGGCTATCTGTATCCATGGTTGCCCTCCAAACAATCAACTTTCTAGGGGGAGTTCTTGTTTATTTATTTTTGTATTATGCAGGACTAAGAATCCTTTTTACCACCCTCTCTCATGCATTGACAAGTGAATAAACACTTATCATGAGAATAACTCGGTTAAAATGGAAGATATTGACTTCCCCGATTGCTCCATGAGCGGTAGGACACAAAAAAAGATGTTTATTTGAAGGTTTAAGAGGTGGTACATGCAAATTTACTTGGAATGGCGGTGAAATACAATATATAGGTAGGTATGGTGGACACTGATGGAAGAAACTTGGCTCAAGAATTTGGATGCACAAGTAGTACCTCTACTTAGTACAAAGTTTTAGCTAACAAAATGTTCTAAAGAAGCACCACATGTTGGAGGATCCATAACAATATAAATTCTATGTAAAGATACCCAAACATAACCATTACATCGTCTTCCTTGTCCAACATCAACTACATGATCAAGTTTGAAAATAATTAATGTGTATTCACAATCATAAAAGATGTCCAAGATATTATATTTGTATGTGGAAGTTCTCTTACTTATACTAATCATCCATGAATTGCTTGTATTACCAATATGGTGATTGCCAAAGCTCAATAGATTATACTTTCTAAACCAAATGTGAAACTACTACTAAGCATATAGCATATTGATAATTTCATATTTATGATATTTCATTCATTAATAGTTTAGTAGTTGTTTAGTCTGTTGCTTCCCCTATATCAATCCTCTCATATCAAGGTTTCACTCAAGTCTCAAAAACTTCATCCACACAAAACTTGAAAAGAACTCGTGAGACAGGTTAGTAGACATAAGAATATATCAGCACTTCATGTACTGCCAAGACAAGTTGCATAATAATATTCAAGCATCAGTAACTCCATACTATCATTTCCACAATTTATATCCATCAATATATGCCATGAAAACTCTAGGATAAGTGGATAACAAAACTATGAAAGCAATCTGTCCAAACAGAACAATCTGTAGCAACTATTTAAAAAATATACTTCTGTACTCCAAAAATTATTAACATTTAGGACATGATAAAGAATTTGTATGATAGTACTGTGTAAAAATTTAAGTAAGTTTCCAGGTTCTAGTAAAATCGGATAATCCAAATACTATAGCAAAAGTTTTTGTTTCTGTACTACACACATCACACATGGAATTCAAGCATTCTAAAAGCGATTCTTGGTACCCTTTATTGAAGAAACCATTATAAATAGTATATATTAGATAACAACAAAATAAAATGATGCTCCAAGCAAACAAAACTTATTATGTGATGAATAAAAACATAGCTCTAAATAAGATATAGCGACAATTTTGAAGACGAAAGAGGGGATGCCTTCGAGGGCATACCCAAGCTTAGATGCTTGATTCTTCCTTGGATATTACCTTGGGGATTCCTTGGGCATCCCCAATCTTAGGTTCTTGCTGCTCCTTATTCTCCTCATATGAATATCTCACCCAAAACTTGTAAACTTCAATCACATAAAACATGACGGAACTTTGTGAGAGGGGTAATAGAAATAAAGATAGATCGTTGACCTAGGTACTATCAATACAAGATTCATAATTGTTCTCAAATAATACCTACAGTATTATATCATTCCCATAATTTATATGACTCAGTATAAGCTACGGAAACTCTAAAATAAGCAAACTATGCATGTGAAACAGAATTTGTCAAAAACTGAACAGTTTGTGAAGATGTGAATGAACACCATAATTACATGATTCTAAAGCTTCTCAAATCATAGGACAGTGGATATAATTTGCATACCAAAACTGTGTAAAAATTTCAGAATTTTTTTGACTGTACAGTACAATCAGAGAAATTCTGCAGTGGACGTAAGAGTTGTGTTTTTGTAGAGAATCAATCAAGCAAGTTTACATACTATCCCAAAGGCTTTACTTGGCACCGTATTGAAATAAATGAGGCAAGACATGATTTATACAGTAGCTTAATAATGTGAACACACAAAAACAGAAAGGAGAAGTGTTGGTTTGTCTCCTAACAAGCGATTTTCCTTAATGCCTTTTAGCTAGGCATGATGATTTTGATGATGCTCACATACAAATAGTAAGTGAAACATGCAAAAAGAGCATATTGAATCACATGATAAGAACATTTAAGTCTAACCCACTTCCTATGCATAGGGGATTTGCAAGCACACAATTTATTGTAGCAAGAAGCAACTTGCATAGGAAGGCAAAACAAGCATGACTTTGAAACTTTGAAGACATAGGGAGGAAACTTGATATTATTGCAGTACCTACAAGCATATGTTCCTCGCTCATAATAATTTTCAATAGCATCATGAAGGGATTCCACAATACAACTACCATATAAAACGTTATATTCATGATCCAGATGCATGGAAAGTTTACCACTCTCCAAATACAAAAATTTCCCATTCACAATAGTGGGAGTATCATAGGATATTCGAATATTATAAATTGTTTACACAATTAAAAGAGTAATGTTCAGAAAAGGGTAATCATAGTCATGACCAGTTTTATAGTAATAATCATCACTACTTTTTATAACATAAGTATCATCACAATAATCATCATAAGTAGGAACTTTGTTCTCATCATAATCAATTGAATCCTCTTCCAAGATAGTGGAACCATTACTAAATAAAGTCACGACCTCTACAAATCCACTTTTATACTTATAATAAGATTCAACACCCTCCAAAATAGTGGGGATAATAATCACCTAAAGTTGACACTCTTCCAACTCCGCTTTCGTAAAAGCCGTAATAATCATAAATAGGAGGCATGCAATCGTCATAACAAATTTGATTATTCAAAGTAGGGGGGCTAAAAATACCATCTTCATTATGCCTAGCAACGCCAAGCTTGGGAGAAACATTAATTGAAGCAAATATATTATCAAATTTGTCATTCTCAACAAGCATAGTATCCCCAAACTTGTGGGTTTGCATATCATCATCATAATCATCAATAGCTTGAACATCACCAATAGTGTAACAATTATTATCATAATAATTTTCCAAGTTGGTGCCAAAAATTATTTAGTATTATAAGGATTATAATTATCTTGCCAATCATGCTCATCACAACAAGTAGTAGGCATAACAAAATGATCATCAAGTGTGTCATCATCCATTCTACTTATGAATTCATTCTCAACAATTATAGGAGCAACAATATTTCATGAAGATAGCTTTTTACCTCTACTTTTACTTCTTTTCTTATTCATCACCACCTTGTATGTGGGTTTAAGTAATTTATCCAAGCTTCTTATTGAATAGATGGGAAGCTCCTCGTGGCAACTTTGCTCATTACAAGAAACAATAGGATGGTATTGGGAGACCTTTACCCTTTCATTAGTATTCATTTTATGGTCTATTGGTTTTCCCATCTTTCTATAGTTGGCAATATAAGAATTCTCCTTTCAATTTACTATGCAAACCATATAGATTTATTGTAGATTAGCTTCATGAGTATTAGTGATAAGGAATGTATCAAACCAATAATTTTTGTGTGACAACTCTCCACACCCCAAAAATAAACAAAGTTCATTATATAGTTCATCGGATATCAAATTATCACAATATTTGGCAACGGTTTGGTCATGAAATTGCATGTATTGGAAATTAAGATGACCAACACTATTGTAAAGTTAACAAGTAATGGGACAAAAGGAGCATAATATTGTGCCAAATTCATTTATCCCTTTAATCCACCAATTAGTTTGATCATGCTTATGCTCTTTCAAAATCTATGATCCCTATCTTAGTCTTTACAAATTTTGTAAACTCCACAAAAATTGACATGCTTAGAGGAAATATTTTCATAATGACTAGTGCAATCGTCGTTAGCATCATTGATATTCAGAGAATTCATACTAAGAATATTACTATCATGCTCATCATTCAAGGATTTCACATTAAGCATTTTAAAAAACTCTTGCTCCAACAATTAACCACAATTTTCTGAACCATCATTTTCATGAAAGACATTAAAAAGGAGAAACAATTGAGGAAACCTAAACTCCATTTTTTGTAGTTTTACTTTATAAAACCAAACTAGTGAAAACAAGAAATTAAAATATTTATTTGCAAGATCTAATGATACACCTTGAAGCACTCACCTCCCTGGTAACTACGCGAGAATAGAGCTTGATGTCTACTATGCAACTTTATTCTTGTAGACGTTGTTGGGCCTCCAAGCACTACAGGAATCAACTTCTTTGCCGTCTGCCATCACACACGGCAAAGACAAAATCCTGGACGGCAACGACAAAATCACAGACGGCAAAGATTCTCACGACCGGCACAATTTCTGCGTCAGCCTACGACGACATAGGACCTTCTTTGCCGTTTGCCCCCCCCCCCCAAAGCGGACGGCAAAGCTCTTTGTCGTCAGCTTTCCTTAGGATCTGTTGGCAAAGTGCTTGAGACGGCAGCCAACAGGCGTTGCCTTCGTTAGGGTTTAACGGAGGCTTTGCCGTCTGCCTCCCCCTCCATCTTTGTCGTCTGCCTCCCCCTCCATCTTTGCCGTCTGCCTACTCCTCCCCTCCCCCTCCATCTTTGCCGTCTGCCTCCCCCCTCCACTCTTTGCCGTCTGCCTACTCCTCCCCCCTCCTCTGTGCCCTCTTCTTTGCCGTCTGCCCACCCTGGAGGCTGACGGCAAAGAGACTATATAGACACCCTAGGATGAACAGCTGGGTGCCATGTGGCACCTTTGCCATCTGCCAGCTGATGGCACAGGTCTTTGCCATCAGCTGGCAGACGGCAAAGAGCCCATATAGTACCTGTTTTTTTTATATTATTTCACAGCATATATATATATATATATGTATATATTTGACAGCGCATTTATATAATTCACCACACATATATGATATATAGTTCACCACACATATACTTGCCAACACATATATATATATAATTCACCACACATATATGATATACATATAAATCAATGTACATCCCCATATATCCAAAGAACCAACATACAAAGTATTGCACTGTTTATCCATATATACATAT
The DNA here is from genome assembly GCF_904849725.1 of Hordeum vulgare subsp. vulgare. Lineage (NCBI taxonomy): Eukaryota > Viridiplantae > Streptophyta > Magnoliopsida > Poales > Poaceae > Hordeum > Hordeum vulgare. The sequence goes on from NC_058521.1 coordinate 260,355,908, forward strand.
ACATATAGTTCGACATTGTTCATCAACTCAAATGAAAACTAGATGATATACATTTAAAGTTCATCCATCGACATTGTTCAACTCCATGAATGCCAGCTTCCATGCATGTAGTATATCCAATCTGCAAAAATGTGAATAAGAAAGTCAGAAGAAGAACAAAATATGATGTTTTTCAGCTAATTATATCATTTTTAGCGGAAAACAAGCTAAGAGTATAATATTCATGAGCTAACCAAGGTTCTTATGCCATTTTTAGCTTATTATGGCATTTTGGAGCTAAATGGGTTAATTAAAGCAAGGATAATATGAAAGAGGACAAGAAAGAGGAGGAGGAGGAGAAGAAGAAGAAATCAAGAAGAAGGAGGAGAAGGAGGAGAAGAAGGAGGAGGAGAAGGACTAGAAGGTCCTTGGCCTTCTCCTCCTCCTCCTTCTCCTTCTCTTCTTCTTCTTCTTCTTATTTCTTTTCATTTTGCCTATTTCTTCTCCTCTTCTCCTCTTGTTGGAGCTAAATTACCTAATTAAGTCTTTTTGGAGCTAAATGGGTTAATTATCCCATTTTAGAGGAAAACAAGCTAAGTATATAATATTCATGAGCTAACCAAGGTTCTTATGCCATTTTGAGCTTATTATGGTATTTTGGAGCTAAATGGGCTAATTATGTCATTGTTGGGGAAATTAAAGCAAGGATAATATGAAAGAGGAGAAGAAAGAGGAGGAGGAGGAGAAGAAGAATAAATCAAGAAGAAGGAGGAGAAGGACTAGAAGGTCCTTGGCCTTCTCCTTCTCCTCCTCCTCCTCCTCCTTCTCCTTCTTCTCTTCTTCTTCTTCTTCTTCTTTCTTTTCATTTTGCATATTTCTTCTCCTCTTGTCCTCTTGTTGGAGCTAAATTACCTAATTATGTATTTTTTGAGCTAAATGGGCTAATTATACCATTTTAGAGGAAAACAAGCTAAGTATATAATATTCATGAGCTAACCAATGTTCTTATGCCATTTTGAGCTTATTATGGTATTTTGGAGCTAAATGGGCTAATTATGTCATTGTTAGGGAAATTAAAGCAAGGATAATATGAAAGAGGAGAAGATAGAGGAGGAGGAGGAGAAGAAGAAGAAATCAAGAAGAAGGAGGAGAAGGAGGAGAAGGACTAGAAGGTCCTTGGCCTTCTCCTCCTCCTCCTCCTCCTCCTTCTCTTCTTCTTCTTCTTCTTCTTCTTTCTTTTCATTTTGCCTATTTGTTCTCCTCTTCTCCTGTTGTTGGAGCTAAATTACCTAATTATGTCTTTTTTGAGCTAAATGGGCTAATTATCCCATTTTAGAGGAAAACAAGCTATGTATATAATATTCATGAGCTAACCAAGGTTCTTATGCCATTTTGAGCTTATTATGGTATTTTGGAGCTAAATGGGCTAATTATGTCATTGTTGGGTTAATTAAAGCAAGGGTAATATGAAAGAGGAGAAGGAAGAGGAGGAGGAGGAGAAGAAGAAGAAATCAAGAAGAAGGAGGAGAAGCAGGAGGAGGAGAAGGACTAGAAGGTCCTTGGCCTTCTCCTCCTCCTCCTCCTCCTCTTCTTTCTCCTCCTTCTCCTTCTTCTCTTCTTCTTCTTCTTTCTTTCTTTTCATTTTGCCTATTTCTTCTCCTCTTCTCCTCTTGTTGGAGCTAAATTACCTAATTATGTCTTTTTAAGCTAAATGGGCTAATTATCCCATTTTATAGCAAAACAAGCTAAGTATATAATATTAATGAGCTAACCAAGGTTCTTATGCCATTTTGAGCTTATTATGGTATATTGGAGCTAAATGGGCTAATTATGTCATTGTTCGGTTAATTAAAGCAAGGATAATATGAAAGAGGAGAAGAAAGAGGAGGAGGATGAGAAGAAGAAGAAATCAAGAAGAAGGAGGAGAAGGAGGAGAAGGAGGAGGAGGAGAAGGACTAGAAGATACTTGGCCTTCTCCTCCTCCTCCTCCTCCTCCGCCTCCTTCTCCTCCTTCTCCCTCTTCTCTTCTTCTTCTTCTTATTTCTTTTCATTTTGCCTATTTCTTCTCCTCTTCTCCTCTTGTTGGAGCTAAATTACCTAATTATGTCTTTTTGGAGCTAAATGGGCTAATTATCCCATTTTAGAGGAAAACAAGCTAAGTATATAATATTAATGAGCTAACCAAGGTTCTTATGCCATTTTGAGCTTATTATGGTATTTTGGAGCTAAATGGGCTAATTATGTCATTGTTGGGTTAAGTAAAGCAAGGATAATATGAAAGGGGAGAAGAAAGAGGAGGAGGAGGAGAAGAATAAGAAATCAAGAAGAAGGAGGAGATGGAGGAGGAGGAGAAGGACTAGAAGGTCCTTGGCCTTCTCCTCCTCCTCCTCCTCCTTCTCCTCCTTCTCCTTCTTCTCTTCTTCTTCTTCATCTTTCTTTTCATTTTGCCTATTTCTTCTCCTCTTCTCCTCTTGTTGGAGCTAAATTACCTAATTATGTCTTTTTGGAGCTAAATGGGTTAATTATCCCATTTTAGAGGAAAACAAGCTAAGTATATAATATTCATGAGCTAACCAAGGTTCTTATGCCATTTTGAGCTTATTATGGTATTTTGGAGCTAAATGGGCTAATTATGTCATTTTGGGGAAATTAAAGCAAGGGTAATATGAAAGAGGAGAAGAAAGAGGAGGAGGAGGAGAAGAAGAAGAAATCAAGAAGGAGGAGAAGGAGGAGAAGGAGGAGGAGGACTAGAAGGTCCTTGGCCTTCTCCTCCTTCTCCTCCTCCTCCTCCTCCTCCTCCTCCTCCTTCTCCTCCTTCTCCTTCTTCTCTTCTTCTTCTTTTTCTTTCTTTTCATTTTTCCTATTTCTTCTCCTCTTGTTGGAGCTAAATTACCTAATTATGTATTCTTGGAGCTAAATGGGCTAATTATCTCATTTTAGAGGAAAACAAGCTAAGTTTGGAGGAGAAACTTACCGTAGTGGTCATCAAGGAGGAGAAACACCACGGTTGTTTGCGGCGGCTTCGTTTGGAGACGGTTGCCCTGGAGAAGGGTCGTGCGATGCCGCTCGGGAGTTATTCTGCAGAAAAGATATTTTGTAATGTCTCAGTTAGCATGATGACACTCAATTATTAATACTAGTTTATAATGAAACTCACCGTGCCAATCGAAGAGAAGACGGTCATCAGCGTTGGGACTTGACCGCTCTTCTCGCACAGACCCTGAAGAGTGGGTCGTATTAGTTAGTATTGAAACAGACATTACACACATGATTTGGCTAATGTGAAAAAAAACATACCACAAAAAGCTCGTACAGGGCCCGTTGACCGGCCTCATTCCGGGCCCTCTCCTCCTCAAGCAATTGTGCCGTGGTCTGGTCCCTCTGATCAAGAGCAGCCTAAAGAGCAGCCTGGCTTGCCAATCTCTCTTTCTCAAGAGCAGCCTGGTTTGCCACTCTCTCTTTCTGAAGAACAGCCTGAAACACCATTCCTCGTTACCACAGTAATGATCTATGGTGACACACATAATGAAATGGATGAAAGTGTTCTTAGTCCGTACAACTAACCTCGATGGCAAGTTCGACTGGCCATGGATGACGTGTTATCTCAGGACAGCTGCTCGACTGGCGCGCCTTGATTTCCGGAACAGTGAGTGGACAACGTATTATCCCATCTCCAATGGCTATCGAGCCATGGGGCCTCCCGCCACCAGATATCATCACCAGCTCTGGATCCAAAGGTTCCTGGCTAGGGTTAAAGTCATCCCCTTTCGTAGCCTTCCCCGTGTCCCTGTATGCCACGAGCTTCTGGTGGGATGATATGTTGGTGAAGTTATTGGGATCATCCAGGTCAGACTCAGAGAATGCCTTCGCCTTCTTGTACGAGGCAGTATGGGCCATGCCATAAAGGTCGTACAAGTGTGGCATCTCAGTCTTATTGTGATGCGCCTAAAAGAGAGGGACAAAATATTAGCATCAAGAATGAATTGCATGAATCATGAAGCAAATCACATACCCAGTTTCGTCCAAACTGAAGTAAGTTGGCGCTGCCTTGATGGTGTGGCACACCAACCATTTGGCTACGCCGATCCTTCGTATTCTCGTGGACGGCTCGCCAGCTGTCTGTGCACCACTCATCAACCAACGCCTCCCAACAATCCATCTTATCCGCACACCATCTCGGGGGCACCTGTAAGTTATTAGAAAGAATTTTCAGCGCTACGCCTATGAATGAAATCAAGAAGACTACATCGAAGGACTTAAGAATAGGTAATTACCTTCATGTATTGCTCCTTCTTCAGAAACTTTCCGCGGCAATCCTTCTTCTGCTTCTTAATACCACGAGTGGCGTAGTAATCTTGAATAGCCTGCGGTCGAGCCTCGTGGCGCAAGTTCTATAGTAACCGCCTACACTCGGCCTCGAGAACCCTGGCCGCCTCCTCCTCATATCCATCCTCGCACCTATAGAAGGTCTGCAATCAAATGTGAAAACACCGATTAGTACAATAATTAGCTATATTGTTAATTTTAGATTCTGTAAAAGGATAATTTACCCAAAAGCTCTTGATCACCATCTCGGCCCTCGTGTGGCACAAGACACCATCTATAATCTCCTCCGGCGGGGCCTGCGCAGCCTGGTAGTGCTCCCAGGTAAATCCTAGTGTAGGAACCTGACCCTCAGCAGGCAACGTGACAAACCCCGGGAAATTTGTCGGGCAAAGCACACCAAGGACGGAGTTCGGCCTGCGGACTCCAAGAGGGTGTACCCATCCCCTGCAGTATGATAAGGTCAACGCATTAGATATTTGAACAAACTTGAAGGCAAAAGCTAAAAAAAGGGTAAATGTACTTACCTATCTCCTTCAGGTTTAATCACCGGCCTCTGCTCGCGGGTAGCCGGGGCGATCGGGAGACGTGTACTACCACGCTTGTACACAGTGGCCCCGTCCACCTGCACATCGCCATCACTATCCGTAAGCTCATCCCCGCCATCCCCGCCCCCTGATCCACCCGGACCCTCGGTCCAATCCGGCAACTCGGTACGATCCGGCCAGGTCTCCCATCCGGGCCACTCCACGTCAGGTGAAGCCTCCGGAACCGTAGTCTCCTCCGGCTGGTCCTGGGCCGAATGCACCTTGACCCGAGGCTGCTCCTGGACCGGAGTCTCATGGGACGATGCCCGTCAACACCAGGCTCCTGGACCGGAGTCCCCGTAGCCTCCTCCGCAAACGGGTCGACCCCACTAGTCCTATGCTCGGGTGAATGAGCTGGTGGTGGTGGCGAGGACGGCTCAACAGTCCTCCTGGATCTTCCGCGGCCACCACCTCTCCCTATACCCTTCCCCTTCTTCCCTACCCGACCAGCACCTCTCCCAGTGGGCAATGCCGCCGACGAAGAACCCACGGGTGGTGTCGACAGACTGTCTGCCAAGGCTCTATGGAGAGATAGGGGTGGAAGGGAAGTACCACCCCTCGTGCGGGGTGCCTCGGAAGAACCCGTCGAGCGCTCTGGACCAGCGCCCACCATCTTTCCACACCTGGTGACCTGCCATGATAAAGATTAAAAGAAATTAGTACAACATAAAAAAATTGAATAAATGACATGAATAATAATATATACATGAATAATAAAGATTAAAAAATATATAATTTAAGTTGTGAATCTTACAAACTAATAATCATCATCATTAAATGCATCATCATCATCACTATCACGCATGTCTTCATGAATGACGTGCTCGTCGGGTTGAACGGAGTGAAGTTGTGAAAGGCCTTCCTTTAATCGTTGAAGCATTGACATGTCATCCGCATCAGTAACCTCTACGAGTTCCAGGTCTTCTAGTTCCGGCTCAGGGCTGGAGTCGGATTCATTGTCGCTGTCTACTTCCATGTTCTTGGGTGAAGCACGACGGTTCTTGAAACGTTTCTTGGAAAGACGTGTTTCTTGGAAGAATTCTCCATCATATGTGTCTGGGTTAATGTGAGGTTCATAATCCTGTTCATTTGGGAGAGGTGGTCTGACATGTGGCGGCACTTCATAAACAACATACCAACCTTCCAGATTCTTATCCGTTTGGCATGCCCACGGTAGATAGAGAACTTGGGTCGCCTGTTGAGCCGTAATATAGACATCGGGAACATCTAAATGGGTGTTTGGATTTATTTCGAATAGTCCTATATGTTCATGAGTCCTTCTAGTCTTTTTCGGCTGGAACCAATAACATTTGAAGACTACGACATTCGGTGGGTTTTCACCATAGAATTGAAGTTCATAAATTGCTTCAACTCTTCCATAATACTCGATAACACCTTCGCCGATAGTAGAGACACCACAATTTGTAGATTTCCGGTCGGGCATAGACAGCTCTTTGCCAAAGGTACGAAAGAGATACCCGCAGATGTTGTATTTCTCAAATGAACGGACCTTATAGTCAAAACCATTAGCGACTTGTCTCAATTCGGCGTCCATAGACTCTGAATTAGCCTACATGTTTAATACGAAACGGTTGTTGCATTAGCCGCAAGTTAGACCAAGAATGAAATGGTCCATTATTGATAATTACCGTTTGTTTGAACCAAGAGATGAAACCGGGATAGCCGCCTCCTGTCTTTGACAGAAGCTCATACTCTTCGACGGAATCATTTTCGATCACCGCTCCATCCGAGAATTTGATGACGTAACGGCTGTTTGAAATATCCGGGAATAAGAGCAGTTCAAATGAATTAGAAGTTACGGGAAAATGTGCCGAGAACTCACTCGATGTACGGCCACACTTCTGTTAGGTTGTTGAAGATATACAACGAAATGTTCCGCCATTCTTCGACATCCAACGTTATTGGTTTTGAAGCACCGGCTGATGCGAGCTTCCCTTTGAATAGGCTGAGGTTGGACCCACATTTTTTAGGGTCTCCATCATTGTGCCGAGGCTTCGGATTATGCAAATGATGATTTTTGGCTTCGTAGTGTGCTGTCACAAAGTTTGCCACCTCCTCAGTAATGAATGCCTCAGCCATCGATGCTTCAATTCTACGCTTATTATTACATTTAGCTCGGAGGGTCTTCTGCATCCTGTCAGTTGCATAGCACCAACGATCTTGCACGGGCCCACCCAATCTTGCCTCGGTCGGTAGATGTAAAATCAAATGCTGCATTGGATTAAAGAAGCCTGGTGGAAAGATCTTCTCTAACTTGCACAACAACTCCGGGGCAAACTCCTCCATGTCTTCTACCACGCCAGGAGACAATTCTTTCGCACAAATAACACGAAGAAATAGCTCATCTCCGCCAGTACTAGACATTCATCCTCAGGAATAAAGCCACGTAACATCACCAGCATTACCCGCTCTAACAATATGTGCTAATCATGACTCTTGAGACCAAAGATTTTTAATTTTTCAAGACTCGCTCCCCTCTTTAGATTCGCTACATACCCATCGGGGAACATCAACTGCATTTTGACCCACAAGATAATTTCCCTCATAGCTGGCCTTCCATGATTGAACCAGGCCTTTGGCTTCGACCACTTCTGCTTTCCTTTGCCTTCTCGCATGTTTTGTAACGGTCTATGACATAGTGTATCTTGATCGACTCTAGCCTTAATATTATCCTTTGTCTTCCCATCTATGTCGAACAATGTACCGAAAATAGCCTCTCCGATATTCTTTTCAGTGTGCATCATGTCAATATTGTGTGGAAGAAGGAGGTCTTTGAAGTAAGGCAGATCCCAGAAGCATGGCTTGTGAGTACAGGCGTGTTTTGAATTATACCCCTTGAAATACCATGGACGCGCTGGATCAGGCTCGAGGGTGTTTAACTGATCCAGGATCTGTTGGCCTGTGAACGCAGGTGGTGCCAAGTTTTTGACAACTTTACCTTGGTAAAGTTCTTCTTGTCTTTTCTGAACTGATGGTCAGGATCCAGGAACTGTCTATGCAAGTCAAGGCAAGAATACTTCCGACCCTCCTGCAACCAATAAACTGAAGAGCTGCCTTGCATTGGGGGCACGAGAACCTTCAATGCACACACCGTCCAGAGAATAGCGCATACGCTGGAAGTCATGCATAGAGTACATGTACGAGACATGCATTTTGAAGTTTTCTTTTCTAGCGGCATCGTATGTCTTGACCCCATTTTCCCAAGCTTCTTCCAATTCATCCTTAAGTAGTTGTAGGTACACATTCATATTCTTCCATGGATAATTGGGCCCTGGAATTATCAACGTCAGAAATATGTTCTTTCTTTGCATAATCTGCCCTAGGGGGAGATTGAGTGGAATGACAAATACAGGCCAACAACTGTATTGGGTTGCCGTCATGCCAAAGGGATTAAAACCATCCGTGGCGGCACAGACTCGAGGATTCCTTGGATCTGCCGCTTTATCCTGATGCAATCCATCGAAATGTTTCCACGCTTCCCCATCCGATGTGTGTACCATCATCTTATTCCCATCCGCATCTAGTTCGGTTCTTTTGCCCAATTTGTGCCATGTCATCTATCTGGCTGTCTCTTCGACCATGAAAAGTCATCGAAGTCTTGGTACGATTGGCATATACCGAAGAACACTAACTGCGATTTTGGTATGCCTCTTCTCACCCATACCGTTGTCTACCACAAGATACCTGCAAGACTCGTAATTGGGACAATAGTCCAAGTGTGCATACTCCTTCCTAAATAAGACACATCCTTTCTCACATGCATCTATCTTTCATAGGGCATCTTTAGTACACGAAGTATTTTGTCCGACTGGTACAGGTTTGCAGGCATGACATGGCCTTTGGGTAGGAAACGTCCAAATAGTGTCATCATCGCGTCGTAGCATTCTCTTCCAAAGTTGAACTGAGCCTTCAGAGCCATTACTTGTGCAATTGCATCCAGCTGACAGAGCTCAGTGTGCTCATGGAGAGGACGTTTTGAAGACTCCAACATTTCATAAAAGGCCTTTGCAGATTCCTCCATCTCATCTTCCGAATCCCGAGCATTATCAAAGTCTTGCACCATGTCTTCGATCCCGGTACCATGCTCGTCCGTGCGACGACGGACCACCTCAGCTCTTGTGCGTTGTATAGACTCACCATGAAATGTCCACACCGTATAATTAGGCTTGAAACCCCTCCTCTGTAGGTGATTAATCATTACAGCCTCTGTCGTCTTTTTATAGTTGTCGCTTCCAGGACAGGGGCAATAGTTTCTTTCCTGGCCATTTGCGAATGCGGCTTGCACAAATTCCTTTGTTTTTACAAACCATTCTTTCGTCATCTCTTTCTGACTAGGGTGTCCGGTATACATCCACGCACGATCACTCATCTTGCGTAGCTACTAAAGATAGAAGAAATATATTTATATATAATTTAGCATTTATATTCATAGGTTAATCAGGTTCGCCATTTTTATTACGTCCAGGCAACCTACACGCTAATAGGTAAAGATAGGTCCTAATCCCACCCGAGTATGTGTAGATTGGGTTCGTTTTCCCATGCTCTGCTTCGGATCCAACGCAAAATTTCGGTAGCACCTCCCCGCTGTTCTCCTGATACACGTCTCCGCAATAAACAGAGAGGATGTGCATCCGGAGGACAACAGGGAGGCACTGACGAAATTCCGCATCGGATCCAGAGCATAGCATACGGGAAAACGAACCCAATCTACACATACTCGGACTGTCCATGGATAATGTTGGACAATTGGAAAGGATGACGGTTATAAATATGCAAAGAACTGCATATTTATATATGCCGCCCTTTCGAACGGGAGACGCATACTGGTCACGCATACTGGTCACGCATACTGATAAATTAATTGAATTACCTAAATCTTGAAAGTTTCATCCGGAAATCGAGCCACACTAAATGAAGGGGCGGGGAGGAGATGAAATTTGTACTGACCCACGAATGCAGGGACAGAGCTCGTACAATGCACGGGCAGGTCTTCGCACAGCAGACCTCACAGCAACGAGACAACTATCACATGTAAATCCAACCGATCAACACGAATATTCCAATTATGTCATTGTAGAGGAAAACAAGCTAAGTATATAATATTCATGAGCTAACCAAGGTTCTTATGCCATTTTTAGGTTATTATGGCATTTTGGAGCTAAATGGGCTAATTATGTCATTGTTCGGGAAATGAAAGCAAGGATAATATGAAAGAGGAGAAGAAAGAGAAGGAGGAGGAGAAGAAGAAGAAATCAAAAAGGAGGAGGAGAAGGAGGAGGAGGAGAAGAAGGAGAAGGAGGAGAAGGTATTTTTCTTCTCTTCTTCTCTTCTTCTTCTTCTTCTTTCTTTCTTTTCATTTTTCCTATTTATTCTCCTCTTGTTGGAGCTCAATTATCTAATTATGTCTTTTTGGAGCTATATGGGCTAATTATCCCATTTTAGAGGAAAACAAGCTAAGTATATAATATTCATGAGCTAACCAAGGTTCTTATGCCATTTTGAGCTTATTATGGCATTTTGGAGCTAAATGGGCTAATTATGTCATTGTTGGGTTATTTAAAGCAAGGATAATATGAAAGACGATAAGAAAGAGGAGGAGGAGGAGACGAAGAAGAAATCAAGAAGGAGGAGAAGGAGGAGAAGGACTAGAAGGTCCTTGGCCTTCTCCTCTTCCTCCTCCTCCTTCTCCTTCTTCTCTTCTTCTTCTTCTTCTTCTTCTTCTTCTTCTTCTTTCTTTTCATTTTGCTTATTTCTTCTCCCCTTCTCCTCTTGTTGGAGCTAAATTACCTAATTATGTCTTTTTGGAGCTAAATGGGTTAATTATCCCATTTTAGAGGAAAAGAAGCTAAGTATATAATATTCATGAGTTAACCAAGGTTCTTATGCCATTTTGAGCTTATTATGGTATTTTGGAGCTAAATGGGCTAATTATGTCATTTTTGGGGAAATTAAAGCAAGGATAATATGAAAGAGGAGAAGAAAGAGGAGGAGGAGGAGAAGAAGAAGAAATCAAAAAGAACGAGAAGAAGGAGGAGGAGTAGAAGGACTAGAAGGTCCTTGGCCTTTTCCTTCTCCTCCTCCTCCTTCTCCTTCTCTTCTTCTTCTTGTTCTTCTTCTTCTTCTTCTTTCTTTTCATTTTGCCTATTTCTTCTCCTCTTCTCCTCTTGTTGGAGCTAAATTACCTAATTATGTCTTTTTTGAGCTAAATGGGCTAATTATCCCATTTTAGAGGAAAACAAGCTAAGTATATAATATTCATGAGCTAACCAAGGTTCTTATGCCATTTTGAGCTTATTATGGTATTGTGGAGCTAAATGGGATAATTATGTCATTGTTGGGTTAATTAAAGCAAGGATAATATGAAAGAGGAGAAGAAAGAGGAGGAGGAGGAGAAGAAGAAGAAATCAAGAAGAAGGAGGAGAAGGAGGAGAAGGAGGAGGAGGAGAAGGACTAGAAGGTCCTTGGCCTTCTCCTCCTCCTCCTCCTCCTTCTCTTCTTTTCCTTCTTCTTCTTATTTTTTTCTTCTCCTTTCTCCTTCTGCTTCTTCTTCTTTCTCCTTCTTCTTCTCCTCCTTCTTCTTTCTTCTCCTTCCCTTCCTTTTACTCCTTCTTCTTCTTCTTCTTCTTCTTCTCCTTCCCTTCCTTGCCCTTCTTCTTCTTCTTCTTCTTCTCATTCCCTTCCTTTTCCTTCTTCTTCTTCTTCTTCTTCTTCTTCTTCTTTCTTCTCCTTCCCTTCCTTTTCCTTTTAACCCCCCCTGTTCGTGCGCCACCACAACATAAGCCCCCCTGTTTGCCTGGCTCCCTTTTAACCCCCCCAGTTGTGCTAACGATGTTGCTAATGGCCCCCTTTGAGTTGATTAGCTCTACATTAAGCAAATAATAGCACCGACTAGTCTAATTATTTTCTGAAATGACAAAACTGCCCTCCCTCATCTAGTATAAGTCACACGAGCTGGGAAGAAGCTGCTCCCGTTCTCTACTCGTTCCCGTCCCTGATCTAGCCGCCCCTAGCGCTGCTGCGCCTCGCCTCCGCCGCATCTGCCCCAGCCGCCGCATCTGCCCTAGCCAGGCAAACAGGGGGGCTAATGTTGTGGTGGCGCACGAATGGGGGGGGGGTGATAATCAATTCTCCCCTTCTTCTTTTCCTTCTTCTTCTTATTTTTTTCTTCTCCTTTCTCCTTCTTCTTCTTCTCCTTTATCCTTCTTCTTCTTCTCCTTTTCTCCTTCTTCTACTACTCCTTTTCTCCTTTACTAAAGAGGAAACTAACCTAACTAAGGCCCTGTTTGATAGCTTAGTATTTTCTACGTATTATATATGAGAATATCACAGTTTTTCTAATATTTACAGTTTTGATTGCTATGAGCTCTTTGGCTACCCAAAAAAACTGCGGTATTAATACTACAGTATCTCCAAAACCATGGTATTTTCTCAGTATTTGAAAAAGAACCCCTGACCTCTTGTTTAAAACTGAGCCACTTGAAAAAGTGAATACACTCCATGCACGGAGCAAGGTACCAAGGCCGTTGTTCTTTCTTATCTAATTGTGCGTCCGGTTTATTAGTACCTTCTATTTGGCGATTTTACTTTCCATTAGGATCCACCAATTACGGTTTGACTCAAACAAAACATCCAAAAGTGAGGCTGGCTCCTAGTCCAGTACATTATTAAAAATTGACATGGCACGCTGGAGGTGTTTGCAACAATTAATGGCTAGTCAGCAATTTTCACGTCGATGCACAGGGTAGAAACCAAACAGGTCCTGTGTATCATTGATACTCTAAAATACTTTGATATTTAAAAACCATGATATCTTATACCAACGAGTTAAAATATTGTAGTTTACCGTTACACCGATTTTTACAATACTTTGTTGTCAAACGCAGCCTAAACCTAAACTAAAACTAAACCTAAACTAAACTAATTTAACAACCTAACTAACCTAATAAACTAAAAAACTAACCTAACTAATTTAACATAAATAAAAATAAGGAAAAACAAAAAAAATGGGGGGACTCACCGTAGGGGGCGGCTGGGGCGTCGGGGCTGTGAGGAGGACGGGTGCGACGGGGCAGTGGGGCGTCGCCGGGGGTAGTGCGGCGGCGGGGGGCAATGGTGGCGGCGGGGCGACTGTGTAGGCGACAGGGCGACAGGGGCTGCGGTGCGACGTTGGTGGCAGCGGCAGCGGGGGCGAGGTGGGGAGAGAGAGAGGGGCAGCGGCGAGTGCGACAGAGGCGACAGGGGCGGCAGTGGGGGCGGCGACGCGGCGGGGGCGGGGGCGCGACGGTGGTGGCGGCGGCCGTTATAGAGAGAGGGGCGCGGGGGGTGGGGAGAGAGAGAGGGGAGCGCGGGATGACCGGTACAGAGAGAGAGAGGGGCGGGGTGGGGGGGAAGGAGCCGTTAACGGTGTTAGAGTATTGCTGTTTGCCGGCGGACGGCAAAGAGTCTAGACTCTTTGTCGTCTCCCTCCGAACTCTTTGTCGTCCGCTAGCAGACGGCAAAGGGCCGACTCCAGTTTGACCTAGCCACCCCGCGGTCAGGTGGGCCTATCTATATCAGTGCCGTCTGCCTCTAAACTCTTTGCCGTCCGCTAGCAGACGGGAAAGAAGTGACAGATGGGAAAAAGGCTTTATGCCATCAGCCAGTGCTTTGTCGTCTGTTTTGCTGAAGCTGACGGCAAAGACACTCTTTGCCATCAGCTAGCAGACGACAAAGACTAGGCAGATGGCAAAAAACTGTTTTCGAGTAGTGAAGTATAGAGTTTTGTAGGACAACAACAAATTTCCCTCAAGTGGATGACCTTAAAGTTATCAATCCGCGGGAGGTGTAGGATGAAGATAGTCTGTCTCAAACAACCCTGCAATCAAATACAAGAGATATCTTGTGTCTGCAACACACGCAATATAATGGCCAATTGTATAGGTGCACTAGATCGGCGATGAGATGGTGATACAAGTGTAGTATGTATAGTATAAATAGTTTTTTATAAATTTAAACAATAAAAACAGCAAGGTAACAATTAGTAAACAACGAGCAAAATGCTATATTAATGCTTGGAAATAAGGCCTAGAGTTCATATTTTCACTAGTGCGATCTCTCAACAATGCTAACATGTTAGAATCATATGGTCATCACTCAACATGCAACAAAGAATCACTCCAAAATTCCTATTAGTGGAGAACATAATAAAAAGTTGTTGTAGGCAGTGAACCACCTCAAAGTTATTCTTTCCGATCAATCTTTTGGGCTATTACTATAGGTGGCACAAACAGCCCTAGAGTTCGTACTAGAATAGCACCTATGATACATAGCAATCAACCATAATGTCACCTAGATACTCCAATGTTACCTCAAGTATCCGTGGGTTAATTATTTGACATGCATCAAATGATTCTAGATTCATCATATTTGATCCAACACGAAGAGAATAAAACAATACCCCAAGATTTCTATCAGAGAAAGTAAGACAAGAATGTGTATCAAACCCTATGCATAGCATACCCCATTGTCACCACGGGAATCCTCAAGTTGAGTACCAAGACATAGATCAAGTGTTCTCAAATCCAAAATATTCAATCGAACATAAAGAGATCTCAAAGGTAAAGATTCAATTCATCACAACAAGATGGCAAGGGAAGAGCACCATATGATCCAATTATATTACAAATCTCGTGATACATCAAGATCGTGCCATCTAGAGAAGATGAGAGAGAGATTAAACACATAGGTACTCGTACATACGCAAAGTCCTGAGGGTGAACTACTCCCTCCTCGCCATGGCCTCCGCCGAGAGGAAGATGGCCACCGGATATGATTTCCCCCTCCGATAGGGTGCTAGAAAGGCAGAAGGGTTTTTATTCAATATAGAGAGTTGCAGCGGTGGAGCGGAAGTTCTCCCCTAATTTCTAAGGTTTTTCAGATTTATAGGATTTTTAAGCGTTGCAATCATACGCAACGGAGCCATGTGCTCCCCTCCACACATCACGGCGCACCCTCCGGGGGGGGGGGGGGGGTGGGCTCACCTTATTGGCTTGTGGCCCACAAGTGGACCCCCTCCCATGGTTCTTTGCTCTGGTATTTAATATTTTTCCCACAAAAATTATAAAAAAATTCGGGCAATTCCGTATTTCTTTACTTTATGCACAAAAGCAACACCATGGTAATTCTGCTAAAAACAAGGTTAGTCCGGGTTAGTTCTAAATAAATCATATAAAGTGCAGGAAAACCATATAAAAGTATTGTAAAGATAGGCAAATATGGCATGAATACTTCATGAGTTGTCCATATGTTGTAGACATATCAAGTAGCTACGAGGAAAACCAATCCCCGAGTTTCCTTGAGGCAGCCAAATAGGCAGCCCGGTTGGGCCAACACTCATGAGGAGTACTGGCCGAGGTTCTTGATTATTTATCCATGGGGTAGCTACTCCCTATGAAATTATAATTAGTTATTAGAAAATATAGTACCAAAGGTGGGCCTTTCCTGAAGAGTTTTACACCATAACTGATAAGCATTGGGGTCTCCATAACAACCCCAAGCATGTTAGGAGCGCTCAATGTGGAAGAGAAGACACGTAAACGAAAACTATGGCGGCAAAGGTCGAACAAATCACCGAGGAAAAGGCAAAGCCTTCCACCATCTACCATGTATGTAGGTGCATTAATTTAAATAACAAGAATAATGCAATATCCCAAAGATATCCGTGTTATCACATGGGTAAACCTACACCTGCAACTAGCAACGCTATAAGAAGTGAAAGGATCGATATGGTTGACTAGAGGGGGTGAATAGGCAAGTAACAATTTTTAGCAACATAAAGGTTCTCTAAAATGAAAACTTGGTGAGCAACCTATTGGATGCTACCAACTATAACCGCTAACACAAGTAAGAAATGCTCTACAACAATCATATACACAATGTAAAGGTTAGAGATAACCACAAGTGGAATCCATGAAGACGAGGATGTGTTACCGAAGTTCCTTCCCTTTGATAGGAAGTACGTCACCGTTGGAGAGGTGTGGAGGCACAATGCTCCGCAATAAGCCACTAGGGCCACCATATTCTCATCACGCCCTCACACAATGCAAGGTGTCGTGATTCCACTATAGGTGCCCTTGAAGGCGGCGACCGAACCTTTACAAACAAAGTTGGGGCTATCTCCACAAAAAGCTTGGAGGCTCCCAACAAGACCATGGAGCTTCACCACAATGGAATGTGGCTCCGAGGTCACCTCAACCGTCTAAGGTGCTCAAACACCCAAGAGTAACAATATCCGCAAGGGATTAGTGGGGGGTATCAATTTTCTCTTGGTGGAAGTGTGGATCTAGGCCTTCTCAACAAATCCCTAGGAAATCAACAAGTTTGATTGGCTAGGGAGAGAGATCGGGCACATATGAGCTTAGGGAGCAACAATGGATTCTTGGAGGGTCAAACGTAGGGTTTGAGAGGTAGGTGAAACCTTTATATAGTGGGGGAACAATTCCAACCTTCATCCTCACCGTCAGCACGCTCCTGGCGGTATTAATGCTTGGGCGCAGCGGTACTGCCGCTGATCTTGGCGGTACTACCGCCAAGGAGGAAGCGGTATAACCGCAACCACCGGCGGTACTACCGCCAGGGCCAAGCGGTACTACCACTAATTTGACACAAATCCACGGTAGTATAAATACTACTACCGAGTCTACCACCGCTGGAAAAGGTTCGCAAAAAGTCCGACGAAGTACAACCGCTCAGAGAGGGAGGTACTACCATCCCCTAGCGGTACTACCGCCAGGAGCTAGCGGTACTACCGCTGACCCTGGCGGTACTACCGCCAGGAGCTAGCGGTACTACCTCACGCCCCAGCGGTACTACCGCCAGGACCAAGCGGTACTACCGCTAGGCATTTTGCAAAGGCTGCGAGAGACCTAGCGGATGCTCCATTGCCACAACGAGAAAGTGGTGGAAATAAAAATGTGCGCGTGAGAGAGTTGATTCCACCCAAACCTTTTCGACGCGGACCCCCACTTAATAGTACGACTTTCCTACTACTGAACACTAACAAAGATAATCATAGGAAACACCGTGGTTCAGCAACATCGAGGGGCGATGATCCATCTTTGCTTTGTGATGTATTATCTGAAATGCTCAATGCACACGATTAGTCCGCAGAGGTGCTGTCCTCAATCACCAAAACTACTTAGAACAAAATACGCCCTAACAATCTCCCCCTTTTTGGTGGATTGATGACAACACCGGATTTGCCAAAACATATAATAATGAAAACATAGACCTGTGAGCATAAAGATAAAAGCACAAGATGAATGATTTCACATGCTAAGTACAGAGAGACTTTAGAGGTAATATAGGGATAGCATATGTCTCACACCATATGACGAAGAGTCTTCACACACATAATAAGATATCCAACAGACTTAAACCAACCAAGTTCCGAAAAGAAAGACTCAAACACGAACGAAAACACCAAAGGCAAATCTCTAACACTCTCACCCCTTTGGCATTAGTCCACCAAAAAGGCAGAGAGAACGTGAACACATGTGGTGACTCATGCATCCTCATCCTCATCAGACACATCTGTAGCGTCCTCATCGGCCTCATCATCCTCCTGCTATTCCTCGTGACCAGACCCTGCTGCAACTTCTTCGTCTTCAGAACCAACCCACTGGTAGTCTCTAGCCTGCATCCAGGCATCCTCTGGAGTGATGACATCCTCAGAACCACTAGAGACGTGCACATCAAGCGTTCTCAGCAGGCGCTTATTCCGCTGATGGTTCTCCTTCTGAGCCACACGAGTCTGATACTGTCCTTTTCCCTGCATGCAAAACAAGGTCCTCATCTGGTCCTGCAGGGACCCCATCTGTGCCTTCAGCTTCTTGGCCCAATATGGCTCAGTAGAAGAACGGGTCTGGGAAACAGGGCCGTCCTCATCCCGAGCAGCATCAGTCTCCTCCTCAGCCTCCATGTGAGCAGTAGAACGGGAAGAGGAGGTGTTGGCCCACTTCTCTTTCTGGCGCAGTTTGATGGGATCATGGCCGACGAGCTCTGTGGGTGCAGGAAAGGCCATGGCAGGGAAGGTCTCAGCCCAGTTGGTCTTGATGTAGTAGTACAAGTAAGGCCCATACATGGGGACCCTACGGTTGTAAATGGCCATCTGAAGCTCGTAGAACATCACATTTGCCACATCAAGTGGCCCATTTGGATGTTCCAGTCCTTCTTGACACATCAAGAGCATGTCTACCAGATAGGAGTGAACCTCGTCTTTGTTAGGTAACAAAGAGTTGCCGAAGACCCGATGCATGATATCCAAAAAGGGAATGAGCACACCCTTCCTGACATAGAACGACTGCAACTTGTCCTTGGGGGTGGTATCAGGGTTGCGATGAGGGCGCAGGCCAAGAGAACTATGCAGTCCAGCGAACTTGATCCCCAAAAGCTTCATGAACTCAGCCCAAGAGCCATCTAACAGCTCGCCATGAGACATCCAGGACAAAGAGAGGTTCTCATCTTTCTCGAAGAAGACAGTGATATAGAACTGAGGCACTACCTCTGCATCGAAGTCACAGTGAAAGGTGATGATGCTTTCAATACCCAGCTGCTCAATCATGCGCAGGGCCTCACCAAAATAATCCATATCCCTCCGGAGATGATTGATATCAATCCACTGCACCGGAACAAACTTCTTCTTCTTGGTCAGGATGACATCTTAATAGATCATGAGTTGTTGCTTGGTCCAGAACATCTCTCCGCCCCTGAACTCCTCCCTTTCTATGAGATAAGGGTTAACCTTGCGACGCCTGGTAAACTCCTTGGGAGTCATAGTGTCAAAGTCAATGGTGGACCCCTTGTCCTTGGATACAGTCTTCTTGACGGGGCGCTTGGAAGCACGGGAACTTTCCGATTCTTCACGGTTGCGGTACCTCTTGGACTCGGTGTTGCAAACCGGGTCGGAACAATGAGAGCTACCACCTGAGACACGCAACACAAACACGCAAAAACGACAAGAGAAGTCATGGCAATATCCAAAACAAGGAAAAAACACAAAAGAATCCAAGCAGTGGCTAGCAAAGGCAGCAAATCAAGAGCTAGTGGTAGTACCGTCCGGCCAGAGCGGTAGTGCCGCTACACGAGCCGTAGTACCGCTTGGCCAGGGTGGTAGTACCGCTCCTGAGCTAGCGGTTGTACCGCCCGGTCAAGGCGGTAGTACCGTCAGCTTGCGGTAGTACTGCGCGCTTCCATATCTGGAGGAACAAGAACGAATCTAACCACAAAGCTGCATATTTTGAAAATATAAGAGACCAAAACTATGGATCTAAGCCCAAAACTATGCAGATCCTATGCAACAAGGCAAATAGGGGGCACTTCCCAACATCTCTCCTCCGATCTATGAATGAAGAAAAATCATGCCACACCAATGGAGCCAATACATCTACCTGTAACCCTAGAGCGAAGAACATCAACACAACAAAAGGGGGATAGGGAAAGTACCGGAGTCCATGGCACACGGACAAGGAAGGAGGAGGAGGGGCAATCCCTCCAACTGGAATGGGAATAGAAGTGTCGCGGAAGAAGATCGAATCTGGGGAAACTCGGGGCGGAGAGGGAGAGCTCCATGAAGAAGAAGCAAATGTGGCAAGAAAAACTACACCCCTCTCTTTATATACCCAAGGGCACGGGTATGGCAGTAGTACCGCTCGGGCGAAGCGGTAGTACCGCTAGCTCCGGTAGTACCACTCGTGCCCTAGCGGTAGTACCGCCCGAATCTTGGCGGTAGTACCGGTGGGATCATCGCGGTAGTACGGACGGAGGCAGTAGTACCGCTCCTCCTAAGGATTTTCAGATGCCAGCCCTAGGCAGCGGTAGTACCGCTGGGATCATTGCGGTAGTACCGCTCCCACTAGCGGTAGTACCGCTCCCCCTGGCGGTAGTACTGCTTCCCCTAAGCAGTAGTACCGCTCCTAGAATATATAGAAAAATCAAGATTTGCCCAAAACAACAAGAAAACACCACGGACACATACCAATCAGTACCGGAGAGAATACAAAGGCAAAATATACTGACTGGCAATATTATCCCTCCTTTACCAGGAGGGAGAGGAGCGGTGGCCGGAGCCACCTATGTTTGAGAAAAAAGGTATGACACCGCGAAACCGATTGGTCATGAACATCGTAAGGTGCTGCTCTTCGCGAATCCCAGCATACCCCAGGTTGGGATGGGTAGGCCCACCACTTCACTTTTGCACTTTCACTTAGGCCCGGGCCAAGTCAGTGGGGGGACCCTGTCGGGCTCCTTCCCCCCCAAAACAAACTGTACGTGGGAGTTTCCCTTCATACGGCTCGAATCATTCTCAGATGCCCCGAGAGGCATCTTTCCTTATGATCTGGTGGTTCACACGCGCGCAAACGAGCACCGGCCGCAACAGCAAGGAACTATGACCAATAGAGTCAGACACAGAGCGTTATCCTTGGGTTCATGACCAACGCTCATCTTTGAAGCACAAGTGCCATCAATAATGGCCAATGTGAAAGACTTGATCGATTTATGCATAATGGGGGAGGGAAAGTTCATTGAGAGAACAACACTCCCCCTATGTCCATGCCTACACGTAGAACGAGATATAATGCGGAAAGAGGTGCAGAGTGCCTAATTTCAATCCACATTACTTGAATCAATGATATTTAGCTCATGCCTTAACTCTCGGAACCTTGCTTCATCTAGGGGCTTAGTGAAAATATCTGCAAGTTGCTCTTCTGTGTCGATGAAGTGAACCTCAATATCGCCACGCTTGATATGCTCAAGAATGAAGTGATGGCGAATCAATGTGCTTGGTCTTGCTATGTTGCACCGGATTGAGGGAAATCTTGATAGCACTTTGATTGTCACATAGAAGAGGCACTTTGTCACAAGTGACACAGTAATCCTTTAAGTTTGCCTCATCCATAGCAATCGTGCACAACAACTCGCATCTTCAACATACTCAGCTTCGGTGGAAGACAATGAGTGACAGTTCTGCTTCTTTGAAGAGCAACTTACAAGTGAACGACCAAGAAATTGACATCCTCTAGAAGTTGACTTCCTCTCCACACAGTCTCCCGCCCAATCTGTTCATGTACCTGTTGAGGTTCACAATACAAAACAAACATGTGATGCTCACAATAATTTGAATTTTTTTGACGAGTGGATACTCCCCTTTTTAATCTTCCAAGCATGTTCTTCATAAGATGTGACTTGACTCTCAGCTTGGATGCAATCTTGGTTGCGCGATGCTCCAAAAGATCTGCGCTTGATAACTCGGGAGCATCAACTTGATCACGTTGCTTGGCCTTGAGTTTCGATCCTTCCTTGGCACCGCTACCCCTCTTAGGTGCTGCAGAAGGAAATTGAGAAGCAGCATCTTGATCAACTTGTTTTTCGTCTTGAGCAGGCTTACTTGTTTGTTCTTGATCTTGTGGCTACTCTTGATCTTGATCTTGTGCCTGCACTTGATCTTGATCTTCTAGTTGCACTTGATCTTGAGCTTGAGCAGATTCAAAACCTTGTGTAAGCACTTGGACATCATGTGGTGTATCACCATCTTCCATTGATTGATCTTGTCCTTGATCCTGTTCAGTTGGTTGAGCGTTTTATCTTTGTTCATCGGAAGCGTGTGCGACTTGCGATGGTGATGGCTCCACTTGAGTAGAGCATTGTCCTTCTCCTTCAGCCACAAGGGGTTCCTCAATGGGGAGTATTTGACCAATCCCCATTCTTCTTATGGCTTGGGGAGGAATTTCATCACCTACATCACAAAGACCACTTTGCTCCACTTGGGAGCCATTATTTCATCAAACTTCACGTTACAGATTTCCTCAATGAGCCTGGTGGACTTGTTGAGGACACAGTAAGCATGAGAGTTTGTGGAATAACCAACAAAAATGCCCTCTTGAGCTCTAGACTCAAATTTAGCTAAACATGCACCTTTCTTGAGAATGAAACACTTACACCCGAATACCGGGAAGTACTTGAGATTGGGTTTGTTCCCGATGGGAATCTCATATGGGGTCTTGTTCAAGCCTTTGCGGATATAGAGCCGATTGGATGCATGCCATGATGTGTTGATGGCTTCGGCCCAAAAGTTATACGGAGATTTGAATTCTGCCATCATTGTTCTTGTCGCGTCCATCAATGTCCGGTTCTTCCTCTCCGCCACACCATTTTGTTGAGGGGTGTATGGTGCTGAATATTGATGCTTGATTCCCTCATCACTAAGAAACTCATCCAGGGTGTAGTTCTTGAACTCGGTGCCATTGTCACTTCTAATCATCAAAATCTTTGCTTCATGTTGACGTTGAGCTTCATTAGCAAAGTTGATGAAGGTTTGTTGAGTCTCATTCTTTGTTTTGAAGAACTATACCCAAGTGTATCATGAGAATCATCAACAATCACCAAGCAGTACTTTCTGCCCCCAAGACTGTCAAATGATGGAGGGACAAAGAGATCCATATGAAGGAGCTCCAAAGGCCTCTTAGTGTAAATGAGAGTCGTTGGACGATGAGCAGTTTCGTGAATCTTCCCTTCAATACAGGCACTGCAAGCACGATCTCTGGCAAAACTCACATTCCTTAGTTCACGAACATGGTCCCCTTTGAGGAGACTTTCCAAAGATCTCATATTCACATGAGCTAGTCGGCGATGCCAAAGCCAACCCACATCAACTTTAGCCATTAGACAAGTCGCAGTCTTAGTGGGTCCCTGTGAAAAGTTCACCACATAGAGACCATTTTCGACATATCCAACATAGGCTACTTTAAGAGTCTTGCTCCACAAAAGGACCACGGTATCAAGATTAAAGAATGTGGCAAAGCCCATAATTGCAAGTTGACAAACAAAAAGTAAATTGTAAGCAAGGGACTCAACAAGCATGACCTTCTCAATAGATAACTATTGAGAGATGACCACCTTACCAAATCCCAATACCTTGGACGTTGAAGCATCAGCAAATTGGACATGGGTGGGCATAGATGGGGAAGGATGCACGTCCACCACTATTGTTGCTCCATTATCGAGCAACCATGACACCCCACCGGAAGCGAACTCCTGCAATGGATCAAGGCTTGGTTTTAGGTACCCATTTTTGAATAGGTCCTTTAATGTTGGAAACAAGGGTCTTAGGAACCCAAATAGCCCATTCAATGGACTAATTGTAAGAACCAACAAATTTGGCATAAACATACCCATCACCAACATGACATAAAACATAAGATTGATTAAGTTTGTCGGCTGTGTTGGTAGAAATGGTTTTGCCCTCCTTGACGCTAGCATCCTCCACCTTGTTCCTGTTCTCCTTTTTATTCCCTTCGCCCTCTTTGACAAAGATGTCCATGAGGGTAGGAGACCGCTTGTTCCTATTCTTCCTTTTCCTTTTCGACTTGGATGTAAGTCCAAGTCCCTCCTTTCCTACAACTCCCTTTTGATTACTCAAAAGAACATTTAGGTTCTTCTCGCCTTGAATGCATGACATAAGGCCTTTCTCAAGTTGATCCTCCAACTTAGCATTTTCGTCCACAATATGTACATGCTCACAACAAGGGTTAGTTGTACAAGCATTATCAACTATAACAAAAGGAGGACATGTAGAGATCTCGTTGGTAAGCGTTACTTGGAGTTGATCATGAGACTCTCTCAGGGAGAAATGAGCACCTTTCAAGACCTTGTGAGCCTTGTCAAGTGTATCAAACTCCTCCTTGAGTCTATCATGGCCAACCCCAAGTGCAGCCTTTTGAGACTTAAGCACACGTGTAAGTACAATAGCATGATCTAGCTCCTTTTGTAATTTAGCACAGTCATCGTTGTGTGACTCCTCAAGAACCAAACGAAGACTGCGCTCGTTTTGTAGAGCAATAGATAATTCAGTAATCTCACAGGCATTGTCACGACTATGTCCTTGCAGCTCGGAGATAGTCTTCTCATGAGACTCTATGAGGTCACTAGCCACACCCAGTTGTTCCAAAAGAGCAACAAAGTGCTTCTTGGATTCTCCATTGATTTTACGTAGAAATTTGTGAATATCACGCTCATTAAGTTGCACAACATCACTATCATCAACACAGTTTAACAATGAAGGAGCAGTAGTGATGGTGGTCTTGATTTTGAACCTGATCGATACCTTTGGCCATAAGGCACTTGGCGATGCGGTTATCGTTGGGGGCGCCGAAGAGAGACACCTTGGGAGAGGGGGTGGCGATGGCTACAGTAGCCATTGCCACCATATCATCATCATCATCATCGGAGGGGTACTCTTCAAGTGCCACCATACCCTTTGGATGGGGTTTCTTGACAAAGTTGTTCTTGTTTTGGAAAGGCTTGGCTTTTGTCTTTGCGAATGAGCTTGCTCCCGTTGTCTTCCCTCTTCTCATAGGGACACTCTACCACGAAGTGACTCACATTGACGCAGTTATAGCCCGTCCTTGGTCTTGAACCCACTTGAGTTATTCTTGGAGAAATTGGGCCTTGAGTTTCTGTTGTTGCCCCAGAATTGCCTCGATGCAAGAGCCATGTGATCGTGATAAGCATACTTAGTGTCTTCAGGGCAGCCTTCCTCTTCCTCCTCCTATTCTTCTTCTTTAGAAGCAACCTTTGCTTTTAAGGCAAGGTAGGGTGAAGCTGTCTTTGACCGAACGCGAGCAAGAGCATTGTTAGTGGTCTTGTTCATGATTGACATTGCAATGAATTCGTCCAACACCTCACTGGAGGACAAGGAGTGGAAATCTGGTCGTTGGCGAATGATGGATGACATGGCTTTGTTGAATGGCATGATGGTTTTGAGAAACTTGCGCTTGATCCATGTGTCATCCACATCCTTGCTTCCATGATCCTTGAGGGCAACAACAATAGTAGTCACCCTTCGATAGAGATCTCGAGTGTCCTCATCTTCCTTCATCACAAACTCATCGACATCATCAAGAACCACTTCATAGTTGGACCGTTGAATGCTTGAGCTTCCCTTATACAACACCATAATGTGCTCCCAATAGTCCTTAGCCAGAGTGAAGGGGCGCAAGTGAGGAAGGTCTTCAGGTGGTAGTGCGGCCTGGAGAATGAATAATGCTGAGTGATTATATTGATTGTCCGCTTCTTCTCTTGGAGTGAGGTTGCTTGGGTCATGCGAATAATAGCCTTGCTCAATAATTCTCCGTAAATTTGTTGAGCTGTGATTCAAATGAGACTTAATGGAAAACACTCAGTTAGCTAAATCACCTTGAACAAGCTTAGGAGGAGGACCAACAGGATTAATACGCGGAGTAGGAGCCGGTCCTCCATAGACCAGGGGAGGTGGAACTAAGGCATAGGTTCCAGTCCCATTATTGTCGAGAGGGGAAGAAGGTCGCATATGTTTAGCCACTTACTTGGAGGAATTGGCCTCCGAATCCATGTTGGCGGGTTAGGCAGCAACGCGTGTTCAGGAGAACTTTTAATCCCCTCAATTAACTCTTTAAGCATGGTCTTGACTTCGTTCGTCAAGGACGTCCTCAGGTTGGCCATAGCCGCATTCAAGTCGTTCCTTGTGACCGAAGTCAAGGCCACGATCTCGGGGTGTCCATGGGCTCCTCCCTCATGATCATCCATACTCTTCGGGTGGTGAAACCCTTAATAAAGAGGCGTGGCTATGATACCAATTGAAAGGATCGATATGGTTGACTAGAGGGGGGGATAGGCAACTACCAATTTTTAGCTATTCTTAACAAGTTAGGGTTAGCAACATAAAGGTTCTCTAAAATGACAACTAGGTGAGCAACCTATATGATGCTACCAACTATAACCGCTAACGCAAGTAAGGAATACTCTACAACAATAACATACACAATGTAAAGGTTAGAGATAACCACAAGTGGAACCGATGAAGACGAGGATGTGTTATCGAAGTTACTTCCCTTTGACAGGAAGTAAGTCTCTGTTGGAGCAGTGTCGAGGCACAATGCTTCCCAATAAGCCACTAGGTCCACCGTATTCTCCTCACGCCCTCACACAATACAAGGTGTCGTGATTCCACTATAGGTGCCCTTGAAGGCGGCAACCGAACCTTTACAAACAAGGTTGGGGATATCTCCACACAAAGCTTGGAGGCTCCCAACAATACCACGTAGCTTCACCACAATGGAATGTGGCTCCGAGGTGACCTCAACCGTCTAGGGTGCTCAAACACCCAAGAGTAACAAGATTCGCAAGGGATTAGTGGGGGGAATCAATTTTCTCTTGGTGGAAGTGTGGATCTAGGCCTTCTCAACCGACCCCTAGGAAATCAACAAGTTTGATTGGCTAGGGAGAGAGATCGGGCACATATGAGCTTAGGGAGAAACAATGGAGTCTCGGAGGGTCAAACGTAGGGTTTGAGAGGTAGGTGAAAACTTTATATAGTGGGGGAACAATTCCAACCGTTATCCTCACTGTCAGCACGCTCCTGGCAGTACTACCGCTTGGGCGCAACGGTACTACCGCTGACCCTGGCGGTACTACCGCCAAGGAGGAAGTGGTACTACCGCAACCACCGGCGGTACTACCGCCAGGACCAAACGGTACTTCCGCTAGGCTGACACAAATCCACGGTAGTATAAATACTACTACCGAGTCTACCACCACTGGAAAAGGTTCGCAGAAAGTCCAACGAAGTACAACCGCTCAGAGAGGGAGGTACTACCGTCGCCTAGTGGTAGTTCCGCCAGGAGCTAGTGGTACTACCACTGACCCTGGCGGTACTACCGCCAGGAGCTAGCGGTACTACCGCAAGCCTGAGCGGTATTACCGCCAGGACCAAGCAGACTACCTCTAGGCATTCTGCAAAGGGTGCGAGAGACCTAGCGGATGCTCCATTGCCGCAAAGAGAAAGTGGTTGAAATAAAAATGTGCGCGTGAGAGAGATGATTCCACCCAAACCTTTCTGATGCGGACCCCCTCTTAATAGTACGGCTTTCCTACTACTCAACACTAACAAAGATAATCATAGGAAACACCGTGCTCCAACAACACCAAGGGGCGATGATCCATCTTGTGCTTTGTGATGTATTATCTGAAATGCTCAATGCACCCGATTAGTCCGCAGAGGTGCTGTCATCAATCTCCAAAACTACTTAGAACAAAATAATCCCTAACAAGAAGGGCCAAGCAAACGGTTACTTAGCCAAACAACGGTTTGCTAGGATGTGGAGGGGTTACTGGCTTTTTATGGCATGTCGGGAGGCTTGACAGACATGTTGGGGAACGTCGCATGGGAAACAAAAAATTTCCTACGCGCACGAAGACCTATCATGGTGATGTCCATCTACGAGAGGGGATGAGTGATCTACGTACCCTTGTAGATCGCACAGCAGAAGCGTTAGAGAACGCGGTTGATGTAGTGGAACGTCCTCACGTCCCTCGATCTGCCCCGCGAACAATCCCACGATCAGTCCCACGATCTAGTACCGAACGGACGGCACCTCCGCGTTCAGCACACGTACAGCTCGACGATGATCTCGGCCTTCTTGATCCAGCAAGAGAGACGGAGAGGTAGAAGAGTTCTCCGGCAGCGTGACGGCGCTCCGGAGGTTGGTGACGATCTTGTCTCAGCAGGGCTCCGCCCGAGCTCCGCAGAAACACGATCTAGAGGAAAAACTATGGAGGTATGTGGTCGGGCAGCCGTGAGAAAGTCGTCTCAAATCTGCCCTAAAAGCCCCATATATATAGGAGGAGGGAGGGGGACCTTGCCTTGGGGTCCAAGGGACTCCCAAGGGGTCGGCCGAGCCAAGGGGGGGGAGGACTCCCCCCCCCCCAAACCGAGTTGGACTTGGTTTGGTGGGAGGAGTCCCCCTCCCTTCCCACTTCTTCCCTCTTTTCTTTCTTTTCCTTTGATTTTCTTATCTTGGCGCATAGGCTCCCTTTGGGCTGTCCCACCAGCCCACTAAGGGCTGGTGTGTCCCCCAAAAGCCTATGGGCTTCCCCGGAGTGGGTTGCCCCCCTCCGGTGAACTCCCGAAACCCATTCGTCATTCGCGGTACATTCCCGGTAACTCCGAAAACCTTCCGGTAATCAAATGAGGTCATCCTATATATCAATCTTCGTTTCCGAACCATTCCGGAAACCCTCGTGACGTCCGTGATCTCATCCGGGACTCCGAAAAACATTCGGTAACCAACCATATAACTCAAATACGCATAAAACAACGTCGAACCTTAAGTGTGCAGACCCTGCGGGTTCGAGAACTATGTAGACATGACCCGAGAGACTCCTCGGTCAATATCCAATAGCGGGACCTGGATGCCCATATTGGATCCTACATATTCTACGAAGATCTTATCATTTGAACCTCAGTGCCAAGGATTCGTATAATCCCGTATGTCATTCCCTTTGTCCTTCGGTATGTTACTTGCCCAAGATTCGATCGTCAGTATCCGCATACCTATTTCAATCTCGTTTACCGGCAAGTCTCTTTACTCGTTCCGTAATACAAGATCCCACAACTTACACTAAGTTACATTGCTTGCAAGGCTTGTGTGTGATGTTGTATTACTGAGTGGGCCCCGAGATACCTCTCCGTCACACAGAGTGACAAATCCCAGTCTTGATCCATACTAACTCAACTAACACCTTCGGAGATACCTGTAGAGCATCTTTATAGTCACCCAGTTACGTTGCGACGTTCGATACACACAAAGCATTCCTCCGGTGTCAGTGAGTTATATGATCTCAAGGTCATAGGAATAAATACTTGACACACACAAAACAGTAGCAACAAAATGACACGATCAACATGCTACGTCTATTAGTTTGGGTCTAGTCCATCACGTGATTCTCCCAATGACGTGATCCAGTTATCAAGCAACAACACCTTGTTCATAATCAGAAAACACTGACTATCATCGATCAACTGGCTAGCCAACTAGAGGCATGCTAGGGACGGTGTTTTGTCTATGTATCCACACTTGTAAATGAGTCTTCATTCAATACAATTATAGCATGGATAATAAACTATTATCTTGATACAGGAATTATAATAATAACTATACATTTATTATTGCCTCTAGGGCATAATTCCAACAGTCTCCCACTTGCACTAGAGTCAATAATCTAGCCCTCACATCACTATGTGATTTACATTGTAATAAATCTAACACCCATACAGTTCTGGTGTCGATCATGTTTTGGCCGTGGAAGAGGTTTAGTCAGCGGGTCTGCTACATTCAGATCCGTGTGCACTTTGCATATATTCACGTCCTCCTCCTCGACGTAGTCGCGGATGAGGTTGACGCGTCGTTTGATGTGTATGGTCTTCTTGTGAAACCTTGGTTCCTTTGCTAAGACAATGGCACCAGTGTTGTCACAGAACAAGGTTATTGGATCCAGTGCACTTGGCACCACTCCAAGATCCGTCATGAACTGCTTCATCCAGACACCCTCCTTAGCCGCCTCTGAGGCAGCCATGTACTCCGCTTCACATGTAGAATCTGCTACAATGCTTTGCTTGGAACTGCACCAGCTTACTGCACCCCCATTAAGAATAAATACGTATCCGGTTTGCGACTTAGAGTCGTCCGGATCTGTGTCAAAGCTTGCATCAACGTAACCTTTTACGGCGAGCTCTTCGTCACCTCCATACACGAGAAACATCTCCTTAGTCCTTTTCAGGTACTTCAGGATATTCTTGACCGCTGTCCAGTGATCCACTCCTGGATTACTCTGGAACCTGCCTTCCATACTTATGGCCAGGCTAACATCCGGTCTAGTGCACAGCATTGCATACATGATAGAGCCTATGGCTGAAGCATAGGGGACGGACCGCATATGCTCTCTATCTTCATCAGTTGCTGGGCACTGAGTCTTACTCAATCTTGTACCTTGTAACACTGGCAAGAACCCTTTCTTGGACTGTTCCATTTTGAACCTCTTCAAAACTTTATCAAGGTATGTGCTTTGTGAAAGTCCTATCAGGCGTTTTGATCTATCCCTATAGATCTTAATGCCTAGAATGTAAGCAGCTTCTCCTAGGTCCTTCATAGAGAAACTTTTATTCAAGTAACCTTTTATGCTCTCCAAGAGCTCCACGTTGTTTCCAATCAGTAATATGTCATCCACATATAGTATTAGAAACGCCACAGAGCTCCCACTCACTTTCTTGTAAATACAAGATTCTCCAACCACTTGTATAAACCCAAATGCTTTGATCACCTCATCAAAGCGTTTGTTCCAACTCCGAGATGCTTGCACCAGTCCATAAATGGATCGCTGGAGCTTGCACACCTTGTCAGCATTTTTAGGATCGACAAAACCTTCGGGTTGCATCATATACAATTCTTCCTTAAGGAAACCGTTAAGGAACGCCGTTTTGACATCCATCTGCCAGATTTCATAATCGAAAAATGCAACTATTGCTAACATGATTCTGACGGACTTAAGCATTGCTACGGGAGAGAAAGTCTCATCGTAGTCAATTCCTGGAACTTGTGAAAAACCCTTTGCCACAAGTCGAGCTTTATAAACGGTCACATTACCGTCAGCGTCCGTCTTCTTCTTAAAGATCCATTTGTTCTAAATAGCCTTGCGGACCTCAGGTAGTATCTCCAAAGTCCACACTTTGTTCTCATACATGGATCCTATCTCGGATTTCATGGCTTCTAGCCATTTGTTGGAATCTGTGCCCACCATTGCTTCTTCATAATTTGCAGGTTCATTGTTGTCTAACAACATGATTGATAAGACGGGATTACCGTACCACTCTGGAGCAGCGCGTGATCTCGTCGCCGTGCGTGGTTCAACAGAAACTTGAACTGGAGTTTCATGATCATCATCATTAACTTCCTCCTCAACCGGCGTTGCAACGACAGAGGTTTCCCCTTGCCCTGCGCCACCATCCAGAGGGATGAGAGGTTCGACAACCTTGTCAAGTTCTATCTTCCTCCCACTCAATTCTCTCGAGAGAAAGTCCTTCTCAAAAAAAGTTCCGTTCTTAGCAACAAACACTTTGCCTTCGGATTTGAGATAGAAGGTGTACCCAACTGTCTCTTTTGGGTAACCTATGAAGACGCATTTTTCCGCTTTGGGTTCCAGCTTTTCAGGCTGAAGCTTTTTGACATAAGCATCACATCCCCAAACTTTAAGAAACGACAACTTTGGTCTTTTGCCATACCACAGTTCGTATGGTGTCGTCTCAACGGATTTTGATGGTGCCCTATTTAAAGTGAATGCAGCTGTTTCTAATGCATAACCCCAAAATGATAACGGCAAATCAGTAAGAGACATCATAGATCGCACCATCTCTAACAAAGTACGATTACGACGTTCAGACACACCATTACGCTGTGGTGTTCCAGGCGGTGTTAACTATGAAACAATTCCACATTGTCTTAAGTGAGTACCAAACTCGAAACTCAGATATTCACCCCCATGATCAGACCGTAGGAACTTGATCTTCTTGTTACGATGATTTTCTACTTCACTCTCAAATTGCTTGAACTTTTCAAATGTTTCAGACTTGTGCTTCATCAAGTATACATAACCATATCTACTCAAATCGTCAGTGAAGGTGAGAAAATAACGATATCCGCCGCGTGCCTCCACGCTCAATGGACCACACACATCGGTATGTATGATTTCCAACAAGTCACTTGCACGCTCCATTGTTCCGGAGAATGGAGTCTTAGTCATCTTGCCCATGCGGCATGGTTCGCACGTGTCAAGTGAATCAAAGTCAAGTGACTCCAAAAGTCCATCAGCATGGAGTTTCTTCATGCGCTTTACACCAATATGACCCAAGCGGCAGTGCCACAAAAATATGGCGCTATCATTGTTTACTCTAACTCTTTTGGTCTCAATGTATATGCGTATCGCTATCGAGATTCAATATGAACAATCCTCTCACATTCGGTGCATGACCATAAAAGATGTTACTCATAGAAATAGAACAACCAT
The DNA here is from genome assembly GCF_904849725.1 of Hordeum vulgare subsp. vulgare. Taxonomy (NCBI): domain Eukaryota; kingdom Viridiplantae; phylum Streptophyta; class Magnoliopsida; order Poales; family Poaceae; genus Hordeum; species Hordeum vulgare. The sequence goes on from NC_058521.1 coordinate 260,387,728, forward strand.
TATTCTCAGACTTAAAAGAGTAACCGTCTCGCAATAAACAAGATCCAGATATAATGTTCATGCTCAACGCAGGCACTAAATAACAATGATTTAAGTTCATCACTAATCCTGATGGTAGTTGAAGTGACACGGTGCCGACGGCGATTGCATCAACCTTGGAACCGTTTCCTACGCGCATCGTCACTTCGTCTTTCGCCAGCCTTCGTCTATTCCACAGTTCCTGCTTCGAGTTGCAAATGTGAGCAACAGAACCGGTATCGAATACCCAGGCACTACTACGAGAGCCGGTTAAGTACACATCAATAACATGTGTATCAAATATACCTGATTTTTCTTTGCCCGCCTTCTTATCTACCAGATACTTGGGGCAATTGCGCTTCCAGTGACCCATACCCTTGCAATAGAAGCACTCTGTTTCAGGCTTAGGTCCAGCCTTAGGTTTCTTCGGCGGATTGGCAACAGGCTTGCCGCTCTTCTTCGAATTGCCCTTCTTGCCTTTGCCGTTTCTCTTGAAACTAGTCGTCTTGCTCACCATCAACACTTGATGCTCTTTACGGAGTTCAGACTCTGCGACTTTCAGCATCGCAAACAACTCGCCGGAGACTTGTTCATCCCTTGCATGTTGTAGTTCAACACAAAGCCTTTATAGCTTGGCGGCAGTGATTGAAGGATTCTATCAGTGATAGCTTCTTGCGGGAGTTCAATCCCCAGTTCAGCTAGACGGTTTGAGTACCCAGACATTTTGAGCACATGTTCACTGACAGACGAGTTTTCCTCCATCTTGCAAGCATAGAATTTATCGGAGGTCTCATACCTCTCGATCCGGGCATTCTTCTGAAAGATAAACTTCAACTCCTGGAACATCTCAAATGCTCCATGACGCTCAAAGCGACGTTGAAGTCTCGGTTCCAAGCCATACAAGACTGCACATTCAACTATTGAGTAGTCCTCCTTACGCGCTAACCAAGCGTTCTTAACATCCTGATCAGCCGTAGCGGGTGGTTCATCTCCTAGCGCAGCATTAAGGACATAATCCTTCTTTCCAGCTTGTAAGATTAGCTTAAGATTACGAGCCCAGTCTACAAAGTTGCTTCCATCATCTTTCAACTTAGCTTTCTCTAGGAACGTATAAAAATTCAGGATGACACTTACGTGAGCCATGATCTACAACACAAATATATTCAAAATGGGCTTAGACTATGTTCAAGATAATTAGAGTTCAACTTAATCAAATTATATGCTAAACTCCCACTCAAAAAGTACATCTCTCTAGTCATTTGAGTGGTTCATGATCCACTTACACTATCCCAAGTCCGATCATCACGTGAGTCGAGAGTAGTTTCAGTGGTAAGCATCTCTATGCTAATCATATCAACTATATGATTCATGATCGACCTTTCGGTCTCATGTGTTCCGAGGCCATGTCTGCACATGCTAGGCTCGTCAAGCTTAACCCGAGTGTTCCACATGCGCAACTGTTTTGCACCCGTTGTATGTGAACGTTGAGTCTATCACACCCGATCATCACGTGGTGTCTCGAAACGACGAACTGTAGTAACGGTGCACAGTCGGGGAGAACACAATTTCGTCTTGAAATTTTAGTGAGAGATCACCTCATAATGCTACCGTCGTTCTAAGAAAAATAAGGTGCATAAAAGGATTAACATCACATGCAATTCATAAGTGACATGATATGGCCATCATCACGTGCTTCTTGATCCCCATCACCAAAGCACCGGCACGATCTTCTTGTCACCGGCGCCACACCATGATCATCCATCAACGTGTTGCCATCGGGGTTGTCGTGCTACTTATGATATTACTACTAAAGCTACATCCTAGCAAAATAGTAAACGCATCTGCAAGCACAAATATGTTAGTATAAAGACAACCCTATGGCTCCTGCCGGTTGCCGTACCATCGACATGCAAGTCGATATTTCTATTACAACATGATCATCTCATACATCCAGTATATCACATCAGATCATTGGCCATATCACATCACAATCATACCCTGCAAAAACAAGTTAGACGTCCTCTAATTTTGTTGTTGCATGTTTTACGTGGTGACCAAGGGTATCTAGTAGGATCGCATCTTACTTACGCAAACACCACAACGGAGATATATGAGTTGCTATTTAACCTCATCCAAGGACCTCCTCGGTCAAATCCGATTCAACTAAAGTTGGAGAAACCGTCACTTGCCAGTCATCTTTGAGCAAAGGGGGTTACTCGTAACGATGAAACCAGTCTCTCGTAAGCGTACGAGTAATGTCGGTCCAAGCCGCTTCAATCCAACAATACCGCGGAATCAAGAAAAGACTAAGGAGGGCAGCAAAACGCACATAACCGCCCACAAAACCTTTTGTGTTCTACTCGAGAAGACATCTACGCATCAACCTAGCTCATGATGCCACTGTTGGGGAACGTCGCATGGGAAACAAAAAATTTCCTACGCGCACGAAGACCTATCATGGTGATGTCCATCTACGAGAGGGGATGAGTGATCTACGTACCCTTGTAGATCGCACAGCAGAAGCGTTAGAGAACGCGGTTGATGTAGTGGAACGTCCTCACGTCCCTCGATCCGCCCCGCGAACAATCCCGCGATCAGTCCCACGATCTAGTACCGAACGGACGGCACCTCCGCGTTCAACACACGTACAGCTCGACGATGATCTCGGCCTTCTTGATCCAGCAAGAGAGACGGAGAGGTAGAAGAGTTCTCCGGCAGCGTGACGGCGCTCCGGAGGTTGGTGATGATCTTGTCTCAGCAGGGCTCCGCCCGAGCTCCGTAGAAACACGATCTAGAGGAAAAACTATGGAGGTATGTGGTCGGGAAGCCGTGAGAAAGTCGTATCAAATCTGCCCTAAAAGCCCCATATATATAGGAGGAGGGAGGGGGACCTTGCCTTGGGGTCCAAGGGACTCCCAAGGGGTCGGCCGAGCCAAGGGGGGGAGGACTCCCCCCCCAAACCGAGTTGGACTTGGTTTGGTGGGAGGAGTCCCCCTCCCTTCCCACTTCTTCCCTCTTTTTTTTTTCTTTTCCTTTGATTTTCTTATCTTGGCGCATAGGCTCCCTTGGGGCTGTCCCACCAGCCCACTAAGGGCTGGTGTGTCCCCCAAAAGCCTATGGGCTTCCCCGGAGTGGGTTGCCCCCTCCGGTGAACTCCCGGAACCCATTCGTCATTCCCGGTACATTCCCGGTAACTCCGAAAACCTTCCGGTAATCAAATGAGGTCATCCTATATATCAATCTTCATTTCCGGACCATTCCGGAAACCCTCGTGACGTCCGTGATCTCATCCGGGACTCCGAACAACATTCGGTAACCAACCATATAACTCAAATACGCATAAAACAACGTCGAACCTTAAGTGTGCAGCCCCTGCGGGTTCGAGAACTATGTAGACATGACCCGAGAGACTCTTCGGTCAATATCCAATAGCGGGACCTGGATGCCCATATTGGATCCTACATATTCTACGAAGATCTTATCATTTGAACCTCAGTGCCAAGGATTCGTATAATCCCGAATGTCATTCCCTTTGTCCTTCGGTATGTTACTTGCCCGAGATTCGATCGTCAGTATCCGCATACCTATTTCAATCTCGTTTACCAGCAAGTCTCTTTACTCGTTCCGTAATACAAGATCCCGCAACTTACACTAAGTTACATTGCTTGCAAGGCTTGTGTGTGATGTTGTATTACCGAGTGGGCCCCGAGATACCTCTCCTTCACACGGAGTGACAAATCCCAGTCTTGATCCATACTAACTCAACTAACACCTTCGGAGATACCTGTAGAGCATCTTTATAGTCACCCAGTTACGTTGCGACGTTTGATACACACAAAGCATTCCTCCGGTGTCAGTGAGTTATATGATCTCATCGTCATAGGAACAAATACTTGACACACAGAAAACAGTAGCAACAAAATGACACGATCAACATGCTACCTCTATTAGTTTGGGTCTAGTCCATCACGTGATTCTCCCAATGACGTGATCCAGTTATCAAGCAACAACACCTTGTTCATAATCAGAAGACACTGACTATCATCGATCAACTGGCTAGCCAACTAGAGGCATGCTAGGGACGGTGTTTTGTCTATGTATACACACATGTAAATGAGTCTTCATTCAATACAATTATAGCATGGATAATAAACTATTATCTTGATACAGGAATTATAATAATAACTATACATTTATTATTGCCTCTAGGGCATAATTCCAACAAGACAAGTGTTAGGCAGTAATACATAGCGATAGAAATGAGACAACTAGGCATATCAAAATTAGAATCGACATCAAGGGTAATGATCATGTTGAATTGTGCTTCTTCAGTGAGATAGTACTCTTGCTCTTGGTAAGCATTCTCGACATGTTCATTGTACTCGTTCTCGTCACCCGATGCTACCCAAAATAAATAATAAAATCTAATAAACCCAACCATGGCGTAATTCACAAACAAGTATGATGCATGATTATGTAGTCAATTTACCATGGCAATCCTACACTAGTCACATTTCACATGCAAGTTAGTTAGTTATTTACATTTTGGACAACTTCGAGATTAATTCTTTCACAGTCATGAACATGGAAAAATGGATGCTTCACATGAAATTACGCAAATGCATATAAGGAACGTCACATTTGGAGTTACGAATCTCTCGTCGCACTCACGACAAGATACAGAAGGAAATGATGATAGATCAGAGTTTGAGAGAGGCTAGGGGAAAAATCATGGCATCTCAAGTTAGCCACTCGATAGGAAATAGAATTTTAGATGAAATAGATATAAATATCATGGAGAAACAATGCACCAAACTCCCACAATGAACCAAACAAAAGCAATCTGTGCAAAACAGCAACACAACATTTTGCACACATGAAAACAACAAACTACATGAACTCTAAATGCACAAACAGAGCATGGTGCTGAACAATGTAACATACATTTAATTTCATAAAAAGGAATCATACTGAAAAGAGTCATGGATCAATTGGTAGGATGCTCACAACGTGACTATAAAACAAAACATTTGGGGACTTAGTGAAAATCTTAGATTTTCACAAACAGATTTAACATGAAGGCATATTAACCACAAGAATTAATTGAGCTACATATCTTTTCAAGGCTTGAAATTTAACATGACGGTAGTAGACATAATGAACTTCATTTCATCCAACATGAGTATGGTCATAATATGCACACAAACATGGCTAGCATCAACACAAGAAGGCTAGCTCAAACAATCAGATTCCTAGACTTAGTGAAATTTATAGGGTGTGTATGAGTAGTAGTTTTAACAGCCACGCATGTTTGACAGCAGAAGTAACTATGATGCAAAAAACTATTCATGGAGCTAATGTCCCAACATGATAGTCCACAACATGCTTCATAAGATACTCCAAGGGATCAACATCGAAATTGCTACAGATCAATGGCTATTCACAAGAAAAAACAACTAATTTCATAATAGTTTCCAGACTTAGAAATATTTTTACAGCTCAAAATAAACAAGAATATGAAGGCATATTTGCATGGTAATAACAGTAGTCTAACATGGTTTTCATGGCAATGCAAAAATACGAGGGGCAATTTCATATGACAATGGGCATATCTCAGGTTGAAAGTTAATTCATTAGGTGCATGGAATAAATCACACAAAAATAAAAAATATGCTTAACTAGAGAAAATGACATGCATCAAAATATTCTCAAATTGCAAAACTAATGCCACGGTTAAATTACTTGGATTTGTGTACCCCATTTTCATATATAACATGCATATGTTACTGTAAGGAAATATGTCACAATTAATTATGCAAGTTTAAGATTTTTTCTCAAAAGCAAAAGAATTACAAAAAATATTTTGAATTATATAGAACAAAAACAAATAAAAATATATACACAGGGGCCATGTGCACTGGCACTACAGGGCCCCTCGTGTATGAGAATGGTCCGACTGGCCTACTATTAGTGACAAATAGCGGAGATAAATAAAAAAAAGGGGGGAACTGGGGCCGCCCAGGGATTGAACTTTCGTCTCTATGAGCGATACAGAGGGGCGCTACCACTTCGCTAGGCAGGGAGGGTGAAACTGGATGGGACTTGGGTTCATTTGAACCATCCACACGAGCATATTAGCTTCCTGAGCTGATGGCAACAAAGGTCAGCAAAGGCGGCGACTTCTGCATCTTAGTGGACACATGGAGGAGCGAGGTGACCTTTGTGCTTGTGGAAAGTTATTGTAATCTGGCACGTGCAAGCGGAGAAGCTACAGGAGTCATGTGCGCGTGCGCGGCTCGAGTGCGAGATTGAGCTCAGCCCGGCCATGGCGAAGTGCATTCGAGCAAGGGCGAACGAGGCAAAGCTCGGGCGAGTGGGCGAGCTAGGGCGCGAGGTGGGCATGCGTGGTACTACAATATCGAGATTTGGATCGGAGGCGGGACGTGCCTAACTCGGACAGCAACAAAAAACACGGGCTTGATGGAGCATGGTGAGCATGATGATGGCACGGCGTTGGTATCGCCTACACAGATTGAAAAGCCACGAGATGAACCAGGGATGAATAAGATGGTACCTAGCTCACCTAGGACATGGAGAGGAGGTCGAGGACGAGACAGAAGTCTAATGCGTGTTGGATCTGGACGCAGGGAAGAATATGATGACGGTAAGGGAGCTCCAGGGTTGTTGGCTTCGCGTACATAGATGTAAGCAAGGTCGCCTATCTTGCCAACAATCTTGAAAGGACACATAAAGCATGGTGCAAGCTTTCCTTTTATGCCAAAGCATTGAGGGCCCTTCATCGGGGACACTCGGAGATAGATAATGTCATCGATTTGAAAGGCCATGTTGCGATGCTTGCAATTATAATATCTCTTCTGACGGGATTGAGCAACTTTGAGATTATCGCGAATGACACGACACATATCTTCAGCCTCAGTGATCATGCCATGGCCAAGGAGTTGACGTTCACCAGCCTCATACCACTTGAGAGGGGACGAGACTTTTTGACTTACATAATCTCGAATGGGGCTTTGCCCGAACTTGCTTGGAGCCTTGCTTGGTTTTATCACAACAGATGTCCTTGTGAAAGGACTAAGTCTAGGATCCATCGCAACTAGGTGGTTGCTTGGAAGGGGTTGATCGGGAACGAAAGACATGAGTTTACCCAAGTTCGGCCCCTCCAAGGAGGTAAAAGCCTACGTCGTGCTTGTCGTTATGGATGATGATGATCTCGATTACAAGGGTGTGGAATCGCTAACCTAGCTCTCGATTTTTTTCTTGAATCTCCCCTTCCAAACGACCCGGGGCCTCCCCTTATATATTGGAGTAAGCCGTCAGGTTTTCAATGACTTCGTGCCTTGCATCATATCTACGCCTATTTGGGGTAGCTTTTCTCCTAAGCCGGCTATGGGTCTGCCGGTTCATATCTTAGACCGATCGTCGAGACGGCTTTCCCCTTTGTCGATGGGTGGCCCAACCTTATCTTGAAACTAAGGGTTACCCGGCCTTGCAAACTCTTGGACTGGTTGGGGCAAACCTTATCATACATGGGTTGTCCTATAATTGGGCCAATACATGAAGATGATTCACCTTGGTAAGCTGACTTATGTTAGAGGGAATATCCCCAACATTAGCCCCCAGGTTACTTTGGATTTATCAATGGTAAGATCATTTTCCACACTTAGCCATTTTATTTTTGTGCTTCACCGTGTTCCATGTCATGATGAAAATTGATGCTTATGTCAGCGGTCCACAAAATTCATATCCCATTAAATCTAGAATATCCTGCATCTATTGCCACGACACCTCGGATTTTGCACCCACTCCTTATAAATAGTCGGTAGATCCCAGGGTCATTTTTCCCAACGTGCACGCCTCTTCTTCCTCCTCCTCAAGCTTTGTGATTATCTCTTGTTACCATTACCTGAGATCCTCGCCAAGATCACCTCCTGTCATCTGTGTTGGTCGTGGAAAGACGAAAACCATCCACAGTCGCGAGCTCGTCCGACGCTCTCATTTTCAGATATGTATGTTCCCACAATCCTCCTCGGTCAAATTTGAGGGTTCTCGAGTTCTTGCGCAGTTCATCACTGTTCTTCAAGTTCTTCGATCCTTTTATATTAACAATCATTATTTTTATTGGTTTGAATCTCACCAATTAGCATTTTGGTTTTAAAAGGAAGATCATCCATGCTTAGATGTAGATCTATCTTGTTATAATGAAGGAAACCAGTGACACGAGTTTCTAGGTCTTTTCCCCTTTAATTCTTCAATAATATCAACATCTTTGCTAGATCTGTAGAATTTAGGTAATCCTTCAGATAGTGTTTTCACCTGTGGTGATAAAAGATGACTAAGCCATTATCATTAATCTCATTGTCTTCATCCATAAGCTGTCTTTCACCTACTGTCATCGTCTTACTCTCATGTTAATGCCTTAGATTACCCTTATCTCGTCATGCTATAGATCTTGCCAAATTATTTTATCTAGTTTTTCCTTGTAGTCGTGCCGTCTTATGCGTTGAAAGAGAATGGCTTCCAATGGTAGATAAGCGTGTAAGTTGGCCGACAAATTGTCCATGCGCAATAGAAATCTGTGAACAAATTGTCCAATGGTAGGTAAGCGTGTAAGTCTGAAATGACCAAACTCCAAGTTCAAGAACAAGAGAAAGGCAGATTGCTGCCAGCTCAGGAACATATACACTAGAGAGCTTTTGAAGATGAAATTCAACCATAGCCACAATAAGTTGAGGTCGCAGTCTTCGAAAGTCATCTTACCAAGGGTTTTAGACCGTCGGGTTCCAAATTCTTGATGGATGTTCTCCATCACTATAACTTGCACCTTGAAGATTTGGGTCCCAACTCCATCCTCAACCTGAGCAACTTCCAAACATTCTATGAAGTCTATCTACAAATGGAGACAAGAGTTGGCTTGTTCTTAGAATGTTTCCACTGCAATAAGTAAGATGAATGCAGCAATGGGTCTCTGGTACAATGTGGTGCCATCACCATTCAGATGAGAAAAGACTGCATCTTCCCCTATATCAAACTAGCGAGTCACCCCTAAGGTTGGCACACAACTTATTTTTACTGCAAATATGCATTCCCATTCCCTGATGATGAGTCTTCCTTGCTGGGTTATCGAGATAGCCGACTTGTATATGGGGAGAACCTCTGTGACTATGCAGCATTAGAAGAGAGGAAAAAACTTAAGTCCTTGTCAGCACACATTAATGCACTGATTGACCATGGTTTAACGGGTATTGATATCACCTGGTGCTGGATGGAAAGGTGGATCTGACCTCTTAGCATCCGTAGCTGGCTTATGTGCAACTATACTAAAAACCCGAAATATGACCTGCGCTTCTCAACACATACTCCCACTCACAAGGAAATGACTAAGTCAATCAAAGCCTTTGTTGGGGATAAAATAGATACCATAAGATTTGTTGGATTGGCTCCATTTTCTGCCGCTAACCCGGCTCCGGAGGTAACCGACTCTTTCATTTAATTGACATGCTTTCTATCTCTTTGTGATCTTTTGTAAGAAATAACTCGCTCATATATTTCAGCCTAATCATGATTGGTGGAACTAACCAAGAAGCTCCCAATATCCTGAGGGGGAGATAGTGGAGGTGGAGAACTACCAAAAGGAGGTAGAGCTTGATTCTCTAGGCTCGCTCTTTATTGAACTTGATGGCGTCGAATCTTCTCAGGATCTTTGTGGTAGTTGTGACTAATACTCGTGATCTACGCTCGGTATTCTGTGAAGAGGAACGAGTTATTGAATCCTCTCTTATTGTGTTGGTTTCCTCCAAGCTTAAAGGGTGATGTAGCATAGTGATGGCAAGTATTTCCCTCAGTTATGAAACCAAGGTATCAATCTAGTAGGAAGATCCACAAGACTATGTAAGCGGTACCTGCACACAAATAATAAATCGTCGCAACCCAATGCGTGTAGGGGTTGTCTACCCCTCATGGGTAAAATAAAACGATAAAAGGATAGATTGATAGATGCAAATAAAGTGATGGTAAATCAAAACAAGGAAAGGCATTTATGAGTTTTTGATAATATAGAGCTGAAAATAAAAGAGCACATAAAGGGAAACGAGAATATAAAAATAGAGATTGCAAATAGATGATGTAAAATAAACACGGGGGTCGTAGGTTTCACTAGTGACTTCTCTCGAGGAAATAACAAACGTTGGGTAGAGAAATTACTGTTAGTCAATCGATGGAAGAGAGAATAATTGTGAGGATATCCAAGATAATGATCATGTATATAGGCATCACGTCCAAGACAAGTACACCGACTTCTGCCTACATCTACTTCTATTACTCCACACATCGACCACTATCCAGCATGCATCTAGTGTATTACGTTCATGGAGAAACAGAGTAATGCTATAAGAATGATGACATGATGTAGAAAAGATATATTCATGTAGGAATAGATGTATCATTTTATCCTAAATAGCAACGATACATGCGTGTCATGTCTGTTTCCGCCATTGAGATTGAGCACTGCAAGATCGAACCCATCTCAAAGCACCTCTTCCCATTGCAAGATAAAAGATCAAGTTGGCCAGACAAAACCCAAGTTTGGATAAGAAATACGAGGCTATAGTAATGAAAAATGGATATAACTTCATAGATCTGATCATAAACTCACAATTCATTGAATCCCAACAAACACGCCGCAAAAGATAAAGTTACATCAAATGTGTCCATTGTATTGAGAAACAAAATGAGAGAGAAAGCCATATAGCTATTGCCTACGGACCTGTAGGTTTCATACGAACTACTCACGCATCATTGGAGGAGCACCAATGAGGATGATGAACCTCTTCCCGGTCGTGTTCCTGTCCACAAATGGCTCTCCATTGGATTTCATGGATTTTGGAAGTTGCGGCGGCTGAAACGATTTTTTGTATTCTCTTCTAGGGTTTGTGTTATATTTTGGTATTTATAGAGCTCAGAGGCGGTGGAGGAGGTGCCTGAGGCCCCCAGTACCCACCAGGGCGCTCAAGGGGCCTAGGGAGCACCCTGGTGCCTAGTGGACCGCCTGGGCCACCCCTGGTGAGCATTCTGGTCCGAAGAAAATCTCCAACAAGTATTGTGGCATTTGGACTTCATCTAATATTGATTTTTTGCGAAGGACAAAAGAAGCAAAAAACAACAAGTGGCACTAAGCACTGTGTTAATAGGTTTGTACCAAAAAATGATATAAAGTTGCTATAAAATTATTAAAAAACATCCAAGAATGATAATATAATAGCATGGAACGATAACAAATTATAGATACGTTGGAGACGTATCAGCATCCCCAAGTTTAATTCCAGCTCGTCCTCGAGTAGGTAAACGATAAAAACAATTTTTTTAATGTGGAATGCTGCCTAACATGTTCATCATATTTGTTTATTTTTAGCATGGACATATGGACTTCTAGATGATTCAAAGCAATAATCTGTAATTTGACATGAAAACTTCAATCTTAAGCATATCAACAACAATCAAGTCTTTCAAAATATCAACGCTAAAGAACACTATCCCTAGCCCATCATGCTCCATCATTGATCCATTCATGTAACACACCCAAATATTAGCTACATCCAATGCTCATGTATGATAATGGTATTCCTCAATTGGTCCTTTATAATAGAAGCTAGAGACTCAAATTTTAAATAAGAATTGCATAAACTAAATATATAGGCCCCTCACAAAGGGAAGCAGAGATTTGTAGAGGTGCGAGAGATCATAGTGAAAAATTTAGAGATAAAATATTTCAGGTGGTATGCTTTTCCTGTCAACAAAATTTACTAAGAGTTCCCAATATCTTCCATGCTAAACAAATCATATGCGGTTCCCAAACTGAAAATAAAGTTTCTTCCTTTTTCCACCATTCTTTCACATTCCACGGCTAGCACCACCCACGAGTACCGTCCATACCAACACTTTCCAAGGAATTTATTATCTGACAATGTAAGATGAATTTTCTTTGCATTTCAAGACTGGGCATCACTATTACCGCCATCCTCTCGTGCAATGACAAGTGAATAAAAAATCATCTTGAGAATAACCTATTTAACATGGAAGATACAGCCACCCCTCTCCGCTTCCTGAGCAGTACGGGCACACAAAACATAAATTTATTTTGAACATTAGAGTTTGCACTTGCAAATTTACTTATAACAACGTTGAAACACCGCATATAGGTAGGTATGGTGGACTCATTTGGCGTAACCTTGGGTCAAGGACTTGGATGCACAAGTAGTATTGCCTCTTAGTACAAGTGAAGGCTAGCAAGTAGATTGAGAAGCGCCCAACCATGGAACGGAAACCATCATAAGCGAACATTAGACATAACTAAAACCGAATAATGCAACAAAAGTAGGATGTAATTTCATAGCATAATTATTGATTTCATGTGCATGCACAGTGAATCCCAAACCTTAATACCAATATTCTTACTAAAGCATAATTAGTCATCAACATAACTCGCATATCACTATCTTCATATCGCAAAACTATTGCAAAGAATCAAGTTTAACATCCAGTGATCTTCATGAAAGTTTTTATAATATCTCACCTGGATATCTATCACTTTGGGACTAATTTAATTTAAAGAAAATTTCCATTGAAAATAACATGCTCTCAAACAAATAAAATCTGGAAACAACAATCAACACAAGATAAACACCACAACATATGCATGACATGATGCACAATCAAATATGATCCGTGTCCATTTAATTATGCATGATGTGGAAGATCACACAATCTAATACTACACATTAAATGAAGTTCAATATGCACGAGTTGCATCTTGACGAAACTCCACATTTGAATTACTTAGTTCACTTCTCTTTAGGTACATGACAATATTAAATATTATGAAAAATGGGCGGTCATGGCATAAGGTGAAGTGGAATTAAAATTTAAATGGTGAAGGAGAACATAAAGATAGCAAAATAGTAACTCTCCACATTTAAAAGAAATGTCGTTAATGTTGTTTTAACTAAACAATCATTTTTAATCTTGTTAATCATGACAATAGGTGAAGCATGAACAACTACATCTTCTAGGCATTTTAAATTAGGCCGTAAACAAGATTTGCATTTCTAAAATGACCCCATATGTAAATTATGAATTTGGTCTAGATCTTTATAAACATATTTTTCTAGTCAATATTTATTAAGTAGAAAAATAAAGTCCATCATGTTATTCTACTTTTTTCTAGTCAAGTTACATATGTGGATCATTTAAATCGAAGTTACAATTATTTAATTATGATGAAAACCATTTTAGCATGGAATTATCCAAATTTAATCTAACAACAAGATTAAACATTTTAAACATGGATGAAAGTTTGAAATTGTTAATCTCACAAAATTCTAAGCATTCTATGAGTATAGAACAATTTAATCCGATACACGGTTTATTAATTATTAACATTTTAGAAATAAAACATTACTATAGAATGCATGTCTTGAATATTGGCAAAATCGCAGCAAGGCAAACATATATGAATGGGCCAAATTGCAGCAAGGTCTAGTGGTCCAGGAAGATGTTCCAATTGGTTGTTTGTGTGTGGTGGGTTGTAAATGAAAAAAACAAAGCAATGCAAAATATCAAGGCGACCGGGTCTCGAACCCTTGACCTCCTGGTTGAAATCCCAACCAGCAAGGCTATCAAGGAACGGTGACACACAACAGGTTTGCGCTAGATAAACTCTAACCGGTCGCTAACTGAACCAAACTGAAAATGCAAGACAGAGATGGCTCTCTCTGTTATCGAGCCTGGGGATGCAGGCTAATGAAAAAAAAGGATGACCAGAAAAAAGGGGCACGTGGGATGCGAACCCAAGAGCCCTAGGTTGGACACGAGCGACGCTAGCCAATTCACGTGTGTCTATGTTTGTGACATACGAACTGGTGTTTTGTACAAATACTAACAGAGCAATAACCTTCTTATCCATGAACACATCTTTGTCGGTGGCAACAACGACGGGGACTCTGGTAGGCAGGGGTGCGCGGGAACCGATCGGATCGGAGGCCAGGGCGGCGGTGGAGCTCCATTCTAGTGTGGTTCACGACAGATCGACTGGAGATGAGGCGGCCTGCGCATTGGAGCTTCAGCTGTGTGTGATGCCCTCAATTTAATCGTACGCTAATCATACACGCAGATGCGTAGGATCAAACTCAAGGACTCTCGGGAAGATATCACAACACAACTCTAGACACAAATGAAACATACAAGTTTCATATTACAAGCCAGGGGGATCGAGGGCTAGAATAGAGAAGCTCGATAAACACACGAGTCAGCGAAAGCAAAAAAATCTTAGTACGGACATAAAACATGGTGTGCCTTAGAGAAGGCTAGCACAAAAGATACAACGATCGAACGAGGCGAGGCCTCGTGCCTGGGAACCTCCTAACTACTCCTGGTCTTTAGCGGCCTCCACGAAGAAGTCACCATCGGGGTGGCAGGCATCGGCAGAAAATTCCATCTCCTGGGCTCCATCATCTAGTCGCAGCAACGGATCAAAGGGACAAATGGGAGCAAAGCAACGGTGAGTACTCATCCAAAGTACTCGCAAGTATTACATCGGAACTATGCTAAGTATGCATCAGTATCAAAGAAGGGGTTTATATGTGGACTGCGTGCAGCAATGCGAGAACAGAGAGAAAAGGCCTAGTCCTATCGAAGACTAGCATCTTCAGGGTCTTGCAGCAATAGAGGAGAGTAGAACAATATAGCACAAATAATAGTCATATTGTTGCAGCAATATTAATATGAGGTCACGCCCAGAGATCTTTCCCTGACTCCCTGCGAGGAAGCAATCCCAAGGAAACTAAATCCAGTTAAGTAACCGTTGTAGTTGTATAATATCAGGGCACAACTCCAAGTCGTCCTGTAACCGTGGACACGGCTATTCGAATTGATAAGTTCTTACCTGCAGGGGTGCACAACATATTCCCCGACGCGCTCGATAACACTCTGGCCGGACACACTTTTCTGGGTCATGCCCGACCTCGGAATATCGACACGTTGCAGCCCCACCTAACCTCAGCAGAGAGGCCAGCCCGCCGGTCTAACTCCTAAGCACAGAGAGTTTGTGGGCCCCTTGCCCTCTGCGCTCCTGCACGATGCATGGGCGGCCGATGTCAGTCCTAGCACCCATTAATACAAGAGCGATGCATCTCGGGACCACTCGGGTGCGCGCCGCTCCATCGCTCACGTCTGAAGAGCTTCGGTTGATACCACGACGTCGAGTACCCATAATTCTTCCCACGCAGACGGTTATTGCGTAATAAGACCTCCCGACCAACCCAGATCAAATACCAAAATCCATTATCATTTGAATTATGTCATCGAAACAAACACGCGGGAATCCACCCGCCTAACATCTATTCATCAAAGATCCCAGTAACATGGTCAAGTAACTGTGTGGTTGTAACATCAAGGGGAATCTGAGGTATCACCCTCGTTGGATTCCGAACGATGTATCCGTCATGGTGGACCTAGAGGAATTACCCTCGAGGGTCTCACACTTGAGGGGTTGCACGATAGAGCCATCGTCGGGAATTGTGAAAGAGGAATCACCCTCGATAACCACGACCAACTAGATGTACTACAGAGATATTATCACGAGTACTTCGCGAGGTGTCACCCTCGGTACCCGGTAGTATATCTGTAGCGTCGCACAACTAAGGGGGTGTAAGTGATGTGCCGGGTCTGGCTCGTCGATCAGGGATTGAGACTTGAAAACAAAGCGGGGCAACTGGACTACGGGGTCAGAGGGGATGACTGCTGCACCTATACTAGACAAATTAAAAGTACATTACTGAAAGTAGCAGTTTATCAAAATTAGGCTATGCATCAGATATAGGAGCTAACTACGACAGTAGAAAAATGCTAATGCAAGCAGGAGGAAGAAAGACATAGGCGATATAGGGATGATCAAAGGGGGTTGCTTGCCTTGTTGCTCTGCGGCAAAGTGCTGATCGGCAGGGTCGTAGATGTACCCGGCAGCAGCATCAATCTCGGGGTCTACCGGTAATAAGAGGGGGGAGAAAAATATAATAGCAACAGGTGCAACACTAAGCATGACATGGCAATATGTAGGCTAGGCATGAGCTAATGCAGCAACATCCGTCATAGATGGGTCGGGAAAATATCAGATGATATTTCCCGGGTGTGTGGCTACTACCGGTCAGACTAAAAACGATGGAAAAGTTCCACGTTTGCTATGCTAGGGATGCGTGACAAACGAATGGATGGCGTATCCTGGTTCGTCTCGTTCTGCTGATCAACTTTCATGTTGAAAATATTTTGATGTGACTTACGATTTATTTAATATTAAATTTTTAAGGTTTTATTAATATTTAGGAATTAAAAACAGATTTAATTAATTATTATATATTATTATGACATCAGCATGATGTCATGCTGACATCAGCAGTTGCCTGGTCAACTGACCAGTGGGTCCTACGTGTCATTGACACAATTTATTAATTAAGGTTAAATATTAATTAATCAGATTAAATTAGTGGGAGACCCACGTGTCATACTCTAATAGGATAATTTAATTATCCTAATTAAGAGATTATCTAATTATCTATTTAACTAATTAACTAATTAATTAAGTAATATATCTAATTATCTATTTATTTGTTTTATTAATAAAAACACACATATATTTTTATATTTATTCATTTTATTATTTTATACTAATCCGTTTAGGGGGGATTGTGGCCCCCGTGTCGTGGACAATGGGGTGGGGCTGGCCCCACTGGTTAGCGGCCCATGGCCACACACACACATATACATAATGTATTTTCCTTACATACATGATATTACGTACATACATACATACAAAATACATACATGCATCTCATACATACATACATACATACCCATATAATTTTTTTATTTTTATTTTCTCTCCCATCTAACATTTCCAACCCTGAGCTCCTGTGTGTTCCTCTTTGTCAATAGAGAGAGAAGAAAACCCCACCTCCTCCTACAGGAACCTAACAGCGCCGGAACGCGGCGGTGTTCGCCGGAACGGAACCGAGACGTGGAAAAGAATAAGGGGGTGGCCGGAGCCGCAGTGCCTCACCACCGTTGACGGGAAAGCAGAGGCCCGGTGTAGAGGTAGACCGGCGGGGAGGAGCTTGAGGAGGAGAAGGCCGGCAGATCCGGCGAGTAGGAGGCGCACGGGCATCGGTGTTGCAGGAGGGGCTCAGTCGGTGGAGGTCGCCGGAGGGTCGGCCGGTTGCGAAGGAGGGCCGGCCGAGGGCACAGCCCCGGTGCGGCGACGTGGGGAGGCGAACGGGACGCCGGCCGGTGGGGTGGCGGCGCAGGGTTGGGTGAGGGAGGATGGGGCGGTGAGAAGGGAGGCGCGGTGACCAAGGGGATCCCGGGCGACGGGGGAGGCGCAGGGTGTGGCCGACGAGGGGTGCGGGCGACGGGGAGTGTGGTTTGCGTGGTAGGTGGGTTGACGAGGGGGAATTCCCTCGTCGCTTCTGGCGGCGTGGCTGGGAACGGGAGGAGGGTGGTTGCGTGGCGCTAGGGTTCAGGGGGGGCTTTATACCCCCCGGGTGGAGTGGGCCGAATAGGGGGTGGCCGGCTGGGAAAACTTGGCCTAGTTTGGCTAGGGGCTTTTTTCTTTTTTCTTTTTGTGTTTCTTTTTTTCCCAATAGTTTCTGTTTTTTATTATAAAGGTTTTAATACTTTCAAAAATGCATGTTTCATTTCTATAATTTATTACAGAATATTTGTAACTCATCCGACATTTTTATTTTAACATTCGAAAACCTTTCTCGTTCAATTTATTTTTAAAATTTGAATTTGACTCGATTTCGATTAACACGAGATCAACGATAAAAATTACGATGACATGGCATCATTAGCGCGGGATCACTGTAGCTTAATTACATTCAACACTGTAGCAAAAGCTGATGATGTCACAACTCTCCCCTACTAACGAGAATTCTCGTCCCGAGAATTAAGAGGTAGAAGGAAAGAGCTTGGGGTATTCCTCACGAAGATGATCCTCGCGTTCCCAAGTGGCTTCCTGTTCAGAATGATTTGACCACTGCACTTTTAGGAACTTGGTGACCTTGCGACGAGTTTGATTCTTAGCCTGGTCGAGAATGCGGACCAGATGCTCTTTATAAGAGAGGTCTTGTTGCAGCTCAAGCATATCATGACCATTGCTCGAATAGGATCCTTGAAGCAGCGACGGAGCTGAGACACATGGAAGACATCATGAACCTGAGAAAGGTTCGCTGGCAGTTCCAATTGATAAGCCACTTTTCCACGCCTTTCAAGAACAGTGAAAGGACCAATAAAGGGAGGAGCTAACTTTCCCTTGATCACAAAATGATGTGCACCTCTCATTGGTGTGACACGAAGATAAGCCTTTTCGCCAGGTTGATAGACCATATCTTGATGATGACGGTCATAATGACTCTTCTGACGAGACTGAGCAGCTTTCAGATTCTCATGAATAATGCGGACTTGATCTTCAGCATGTTGGATAATATCCGGACCGAAGAGTGATCGTTCCCTAGTTTCTGACCAATTCAAAGGAGTTCGACACCGTTGTCCATACAATACTTTGAAAGGGGCCATCTTCAGACTAGCTTGATAGCTATTGTTGTAGGAGAACTCGACATGCGGGGGAGATTCCTCCCATTTCTTACCGAAGGAAATGACACAAGCTCGAAGCATGTCCTCGAGAATTTGCTTGACTCGTTCAACTTGTCCCTGAGATTGAGGATGAAATGCAGTGCTGAAGGACAGATGAGTCCCCATAGCCTTCTGAAAACTTTCCCAGAATTTTGAAGTGAACAAGCTGCCACGGTCCGAACTGATTATCAATGGAATACCGTGAAGTGAAACAATTCTTGACATATAAAGATCTGCCAGCTGACTAGCATTAATTGTTTCTTTCACGGCCAGGAAATGTGCAACTTTGGATAGTCGGTCAATCACGACAAGAATAGCATCATTACCTTTCTGAGATTTGGGAACACGAGTGACAAAGTCCATTTGAACATGGTCCCATTTCCACTCAGGAATAGAGATAGGTTGCAGAGTTCCAGCAGGCTTTTGATGATCTGCTTTGATCCGCCGGCAAATATCACATTCTGCCACATATCATGCAATGTCTTGTTTCATATTGGGCCACCAGAATCTTTGCCGGATGTCTTGGTACATCTTGGTACTACCAGGGTGAATAGACAATGGTTTGTCGTGAGCTTCCTTCATCACCCCTCCGGTCATTCTGAGATTTTCCTTCTTATTTGGGACGAATAGGCGACCCTTGAAGTACAAGGTGCCATCTTCAGAAACAGTGAAAAAGGAGGGTTTACCCTTCGCAATATAGCTCTTAATCCTGTCGACCTCATCGTCAAAGCCTTGTAGATTCTTGATGGTGCTCACAAGATCTGGTTCAACAACCAGGTTACTGAGGGAACCCTGATTAACAACACGAAGGTTCATCTTTCGATACTCTTCAGGAGGGGGAACAAGGTAACCCTGAGGAACAATATGGAGGTTCAGCTTACGGAATTCCTCTTGCAGGCGATCGTGAACCTTATGAACCTGGAGGTGGTTGCAGTATGACTTGCGACTCAAGGCATCAGCCATTACGTTAGCCTTGCCAGGGGTATATGATATACTACAATCAAAATCTGCTATACGCTCCATCCATCTTTGTTGACGTAGATTCAGCTCCGGTTGAGTGAACAAATACTTCAGACTTTGATGGTCGGTGTAGATTTCACAGCGATTACCGACAACGTATCCATTCTTTCAGTGCATGAATAACTGCGGCAAGCTCGAGATCACGAACTGGGTAGTTCTCTTCATGAGCATGCAGCTGACGTGAAGCATAAGCAATCACCTTGCGATCCTGCATCAGGACACGGCCTATTCCTTAACGAGAAGCGTCACAATATATGACGAAATCTCTTTTCGTATCTGGAGGAGAAAGTACCGGAGCGGATGTCAGTTTGTCCTTGAGCGCCTGGAAAATTTCGTGACATTTATCAGTCCACTCATACTTAACACCTTTGTGAAGAAGATTGGTTAAGGGCTTCGCAATCTTGGAGAAGTTCTCAACAAATCGACAACTATAGCTCGCGAGTCCGAGATAACTTCTGACTTGCTTGACATACTTCGGGGGAGTCCAGTCAAGAATAGCTTGAATTCGTTCGGGGTTGACTGCAATACCATCCTTGGAAATCACATGACCAACGTATGTCACTTCGTCCAACCAGAATTCACATTTGGAATACTTCGCATAGAGTTTATGTTCCCGAAGCTTATCTAGTACAAGACGAAGATGTTCGGCATGCTCTTCTTTATTCTTCGAAAATACCAGAATATCATCCAGATATACCATGACGAATTTGTCGAGGTAGTCCACGAATATATAATTCATCAATCGAGAGAAGGTTGCCGGCACATTGGTTAAGTCGAAGGACATTACGGTGTACTCGTATGATCCGTAACGAGTAACAAAGGTGGTCTTTCGAATATCCTCTTTGTGAACATGGATCTAGTGGTATCCCAACCTCAAGTCAAACTTAGAGAAGACGGTCGAACCAGCAAGTTGATCATACAGATCATTTATCCGAGGAAGAGGATATTTGTTTTGAATAGTGACCTCGTTGATAGGACGATAGTCTTGAACCAATCAATTTGTCCCATCCTTCTTCTTAACAAAGAGAGAAGGTGCTCCCCAAGCAGAGGAACTCGGACGAATGAAACCCAGACGAAGCGAGTTGTCAATTTCTTTCTTAAGTTCAAGGAGTTCATGTGGTGGCATTTTATAAGGATGCTTGGCGATAGGAGTGTTACCGGGTACCAAGTCAATGACAAACTCGAAAACTCGAGCAGGAGGAATCCCCATCTTCTGGAAAGACATCTTGAAATTCTCGGACCACTGGAATGGTTTCAATCCCTTCAATAGGCGACACATTTAATGCATTCAAGGCGTATAGCCGTGCCTCAGCATTTCGGACGAGATAAGCATGGTAGCTTATTAATTCATCTGTAGGGTGTAGGAGGTTGACGATTTTGGTGGCACAAACGATCGATGTCGTATGAGCTTTCAACCAGTCCATCCCTAGTATGAGATCAATGTTGGATGAGTTTAGTAGAATGGGGTTGGCAAGGAATTCTAATCCTTCAATTTCAACCGAAACGTGGGGGCAAACCACAGAGGTTCGGCATTCGCCCCCGGGGGTGTTTACCACTATCGGGATGTTCATCTCTTCGCTTCTAATGTCATGCATGTATGCAAAATTTTCCGACATAAAGGAATGCGATGCTCCTATATCAAACAATACAGAAGCAGGTACTGAGTTAACGAGAAGTGTACCCATCATGGTAGCAGGATGGTCTTGAGCTTGACCCATCTCAATGTTGTTGGCCTGACCATGAACATAAGCAGGCTTAGCATTGTAGTTGGTTCTGGTTGTTGCCACTGCCAGTTGAGGAAAGTGCCAGTTGATTCGGATTCTGCCTGCAGTCTCTAGCATGGTGACCTGCACGAGCATACTTGAAGCACAACCCATCCTCAGGACGGGAAGGAGGAACTCGAGGCGGTGGAGCTGGAACCTCGGCCGCCTAGGTGATGGAGGAGGCAGGCGAGGTGTAGCATAGGACGGCCTCGGAGCAGGAGCAGGTGCATGGTACATGTTGTTGGGAATCTAGATCCTCTTCTTCTATGGAGATGAGCCGAAGATGAGCCCATGTCACAGTAGTGCTTGCTGCTATCCTTGTATTCCTGTAGACCAGTCTCAACCTGAATAGCCTTGTTCACCAGGGTGGCAAAATCAGCATAGTCCTGAACGAGGAGTGTCAGCTTGATATCAGGGTGAAGGCCCTCACGGAATTTCTCTTGTCTGCGTGCATCAGTTGCAATGTCTTCTTCAGCATAGAGAGATAAGTGCAGAAATTCCCGTTGATAAGCATCCACAGTCTTTTTGCCCTGGACAAGGTTGCGGAACTCACACTTCTGCCAGTCCACGATTCCCTAAGGAATGTAGCGAGAATGGAAAGCAGCCCTGAACTCCGTCCAAGTGATGACAGCTCCAATGGGCTGAGAGCGCCTGTGACTGTCCCACCATTGGGCAGCGGTACCCATCAGGAAGCAGGCGGCAAAGTTGACATAGCTCGCCAGGGGCACATTGGCAGACTCCAGCTCATAAGCAATGTCACGAAGCCAGTCATCAGCATCAAGAGGATGAGTTGAGCTGCGGTAGATCGCAGGGTTGAGGCGGCAGAAGTCTTGCAGTGTCACGCCTTGTTGTTGGTTCATGTTCGGCCTTTGGAACTGATCCATGAGCCCTTGCATAAACTGGCAGTTCAGTTCAAACTGATGGATCATCCGTGCCATATACTCAGGAGGCGGGGGTAGTGCATCGTTGGCGGGGCCACGCGGGCGGCGAGCTGGTCTCACCATCCTGCTAAATATTTAACAGGGGTAGTTTAGCTTAACATAATATGAAGGCATCGCACGCATTCATGTAGTAATCAAGCATTACGAAAGGGAAATGCGATAGATACTTCATAGTAGTTGAGTTCGACAAACAGACCCATACATAAGTTCGATTAAAGACCATCGATTACAAATTTGAAATTTGGCGCTAACCTGGACGCATTAGATGATAACATGGACTCACTAGGCGGCACGCAGGCACGCGGTGGAAGAGTACCACAATGAGACATAGCGATAAGGCTACATCAACGTCGGAGAGGACGAACAAATCCTGGTAGCTCGCGGTGATACAAGGTAGGAACAATACCCTGCGTTCCGTGGTGACTCTGGTGAAGGTACCGCAACCACTGGAGGAGCTGAGGTTCAAGTGCAGGGGTTCTACCCCCAACATCAGTCCACTCAACACCTGATTGTAGCTCTGTCCTGCTCGGCTCGCGGATGTGCATAGGGGGAGCCCTCGGGTGGTGTGCTGGCTGCAGCTATGTCAACGCGTCGTAAAGACGAGCGCGTGGAGCGTATAGCTCCACAGTCACAGCTTGAAAAGCATGATCCAGTGCCTCAGTGTACTGCACCAGAACCCGCGCATCATAGCGAAGCGTCACGTAGGGGCGCAAACAGCGATGTAGGACCGGTTGTTGCGCTCTTGAACGCTAGCAGTGTAGGCAGTGAGATCAGAGCCATTCTCATCCCCAGCAGGAACATGCGGGATGTATCTGAAAGCACTCTCCTCCAGGTAAGGGTACGCTACACAGAGATGGGTGATAGCGATGTAGGCCGCATCATGGCTGGCCATCTCAACCGACAATCCAATACCGCAGAAGACGTGGCGCTCGAGGCTGGAGTCGCCCATCTGATCAAAGATGCGAACCTCAGCCTGGTACTGGTACTGGTTGTTCTCGTGGAAGTCCTCGTACATAGTGTACTCGGGGTACCAGCGATATCCCAGCCTGGTCAGGAGGTCGACCAAAATGGCCGGGAACCTAGTCGTCTCAGTGGCCTATGTCAGGCGCACGTGTTGTCTTGCGGGACGCATCTGAAAAGAAGATTGACAGATGTCAAATGACAGTGTGTGTAATATATATTTAGAAGAACAGAGTAGATAGTCCAGCGCTGTGGGTCGATGCGATTACGAGAACCTAATGTTAGAGTTAGTAAAATCTTTAACCCGGAAGAGAAGAGATAGTAGAGCCTAGAGTATAGGAAAGGTGTAAAAGATACTAATACCACCCAATTGAGATGTGGGCCCATAAGCCACAACATGAGTGTTATTAAAGTTTTTCAAATACTAGACTCAACTTCGGCCAAGGACTTGGAAAGGGGTTACCTACAGGAAGTCGGCTGTGATACCAACTTATGACGCCTGATACGTCCATTTTGCATCATGCTTTTATGTTGATATTTATTGCTTTATGGGTTGTTATTACACTTTACGGTACAATACTGATGCCTTTTCTCTCTTATTTTATAAGGTTTACCTGAAGAGGGAGAATGCCGATGATACGTCTCCCTCGTATCTACTTTTCCAAACTCTTTTTCCCTTGTTTTGGGTTCTAATTTGCATGATTTGAATGGAACTAACCCGGACTAACGTTGTTTTCAGCAGAATTACCATGGTGTTGTTTTTGTGCAGAAATAAAAGTTCTCGGAATGTCCTAAAAATTTACGGAGAATTTTTCTGGAATAAATGAAAAATACATGTGCAAAGATCAACCGGAGGAGGTGTGCCAGTGGGCACAAGCCCCTTGGTCGCGGCCACCCCCTAGGCCGCGCCGTGAGAGCTTGTGGGGCCCACGTGGCGCCACCGCCTCCAAACTCAGCTCTATTTATTCCATCTCGCCAGGAAAAAAATCAGGTAGAAGGATTCATCGCGTTTTACGATACGGAGGCGCCGCCACCTCCTGTTCTTCATCTAGAGGGCAGATCTGGAGTCCGTTCCGGGCTCCGGAGAGGGGAAATCGTCGCCATCGTCATCATCAACCTTCCTCCATCGACAATTCCATGATGCTCTTCACCGTTCGTGAGTAATCTCATCATAGGCTTGCTGGACGGTGATGAGTCGGATGAGATCTAGCATGTAATCGAGTTAGTTTTGATGGGGATTGATCCCTAGTATCCACTATGTTCTGAGATTGATGTTGCTACTACTTTGCCATGCTTAATGCTTGTCACTAGGGCCCGAGTGCCATGATTTCATATCTGAAACTATTATGTTGTCGCCAATATATGTGTGGTTTAGATCCTATCTTGCAAGTTGTAGTCACCTACTATGTGTTATGACCCGGCAACCCCGAAGTGACAATAGCCGAAACAACTCCCAGAGATGACCATAGTAAGAGGAGTTCATCTATTCACCAAGTGTTAAAGCGTTGGTCCGGTTCTTTATTAAAAGGAGAACCTTAATATCCCATAGTTTCCATTAGGACCCCGCTGCCACGGGGGGGACGGACAATAGATGTCATGCAAGTTCTTTTCCCTAAGCACGTATGACTACATATAGAATACATGCCTACATTAGATTGATGAATGGGAGCTAGTTACTTATCTCTCCATGTTATAGCTGTTACATGATGAATCACATCCGTCATACTCATCCATCACCGATCCATTGCCTACGAGTCTTTTACTACTGGTCCTTGCTACGTTACTTTGCTACTGCTGCTATTACTCTGTCGCTATTGCTGTTACTACTGTTGTTCCTTGCTACTGCTGCTATTACTCTGTCGCAATTGTTGTTACTACTGTTGTTCCTTGCTACTGCTGTCACTACTGTTGTTACTTTGCTGCTACTTATTGTAAGACTTTTCTAGAGCCGTTGCCGGGGAAGAATAGTCCCCCGTCCACGTGCTATTTACTGGCGCCATTGATACAACAGTTAGGAATAGTCTGTCGTCAACAGATCTTTTTCTGACACCGTTGCTATCATATCACTTTGCTACTGATACTTTGCTTGCACACACTAATCTTTCAGGTGTGGTTGAAATTGACAAACTCAGCTGCTAATACTTTAGAATATTGTTTTGCTTCCCTTTGTGTTGAATCAATAAATTTGGGTTGAATACTCTACCTTCGAAAACTGTTGCGATCCCCTACACTTGTGGGTTATCAAGACTATTTTCTGGCGCCGTTGCCGGGGAAGCACAACTATATTCTCTAAGTCACTTGGGATTGACGTCTGCTGGTCACTATGAGGAATCTGATAGATCCAAGAACTAAAATCTTGCCTTCCACTACGAGGATAGGTAAGGAATTGCCATCTAGCTCTGCACTTGATTCACCTTCAATTATGAGTAAGTTTGCGACATCACCTCCTGCTAGAAATCTTGATATGTCGCCTGTGCTTGATGATGCTACTTCTGCTGCCCATGATGCTATGCTTGATACTGTGCCTGATGATGCTATGCTTGATACTATGCCTGATGATGCTATGCCTGATACTGCTTTGCCACTAGGTGCCCTTGATGCACAAATTGCTAGAGTTGCTACTAGACATGATGATACTTCTGAAACTACTGATACTATTGAAGTAAAACCTGCTACTATGCCTGAATTGCCTGTTATACCTGAGCGCTATGTTATGGAGGGAGAGGTAGCTGAGGCCTTTCTTGCATGTAAGGATAGCTATGATGTTGAGAAAATATTGCGCAAGTGGAAAGAAAAATCTCTGAACGCTAGGATGAAATACAACCCGAAGTTTGCTACTTCGCCTATCTTTTTGACCGATAAGGATTATGAATTCTCTGTCGACCCTGAGTTAATCACTCTGGTCGAATCTGATCCTTTTCACGGTTATGAGTCTAAAACGGTTGTAGCCCATCTTACCAAACTGCACGAGATAGCCATCATATTCACTAGTGAGGAAAAGATCCGGAACTACTATATCCTCAAGTTGTTTCCTTTCTCGCTAAAGGATGATGCTAAGACTTGGTTCACTTCTTTTTGCTCCTAGTTGTGTGCGTAGCCCCTTGGATATGGTCTACTACTTCTCTGAAAAATATTTCCCTGCCCATAAGAAGCAAGTTGCCTTGGAGGATATATACAACTTTGCTCAAGCTGAGGAAGAGAGTCTCCCACAAGCTTGGGGGAGGCTCATCCAGATACTGAACGCTTTGCCTGATCACCCTATTGAGAAGAATGAAATACTTGATATCTTCTATAATGGACTTGTCGATGCTTCCAAAGACCACCTAGATAGTTGTGTCGGTTGTGTTTTTAGGGAACGGACCGTGGAACAAGCTGAGATTCTAGTGAATAACATCTTGTGCAATGAGAATGCTTGGGCTATTCCCGAACCACCTCCTAAGCCAAATCCGAAGAAAAGAGGTATTCTATTCCTCAGTCCTGAAGATATGCAAGAAGCCAAGAAATCTATGCGAGAGAAAGGCATTAAATCTGAACATGTCAAAAACCTACCACCTATCGAAGAGATCCATGGTCTTGATAACCCGATACACGTAGTAGAAGTAAATTCTCTAGGTAGGTTTGATGAGAGTGATATTCCTTTTGATAAAGCTGCTAGCTTATGCCTGGATGAATTTGATAACTTTGTTGCCAAACAACAGAGTTTCAATGATTATGTCAGCACACAATTGGAACAGAATGCTCATATGCTTAGTCCTTTTAGTGCTTGTGTGGATAGAAATGTCAATGATGTTAAGCTTCTGAGTAAACATGCCTCTATGGTTACTACTCAGGTAGAACAAGTACTTAAAGCTCAAAATGACTTGCTCAATGAGTTGAATGAAAATTTCGTTAGAGTCATTACTAGAGGCGGTAGAATGACCCAGGAACCTTTGTATCCTGAGGGTCATCTGAAGAGAATTGAACAAGATTCTCAAGGAGTTAGCACTGATGCACCTAGTCATCCTAGAAAGAAGAAGAAAGATGATAGGAACCTGCACGCTAGCAACCCTGTTGCTGCTACACCTGAGAGTCCAAATGATGCCTCTGTCTCTGATGCTGAAACACAATTTGGTGATGAACATGAGCCTAATGATAATATCAATAGTGATGTTCATGAAGATGCTCAACCTAGCAATGATAAGGATGTGGAGATTGAGCCTGTTGATCTTGATAACCCATAGCCTAAGGCTAAGAGATACGATAAGAATGATTTCGCTGCTAGGAAGCATGGTAAAGAAAGGGAACCATGGGTTCAGAAACCCATGCCCTTTCCGCCCAAACCATCCAAGAAAAAGGATGGTGAGGATTTTGAGCGATTCGTTGAAATGATCAGACTTGTCTTTCTGCAAATGTGTTTGACAGATATGCTCAAAATGTCTCCGTATGCTAAGTACATGAAAGATATTGTGACTAATAAGAGGAGGATACCTGAGGTTGAGATTTCCACCATGCTTGCAAATTATACCTTCAAGGGTGGAACTCCTAAGAAACTAGGTGATCCCCGTGTGCCCACTATACCTTGCTCCACTAAAGGCAACTACGTTAGAACTGCGTTATGTGACCTCGGAGCCGGTGTTAGTGTTATGCCTCTCTCTCTTTATCGTAGACTGAAACTGGATAAGTTGACACCCACTGAAATCTCTCTACAAATGGCCGACAAATCAACTGCTTTCCCTATCGGCATTTGCGAGGATGTGCATGTTGTGCTTGCTAACGTCACCATCTTAACAGACTTTGTTATCTTGGATATTCGTGAGGACGATGCCATGGCGGTCATCCTCGAAAGACCCATTTTAAACACTGCAGGGGCAGTTATAGATTGCAACAAACGCAATGTCACTTTCCATGTCAACGGTAATGAGCATACGGTGCACTTTCCGAAGAAATAATATCGAGTACATTGCATCAATGCTATCAAAAAAACTTCAACGATTCTTATGGGGAGCATTGAATGCCCTATTCCTCGTGTCAAGATGAAGTATGATTTGCTTGTTGGGGAGATACACATCCCCATTGAAGTGACCTAGCGACTATTCGAAAATTCTCCGTTCTCTTTTGCGATTCGAAAAGGTTTGTCGAGGAGACTTGATCAACCTCATTGACGGATTTTCTTTCGATGACCATGAGAGGGATGAATCGAGGAGTCACCAACCTGTGTTCCAAACTTTCACCTTAGGTTGCTTAGAAGAAACATGATAGGCTTAGTTTAGTTTTTCCTTGTTTTCTGTTTTAGCGTTCGGTAGAAGAGTACCCCGAAAATAAAAGTTCTCCGAACGTCCTGAAAAGCTTGTATGATTTTTTCTGGAATTTTTGAAAAATTCTGAGACAAAGAGCTTGTCTGGGGGCTGTACCAGTGGGCCACAAGCCCTGACGGCGCGGGCACCCCCCTGGCCACGCCACCCAGGCTTGTGGGGCCCACAGGCAGCCCCTCCACTCATTCTTGCTCTCATCTGGTTCTCCTATCTCCAGAAAAAATCGTTTCGCAGCTCAAACCCGTGTTCTTGCTCCTCTTGCTGGGATTTTTGATCTCTTTGCTCAAAGCACCATTCTCCGAATTGTTTTGGGGAAATTACTTCTTGGTAAGTGACTCCTCCATTGGTCCAATTAGTTTTTGCTCTAGTGCCTTATACTTCGCGTATTTTTGCTGCCTTGGTGACCATGTTCTTGAGCTTTGCATGCTAATTCTAGCTGGTCCCAAGTAGTATTGATGCGTAATATGGCCTCTAGGAACTTGTGGGAGTTGTTGCTACAAGTTTTGTTGAGCCTTGTTCACTTTTCCTTTGGGTCACTGGAAATTTCAGAAAAGGATGATTTTCAGGAGAAACTTTCATGGTGGTTCCTCAAGCAAGAGAGGTCCCCGTCTTGCGATTCAGGAGCCTGATCCTTACCAACCAAGGGGCGCGCTGGTACAACCATGTGAATGGCCTTCTGATGAATTTATGATTGAGGCAGGTTTCAAAGATGAGTTTGATGCACTTGTTCACCACGTCGGACTCGAAGAATTCATCTCCGATGAATGTGAACAGTATGTTGCTCTCACTACCTCTTTTGTTCGTAGGTTCAATTTTTCAGCTGGCCGTGAGACATCGGTACTGTTTGATCTCTATGATAAATCTTATACCATGGATTTATAGGATTTCAATAGAATTTGCAAGATACCTATTTGGGGTAGCCTCAATGATCCTCCTAAATCTTCGGTTAGAGATTTTTGCTCTCGTATTACTGTTGGAGAAACTAGAGACATTACGCAAGCTACCATGGGGAGTATTCATTTTCCTGCCTTGCATTACTTTGCCCTCTTCATAGGCAGATGCATTAATGGCAAGATTGAGCATTGTCACCTCTGTGCACCCGACCTTAGTATCCTTAAGAGCGCAGTGACGGGTAACAAAAGCTTCAACATGGGAGCTATAATAGCAAGGAGGCCAAATAAGAATGCTAATGAACGGGATTTCTTTGGTGGGATCTATGCCACTCGCATGGAAAATTTTCTTGGAGTACCCATCCGCAAAGGAGATTCCCCACTCCATACAGCTTTCCTTGACCGCGTCGCTTTGACATGCTACCAGTTCCTTGAGAGGGATGACGAATTCCTCCTATACCGTTTGATATTTAACCTGCCGCGTGTTTTCCATATTACCCTTCCGGCTCATGCCTTCTTTGACTTTCAGGTAAAACGGAGATATTCCATAACCAGAGGAGAGGAAGAGGAGTATGAGAGGGAGGCAAAGGCTGCTCGTCTCTGTGGGGCAGCTATTCAGGCAGTGGCTGCAGCGCTCCCGTGTAACCCCCATTATGATTTTGGGTTTTGCCAGGACCATCCTTGGGAGTAAACCATCTTAGGCCAAAAGCCAAAGCTTGGGGAGTACGTGTTCTCACCGACTTTACATTCTTGCTTATGCTTTCACTTTGTTAGTCGGTGTTCACACTTTGCGACTGTATCATGCATGCTAGTTTATTTTCTTTTTCTCGTTTTCTTTTCGTGTGTTTGTCTAGTTTGAGAAAACCCAAAAAGCTTTTCTTTTCTTCTTTTGCTTGTTGGGAGCTTTTCCATGTAAATAGTTTTCTTTTTCTTTGGGTCAAGGTAGAAGATATTGGTTACAATGTTTGGCGGCTCTTGCATGCATACCTGTTTAGCTTTCAAAGAGCCATATTACTTTGTCTTCTCCTTTGTGTTTGCGTGCAGATTCCAGTGTAGTCCAATGCATGAGCACGCTTATTATTGTTCACATCGTTCAGTCATGCAAGTGAAAGGCAATAATGACGGTATATGATGAAGTGACTGAGCCTGGAAAAGCTGGTATGAACTCGATCTATTTTGCTTTGGTAAATATGACTAGCTCATCATGACTGATTCAGCTTTGTTGTGAGAGAAACATGTTTGCAATGAAAACTTTGAGATCATAGTTTCTTATGCCATCCTTACTTAGCTAGGAGCTTATAATGGTTTGTCTTGGATGCCCACATGAATTTTGAGATGACTGTGTTGTGGTATGATAGGATGGTATCCTCCTTTGAATGATTCAAGTGGCTTGACTTGGCGCATGTTCACGCATGTAGTTGAAACAAAATCAACATAGCCTCTATGATGTTCATGTTCATGGTGATTTATTTCCTACTCATGCTTGCACTCAATGCTAGTTAATCTCATTGCATTTTGCTGACTGTTGTCGCTCTCTAGTTGGCCGCTTCCCAGTCTTTTGCTAGCCTTCACTTGTACTAAGCGGGAATACTGCTTGTGCATCCACTTCCAAAAACCCAAAGTTGAGCCATATGAGTCCACCATACCTACCTATGTGCGGTATCTACCTGCCGCTCCAAGGAAATTTTCATGTGCCACTCTCTAAACCTTCAAGAAATAATTTGTTTTGCATGCCTGAACCGCTCATGTGGTGACAATGGGCTATTGGTATCTTCCATGCTAGGCGTGTTATCCTCGATATGTGTTTATTCACTATCATTCACGAGAAAGGGGTCGGTAATTGGAATTCCCAGTTCCATGGTGAAATCGAAAAGATAATTGCAAACAAAACTCCCCTAGGATTGATGTTGGTATGGACGGTACTCGAGGATTCGGCTAGATGTGGAGTGTGATTGATTTGTGGTGGGGGAGTCCAAACTTTACTTTTCTGTTTGGGAACCGCCTATAGCATGTGTTGCGTGGGAGATGTTGAGAACTCTTAGTCATTGCGTTGACAATGAAGGCATGCCACCCAAAATTATCATCTCTGTTTTCAAAGCTTGACCTCTGGCACCTCTGCAAATCAATGCTTCCCTCCGTGAAGGGCATGTCTATTTATGTTCCTGTTGAGTCATCCTCCTCTTACAAAAGCACCAATTAGAGAGCACCTCTGTCATTTTTATGCTTTGCTTTTAACTGTGTTGAGTATGACTATGATTGGATCTTCATTGCTTTGAATTACAATGTTTAGTCAACCCTTGGTCTTTGAAGGTGCTCTGCATTTATGTTTTGCTGTTTCAGAAAGAGATAGCGAGATACCACCTGTTCGTACTACTTCATGTTGTTTTGATTGAAGTGTTGACATTCGAGACTTATTATTATTTGCTCACTAGTTGATTATGCCATTGATATGAGTTTACCGTGAGACCAAGATGTCATTTGCTTATGTGGTTTGCTTGTGATCTTGCTGAAATTCCGGTTATGAGCTAGACATCGTTGCAACAACCATATCAAACAGAGTTCGTCAAAGTTTTTCTTTTGTCTCTTTTAGTTTGTCAACTGAATTGCTTGAGGACAAGCAAGGATTTAAGCTTGGGGGAGTTTATACGTCTCCGTCGTATCTACTTTTCCGAACTCTTTTGCCCTTGTTTTGGACTCTAATTTGCATGATTTGAATGGAACTAACCCGGACTAATGCTGTTTTCAGCAGAATTGCCCTTGTGTTGTTTTTGTGCAGAAATAAAAGTTCTCGGAATGTCCTGAAAATTTACGGAGAATATTTTTAAAATAAATGAAAAATACCTGCGCTAAGATCCACCGGAGGAGGTGTGCCAGTGGGCCACAAGCCCCTAGGCCGCGGCCACCCCCCAGGCCACACCGTGAGGGCTTGTGGGGCCCACGTGGCGCCACTGCCGCCAAACTCAGCTCTATTTATTCCGTCTCGCCCGGAAAAAAAATCAGGGAGAAGGATTCATCACCTTTTACGATACGGAGGCGCCACCACCTCCTGTTCTTCATCTGGAGGGCAGATCTGGAGTCCGTTCCGGGCTCCGGAGAGGGGAAATCGTCGCCATCGTCATCATCAACCTTCCTCCATCGACAATTCCATGATGCTCTTCACCGTTCATTTGTAATCTCATCGTAGGCTTGCTGGACGATGATGAGTTTGATGAGATCTATCATGTAATCGACTTAGTTTTGACGGGGATTGATCCCTAGTATCCACTATGTTCTGAGATTGATGTTGCTACTACTTTGCCATGCTTAATGCTTTTCACTAGGGCCCGAGTGCCATGATTTCAGATCTGAACCTACCATGTTGTCACCAATATATGTGTGTTTTAGATCCTATCTTGCAAGTTGTAGTCACCTACTATGTGTTATGACCTGGCAACCCCGGAGTAACAATAGCCGGAACCACTCCCGGAGATGACCATAGTATGAGGAGTTCATGTATTTACCAAGTGTTAATGCGTTGGGCCGGTTCTTTATTAAATGGAGAACCTTAATATCCCGTAGTTTCCATTAGGACCCCGCTGCCATGGGAGGGATGGACAATAGATGTCATGCAAGTTCTTTTCCCTAATCACGTAAGACTACATACGAAATACATGCCTACATTAGATTGACGAACGGGAGCTAGTTACTTATCTCTCCATGTTATAGCTGTTACACGATGAATCACATCCATCATACTCATCCATCACCGATCCACTGCCTACGAGTCTTTTACTAAAGGTCCTTGCTACGTTACTTTGCTACTGCTGCTATTACTCTTTCGCTATTGTTGTTACTACTGTTGTTCTTTGCTACTGCTGTCACTACTGCTGTTACTTTGCTGCTACTTGTTGCAAGATTTTTCTGGAGCCGTTGCCGGGGAAGAATAGTCCCGCGTCCACGTGCTATTTACTTGCGCTATTGATACAACAGTTAGGAATAGTCTGTCGTCAACAGATCTTTTTCTAACACCGTTGCTATCATATCACTTTGCTACTGATGCTTTGCTTGCAGACACTAATATTTCAGGTGTGGTTGAAATTGACAAACTCAGCTGCTAATACTTGAGAATATTCTTTCGCTTCCCTTTGTGTCGAATCAATAAATTTGGGTTGAATACTCTACCCTTGAAAATGGTTGCGATCCCCTACACTTGTTGGTTATCAGCCGACAGCTGGAATTCTGGTTTGAAAAAGGTGCAAGTTTGAGATACCTATTCTGCATAACTCCAAAAGCCGTGAAAATCAACGAGGAATTATTTTGGATTTTATAAAAAATACTGGGCGGAAGAAGTACCGGAGGGGAGCCACTAGGAGGCCACAAGCCTGCGAGGCCCGGCCTACCCCCCTGGCCGGGTCTGGGTGGCTTGTGGCCCCCCTATTGCCCCTCTGACGCTCATCTTTTGCTATAAGGAGGGTTTCGACCGAGAAAAAATCAAGAGGAGGCTTTTCGAAAAAGACGCCGCCGCCACGAGGCGAAACTTGAGCAGAACCAATCTAGAGCTCTGGTCGGGCCGTCCTATCGGGGAAACTTCCCTCCGGAGGGGGAAATCGTCGCCATCATCATCGACAATACTCCTCTCATCGGAGGGGACTCATCTCCATGAACATATTCATCAGCACCATCTCATCTCCAAACCCTAGTTCATCTCTTGTAACCAATCTCCGTCTCGCGACTCCAAATTGTACATGTAAGGTTGCTAGTAGTGTTAATTACTCTTTGTAGTTTATGCTAGTTGGATTACTCGGTGGAAGATTATATGTTCAGATCCTTGATGCTATTCAATACCTCTCTCGTCATGAACATAATTATGCTTTGTGAGTAGTCACTTTTGTTCCTGAGGACATGGGATAAGTCTTGCTATAAGTAGTCATGTGAATTTTGTATTCGTTCGATATTTTGATGTGTTGCAAGTTGTCTTTCCTCTAGTGGTGTTATGTGAACATCGACTACATAACACTTCACAATTATTTGGGCCTAGAGGAAGGCATTCGGAAGTAATAAGTAGATGATGGGTTTCTAAAGTGACAGAAGCTTAAACCCTAGTTTATGCGTTGCTTCGTAAGGGGCTCATTTGGATCCGCTACTTTAATGGTATGGTTAGATTTGTCATAATTCTTCTTTCGTAGTTGCGGATGCTTGCGAGAGGGGTTAATCATAAGTGGGATGTTTGTCCAAGTAAGGGCATCACCCAAGCACCGGTCCACCCACATATCAAACTATCAAAGTAGCGAACGAGAATCATATGAACATGATGAAAACTAGCTTGATAGAAATTCCCATGTGTCCTCGGGAGCGCTTTACCTCATATAAGAGTTCGTCCAGGCTTGTCCCTTGCTACAAAAGGGATTGGGCCATCTTGCTGCACCTTTTTTACTATTGTTACTTGCTACTCGCTACGAATTATCTTATCACACAACTATCTGTTACCGATAATTTCAGTCCTTGTAGAGAATACCTTGCTGAAAACCACTTGTGAGTTCCTTCTGCTCCTCGTTGGGTTTGACACTCTTACTTATCAAAAGGACTACGATAGATCCCTACACTTGTGGGTCATCAAGACTCTTTTCTGGCGCCATTGTCGGGGAGTGAAGCGCCTTTGGTAAGTGGAATTTGGTAAGGAAACATTTATATAGTGTGCCAAAATTTATTGTCACTTGTCATTATGGAAACTAATCCTTTGAGGAGCTTGTTCGGGGTATCTTCACCTCGAACGGAATAACAAGGAGTTTCTCCTCAACATGCTGCACCTACTGAAAATATTTGTTATGAAATTCCTTCGGGTATTCTAGAGAAACTGTTGGCTAATCCTTTTACATGAGATGGAACATCACATCCCGACTTGCATCTAATCTATGTAGATGAAGTTTGTGGTTTATTTAAGCTTGCAGGTTTGCCCGAGGATGAGGTCAAGAAGAAGGTATTTCCCTTATCTTTGAGGGATAAAGCATTGACATGCTATATGCTATGTGATGATAATGGATCATGGAACTACAATCGATTGAAATTGGATTTCATCAAAAGTTTTATCGTATGCATTTGGTACATCGTGATCGGAATTATATCTATAATTTTTGGCCTTGTGATAGAGAAAGTATCGCTCAATCTTGGGGGAGGCTTAAGTCAATGTTATATTCATGCCCCAACCATGAGCTCTCGAGAGAAGTTATTATTCAGAACTTCTATGCTCGGCTTTCTCATGATAATCGCACCATGCTTGACACTTCTTGTACCGGTTCTTTTATGAAGAGAGATATTGACTTCAAATGGAATCTATTGGAAAGAATTAAACGCAACTCTGAAGATTGGGAGTTTGATGAAGGTAAGGAGTCAGGTATGAATCTCAAGTTCGATTACGTTAAATCCTTTGTTGAAACAAATACTTTTTGTGATTTTAGCGCTGAACATGGACTTGACTTTGCGATAGTAGCTTCATTATGTGAATCATTTGCTACTCATATTAATCTCCCTAAAGAGAAGTGGTTTAAATATCATCCTCTCATAGAATTCAAT
This sequence comes from Hordeum vulgare subsp. vulgare, assembly GCF_904849725.1. Lineage (NCBI taxonomy): Eukaryota > Viridiplantae > Streptophyta > Magnoliopsida > Poales > Poaceae > Hordeum > Hordeum vulgare. Next base: position 260,423,859 of record NC_058521.1, read on the forward strand.
GTAGTTAAACCCAATCCAGTTGAAGAGAAAGTCATTGCTTATAATGATCCTATTGTTCCTAGTGCTTACATTGAGAAACCACCTTTTCCCTGTTAGAATAAAGGATCATTCTAAAGCTTCAACTATGATACGTAGGGGCTACATTAGAACACCTACACCCCCTGAGCAAATTAGAGTTGAACCTAGCATTGCTATTATCAAAGATCTCCTATCCGAGAATGTTTATGGGCATGATATTCACTTATGTGAAGATGTTGCTACAATTGCTAAACCTGATGCTAGAGACAAACATAGGCCTGTTGTTGGCATGCCTGTTGTTTCTGTCAAGATAGGAGATCATTGTTATCATGGTTTATGTGACGTGGGTGCTAGTGTTAGTGCAATACCTCGATCATTATATGATGAAATTAAAAACGAGATTGCACCTGTCGAGATAGAACCTATTGATGTTACTATTCAGCTTGCCAATAGAGATACTATCTGCCCTTTGGGAATTGTTAGAGATGTTGAAGTCTTGTGTGGTAAAACTAAGTATCCTGCTGATTTTCTCGTTCTCGCTACCACACAAGATAGCTTTTGTCCCATCATATTTGGCAGACCTTTCCTCAATACTGTCAGTGCTCATATTGACTGTGAGAAGCAAACTTTCACTGTTGGCTTTGAAGGTGTGTCACATGAATTCAATTTCTCCAAGTTTGGTAGACAACCTCATGAAAAAGAATTGTCTAGTAAGGATGAAATTATTTCCCTAGCTTCTATTGTTGTGCCTCCTACTAATCCTTTAGAGGAATACTTGCTTGAGCATGAAAATGATATGCATATGGATCAAAGGAACGAGATAGATAGAGTTATCTTTGAAAAACATCATATCCTTAAGAATAATTTTCCTGTTGAACTGCTTGGAGATCCACCCCCACCAAAGGGTGATCCGGTGTTCGAGCTTAAACAGTTACCTGATACTCTTAAGTATGTTTATCTTGATGAAAAAGAGATATATCCTGTTATTAATAGTGCTAGCCTTACAGAGCATGAAGAAAATAAATTATTGAAAAATCTGAGGAAGCACGGTGCTGCTATTGGATATACTCTTGATGATCTTAAGGGCATTAGTCCCACTCTATGCCAGCATAAAATTAAAACCGATCCTGATTCCAAACCAGTTGCTGATCATTAACGGAGATTAAATCCTAAGATGAAAGAGGTAGTAACAAAAGACATACTAAAGCTCCTGGAAGCAGGTATTATCTATGCTGTTGCTCATAGTGATTGGGTAAGTCCGGTGCATTGCATCCCTAACAAGGGAGGTATTACCGTTGTCCCTAATGACAAAGATGAATTGATCATACACAGGATTATTACTGGCTATTGGATGGTAATTGATTTTAGGAAATTGAATAAAGCCACTAGGAAAGATCATTACCCTTTGCCTTTTATTGACCAAATGCTAGAAGGATTGTCTAAACACACACACTTCTACTTTCTAGATGGTTATTCTGGTTTCTCCCAAATACCTGTTGCACAATCTGATCAGGAGAAAACCACTTTTACCTGCCCTTTCGGTACCTTTTCTTATAGACGTATGCCTTTTGGCTTATGTTATGCACCTGCTACTTTTCAAAGATGTATGATGGCTATATTCTCTGACTTCTGTGAAAATATTGTTGAGGTTTTCATGGATGACTTCTCCGTTTATGGGTCTTCTTTTGATGATTGCCTCCGCAACCTTGATCGAGTTTTGCAGAGATCTAAATATACCAACCTTGTCTTGAATTGGGAGAAGTGCCACATTATGGTTAATGAAGGCATCGTCTTAGGACATAAAATTTGTGAAAGAGGTATTGGAGTTGATAAGGCTAAAGTTGATGCGATCGAGAAAATGCCATGCCCCACAGACAGCAAAGGTATAAGAAGTTTCCTTGGTCATGCTGGTTTCTATTGAAGGTTCATTAAAGACTTCTCTATGATTTCTAGGCCTCTCACCAATCTCCTGCAAAAAGATTTTCCATTTGTTTTTATGATGATTGTGAGGAAGCATTTGAAATACTTAAGAAGGCTTTGATAACTGCACCTATTGTTCAACCACCTGATTGGAACCTACCTTTTGAAATTACGTCTGATGCTAGTGATTATGTTGTTGATGCTGTTCTAGGACAAAGAGTTGATAAAAATTTAATGTTATTCATTATGCTAGTAAAACTCTAGAAAGTGCCCAAAGAAACTATGCTACTACTGAAAAGGAATTTTTAGCAGTCGTGTTTGCGTGTGAAAAGTTCAGATCTTACATTGTTGATTCCAAGGTTACTATTCACACTGATCATGCTGCTATTAAGTATATCATGGAAAAGAAAGATGCTAAACCTAGACTTATCAGATGGGTCCTCTTGCTACAAGAATTTGATTTGCATGTTGTTGATAGGAAGGGTGCTGAGAACCCCGTAGCAGATAACTTGTCTAGGTTGGTGAATGTTCTTGATGACCCACAACCTATTGATGATAGCTTTCCTGATGAGCAACTGGATGTCATCAATGCTTCACATAGTACACCGTGGTATGCTGATTATGCAAATTATATTGTTGCCAAATATATACCACCTAGTTTCACATACCAGCAAAAGAAGAAATGCTTCTTTGATTTGAGACATTACTTTTGGCATGATCCTCAGCTTTATATAGAAGGAGTAGATGGTGTTGTTAGACGTTGTGTACCTGAGCATGAATAGGGACAGATCCTATAGAAGTGTCACTCTCAGGCTTACGGAGGACACCATGCGGGAGATAGAACTGCACACAAGGTATTGCAATCCGGTTTCTATTTTCCTACCCTCTTCAAGGATGCCCGTAAGTTTGTCTTGTCTTCTGATGAATGTCAAAGAATAGGTAATATCAGTAAACGTCAGGAAATGCCCATGAATTATTCACTTGTTATTGAACCATTTGATGTTTGGGGTTTTGTCGGGACCCCGATCCTAAGCCATAGGAATCCAGCCTGTAACACATCGCATCTCTTTGTGGTCTCACGCACGGTTAACTCCACGGCTGCAGCCTTACCTTAGCCGGGACCGTTTGCGTCTTTTGACTCACGTATGCGATCGTGTCGCTAGCATTCCAATGTCAAAGAACCCGGATCGACATGTCTAGTCATAAACCAAAGTGGCAGTTCCGCACAAGGACATGCATACATGACCCAACAAAGCAGGTGTCGGTCATCAACGAACGTAGACGAGTCGTAGCAAGCTACAAGGACTCCATTACGTCGTGTGACATTTCCCCAAAGGGGACAGACACAGCAGCTAAGAAGGACACATGCCGGTCAACCAATGCGTCCGGAGCAGTAGCGAACTACCAAGGCTCGTTGGATCACAAAGGGGCATTTCCTTGTAAGGAGTGCTACTAAAGTTCACGACTAGGTAATCGAACCCCATACATATCAAGTAAGACACACGTACGCATGGCATACCGATATGTATAGATACATCGATGGCATCACAACATAACCATAAACATACAAGCTTTATTGAAGAGGCTCGGAAGAGCCACATACATATTATTACACATTAAGGGTCTCACGACCCAAAATATCAGTCACACAATACAAGCCAGCGGAAGAGTTATAAGCTGTTTGGGTACAGACAGAGCAACTAGGAGGCACATGGCCTGACTATACTACAGAGCCGACGTAGGGCCAGATCGTAGCTGGGACACCAGCTACTCGTCGTCGTTGATGTCTACGAAGAACCCTCCATTAGGGTCATTAACAACCTCTGCAACATGATTAAGCAAACATGAGTACGAAGGTACTCAGCAAGACTTTAGGATGGCTAACTACTCATGCAAGGTATCAAGAAGGTATTGTGGGGTTTCATGCGGGAAGCCAGCATTTGACTCGTCGCTAGACAACTTGCTTTTGAAATTAGTTTTGACAACTAGATTTCTCGCACACGAGTCCACTAACACCACAACCATACAGTATCGTGGAATCATTCCGTCTCCATACGGAAATGCCGTCCAAGACACTCACGCTTATCTTGACAATTTTATGAGTAGCCATTGAAGTTATCTATGAACAACATATGTCTCCAAGTAGTCCATATCCGCGGACGTGGCTATTCGAATAGATCATAACCCTGCAGGGGTGTACTTCGTCACACACGCTCCCGCCACTTATCGCCATGTGCACGTCATGCACCTCGGCAACCTTCAAGCGGAAGCCCAGCGAGGGAGTCGGCCACGACCGTTAACCACACTAGTACCTAGTCCAGATTTATCGCCTATCTGAGATTAGCCCGTACGGAAGTCCGGCCGAGGTTTCCGCCACGGCCTCAAACGATGTGCGAAGGGTTCCCAAGCCCACCATCCGGGTGCCACTTGGTACACCGTGCCACTGCCTACCGCATCACGGTCCACCTCTCAGGTTAGCACCATGCACGGCCTCCAGCATTACTATAAACACCAAAAACTACTTGCAACTCCTGGACCGAGTACTACGCGATTAATAGGCCGAGCGGGGTCATATTTCAGGGCCCAGCATGTGGTAGTATCTAGTCCTGGATTACATACACGGAACTCAGTTCCTAAGGACGGTTCCAATGAAACAACCCGCCATGTACTCCTACACAGCCTTTCACCGGTACCTTTACCAAATCAAGTTCAACACACGACCTTTGCTCACCGAACACATTCCACATTTCTGTTCATCTCCCAGATGACAGACCATACACAACTCTAAGCATAGCATGCATAGCAGGATAAGGCACATCATAGCTCAAGCAACTACCAGGTATGCTAGGTTGCAAGGTTCAGCTATTTACTGTGACAAGGTTAAGTCATGCAAAGGAAGTGGGTCCAACTATCGTGGCAAAAGCAGTTGAAGCATTTGATGCTAATGCATTAAATAGGTGCAGGAGCAAGAACATAGGTGTTATCGGGATGATCAAAAGGTTGCTTGCCTTGTTGCTCAGAGGAGGAACGATATCCGTCGGACGGATATTCGGTGGAATCCGGGGGTGCGGAGCCTACCGAAATGAACGGCAACATTCAATAACAATCATATGCAATCAAAATGATGCATGAGCATGACATGAGAATGCAAAGTGATAAGTTATTATAATCAAGATGTTTTAGGTTTAGAGTTGATTTGAATCACATTCGAATAGCAATTCAAACGGGTATTCCCGGATACCGGTTTAATTGATTCGACCTGATGCTCAGATCAACCTATTGTTAACATGCATGAAATGTCATGTTATGGTACTGATTTACATCTAGGGCAGTGTGTGATCATTGCATTTATAATGAAATTTGGATATTTTTGCAAATTCCATTTATAAAGTGATTAAAAGAATTGAATTATTCCTTATTTCACAATTTAGGGTTTTGTAACTTTTTCAACATAGATGAAAATAGCATAATCAGAATCCTTCAATTTTTCTGATACTTTTTCATATATAAATTATTTTCATTGGAGTTACAGATTAATTTCTATGATTTTTCCAATTTTTAGCAATTTCCTGAATTATTTCTATACTGGAAATTCCATTTATTGCATCAGGCTGACGTCAGCAGGTCAGCCGACCTGTGCAGGTCAAACCTGACAGGGGGGCCCCACTGGTCAGCCTCTCTGGGCTAATCCCGCGCTGACCAGCCCCTAATTGGGGTTTGACCAGGCGTGGGGCCCTCTGGCAGCGACTCAGGGGAGGGCGATTAGGCCCTAATGGCCGGCCACGTCGACGGCCACCGGAGGGTGGTCGCCGGCGACCAAACCCACGGCGGAGGGCTCGTCGGAGGCGACCTAGACGGCGCTGCACAGCACCAAATCGCACGCGGATGGCAGCTACAGCTAGCTCGCGAAGCGGCCGATCTGGCAGGACCAACTGGGAGGCTAGGGTCGCCGGAAGAGGCGTCGGCGACGAGCCGGAGCGGCGGCCGAAGCTCGGGCGTCGTCGGGGGGCTTGAAACAGAGGGTTCCACGCTTAGATCTTAGCTGCTACGGCATCTACGCGTCGTCCTGGAGCTTCTGGTGCTCACGGGAGGACGAGCTGGACATCGGAGGGCTACCGGCGACGAGCGGCAGCGGCGGTGCTCGTCGGGCTCCGGTGGAACTAGGGCTAGAGGAGGGGATCGACGGGGAAAGCTTAGGGAAAACCACCGCACGCTCACAGGGAGTGCAGAGAAGAGCTCAGACGGCTCGGGGAAGGCCTGGGGGCGACGAATCGACGGGACAGGTCCGGCGGCCGGAGGAAGAAGACGACGGCGTTGCGGGCGTTGCAGGGCTCGAGGGGACTTCACTTCTGCAAAGACGACCAGGGCGACGAGGCGGATCTAATGGCGTGCTCGGGGAGGGGTTCCTATGGCCAGGGCAACGGCCAGCTCGAGCTCGAGCTCGGCTCTAATGGCGGCAGTAGGGAGAAGGAGGGGATCCAGGCGGAGGGAAAGAACCGAGGCGGGGAATGGATAGGGGAGGCTCTGGGGAGCTTATCCCCGCTGTCGCCAGCGCGAACCGGCGGCCAGGCAGGCACGCAGGTGCCTGGCCGCGCCGGAGGAGGCGGCGGCCACCTCCTGCTGCCTACTGGCGCGGGGAAGGTGACGAGCGGCGAGATGGGCTGGGCCTGGCGTGGGCGTCAGGTAAGTCTTTTCTTTTTTCTTCTGCTTTTGTTTTTCTGTTTTGCTATTTATTGCTTTGCTAATTATTTCAGCTCCAAAACAAAAAGTAAAAACTATTTTAAACCTCCTGAAATATTTCTTATAATGTCCCCACTCATTTCCAAGACTTTCGACATTTTTGGAAAATTATAGCTTCTGTTTTCAAATTTTTAAATTTGAAACCAGTGGCTTTTGCATTTATTTAAAATGCTTGAAGTGCCAAGGAAATAGTTTTCTCCAATGCTCATTTAATTTCATGATTTATTAGAAAGTTTGAACATTTCTTGAGGCCATTTTGGGTTCATTGATTTTGAACTAGTTTGAAATTTCCTTTAATTGAAATGGTGGCTAGGGTTTTGAGTTTTTCCTTTGCCACTTTGTTGTTTTTGTTGAAACTTCTTAGATGCAAATGCAAAGAAGACATGAGCACAATGCTATCTAGCTTAGGTTTTAGGGATGTGACAGGTTTTGATTATATGGGACCTTTTCCAAAGTCCAACGGGTATACTCATATCCTAGTTGTTGTTGATTACGTTACTAAGTGGGTAGAAGCTATCCCAACTAGTAGTGCTGATCATAACACCTCTATTAGGATGCTTAAAGAAGTTATTTTCCCTAGATTTGGAGTCCCTAGATATTTAATGACTGATGGTGGTTCACATCTTATTCATGGTGCTTTCCATAAAACGCTTGCTAAGTATGATGTCAACCACATAATATCATCTCCTTATCATCCTCAATTCAGTGGTCAAGTAGAGCTAAGCAATAGAGAGATTAAACTAATTCTGCAAAAGACTGTTAATAGGTCTAGAAAGAATTGGTCTAAGAAGCTTAATGATGCACTGTGGGCTTATAGAACTGCTTATAAGAATCCCATGGACATGTCTCCGTACAAAATGGTTTATGGTAAAGCATGTCATTTACCTCTTGAGCTAGAGCACAAGGCTTATTGGGCAATCAAAGAGCTCAACTTTGATTTCAAACTTGCTGGTGAGAAGAGGTTATTTGACATTAGCTCACTTGATGAATGGAGAACTCAGGCATATGAAAATGCCAAGTTGTTCAAAGAAAAAGTTAAGAGGTGGCATGATAAAAGGATACAGAAACGTGAGTTCAATGTATGTGATTATGTCTTTCTATACAATTCTTGTTTAAGATTTTTTGCAGGCAAGCTTCTCTCTAAATGGGAAGGTCCTTACATTGTTGAGGAAGTATATCGTTCTGGTGCCATAAAGATCAACAACATGGAAGGTAATTTTCCGAGAGTTGTAAATGGGCAAAGAATCAAGCATTATATCTCAAGTACTCCCATAAGCAATATTATTAAAATCATAACTCTCGAGGAGTACATAAGGGATATTTATCAGCCTCTTTCAGACTTCGAAAACGAAGAGGTATGTAATTCGGTAAGTAAACCGACTCCAAAACTTTTCAAGTAGCAATTTTTCTCCGTTTTGGAATTTTTAGAAAAATAGAAAATTTTAAAGTAGTCCGGAAAGCGCACGAGGAGGCGACAAGCCTGCCAGGCCCGGCCTACCCCCCTGGTCGGGCCTGGGTGGCTTGTGGGCACATCGTGTGCCTCCCGGACTCTGTTTTCTTGCGGAGTACTCCTTTTGGTCGGGAAAAATTCATTATATATTCTCCTGAAAGGTCTGACCCTCGTATCACACAAATTTCCTCTGTTTTCGTTTTGAGCTGTTGTGCAGACAGATCTAGATCGCTATGGTGTCCCCAAAAGCTCCGATGGACAAGTTCTTCGAGAAGGTCATCAATCCCTACCTCGAGGGAGTGCTGCAACACCCTCAATCTATCAAGATGCATGAGGGGGTGCTGCACATCCGTGATGTTGAGGGCCCCAAGAAGACCGGAAGCGTCGAGGCGAGGCTCGAAGCAATGGAGCAGCAAGTCTTCAAGTGCCAAGGGATGGTGGAACGCGGACTCAACGCTAACCACATGATGATCACGGAGTTCACCAACAAGCAGAAGATCGATGCCAATGCCATCGGGAAGCACCTCTCCAGGCTCTATGACAGAATTGATCACCTCCAAGCCCAGATCTATGACCTACAGAACCAAAACTGTGAGTATGAGTATAGATTTAAATCAATACGGTTGGCTGCAGATTTGAGGATTCCGCAGACTCGATCATCTTTCCATGATGTAGCACCTATGCCTTGGAAGACGGAGAATCAACCCCATATTGCAACAATTCCACCACCATCACCTTCAAAGGAAGACAATTAAGCACGGGTATGGGCAGTCCCCTTGGTTTGTGCCAAGCTTGGGGGAGTTGACCCGATATCGTATCACGATCACATCTTTTGCCTTTACCTTTTTCTTAGTTCGATCCTTTTTGATTTTATCTTTTTCTAGTAGAATAAAGTTCTTAGTATGATCTAGGCTTGAAGTTTGCTTTGTGTCACCCCCAATGTAATCGAGTTCGTGAGTCATATAATAAAGAGTGTTTTAGTTAAGGGCCTTGCCTCATGCCATGATCTAAAGAAAAGAATAATAAAAGAACAAAAGCATGAAAGATCATGTAATGATCTTATGGGAAGTGATGACTTCACCTATAAAAAGAATGTTGATTGAAACTTGTTGTGGGTGGACAAACGTAGACCTTGGTCATTGTTGCAATTAATAGGAAGTAATAAAGAAAGAGAGGTTCGCATATAAATATATCATCTTGGGCACCATCTATGATTGTGAACACTCATTAAATTATTACATGCTTAGAAGTAGATATTGGACAAGGAAGACAACATAATGAATTATGTTTGCTTGGTCCCGAACAACGTTATATGACTAGAGATCCCTGAGCATGTGACACTTTCTTCCACCTCATATCAGCCAAAACTTCCGCACTAAGTAGAGATACTACTTGTGCATCCATAAACCTTCAACCCAGTTCTGCCATGAGAGTCCACTATACCTACCTATGGATTGAATAAGATCCCTCAAGTAAGTTGTCATCGGTGAAAGAAATAAAAATTTCTCCCTAAATATGAATGATCTATTAGTGTGTGGAAAATAGGCTTTGTACAAACCTGTGGTGAGGAAGACATAAAAGCGACAGACTGCATAATAAAGTTCTTTATCACAGGAGGCAATATAAAGTGACGTTCCTCCACACTAAGAGATCACACATCCAAACCTCACAAGCACATGACAACCTCCGCTTCCCTCTGCGAAGGGCCTATCTTGTACCTTTACTTTTTATCCTAAAAAGAGTCATGGTGATCGACACCAATTCCTTATTTCGCCTTTATCTTGGCTAACTTCATATGCTAGGGAAAGATCTATATGCATATGTCAACTTGGAAGTAAGTACTCATGAATTATTATTGTTGACATTACCCTTGAGGTCAGTAGATGGGAGGCAAAACTATAAGCCCCTATCTTTCTCTCTGTCCAACTAAAACTTTGATCTCATGAGTACCACGTGAGTTTTAGAAATTGTAGAAGACGAAAGGATGATCGAGTATGTGGATTTGCTTTACAAGCACTTATTTGACTCTTTCTGATGTTATGATAAATTGCGATTGCTTCAATGATTAAAGGCTATTGGTTGTTAATTCTCAATAAGGTTCTTGATCCATACTTTACTATGTGAAGGAATTGTCACTTTATCGTAAGAGATTATATGACGATATTGTTGTTCTAATTATGATCATGTTGCATGCATGTCCGTATTTTGATATATCGACACCTCTATCACTAAACATGTGGGCATATTTATTGATCTCGGCTTCCACTTGAGGACAAGGGAGGTCTAAGCTTGCGGTAGTTGATACGTCCATTTTGCATCATGCTTTTATGTTGATATTTATCGCTTTATGGGATGTTATTACACTTTACGATACAATACTTATGCCTTTTCTCTCTTATTTTATAAGGTTTACTTGAAGAGGGAGAATGCCGGCAGCTGGAATTCTGGTCTGAAAAAGGAGCAAGTTTGAGATACCTATTCTGCGCAACTCCAAAAGCCGTTAAAATCAATGAGGAATTATTTTGGATTTTATAAAAATACTGGGCGGAAGAAGTGCCGGAGGGGAGCCACCAGGAGGCCACAAGCCTGTCAGGCCCGGCCTAACCCCCTGGCCGGGCCTGGGTGGCTTGTGGGCCCCCTGTTGCCCCTCCGGCGCTCATCTTTTGCTATAAGGAGGGTTTCGTCCGAGAAAAAATCAAGAGGAGGCTTTTCGGAAGAGAAGCCGCCGCCACGAGGCGGAACTTGAGCAGAACCAATCTAGAGCTCTTGCAGGGCCGTCTTGCCGAGCAAACTTCCCACCCGAAGGGGGAAATCGTCGCCATCATCATCACCAACACTCCTCTCGTCACAGGGGACTCATCTCCATCAACATCTTCATCAGCACCATCTCACCTCCTAACACTAGTTCATCTCTTGTAACCAATCTCCGTCTCGCGACTCCGATTGGTACTTGTAAGGTTGCTAGTAGTGTTAATTACTCTTTGTAGTTGATGCTAGTTGGATTACTCGGTGGAAGATTATATGTTCAGATCCTTGATGCTACTCAATACATCTCTGGTCATGAACATAATTATTCTTTGTGAGTAGTCACTTTTGTTCCTGAGGACATGGGATAAGTCTTGCTATAATTTGTCATGTGAATTTGGTATTTGTTCGATATTTTGATGCGTTGTATGTTGTATTTCTTCTAGTGGTATTATGTGAACGTCGACTACATAACACTTCACCATTATTTGGGCCTAGAGGAAGGCATTGGGAAGTAATAAGTAGATGATGGGTTGCTAGAGTGACAGAAGCTTAAACCCTAGTTTATGCGTTGCTTCGTAAGGGGCTGATTTGGATCCACTAGTTTAATGCTGTGGTTAGACTTGTCTTATTTCTTCTTTCGTAGTTGTGGATGCTTGCGAGATGGGTTAATCATAAGTGGGATGTTTTCCCAAGTAATGGCAGCACCCAAGCACCGGTCCACCCACATATCAAACTATCAAAGTAGCGAACGTGAATCATATGAACATGATGAAAACTAGCTTGACAGAAATTCCCATGTGTCCTCAGGAGCGCTTTACCTCATATAAGAGTTCGTCCAGTCTTGTCCCTTGCAACAAAAGGGATTGGGACATCTTGCTGCAACTTTGTTACTATTGTTACTTGCTACTCGCTACGAATTATCTTATCACACAACTATCTGTTACCGATAATTTCAGTGCTTGCAGAGAATACCTTGCTGAAAACCACTTGTCAGTTCCATCTGCTCCTCGTTGGGTTTGACACTCTTACTTATCGACAGGACTATGCTAGATCCCCTACACTTGTGGGTCATCAACGCCCTCGATTTAATCTTACGCTATTCATACACGCAAATGCGTAAGATCAAACTCAAGGACTCACGGGAAGATATCACAACACAACTCTAGACACAAATAAAACACACAAGCTTCATATTACAAGCCAGGGGGCTCGAGGGCTAGAATACAAAAGCTCGATAAACACACGAGTCAGAAGAAGCAACAAAATCTGAGTACAACCATAAAACATGGGCTGCCTTAGAGAAGGCTACCACAGAAGATACAGCGATTGAACAAGGCGAAGCCTCCTGCCTGGGAACCTCCTAACTACTCCTAGTCTTCAGCGGCCTCCATGAAGAAGTCACCATCGGGGTGGCAAGCGTCGGCAGGAAACTCCATCTCCTGGGCTGCATCATCTGGTCGCAGCAATGGATCAAGGGGACAAAGGGGGAGCAAAGAAACGGTGAGTACTCATCCAAAGTACTCGCAAGTCTTACATTGGAACTATGCTATGTATGCATCAGTATAAAAGAAGGGGTTTATATGTGGACTCACTGCAACAATGCGAGAATAGAGAGAAGAGGCCTAGTCCTATCGAAGACTAGCATCTTCTGGGTCTTCCAACAATAGATGAGAGTAGAACAAGATAACATAAATAATAGTCATATTGTTGCAGCAATATTAATATGAGGTCACGCCCAAGGATCCTTCCTCGACTCCCTATGAGGAAGTAATCCCATGGAAACTAAATCCAGTTAAGTAACAGTTGTAGTTGTATAAGATCAGGGCAGAACTCTAAGTCGTCCTGTAACCGTGGACACGACTATTCGAATAGATAAGTTCTTCCCTGCTGGTGCACAACATATTCCCCGACGCGCTCGATAACATTCTGGCCGGACACACTTTTCTGGGTCATGCCTGGCCTCGTAATATCGACACGTCGCAGCCCCACCTAAGCTCAGCTGAGAGGCCAGCCCGCCGGTCTAACTCCTAAGCACAGAGGGTTCATGAGCCCACTTGCCCTCTGCGTGGGAAGCCGATGTCAGTCCTAGCACCCCTTAATACAAGAGCGATGCATCTCGGGACCACTCGGGCGCGCGCCGCTCCATCACTAACGTCTGAAGAGCTTCGGCTGATACCGCGACGTCGAGTACCCATAATTCTTCCCACGCAGACGGTTAGTGTGTAATAAGGCCTTCCGACCAACCCAGATCAAATACCCAAATCCATTATCATTTTAATTATGTCATCGAAACAAACATGCGGGAGTCCACCCGCCTAACATCTATTCATCAAAGATCCCAGTAACATGGTCAAGTAACTGTGTGGTTGTAACATCAAGGGGAATCCGAGGTATCACCCTCATTGGATTCCGAACGATGTATCCGTCAAGGTGGACCTAGAGGAATCACCCTCGAGGGTCTCACACTTGAGGGGTTGCATGACGGAGGCATCATCGGGAATGGTGAAAGAGGAATCACCCTCGATAACCACGACGGACTAGCTGTACTACAGAGATATCATCAGGAGTACTTCGCGAGGTGTCACCCTCGGTACCCGATAGTATCTCTGTAGCGTCGCACAACTAAGGGGGTGTAAGTGTTGTGCCGGGTTTGGCTCATCAATCAGGGATCAAGACTTGAAAACAAAGCGGGTCAACTGGACTACGGGGTCAGAGGGGATGACTGCTCCACCTATACTAAATAGATTAAAATTACAGTACTCAAAGTAGTAGTTCATCAAAATTAGGCTATGCATCAGATATAGGAGCTAACTATGACAGTAGCAAAATTCTAATGCAAGCAGGAGGAAGAAAGACGTAGGCGATGTAGGGATGGTCAAGGGGGATTTTCTTGCCTTGTTGCTCTGCGGCAAAGGGCTGATCGGTAGGGTCGTAGATGTACCCGGCAGCAGCGTCAGTCTCGGGGTCTACCGGTAAGAAGAGGGGGAGAAACAAATAAATAATAGCAACAAGTGCAACACTAAGCATGACATGGCAATATGGAGGCTAGGCATGAGCTAACGCAGCAACATCCGTCATAGACGGGTCGGGAAAATATCACTTGATATTTCCCGGGTCTCTGGCTACTACCGGTCAAACTGAAAAAGATGGAAAACTTCCATGTTTGCTACGCTAGGGACGCGTGACAGACGAATGGATGGCGTATCCTGGTTCGTTTCGTTCTGCTGATCAACTTTCATGTTGAAAATATTTTGATCTCACTTACGGTTTATTTAATATTAATTATTAAATACTATTATGACATCAGCATGATGTCATGCTTACATTAGTAGTTGACTTGTCAACTGACCAGTGGGTCCTACGTGTCATTGACATAATTTATTAATTAAGGTTAAATATTAATTAATCATATTAAATTAGTGGGGGACCTAATAACCCACAAGTATAGGGGATGGCAACAGTTTTTGAGGGTAGAGTATTCAACCCAAATTTATTGATTCGACTCAAGGGGAAGCGAAAGAATATTCCCAAGTATTACCAGTTGAGTTGTCAATTCAACCACACCTGAAAGATTTAGTATCTGCAGCAAAGTATTAGTAGCAAAGTAGGGTGATAGCAGCAGTAGCAACAGTAACCAGTAGCAGGAAAGTAACAACAATAGCAACAGAGTAACAGTAGCAGCAGTGACAGAAGTAGCGGCAAAGTAACGTAGCAAGCACTAGTAGGAAAAACTCGTAGGCATTGGATCGGTGGTGGATAGTTATGCTGGATGTGATTCATCATGTAACAGTTATAACACGGAGAGATATGTAACTAGCTCCCGTTCGTCAATCTGATGTAGGCATGTATTCCGTATGTAGTCATACGTGCTTAGGGAAAAGAACTTGCATGACATCTATTGTCCATCCCTCCCGTGGCAGCGGGGTCCTAATGGAAACTACGGGATATTAAGGTTCTACTTTTAATAAAGAACCGGACCAACGCATTAACACTTGGTGAATACATGAACTCCTCATACTATGGTCATCTCCGGGAGTGGTTCCGGCTATTGTCACTCCGGGGTTGCCGGGTCATAACACATAGTAGGTGACTACAACTTGCAAGATAGGATCAAAAATACACATCTATTGGCAACAACATAATAGGTTCAGATCTGAAATCATGGCACTCGGGCCCTAGTGACAAGCATTAAGCATGGCAAAGTAGTAGCAACATCAATCTCAGAACATAGTGGATACTAGGGATCAATCCCCGTCAAAACTAACTCGATTACATGATAGATCTCGTCCAACCCATCACCGTCCAGCAAGCCTACGATGATATTAGTCACGAACAATGAAGAGCATCATGGAATTGGTGATGAAGGAAGGTTGATGATGAGGATGGCGACGATTTCCCCTCTCCGGAGACCAGAACGGACTCCAGATCTGCCCTCCAGAGGAAGAACAGGAGGTGGCGGCGCCTCCGTATCGTAAAACGCGATGAACTCTTCTCCTTGATTTTTTTCTGGGCGAGACGGACTAAATAGAGTTGAGATTGGAGGCGGTGGAGCTTTGTGGGCCCCACAAGCCTGCCAGGCGCGGCCAGGGGGCCCGCGCCTGGTTGGCTTGTGGGCTCACGGCTCCACTTCCTTCGCTCATTCTTGCGCTATTATTTTTCATAAATTCCAGAAAAAATTTCCGTAAATTTTCAGGTCATTCCAAGAACTTTTATTTCTGCGCAAAAACAACACCATGGCAATTCTGTTGAAAACAGCGTTAGTCCGGGTTAGTTCAATTGAAATCATGCAAATTAGAGTCCAAAACAACTGTAAAAGAGTTCGAAAAAGTAGATACGACGGAGACGTATCAGGACCCATGTGTCATACTCTAATAGGATAATTTAATTATCCTAATTAACAGATTATCTAATTATCTATTTAACTAATTAATTAAATAATATATATAATTATCTATTTATTTATTTTATTAATAAAAACATATATATATATATTTATATTTACGCATTTTATTATTTTATAATAATCCGTGTAGGGGGATTGGGGCCCCCGTGTCATAAACAGTGGGGTGGGGCTGGCCCCACTGGTCAGTGGACCATGGCCACACACACAAATATACATAATGTATTTTCCTTTCATACATGATATTACATACATACATACAAACAAAATACATACATGTATCTCATACATACATACATACACATATATGTTTTTTTTATTTTTATTTTCTCTCCCATCTAACATTTCCAACCCTCAGCTCACTCTGTTCCTCTCTGTCAACAGAGAGAGAGGAAAACCCCACCTCCTCCTACAGGAACCTAACGGTGCCGGAAGGCGGCGGTGTTCACCGGAACGAATCTGGGACGAGGAAAAGAAGGAAGGGGGTGCCCGGAGCCGCGGTGCCTCACCACCGTTGATGGGGAAGCAGAGGCTCGGTATAGAGGTAGACCGGCGGGGAGGAGGTTGAGGAGGAGGAGGCCGGCGGATCCGGCAAGGAGGAAGCGCATGTGCATCGGTGTTGGAGGAGGGGCTCGGCCGGTGGAGGTCGCCAGAGGGCCGGCCGGTTGCGCAGGAGGGTCGGCCGAGGCGCGGCCCCGGTGCGGCGACGTGGGGAGGCGAGCGGGATGCCGGCCGTTGGGGTGGCGGCGCAGGAGAGGGTGAGGGAGGATGGGGCGGTGAGGAGGGAGGCGCGGTGGCCAGGGGGTTCTCGGGGCGATTGGGGGGGCGCAGGGTGTGGCTGACAAGGGGTGCGGGGCGACGGGGAGTGTGGATCGCGTGGTAGGTGGGGTGACGATGGAGGGATCCCTCGTCGCTTCTGGCGGCGCGGCTGGGAACAGAAGGAGACTGGCTGCCTGGCGCTAGGGTTCAAGGGGGCTTTATACCCCCCCCCCCGGGTGGAGTGGGCCGAATAGGAGGTGGCCGGCTGGGCCAACTTGGCCCCGTTGGGCCAGGGGCTTTTTCTTTTTTCTGTTTGTGTTTCTTTTTTTTCCCAATAGTTTCTGTTTTTAATTATTTCTATAATTTATTACGGAATATTTGTAACTCATCCGACATTTTTATTTTAACATTCGAAAACCTTTCTCGTTCGATTTTTTTTAAAATTTGAATTTGACTCAATTTCGATTAACATGAGATCAACGATAAAAATTACGATGACGTGGCATCATTTGCACGGTATCACTGTAGCTTAATTACATTCAACATTGTAGAAAAAGCTAAGGATGTCACACTGTGGCTCGTGTAACAAAGAGCCATGAGAGATGAGGGAGGCGAGGGAGAGAAGAGAGAAATAGAGGGAGGTGGAGGTCGCGGAGCTCAAGGTCAGCCTACTCACCGGAGTTCCAACAGCAGCAGCATACGACAGGCTGTCTCGAGGGTGACGACAGGGGGCTCGACGCGGGTGAACGGTCCCGCTCGATGAAGAGTATGCAGCGGCTCAAGGTAGAGACGTAATCAACTCCTACCCAAACTGTTGTTGCTTGCTGTCACGAAGGAGGGCCGACTCGAGTTGGAGGCAAGGCGAGGATGGCCGGCTTGGGCATGGCTCTGGTCGAGGACGGGTGCGACGGAGCTCGGGGACGAGCCGTTGGGGTGCGGGTAAACTCCATGAGGGTATGGACTTCCTGCTCTAATAAAGAAGAGGGAGATCTTGAGACAAGGAGAAGAGAAACGGGTGAAAGGAGAGAAGGAGAGGGGCAATGAGGTCGGCCTCGCTCTGGCGGGCTGGCCGCCGACTAATTCTGGCGGTGGTCACCGGCAGGGAGACGGCCTCGTTCCCTCGATCCCGATTGGGATTGGGGAGGCTGTTGGAGCAAGGGAGCTCCGGGGAGTGAGAGGCGCCCTGGGCTATTGGATCTAAGATCCAGTGGTCCGGATCGAGTGGGGTTTGGCTGTGGTGGTTCGTGGGATGGAGCTCGTGGTTGGATGGCTGCACACGGAAAGTGAGGAGCGGTGGTGGCTGCAAGGTTAGGGTAGGCTAGGGGCTAGGATTTGCACTGATATAGATAGAGTTCATCTGCTATAAATCGCAGGTAGCTAATAGGAGGGGAGTTTGAGACTGTTTCGAGTCGTTCGATCGTAATCGGACGGCTCCGGACATGGGGTCTAGTGGGCTATGCAGATGGGCTAGGTTGAGATGAGAGGGAGGTTTGTGGTCCGTGATAGAGTTCTAGAAACCGAAATCATCCGTGAAATAAAGCGTATATAGTGTCACTATATATTTAACTATTTGTGTATCAAATGACTTGTGAATGCGATGAAATTTGGTTGGCGGTCTACCTACAATAAAAAAAGGCCGCACGCCAACTTTCGACCCATTCCGAGAATATTATTACCCCTTTTTTCAAAATAATATTTGAACTATGTCACAGGCTTGTGCGTCTGTGTTTGGTCATGAAATGGTCATTGACGAGAACAGAGAGAACCAGCAACTAATAACGGATGCAAGTTTTTTAAAAAATGACTGCAACGAAGTGTCGATGCTATGCAAATGATGTGAATGGTGCAATGATGAATGCGACAACTAGATAGATCACACAGCGATAGGGAAATAAATAGGGAATCTTCTAGATCATCGATCTCGGGTTGTTACAACTCTCCACCACTAACAAGAGATCTCAACTTGAGATCTTAGAATTAGAAGAGAAATAGAAAGAGGAAGAGGTAAAACTTAGTTGCTTATTTGACGAACGAGTGAAATCAATGACCTTGAAGGTTGCAAAGAGATGGAGAATGACATGAGGAACAAACAAGAATTCAAAAGAAATTTGGGCAGCACTTTGGTAGGAATTAGACACAAAAGTTGATAAGATGGAAGATCTTGAAAAGAAGACACAACACTCCACTTAGATGAACAAGCAAGGAAGAACATGATCTTGACAAAACGAGATGATGAATCAAAGAGAGCAACATCACAAGCTTCCGAAACAAGACTAGAAGCTAGATACTTGGAATGAATAAAAAGGGGAAGAAAAATGACAACTTCCTTCACAATTGAATTTGAAAAGCAAGCTTACAAAGAAGGATTGAGAGGAGTTGTTGGAAAATCAACAACGAATAGAAAATATTGTCATGGGCTTGTGGAGAACTTCTCAAATTATGAGGTGACAACAGGCCACTAACAGAAACAAAGATTGCTTCAGAGCAACTAGAGATGAAAACTTCTTACAACAAGAGGATACATAGAGAACTTGGATCATTGATTAACACCATGATAGCAACAATCCTTAAGAAAAGCTTTAGGTGAAATCCAATCCAAGATAACTCAAAGGAATAAAAAGATGGGTTTAATTATCTCATTCTTGACAAATTCTCTTCGAGACTCCTCATGAATCAAGAATACTATAACACCACCTCAAAGGAAAAAGAAGGAAGAATTGCTCTTTGAAGTGCAAGATAAAGAATACTTGAGGTACTACCAGAAGACTCTTGACGCATACTTCAAGAGAGAATTGAAACCTTGAAGAACCACCATGAAGAACCTTCGTATACAAAAGACTGGTCAAAACAAATGAAGGATGAAAAGAATAAGATTATGACATTGCAAAGATTTAGATGGGACTTCACA
Source organism: Hordeum vulgare subsp. vulgare (assembly GCF_904849725.1). Lineage (NCBI taxonomy): Eukaryota > Viridiplantae > Streptophyta > Magnoliopsida > Poales > Poaceae > Hordeum > Hordeum vulgare. The sequence continues at coordinate 260,443,302 of NC_058521.1, forward strand.
AAGATATACTTGAGAAAAGCTTGGAACTCCAGAAAAGAAAAGATAAACAACTTAGAATTAAGGTTTTAGCATCATGATTAAATCCGGAAGACGAACTAATATCACTTGATGAGACAAGAATAAGATTTATCTTATCCTTATCATTCATCAAGTTAATTGATGACAAGCAACAGATTTAGCATACCACTTATATCTCTTGCAAAGATTGATGAGAGATAAGAGCACAAACTTGAAGGAGTCTTCAACAAAACACTGGTACGAATCTGGAATGAATGAGGATATTCTAATGAATGGGAATAAACGATAATGAAGAGATCATGATTTGCCTAGCACACAACTTTGACAACGCACTCCGATAATTAAGATACAAATGAAAAGATAAAAATTGAGAAGAATTTGAGAATGAAAGCTGAAAGCTGAGCATGAACAAATCTTCTGAAATGATGGCCTTCAGAGGATCGAGAATGAAAACAACTATGAAATGCACCCGATAGATATGGAAGGAATTTGTCATGATCGATTTTTTTTAGAGGAGAACAAAGCTAAGATGACATCTTCAAAAGAATGCACCAAGATTCAGGAGGAACTCTTCTTCGGCCTTCAATTTAGAGAATGATGGCAAGAAGCGCAATTAAGAATTACTGAGACGCTCCGGAATAATAAATAAAGAATGGTTGTGCCAATGGTGGAAATAGTTCAGATCGATCTTGAAGAATCAATATGACTGATGGAATCCATACTTAAGTCACACTTTAAAATATTTAGGGATCTTCGGAAAGCATTAGAAGATCCAGGTAAGATCCTAGGAAAAACATGTGGGTTATGGGGCGACTCAAAGAGAACACCATTGAAGCGATTCCTTAGAAAGGGAGATTGCTCTGGTAGAAATGAAAACTCTATGATATGAGAACATCAAAATAATTAGAAAGATTTGAATGAAAACACTAAAAATGTGAAATATCTTCAGCACTCCGGATAGATTAGAGAGGGATGAAAATACAAGCAAGTATTGGCTAAGAATTTCCAACAAGGGAAATCATTTAGCGAATGGAAAAGACATGATGAAAACCCGGAGCTTGAATTGAATCCACCAGGTAAAATGAGGACAAATGATGATCAACTCGGCACTTGAGCATCTTCACAATGAATGACCGGATACAATACAAAAGAGAACATAGAGGAACATATGTGAAAAGAAATGCATTTGGATGATAATTTAATCACTGAATAACAGGGTGGGAGGGTGGGGGAAACAAAGACAACTTGGTACAGATGAGACGAACTCGGAAAGAAATAAAAGATTGATCTTGCAAATATTGAAAATGATTGAATTAACTTAAAGAGAAGCAATCAGATTGGAAATAATTACCATGAAAATTTAATTGAGCAAAAGGATTAGCACTCCCATAGTAATATGAGAACACCTCTTAGAAAAGATATGAAATCACCACTTGACATCGAAGCAATTTGAATTACCATACTCCAAGAAAACAAAGGATGAGGCTTGTAATTAACCGGAAACAAATACACACCTATTATGCATTTGTTGGAAAGATAGTCCTAGGTAACCGCTTGAATTCCCACCTGAGAACTTCCGAAATATTTCTTGGTTATGCTATCAGGTAGCGGATCGAGGAACCTAGTCAATGTAATCAACTACATCACTTTCCTGCAACTATCAACATATATCCGGGAAGTTCCGCAAAGTCATCTACCTCAGGCCTACGAAACAACAATGATACTAGACCCAATAGATCATCCGAGCTATGTCCACCAGTACTGGGGAAAAGTAACGACCACTATTTTCCGCCAAGAAAAGTATTGAACCGTTTCGATCACCCCAGCCTGAGAAACTAAGGAAGTTAAACGATAATGATGTATTGAAAATCCCTTGGAGCTCTACTCCTCAATAACAGGAGGCACCAAGTCAGAACTCTGCCACATTGGCATCATATATATTCCAAAATACCCACGTGTTCCTAATTTTTTTTGAGTGATAAGAGGTGTAGAATTGAAATTCCTAAGTCATAATTTCTCAGTAGAGCACATAAGAGGAGTAAAAAGAATCCTACCCACCAATGTAAAACTAGACTCAAAGTAGTTTTTCACTAGACTCGACTCGGCCAAGTTCGATCAATCAAGGGGGCTCCTAGGTGGGTACTGCTCGTTTAGCAACTTTAAAAAAAGCGATGCGCTTCTATCCATGTCGAGCCCTCGTGCCTAAATAAGGATAGGATCGCATCTTGGGCCTTACAACAAGCCATCAGGGTGCCCCCAGGCCATGCCCTAGTAGCTTGTGGGCCCCTCGTGAGGCCTCCAGCCTCTTTCGATGTTCGTTGGTCCTATTTTGGTACAAAAAACACAAAAAAGTTTCAGGGAAATTGGACTTTGTTTTGTATGGAAAATCTTAAAAGTGAAAAACATTCAGAAAACAACAACTGGCACTAGGCACTAGGTCAATAGGTTAGCGCTTAAAAATAATATAAAATGGTAAATAAATACCCCCAAAAGTATTCTAGAATGATAATATATTAGTATGGAACAATAAAAAGTTGTAGATACGTTGGAGACGTATCAAGTATCCCCAAGCTTAATTCCTACTCGTGCTCGAGTAGGTAAATGATAAAAACAAAAAATTTGATGTGACATGATATCCATGATGTAACCTTATGCATGTATGCTCATTGAGAAACGATGAATTAACAAACATTAACATAGAAATACTTATAGGTATAAGCAGCAAATCGTTGATCTTTCAAAGTATACGATCCTCAAAGACTGTTTTACCCCCATCCATCTTTATTATAGTAGAAAGGCATGGCTCTATCTTCACCACATTAATACAAATGTCAAGAACCACAATGTTCAAGTCATGCAATTGGATCTTACTTTTTCAATATGCATCAATTTTTTTATCTTCATGCAATACATGAGCGTAACCATTGGACAAAGCATAAATGTGGAATAGAATATGGTGGTACGTTGCAAAGGGGTAAAAGTGGACAAGATAGTCTCACGTCAAATAGGCGTACCAACATGCTATGGAGGTGCCCGTCAATAGATATCGATGCGAGGAGTAGGGATTGTCATGCAAATGTTGCACAAGAGCTATAAGTGTATGAAAGTTCCACTGAAGCTAAGTGGGTTGTGCATCCAACTTTCTTGCTCATGAAGACCTCGAGTATTTGAGGAAGCCCGTTATCAGAATATACAAGCCAATTTTATGAAGAAGTGATTCCCACTAGCATATGAATGATATAACTTGAGACTCTCTATATGAAGAACAAGGTGCCACTCTGAGGAACAAGTCTAGTAAAGGATAGTAGCAAAGTCCCTTCTATCTTTTTCTCTCATTCATTTTTTACTATTATGGTGGGATCATTTGGCCTCCCCCATTTGATTTCCTCACTGGGCAATGCTCTAATAATGATGATCATCACACTTGTATTTATTTACAACTCAACATGAAAACTGATAGGACGATGTGACTCTGAATGAATGAATATGGCAGTGTACCAAGATGTGCAAAGATCTAGCGTGACATGTATCAAAAATATGATGAATGGTGGCTTTGCCACATACTATGTCAACTCTATATGATCATGCAAAGCATTATATTGACAAAATAACTAGTCATGTGAAGTGACGATGGCATTTGCATGGCAATATATCTCGGAATGGCTATGAAAATGTCATGATAAGTAGGTATGGTGGCTGTTTTGAGTAGGATATAAAAAGGTTTATGTGCAACAGAGCGTATCATGTGACGGGGTTTGAATGCACCGGCGAAAGTTTCACTGATCCTTAAGATGGGAACGAGCAATGCATGGCACCGAAGAGGCTAGCAAATTTGAGGAGGTGAGAGTGCGTATGTCCATGGTGCCACATTAGTCATGAATAACTAATGTACTTATTGTGAAGTTTATTAGTTTTATCACAAATCAAAGTACTACTCGCATGCACCGAGGGAGAGGGTTGGTAGGATTTAACCATCGTGCGACTCCGACTCAAAACAACACAAGGATTTCAACGAGGAATTAAAATGCTCACACATCATCACCATGCCTTTTTATTTTTTTTAGATGAATAAGAAGTATAACATATCTTAATATCAACACCTATCTGAATTAATTATAACACACTCACACCTTTTTCATATCACCACATCAATATCATTAACCCACAATTTCTCTATATGTGCTACATGATGATTTTTATCATCGCTCATTGGATACTCATTATTTTTTATCTAGTCTTATGACCCATGCAAATTACCGTCAATAATTGTCTAGCTCTGAAACAAATATAAGTGAAGAACGCGAGCATAATATTTCTATAAAATCTACACGCCACCATGCTCAAAAAGATATAATTTAAGTACTAGAGCAATTGCTAAGGTCAAAAGATTTAAGTGAAGCACATAGAGTATTCTAGCAAATTGTGATGATGTGGTATCTCTCTCAAATAGGTGCGTCCAACAAATAATGATTGTGGCAAACTAAAAGTAAAAGCAAACAAAAGCGAGTGACGCTCCAAGCAGAACTCATATCATGTGATGAATAAAAATATAGCTCCGTGTAACATACCAATGGATTGAGACGAAAAGAGGGGATGCCTTCTGGGGCATCCCCAAGCTTAGACGCTTGAGTCTTCCTAGAATATTACCTTGGGGTACCTTGGTCATCGCCATGCTTAGGATTTTTCTGCTCCTCAATCCTTTGTCCAGTCGGACAATACCCAAAAGTTGAAAACTTCAATCACATAAAACTCAACAAAACTTCATGAGATCCGTTAGTATAAGCAACATATCAAATACTTTTAGGTGTTGTTACAAATTGATTCTTATTTTATTTTAGCATAGGGTACTGTACCTTAACTCCTCCATGGATTATATCCCCAATACAATCCATAGGACCATGAAAACAAGCAAACTATATATGCAAAAACATAATCTGACTGAAACATAACAGTCTGTAGTAATCTGTAATGACCCTATACTTCTATAACTCCAAATATTCTGACAAATTAGGACGACCTGAGAAATTTGTATAGCAATAATTTAAAAACTTTAGCTTAAAAATAAATTCCATTAAAATCAGAGAAAATCAGCATCGGACGTCAAAGTTTGTTTTTATGCACCGTATCAGTTCTACTCATCATGCAAATCATCCCAAAGCTTTACTTGGCACAAAAACTAGTTAAACATAAAAACACAATCATTACAGAGGCAATAATCATGTTATCACACACTAACATAAATAAAATAAAATAAATGAAAGATAACTATTTGGTTGCCTCCCAACAAGCGTTATTGTTTTACGCCCCTAGCTAGGCATATTGCATAGTTTCAAGTGTTGTCATCTTTGAAAGAATGACCCATCATGCTATAACAATATTCCCTCCTTTCAGCAGCAAGCTTTCTCATAGGTAAGCAAAAATAATTGAAGGTATTAAATAGTACAACATTAGGATCCGAAAGGTCTACTTCGGGAGGAACATGAGGCTCTTCCTCGGGTTTTTCAGAAGTGATAGTTAGTTCCTAATTGTACAAATTCCTATGGAGGTATTTCCTTAAATTTGTTTGAAGCTCATAATCCAATCCAAGTTTTGGTATAGAAAATTGATCAGTGTGTTCAGAAATCTTATCAATTAAGCGGAACCTTCTTTCTAAGGTTCTCATCATAAGAAACATAGTCCATGGATCTCAGTTTTCTTGTTCTTCCAACTCAGAATTCCCTCTATGGGTGGGCACTCACCGTTAACCCTATAATGAGAAAATATATCTCTATCTTCTTGTATGATATTACTAAATTCTTGACGAAAGAATATAGTATCTAGACGTTTAGTGGAAGCTTCATGGATATTAGAGAATTCTAGGAACAACCATTGTATAAAGGGATGCATGTGCACAAATTGTCTCTCCAATTATGCTATAAGCTAAGATATTGCATCCATGTAACTTGTAGTTCTCGCAACAATAGAACCTCCTATACGAGTTAATAATCCCGCACAAGTGAAAAAATCCTGGATCACACTCTTTCCAATAATACTAATTGGTAGGATGTCTTAGTTTGCATAATAGGTTCCACCATAGGAGGATCATCATTCGGAAGATTATCAAGTTTTTCATTAGCAACTTGATCATATTTCTTTTAGCATTCTCACCGGGAGGTGAAGTTGGCAAATCAAGGGTTTCTGCACTAGAGGCAAAAACATTACTAACTTCAAACTCAGACATGATAGCAACTTTCAAGCAAACTGGAGAGCGAAGATGCAATCTAGTGACAAGCTAAGCAAGCAAAGATAAATATTTTTGTATTTTTATTTTTTATGAGACAAACGAAATATGCCAGCAGACAAATAGAGGAATGAGTGAATGAAATTTTGTGTGGAGTTACTTGGTAGTTGGTGATGATATTCCTTGGCAACGACGCGAGAAATCCTTCCACATACGTGTGGTCTTTGTTGGGTTTACCATGAAGACGAACGAGTTATCGCAGCACAAAGTAGGTAATTATTTCCCTTAGTTATGAAACCAAAGTTTATCGAACCAATAGGAATATCAACCACAACCGTCTTCAGTGGCTGCACACAGAAGAACAAACAACTTGCACCGAAGGCGGGAAAGAGGCTTGTCAATCCTCTTGTCTTGTGATTTGAAAGTAAGTGAGGTGTGTAGATCATTGTAGATAGCAAGATAAAACAAAAACAAGTAAATAACACCAAGGTAATAAAGGTTTTATAAATATGTTATGAATAGACCCGGGGTCCATACCTTTCCCTAATGTCATCTCTCATAAAACATAACATATGGTGGGTGAACAAAATACTGTTGGGAAATTGACAGAAAAGCGGGTAGTTATGCGATATTCATGAAAATGATCATGTGTATCCACGCATCATGTCCATAAACAAATAGGCCAACTCTTGCCTGCACCTATTACTATTACTCCACTCATCGACCGCTATCCATCATGCATTTAGAGTAGTAAATAAAAGAGAGTAATGCATGGAGAACGATGACATGATGTAGACAAAGTAAACTCAACAGATATGAATAAACCCCATTGTTTTATCCTTAGTAGCAGTAACACAAAGACACATCTTGTCTCCTATCACTGGGATATAAAAATTCACCAGGTTGATCCTACCGCAACGCACCTCTCTCATCGAAGAAATATCGATCTAGTTGGCTAAACTATTTCAATAGATCGGAGAAAATTAAGAACCTATCATAATCATGCACATAAGAATCATTTAAGTATTCAGAGGAGACTCCAATATTTCTCATGAATAATTTAAACATAAACCCACAATTCGTCGGATCCCAATAAACGCATCAAAGAAAAGGATTACATCATATCGATCAAAGCGAAGATGCGATGATCATTGTATTGAAGATCAAAGAGAGAGAGAGATAGATTGCAATCTAGGTACTGACTATGGACCCGTAGGTCTATGGTGAACTACTCACACATCATCGTAGGGAAGCAATGTTGATGAAGAGGACCTCCGTGATTGATCCCCCCTCCCACAGGGGGCCAGAACGGAGCTCCAGATCGCCCCCCGAAGGAACAGAGACTTGCGGTGGCGTAAAAAGTGTTTCGGGGCTCCCCTGGTGTTTTAGGGTAGATGAGAATTTATAAGCCAAGGAATAGAGTCGGGAGGGCCACGAGGGAGGCACATACCATCAAGCCCGCCAGGTCGCACACTGTTGTCTTGTGGGCCCCTCGTGAGGCCTCTAGCCTTCTTTCGATGCTCGTTGGTCTTCTTTTGGTCCAGAAAAAACATAAAAAAGTTTGAGGTCAATTGGACTTCCTTAGTTATGGAAACCTCAAAAGTGAAAAACATCCAAAAAACAATAATTGGCACTGGGCACTGGGTCAATAGGTTAGTGCTCAAAAATAATATAAAATGGTAAATAAATACGCCAAAGGTATTCTAAAATGATAATATATCAGCATGGAACAATAAAAAAGTATAGATAAATTGGATACGTATCGGTGAGCCGGTGGAAGGTGAGGTAACCCTCGTGTTTCTGACTCTAAGACTATGGACAGAAGGAAAACTTGAAGTGTTGTTTGCAACGTACCATTTTCGCATGAATCCGCTTATTTGAACCCCCACTTGTCTTTGAAGATAATACAACATCTCGAGAGAAAGAAAAGGAAGGCTGGGAGTTCTGGTTCAGAAGATCTTCATGAAGGGTTTCCTCTTCAGCCATCTCCATGCCGGGTCCGGAGATCTGAAGGATCAAGACCTTCTACTTCTTATCCTCAGGCTAGGCAAACTTAGTCATCTATGAGTGCTTCTTGCCCGGCTTACGTGGCTTATTCTCATTCATCTGGCGCCACCAACACTAATGCTAATTTCACCATCAACGTTGAGTAAGCCAGCGTTTTCCCTTGTAATAGTTTTCCTGCTGCAATTGTTTGTACTCTTGATGTTTATCTATTTTTCATGAGAGACAATGAAATTTTGAAGGATAAAATAGTAGCTTCTGTAGCTTCTAGTGCTGGAGTAGAGATTACTTATGATGCTGTGGATGAACCAGAAATGGATGAGCGAGCTATGGACGAGCCAACATCTGGAGTTCCTTCAAAGGATGAGGTTATCTTAGATGACCCTTCTCTGCAACTGCAATAAGAGCCACTGATGTATGTAGTGATGGAAAACGTGCCACCAACCACCATGATGAATCCTAAGTTGTCTAAAGAAGAGGTGGTGATCACACATACAAAGAAAGACACTCCACCAAAGACCTCAACAGTCTTAGTTAATACCCTGGTAGAAAGTAAAGCGACTCCATGAAGTGAGCCGATTGATGCCGGACTCACAAATTATGAGGACATGTGTCTTGCCACCCTTCACCAGGAGTATACAAACCAGCTGGCCCAACATTGTGATGAAGAAAATGCTCTTGTCACCTTGATGAAAAAGAAAGGTAAGGTATGTCTCCTACTTATACCTATAGCCCTCAATTCCCAAGTTTAATAAACTCATCAGAAAAAACTTATGAATTTTGAAGAATCATGTGGCCCTTAATTTTGAGTCATGGAATCTTTTTTGTGAGCCGGAAATTGTGACAAAATATAAATAATAGTATTATTGCAGGCTTGCCTCTATAGCTGATTTACAGGATTGCCTCTATAGCTGATTTACACGCTTGCCGCTATTTACCGTAGCCCGCTATTTAAAACATTGAATAATACTAGCTCATTGTAAAATGATAGGTCTTGTAGGAAAGAGGTCATCATTGCAGCCACCAAGTGTCGGCTCGCATGCTTGAAGTGAGGCGGGACTTGTATATTTTTTCAACTAAACACAACAACCCCCAAGGACTGGTTGTATGCTTGTAGCAAGGCGGGACTTATAATTTTTAAGATTAATATTGTAGCCCCCAAGCACTGGCTTGCATGCTTCCAACAAGCTCGGAGTTTTGCATTGATATATAATCTTACAAATGGTGCAAACACTAAGTATCGGGTTGTATGTTTATAGCTACTCGGGACTTCACATAATGTAGTTGTTTTGGTGAAGAAATTCATTAGTGAGGCTAAGGCTGAAATTGGACGGATTAGGCAAGAACTAACTACTGAGAAGTCCAAACGCGAGGAAGCTGAAAAGAAGATCCAGTTGGCTAATGTTGAGGCGAAAAAGGCCCTAGAAAGAGCTTGAGGCTTTTAAAACTTAAGGCACGCAAATGGAGGAAATTATGAAACAACATGCTAAAATTGATGAGGGGAAATTGAAAGAGGTTGAGACTGGTCTGGACTGTATGAACTGACTTACCAATGAGATCCGCCTTAATTTTTTACTAAGTATCTCTTCTATGTCTCTCCAGCTTTCTTAATGCCGGCTTATGATTTTGTGATCGGACCCCTTTGTATTTTACAGAACATGGTGGTGAGAATTTGAGAAATCCCCAAGGAAAGCTGAAGTTTTTGTATAACTTGGTCAAGAAATTCTATATTGGAAGTTGCGAGGCCATTAATAATGCAAGGGGATTGACTCTGCCACCAGACCGGCTTGCATATGTTCTTAAGGGATTGTCCATTGTTCCAGATTGGATTCAAATTCAGAGTTAATAAGTCTGTTGAAAAGGAGTAGTCTTTGTTCTCATGCTTGCCAAGACGTACCATCCGGAGGTGAAGCGGGACTTGTTAGCCGACATATATCCATAGTTCAACATGGATGTCTTAGAGTTTACCAAGGATGACTACATAGCCGTCCTAAAGGCAACCCGACATCATGCGTGGAAGATTGCTCACGCCATTGATTTGACTGCTTATCATCCAGATTATGGTGAAAACAAGAAGAAAATGCTCGTGAAGATTCCAAGCCATTTGAGCTGACGATGAAGCATGATTCAGCTAGCCTTCGTCCTCTTTAGTGCGTGCATGCTTAGGTAATCATGCCATGCCGGTTCCTCCTTGAACTTCGACTTTGATGAAGATGAGCCCCTTGAAGCCCTTGATCAGATTTTCAAGAAAGGGACCAGTGGTAGAGGCGATACCGAGGTGCATGAACCTTAAGAAGAAGCCCCCAAGCCGGCTTAAAAATCCGAGCCAACTTCTGAAACGCCGACACAAAGAACTGAGGGGTAGAAGATGGGTGAGCCAACAATAGTTGAGCCGGCTCATAAGCAAACCAGTGAGGTATAGCCCAGCGAGGCGACACGGTTAAATTTCTTATATCCAATATATTTGTTATCAGTCCTGAAGGGCTTGTAATATGCTAGAAAACTTTGAGTGGCATTTTGAACTTGATGTTCTTTTTAGTAGAGCACTTTGAATCATCTGGTGCTCTTTAAATGCGATTGAGTATTGTCTATATTAAATTCTTTGGTCACATTACTGATTGCTTAGTTATATCATTACTGAATTATGCCATCACTGATGAGAGATAAGCCACAAATACATAGGGTTACATGGAGTGAAGTAATAGCATAATCACTTCTCATGACCCAATGTGTGTGCACGACCCAAGTGATGTATAATCCGATGTGAATGATAAAATTGGTACCTACACAAAATGTGCGTATTCATAGACATTATGTGTATATATAGAATAATTACGGAATTGCAATAAAATAATAAGTTGGATTTCGAGGCACGACATAAGACCGGCTTTCGGGGCATGAATCTCGGTTTCACTTTATAGTGGAAGTAGGTCTTGTAGCCTCTATTGGTTTATCCTAACTTTCTGAAAGCCGTCTCTCACCTGACTTAAGTTGGTGTTTTGACCTTGATAAGTTCAGGTTCGACATAGTCCATGATAGGAATCAATGCGATTGACTTATGAAGAGCACAACCGGGGCATCTTATCGGAGTAGCATCAAGCTAACAGGAGGTTTAACCAAGTTTAATGTGGTAGTGTTGGGTCAAGTGGTGTAACAAAGGCTAAACTCGTTGAGTCGGGAGATCCCAAGTGACCAGTGATCAAAGAATAAAAACTTAATACTCATTTGGTATGAAACAACTCATGTCCGTTTTGTTGTATTGGTTACTAAATATTGATAATATGTACAAGGCCTGCTAGTTTCCTCTTCAGAGGTACATAACTTCTTTGCTTCACGTATATTAATGAGATAATATGACCCATTATTGAGGTTCTTGCAGGCGACGTAGGTTGCTTCCCAAGGAGGTGAGAGCTTATGCATGCCTGTCTGCTCTTGTAAGAGACGGAGCACTAAGTCACCCTCCTAAAAGGTACGGCTTCGTACCCTATGGTAGTGATAGCAACATAGGTCTTCCTGATAGATAGTTGATTGTGACACATCAAGATCACGCTCCTCTTTGAGAGGATCAAGGGAGTGTTGATGAGATTTCTTGTTGTCTGCTTTGATGTATGCGACAACTCTTGGAGAGTGGCGACGGATGTCACTTCATAATATGGCTTTAGTGCCATAGACAAGAAAAATGGTGTATAGCCAGTTGGCCTGTTCAGTGTAGTCCGTTTGCTCCAAAGAACTATGGGAAGCTCATCAACCAAAAAACCAGGGGTACGCTCAAGAGGGGCCATGAGTTTTGGCTTAATGCCATGCAAAAGCTCTGGGTTAGCTTGTTCAGCTTGACCATTGGACTGAGGATGTGCCATTGAAGCCAGGTCGAGGTGCATAAGCTCTTTCTAACAGAACTACTTCATTGCTCCCTTGGATAGGTTTGTGACATTGTCAATTATAATATTGTGCGGATATCCGAAGTGATATATAAGCTTTTTCAGGAATTTAATCGTTGTTGCTGCATCATAATTGCAGACTGGCTCTGCTTAAACCCACATGGTGAATTTATCCACTGCTACCAAAAGATGAGTCTTCTTGTCCTTGGATGGTTTAAAAGGACCAACCAGGTCAAGCCCCACATTGCAAAGGGCGAGGAAATTGGAATCATTTGGAGTTCTTGAGCCGGCACATGAGCTTGACGAGCGAATTTCTGACATCCATCATATGTGCGGACGATATCCTCTACATCTACATGAGTTGTAAGCCAGTAAAACCGTGCCGAAAAGCTTTGGCAACCAAGCACCATGAGATGGCATGACGACCACAATCACTAGAGTGGATCTTATTTAGAATTTGACGGCCTTCGTAAACACATTGTTAAAAAATGCCTCTCATAATTCTCGTGTGTAACTCACCATTAACTATAGTCATAGACTTGGACCTCCTCAAATTTGTTGGGTGATGATTTTCTCTCTTCGAACCTCCCTGATGGTGTCCTGAACTAGGGCGTACTCACCACGTCGTCTCCTCACCAGTAGGGCGGGCCGAGGACCCCATGTCGGTTCACTAATGGGCTAGTTTGGACAATCCATGATGCATGCAAGGGAGATTCCACAAGTCTTGACACACAAAACAAGGACTCCTCTAAACCCTAGGCCTATGGTACATTATATAAACCGAAGCGAGGCTACAATCTCATAGTAGATACATGTACTATGTACTAACCCCATATCAATACAGTCAAAAGCTGGACATCGGGAATCATCTACTTGCGAGAGTCCAAACCTGAATAAAATCCCGTGTCCATGTTACCATCGCTTTAAATTGCCTAGCTTAGAACCTGTTGGGCGATCGTCACGGATTGATGAATGATCAGGTGATATTTTTTGAGTTAGATCTATTCCGCTTAAACTGTTTATTTTGCAAGATTATGGTTGCTGCTTTGTGCGACTTTGTTTACAGTCAGATTGAGATCGAGAAAATCCGAGCGGTGGCGGCTGGGTGCGCGCCTGGTTGTACGTCAGAACCGAGGTCTGCTACAAACTAAGCAACGGACACAACTCGTGAGGGCGTGCTATACGCATGCGTCGTAGGTTCCTGGCTGAAGGTGTTCCATCCAAGCACGCGCGTGCAAGCGACAACTAGATTCGCTGCCCGAGGACACTACAAAGCCAGTTCTAATTCATGTGGAGCCGCCGAGCAGTGTATGCGAGCTGATTTCCGATCGCTGGCAGCATCAGGGAGATCCCTTCCTTTTCTCTTTTCTGTGTTGTTTAATTAGGGCAGTCTATGCTTTTGATTTGGCTAATTTTCTCTCTTTCATACGCTTTTTACGTGCTAGTGCTAGTACTATTGCTAGCTCGGTATATCCTCACATAATAGAAGCAAACTCATAAACGCCCACATGTTTTTCTTCGGATTGCTACAACAAATAAACTAGGTGCTTTTAAGCCTAGTAATTTTTTCTTCGGATTGCTACAACAAATAAACTAGGTGCTATTAATGCTAGTAATTTCCCCTAGCGTGAGTTTGTTTCCGAAAGGAATTATAGCTCAGGTTTGTGTTGTTCTCGAGGCAAAATTAACAAATTGACTCCTACGCTGAAAGAAGTCCTAAAGAGAATCCGCGGTGAAAAAATTTCACGCAGCCGACCCTTTCGTGTGGCGCCCGACATCGAGGCGCCACACTACACTGTGTGACGCCTAAGACGTCGGCGTCACACGGCCGTCCACGCTAGGACAGCTGGCTCCACCCCGAGTAGTGCGACGTCTAAGGCTGAGGCGTTGCACAATCCGCAGTGTGGCGCCAAGCGCTTAGGCGCCACACTGTGACTTATCCAGTCACGGGTCAGCCCCCTTCCCCACCCCCACCCACCCCTCCCATTCGTTTTTCAAATCGGCGGCTGGCTCTTCTCCTCATCTCAATCCCCTCTTCTAAATGCTTAAGATCTGGTGATTTGTTTCGTGGAATTATCCCCCAAACTTGTCTACGAGGTAATCTCTTCCGTTTCCCATCTTTCTATCCAAAAAGTATTGTGTATTTTTTAGATTTGTATTAGTTAGGTTGAGAGCCATGTAAATGTAGATGAGGAGTTAGTCCTATTTTATGAATCCTAGATGAGTAGTTTTGTTATATGACTATTCCTATGAGTAGATGGCGTGGGTTTTACGAGGAAATGAGTAAATGACTATTTTTTGAAGATGAGTAGATTCATATGAGTATTTTTTAGTAATTAGTAGATGAGTGGCTTAGTAGATGAGTAGATTCATATGAGTATTTTTTTGAAGATGAGTAGATTCATAAGTGTATCTTTTTTGTGATATGTAGGATGGTGTGGCTTTTGAATGATGCCTATGACGTTGAACACCGGGCCTATTTGATGTCGGAGAAGGGGATGGTAAGTAGAACATATGTTCAAAAATCATGTATTTATTTAATATGATGAAACCGTAATCATATCACTCCTCTATATTTGCAGAAGCTTATGCCCTTGAAGATCTGGTCTCACGGGGCATCGACTGTCATGTCGTATGATGAGCGGTACACACCATATATCGAGATGACGGGACTCCTTCCATTCATTCAGCTTGTGAGTCGGTCAATGCCCAACCTGAACGCTGCGGCAATCTGTGCACTTACTGATCGGTGGAGGCCGGAGACCCATAGTTTTCACCTCCGGACCGGAGAGATGAGAGTGACTCTTGAAGATGTTTCCATAATCACCGCACTTCCGATTGAGGGGAAGCCTCTTTGTATGAGCACTGATTCTGAGGGATGGCGGCACCAAATGGAGGCCCTTATAGGTATGTCACCTCCAAAGCCGGAGCTAGAAGATGGAGGGAAGAAAGATAGAGTCCCGGCTGGCGCTTCTTTCACTTGGATTGCCGCCAACTTTGCTCATTGTCCTGAGGACGCAAATGACGAGGTGATCCAGACTTATGCTCGCGTGTACATGTGGTATGTTATCTCTAGGACTATATTCGCTGACGGCACTCGCAAGAATGCTCCATGGGTGTGGCTAAAGGCATTGACTGTTTTCGACAACAAGTTCAGCCAGGGGTCGGTCGTACTGTCCTATTTGTACCGGTGGGTAATAAATTGTTAATAATAAGTTCAGTTTTATACTTTTGCGCTTAACTGATCCATGTTTGTTGTTACTTGTAGTTGGATGAAGCTTGTCGCAGGTCCACAAAAGACGATGAAATTGGTGGTTGTATGCTCCTACTTTCGGTATGGAGCTGGGAACGCCTTCCTGTTGGACGCCCTAAAGGCGCAACGTTCAAGCCCTAGAATGACCATGGCAACCATGTATGGCTTCCTACCTAGGCTTACAAGTGAGATGTGGTATCGGAGGTGACGAGCGATGTGAATCTCTTGTACAAGCAATACACGAAAGAGATGGATTCGCTTACCGTCGAGCAGGTAAACATCACAGAGTTGACTCCCAGCTTTTGTTGTGAGGAAAAATGAATTGTGCCTTTTTTGTTTTGTTGTACGTGGAATGGCAGCCATACGGTGTCGGGTCAAGCTTTGGTGATGCACACAGTTCCAGCTCAATCCAATATGCGTGCAGGAAAAACATCTTTGGCTAACGCGTTGTCCACTGATATGCAATTGGGCGGTTGAGTTTCATCTCCCGCATCGTGTCATGCATCAATTTGGGTTGTTTCAGCCACACCCGCCGGAGTGGGTGGACACAGACACACAACTTCATAGGTAACAAAGCATGCACAATAAAGAACTACGTTTGAGTTTACTGTTGAGCGAGCTAATGATGAGTTTTGTAAAAAGCAGGTTGGATAGGAGGAGGCAGCGAAAGATCAATGATTGGAATAAGCATCATAAGAAGTATGTCATCATGTTCGAGCAAAGTGTGGAGGCAGCTAGGAGTACGCAAGGAACCCAACCCCGCGAGCATTGTCCGCTTGTGTTCAACAACTACGTAAGATGGTTTCAGGAGAGTACTCGAGTGGAGATTTGTCCGTCGGCTTACGAGGAGGACATATTGGAAGAACCCATTGAGTACGATGCACTTACCCATGGCGAATACAACAGGCTAAATCACCAAGGGTACCAAACTTCTTTCGCCCCGGTCCTGAACTTTGTGGTTAGTGTGCTCCCCTATGTTATGTATGAACATTACTACACATATGCACTTGTCTTACATGTCATTTTTGTGTGATCATAGCGCAAGGAGATCAAGAAACAATCTAATGAAATCGAAGCTATTCTAGACACAATACATGGAGGAAAAAAGGGAGAATATGCACTTCTACTTTTCATGAAGGCTTTCTGCCATGATTCAGATTTTGCTGACGAATGCAACATATGGTACCTTATATATCTCATTTATCTTTCAATCTAACAGAAACAGGGAAGAAGTTGCGGCGCGTATCCAACATTTTAGGTGAAAATGCGTTATATCGACTAGAGGGGGGGTGAATAGGCGATTTTTAAAATTTCATCACTGAGGAAATTCCTTTTGAGGAAATTCCTCACTGATGAATAACTTGCAGCGAAAACAGCAAAGGATCTGGAGTGCAAAGTATTACAGTAGCAGTTTTCTCGATGAGAATTATGAAAAACAGTTTGCACAGTACACAGGCACAGAGTAAGCAGGTGAGGATTAACTAGGGTGAAGAATTTGAGGTTGAGGACATTCAAAGACAGTCTTCAGCAAATTCTTCTAACAGAGACAATGAAAGTCTTCAACATACAATATTGAGGAATTGAGAGAGTTGATGAAATAGAACCCGTATCACAATGAAGACAGTAGTTGATGACCCAGTTCCAACTTCTGTGACAGTCGTACGTCTGGTTTGGAGTGGCTTGGTATTTAAACCAACGGAAACACAGTCCCTACCGTATTCTCCTTGAGCTAAGGACGCACAGTCCTCACCCAACCCTCATGGTAAGTCTTCAGGGCAGACTTCCAAACCCTCACAAACTCGGTCACCCGGCGATCCACAATTGGCTGCTGGATTGCTCTAGACCATGACGCCTAACCGTCTGGAAGATGCACACTCGTCAAAGTTAAAATGCTTCAGTTCCACACAGGGACAAATTCTACAGTGATGCTCAATCACTTGGTTTTTGGTTTGTGGTTTTGTGTTTGGGGTATTTCCTCACTTATGATTTTCTCTCGAAGACTCTAACGAATTTGGGTTGCTCTAAATGACAAGTGTCAGTTTCTCGCGGAGCAGCCAACCAGCTAATGGTTGTGGGGGGCGGCTATTTATAGCCTAGGAGTATCCTGACATGATTTCACATAAATGCCCTTAAATATTATGACCGTTGGTGTGAATAAGATCGGTGAGGTGGCGCGAATCGCGACAACGGTCGGGAACCTCAACTGTGAGAGTCATCATGTCTCTCATATTCCTCACTTGAGGCTTTTGTAGGATTAGGCTTGGGTTGAGCATCATGAGGAAATTCATTCCGTAGTATTACCTCGACCCCCTTTAACAGTACGGTGTTCCTATGACTCAAGAGTGAAGAAAATGAAACAGAAAGAATAAATCTTCACGCTTCAAAGTCTTCGGATTTTTTTTCTTCAGGACATACCGAATTCCTCATCTTCAATATCTTCATTAGGAATATCAATTTCATCGCAATTTCTTCGCGATCAAAATCTTCAGCATAAGACCAATTTCTTCAGACGAAGATATAAATTTTTAGGGGTTGATATTCATCGTATAACTCAAACTCCTCAGCGACTTATAGAGCTTGTGTACACTTACAAACACACTAGTTACTTAACCTATAAGCCTTCAAACCACCAAAATCACTAAGGGCACTAGATGCACTTACAATCTCCCCCTTTTTTGTGGTTGATGACAATTAGGTTAAGTTTTCAACGCGGATAAAAATATGAAGTGTAAATACTGAGTTTGAGTAATTTGAAATCAAGATACTGAGAGACTCCCCGAGAAGATGTGCATATTTTGAGGATTTTGCTTTTCACAGCAAATGCACATTGAAGATTTATATCATGGAGATCTCCCCCTGTATCTTGTCAATCATGCATACATATGACATACAATATGAAGAATTTGAGAATGCATGATGAGAAATGATATCAGATGAATTTTAGCATGCGTGCATTAATATTTTGAGGAATAAGCATGCGAAGAAAAATGGTCAAAAACGTCAGAGTACCATCGGGCTTAACCTACAACTCATTACATAAAACACTTCAGAAGAGCCAAGAGTTTGTAACTTAATAAAGTTATAAGCCCCAAAATATATCACGCGTGAAGACTAACTCAGATTTCTCCCCCTTTGTCATCAAGTGACGAAAAGGGACAAAATTGAGGACTAACGCCCCATGAAGACTTTCACTTCTTGGTCGGTGAAGAGGCGTGAGGATTTTTGGCGACAGGCTTCTTCCTCAGTCCACTAGCAGTGTCTTCTGGTTCTTCATCAGACTTTGTAGTGCGGAATGAAGAAAAAGAACTGTCCTCAAGGTCTGGAACTGGAATTGTCTTGAATTTCTTCTTGGGAGGCCACGACCAGTCGAAGTCCTGAGTAAACTCCAATTCATCAAGTTCTCCTTGAGTCTTCAGATAAGCCAGGGTGGCCCAGGTTCGATCAAACACCTCATGAAGATAGTAGTGATTTTTCTTCACTGCATTCTGAGTCTCGTTCAGGGTTTTCACAATGGCACTGAATTGACGTTTTACCCATTTGTGATTGCGATCGACCTTCTGATGAAGACTGAGGAGTAGTTCTCTGTTAGTAATTATCCTTGGGGCAACAGGGCTAGGCGGATCGTGAGTAGCAGTGTCATCATATGAAGAATATGATTCTATTTCGCAAAACTGGCCATCAAGGGGCCGATTTCCTTCATCGATGACATATTTTCCTTTTCCTTCAACAGGCTCAAATGTCTTCTTGATGACTCTGATCGGAGGCAGATATCCAATGTGATTGTTGAAATCAGCATGATAGTTGATGCCTGACCTGCGTTTGATGAATCTCATGATCCACAGAGCATAAATTCTCATGTCAAATTGCGACATTCCATTATCAACCAAAGTACTGAGGAAGAAGTCATGAAGGTTTATTGGTATGCCATGGATGAAGTTGAAGAGGATATTCTTCATGATGCCTACGACATCTTCTTCATCATCATGGCCTTTGATTGGAGCGATGGCATTGCACAGGATCCTGTAGACGGTTCGTGGTTCATACTTCTAGTCTTGAACCAGAAAGCGAGTCCTTGGAGGTTGATTCTTGGCCAAAGGCTTCATGAGGACTTCCATCAGTTTGTTGGGAAGTTCCCGCTCGTCATACATCAGCACTGCTTGTTCTGAGGGAATTGAGACTGGAAGCACTCGCAGCATTTCAGTGGCAGGAGCTTTTTAGTGAGTGTGCTGAGTCATCCAGTTCAGCACCCAAGTGTTGATATCCTTCGGGTCTCCAGAGATGTGCAAAGTAGCATAGAACGGAAGAATTATATCACTGTTCCATTCACCTATATCAGTGCAGAGAAGCAGCAATCCAACTTCATGAAGAACATTGAGGACTGGGGCGAAGCAAGGAATTTCTTCCATGTCAACATGAGGAATATGCTTGTGCTGAAATATTTTGTTTATCCCACAGAGCACAGAGGCATAGTAGTTGAGCTGAGCCCTTGTCCAAAATTTCATGTGCCTGATGCGAAGCTTGTCATATGGATTGTTGCCGATGAAATACGTCTGTACTTCATAGAACACTTCCTTTTGAAACTTTGGCCTCTTCGAAAAAAGGCCGATTTTGCTTTGGTTGAAGATTATGGTGTTGTTCTTGAATAGGTGCTACTATTATTGATGTTTCTGGGTTGACCACAACAATAGCAGTTTCGGTGTTTGGTGCAGGAGCATTTTCTTCATTTTGACCTTTTCCCTCAGGTTGAGGATTTTCTTGAGCTTGAAAATTTTCCTCAGATTGAGGAATTTTCTTGGTGGAGGAGGCAAAATCATCAGCTGATGCAGCTGATCCTTGTGCAGATTTATCACAAACAGTATTCCCATTAGACCCTGTGAGGATTTCTGTTGCAGGAGGAGTAGGAGGTACTTGCGTTGTGTCTTCCCAGAAATCATCACGGAAAACTGGAGTGGTGCAATCCATATCATCAGATGTTCTTTGAGGAATGTAGGATTGAGGAATATCATCAATTTGTATTTCCTCATCCATGATTTCTTCAGATTCAGCATCTTTCATTTCCTCATCTTCTTTAGGAATGACATAGTCAATTTCGAAGGGAACAAGTGAATAGGATGGAGCTACATTGAGAGGCGTAGCATCCAATGGGGCAGCTGAAGATTCTGTCGGGATGACCTTTGGGCGCTTGGCCTCGGATGATTCTGAGGTCATTGAAGCTTTTCGTTTCTTTGCTTTCTTTTTAGCAGCCTTGGTCTTCTTCACGTCTGATGCAAACGGAACCACCTTCTTCACCTTTGAGGGTTGAGGTGAAGGAATTCTTTATTTTGTTGGAGCATTTTCATCAACTGGAGCAGATTCATCAACTGGAGTATCTTGAGGCATTTACTCAAAAATTGGTTCATCAGCGTCATCTTCTTTGGTCAGCTGAACCAAATAGCTGGACTCGGGCAGCTTTTGTTCCACAGGAGGAGGAACCCTCTTATTGTATTAATCAATTGCATCAGTTGCAAATTTGATGAAATTCATCTTGAGATTTTGACGATCACATAGGTTCGTGTACCTGTCAGTCAAAGTCTTCAGTTTAGCCTGGGTCGACACAAGAGCTTTAGGCGTCAGATTGAGGAGATTCTGCCTCAGGAATTTCTCCTTCTTCAGTTTTGCAGCCTTTGCTTGCTTGGCTTGCTGCTCTTTCCATTTAACCTCATTGATGAATGTGGCAACCATGTGGCTGTGACCAGGAGGAAGCTTCAAATCATCAATCTGAGTGTTTGTGTCTTCATACCAGACATTGATGAAATCCAGCAAAACCTTGGGGCCCATAGCAAGAGGAATGGAGCTGCCCGAGGCTTGTGCAACTCGTTCCTTCTTGTTTATGATTATAGCTTGAAGACTTTTATCATCGTATTCCTCACTCCGTTCTGATGCAGAAGGGATGTTGATGACTTTGCTTGGGCTGGGCCTGATGCCTCTTTGAGCAGTCATTTTAGTCTTCAAAAGTGTTGGTGAAGACTTTGTCGCAGAGCTTGTTGCAGATGGCACAAAGGAGCTAGAATGAGCAGGGTGATGCTTGACTATCTACTTTTGTTCAGGCTTTGAGGCCTGTGGTGCTGTTGAAGCTTTTGTTGCTGGTGCAACCTTCTGAAGCAATTTCTCTTTAGGCACTGAGGCCTTTGGTTTCTTTGGCACAACCTTCATTTGAGGAATGGCTGTACCAAAAGCTTCAGCAGCAGAAGAGGTGGCTGCATTGGCAACAGCAGATTCCTCATTGTATTTCTTCACTGCAGCTTCTGCTTTTTTGTGCAGGTTAGACAAGTGTTTGTCCTTCTCCTCAGGGTAATCCTCAACTGTTTGGACGCTTGAGGGATGTGCAACCTGTTGATTACCAAGAGGAGGCCTCTTTCAAGGTGGCTTGAGGGAGAATTTCTTCGCATACTTTGGAGTGACATAGCGATATTCCTTCCACTCCTTAGTCCACCAGCGTTCTATTTTCTAAAGCCTTATTTTGCACTTCGGCATGGGTTCTTTTCCATGTATTTCCTCATCTGGTGTGTAATAATCACCGTATATATCCTCAGGGATATCAATTGCAGTGTTCTATTCAAGTTTCTTTCCACCCTTTTGCTTTTTGTCATCTTCCATTTTCTTCAACTGATGCTTTTCCTCAGGAAACTGCACTCTTGAAGATTCTTATGACCCTGGCAAAGTTTCCTCGAGGAATGCTGCAAATGAGTTAACTTGATGAAAACCTAGAGATTCATCAACTGGCATTTTGTACCTGTGAACCGAGTATGGGTGCGAGGAATTTGAAGAGGTCATATGAGTTCTTAGATCTGAAGAATTTAAAATTTTAGAAGTTTGAGGAATTTGACCAGTGGGTTGAGGAATTTGACTAAGCATTCTAATCTTGGGTTCGAGAGTTGTGCAGATTCGAGAATTTACACAATTGAGGATTCACATGAAGAGTTTTAGTGGCTTAGTGAAATTCATCATGTGTTTGAGGAATTGAGTGTGCGAAGCTGACAGACACTGAGGAAAAACACATTTCTCAAATCTAAGGTGAAATAGAAGATCAAAAAGGGGCAGTAAAACAAGATTTCAATTACCCTGTGTGATGAACATGAGGAACAGAGGCAGTAACAGTAAGAAGCTCTTCGGTTCACGTCTACTACGCCCTAACTTGGCGGCAAAAGACAGCTACGGCAGGGTCGGAGGAAGATGTTCCGCTTCCGGCGCGAGTTCGGCGACGGCGAGGTCGAGGCAGTGAAGCTGTTCCTCACCGGCGATGAGATTGCTAGCGGTGGCGCTAGGTTTGAGCTCGAGCGGAGAGATGAAGAGAGGCCGAAGGGTTTTAACTGAGGTGGTAAGGACCTATTTATAGTTCAGGTGGAAAACTGTTCGCGCGTATCTTTAGGACCGAACTGCCCTTGCATGTTCGTCTCCGCACGACGCGGGGAGCGTGAGATTAAAGCGGTGGAGATTGTGCTTATCTGATCGTGGGAAGTGGGGTTCAGTGACTGTGTAACAATGTAAAATTCATTTTTGAAGATTTGAGGATTTCGTTTCGAAATCCTCAATTGACAGGACACAGTGAGGATTTTGAACAAGTTTCAAGTAGAACTCATATGAAGAATTGAGTAGACTGGGTGAGTATAGCATAGAGGGGAGTCGGGTCCGATCACATTCACTTAGATGAAATACCAAATTGAAGAAATAGCTATAACTGAATGCTGTTGAGGACTTAGAAATCTCAGTCTATATATATATATATATATATATATATATATATATAGGCAAATGGAAATCATCAAGTGTTTTGAAGATTTTTAAGATTTTCAAAAACTTGAGGATTTTGTGACAAAGCGTCAGGTTGATGTCTTTCAACTTTGAAGAAAAATTAGCTTGAATATTTTCAAAGTTGGGTGGTGGCGTGACCCACCGTATAAGAATGATGATTTCAGGCCCCGCTTACAATTGTCGTAGGGCCGTGAGAACCAAATTCTTCATTAATTTCCTCACGCTAAGAGTGATATTCTTCATTGATTGAAGAATATCGATTCTTCGTGTGTTGCACATCTAAGTCATCAATTTTGCATAAGTGTTAGGATGTGTGCATGTTTTCACAAAACATTTGAAGATTCTAATATATTTAGCTCACACCTTAACTTGCAAAACCTTTTCTCATCCAAGGGCTTAGTGGAAATATCTGCTAGTTGATCGTTAGTCTTCACATGGTCGATGATGATATTGCCCTTGAGCACATGGTCCCGAAGAATATGATGACGAATTTGGATGTGCTTAGTCGTCGAGTGTTGTAATGGGTTGTATGCAATCTTGATTGCACCCTCATTGTCGCAGTAGAGAGGCACATTCTTCATGTTGATGTCGTAGTCCTTGAGGGTTTGCTTCATCCATAGCAATTGAGAACAACATGATCCACCAGCAATGTACTCAACTTCAGCAGTCGAGAGAGAAATACAGTTCTTCTTCTTTGAGGACTAGCAGACTAATGATCTTCCGAGGAAATGACAAGTGCCAGAAGTTTACTTGCGATCCACATGGTCATCAGCGTAGTCAGAATCAGAAAATCCCACGAGATGAAGATTTGAGCCCTTGGGGTACCATAATCCTAGTGTTGGTGTGTGAGCTAAGTATCGAAGAATATGCTTCACGGCCTTATGGTGTGATTCCTTTGGTTTTGCTTGAAAACGAGCACACATGCAAACACTAAGCATTATATCTGGCCTAGATGCACACAGATACAATAAAGAGCCAATCATCGAGCGATATACCTGCTGATCGAAATGTTTACCATTTTCGTCAGTGCAGAGGTGGCCGTTGGTAGGCATGGGAGTCTTGGCACCATTGCATTCATGCATGTCGAATTTCCTCAAAACATCCTTGAGGTATTTCTCGTGTGATATGAAGATGCCATTGCGTTGTTGACGAATTTGAAGACCTAAGAAGAATTTCAGCTCCCCCATCATAGACATCTAATATTCTTCACTCATCATGTAAGCAAATTCATCACTGTAACGTTTGTCAGTACAACCAAATATGATATCATCGACATGTATTTGGCACACAAATAGTTCATTGTCATAGGATTTTGTGAAAAGAGTTGGATCGAGTGAACCAGGTTTGAAGCCTTTCTCCATGAGGAATTCCTTCAATGTATCATACCATGCCTGAGGGGCTTGCTTGAGGCCATAGAGTACCTTTTGGAGTCTGAAGACTTTGTCTGGATTCTTCGATCCTCAAAACCTAGGGGCTGAGCAACATATAGTTCTTCCTCAAGCTTACCATTGAGGAATGCACTTTTCACATCCATTTGATATAAAGTAATGTTATGATGATTAGCATAAGCAAGCAACATTCGAATAGCTTCAAGTCTAGCAACAGGTGGAAACGTTCCATCGAAATCAATTCCTTCAACCTGTGTGTAGCCTTGGGCTACAACTCGTGCCTTATTTCTCACCACTTGACCATCCTTATCTTGCTTGTTTTGGAAAATCCAATTGGTGTCGATGATATTGTGCTTGAGAGGATCTGGTCGTTTGACGAGCTCCCACACGTCATTCAGCTTGAATTGAAGAAGTTCATCTTGCATGGCTTGAATCCACTTAGGGTCCATGAGAGCCTCAGCAACTTTTGAAGGTTCTGTGATAGACACAAAATAAGAATGCCCACAAAAGTTCACTAAGTGTGAAGATTTTGAGCGAGTAAGAGGACCTGGGGCGTTGATGTCATCGAGGATTTTGTCAATTTCTACTTCATTTGCAATCCTCGGATGAGCTGGTTGAGGAATTCTTCTGGGTTGAGGAATTTGTTCTGGAGCAATTTCCTCACGAGCATATTCTTGAATTTCATCAGTGTTGGGGATGATTTCTTCATCAATTTCCTCAGCAGGAACAATGTCTTCAGTAGCTTTGAACTTGATTACTTCCTTAGGAGATAATTTATCTGGATCAGGAGGCAATTGCTCTCTTTGCGAGCCATTAGTTTCATTGAACCACACATCTATAGTTTCAACAACCTTGTTGTGATAGGTGTTGAAGACTGTGTAGGTGTGCGAGTCCTTTCCGTAACCAAGCATAAAACCCTCATGTCCTTTAGGTGCAAATTTTGAGCTATGGTGAGGATCTCTAATCCAGCATTTTGTGCCGAAGACTTTGAAATAACTTACATTGGGTTTCTTGTCAGTGAGGAGTTCATATGAGGTTTTCTGGAGGAATTTGTGAATATATACCCAGTTGTTGATGTGGCAGGCAGTGTTCATTGCTTCAGGCCAGAAACGACGAGGAGTCTGATATTCTTCATGCACGGTCCATGCCATTTCAACTAGAGTCATGTTCTTTCTTTCAACGATGCCATTCTGTTGAGGAGTATAAGCAGCAGATAATTCATGAGTAATACCAAGTTCATCAAGATAAGCATCAAGACCAGTGTTTTTCAATTATGTCCCATTATCAGTCCTGATGTGTTTGATCTTGACGCCGAAGTTCGTCGAGGCCCTTGAAGAAAATCGTTTGAAGACTTCCTGCACTTCAGTTTTATACAGAATGATATGCACCCATATCTAGAATAATCATCAACTATGACAAAGCCGTATAAAGATGTTGCATTTGTTAGAGTAGTATAATGAGTAGGTCCAAATAGATCCATGTGAAGCAATTCAAATGGACGAGTAGTAGTCATGATAGTCTTCGAGGGGTGTTTGGATCTGGTCATTTTTTTCAGACGCACAAGCATCGCAGAGGTGGTCCTTGAGGAATTTGACTGATTTGATGCCAATGACCTGCTTCTTCTTCACCAACGTGTGCAAGTTCCTCATGCCTGCATGACCAAGTCTTCGATGCCATAGCCAGCCTAGTAAGCATGTGCCTGGTTGAGGGCCTGTAGAAAAATCAACAATGTACAAATCTCCTCTTCTAACACCTTCGAAGACTTTGGATCTGTCAGATTCCTTGATGACTACACATCTATATTTTCCAAAGATAACAACCATATCAAGATCACAAAGCATTAAGAATGACATGAGGTTAAACCCAAGGGATTCGACAAGCATCACTTTGTGCATGTTCTTGTCCTTGGAAATAGCCACTTTGCCAAGTCCCAATACCTTGCTTTTACCTTTGTCTGCATACGTGATTTGCTTCACAGGTGATGGAGTCAGTGGCATATCCATCAGCAAGCTTTTATCACCAGTCATGTGGTCTGTGCAACCACTATCAAGAACCCACTCAGTACTCCTGGGTTTGTCATCCTGCAGATGAATTAGTACAGCTTACCATCTCATATGCTTCAAACTTGAAGAAAATGGTATCAATTTCATCAGATAGGAATTTCATCATAAACAGTAAATTTGAGGACGTGTGAAATGTTATCATTTCATCAATGTTAGCTTGCTTCCAATCAAGCATTTTCCTCAGGTCTCCAGCAAATTCTTCAGATGATGATTTTCATCTGGAGACCTGACCTACAGAAGTAATTAGTTCAATTTCTTCACCACGCACATCTGAAGGGGTGGCAAAGAGTTCATCAGCCTGCGAGCACCATATGAGAAATGGGGCATTGAAGCTAATGCACTTCTCTTCACATTAGGGGGTTAGAGTACTCAAATGAATAGGCAGAGAAGTTCTTTGAGGACATATGAACATAATGATTTGAGTAGTAATGCTCATATTCATGTCCCTTGTAATTTCCCTCCATATCAGAAGCATTAGCACGAGTAAGAGCATAGTTTTGACCAGTTGAGGATTTTGATCCTCTTGAAGACTTTGGTACACCTGAGGAATTTGATCTAGGGTTTTGGTTCTTCGCTGGTGATGTCATGAGGACATTCACTTGAAGATTTTTCAAGCAACTTTTGGGGACCCAGATTTTCCTCAGGGGTGGTCCATTCCTGTAGTTAGTTCCAACATATCGAGCAAATACTTCACCAGATTGATTTTTGAACAGTTTATAGTTGGAGTCAAATGACTCATCTAAGGAATAGGATAATTCACATGCAAAGCATGTTAGATTGGATGGATCAACAGGAGGTCCTTTAGCAGCAACCCATGAGGTTTTGGGATACTGCTCAGGTTTCCAATATGATACATCAGCATTCAACTTCCTCTCAAAGGCAATTCCTTCTTTCCTCGGGTTCCTGTTCAATATCTGTTTTTGGGCACATCACAAAGGGTTTGATGCCCTTTGAGACTTTTGTACATGCCTGTCACATACATTTCCTTCAGCCCTGCATTTTCGTCAGTAACATTTGTGGTTTCCTCAAGTGAGGAATTTGATACCACATGAGCAGTTGAAGAATTTGCAGCAATAGAAGCATTTGATGATTCTCGTGAAGAATTGGCAGTTTCACGTTCCATGCATTTGAGACATGGTGGAATGAATTCAACCGGAGCGGCACTAATCTATTGAGAAAGTAATGAATCATTTTCCATTCGAAGATCATCATGAGACATCCTCAGTTTCTCAAGATCAAGTTTCCTTTGAAGAAATTCATAGGAAAGATTCTCATGATCAGCCAAGAATGTGCCATGACGTTCTTGAAGATTATCAAATCTGGACTGAAGACTTTTCATATCTTCATTGAGGATTTGGGTAAGATTCATTTCATCATTCAACAGGTCATCGCTTCTGTCTAGCAATTTTTGAAGCTTTTCAAGAGCAGTTTTGTAAGTGCATCTAGTGCCCCTTAGTGATTTTGGTGGTTTGAAGACTTATAGGTTAAGTATCTAATGTGTTTATAAGTGTACACAGGATCTATAAGTCATTGAGGAGTTTGAGATATTTGAAGAATATCGACCCCTAAAAATATATGTCTTCAGTTGAAGAAATTGGTCTGAAGCTGAAGAAATGAATCATGAGGAATGTGCGATGAAATTGATATTCCGCTTGAAGATATTGATATTGAGAAGATCGGTGGTTCCTGAAGAAAATCAGTTTGAAGAAATTGAAGCGTGAAGATTTACGTTTTCTGTTTTACTTTCCTCGGATTTGATGAATAGGAACACCTACTGTTAAAGGGGGTCAAAGTAACACTATGGAATGGATTTCCTCATGATGCTCAACCCAAGCCAAATCCTACCAAAAGCCTCAAGTGAGGAACATGAGTGACATGAGGACTCTCACAGTTGAGGGTCCCGACCGTTTCGATAGCCACGACAAGTCACTGGTCTTATCCACTCCAACGGTCATATTATTTAAGGGCATTAATGTCAAATCATGTCGGGATGCTCCCAGGCTATAAATAGCCGCCCCCCACAACCACTAGCTGGTTGGCTGCTCCGTTAGAAACTGAACCTTGTCATAAGAGCAACCCGAATTCCTCAGAGCCTACGAGAGTAAATCATCAGTGAGGAAATACACCACCCACCGAAACCACAAACCAAACCTAGTGATTGAGCATCACTGAAGAAGTTGTTCCTGTGTGGGACTGAAGCCTTTTACCTTTGAGGACTGTGCATCCTTCAGATGGTTAGGCGTCATGGTCTACAGCAATCCAGCAGTCAATTGTGGATAGCAGGGTGACCGAGTTTGTGAGGGTTTGGAAGTCTGCCCTGAAGACTTACCACGAGTGTTGGGCGAGGACTGTGTGTCCTTAGCTCAAGGAAAATACGGTAGGGACTGTGTGTCCCGGGACTGGGTGTCCTTTGGTTTCAATACCAAGCCGCTCCAAACCAGATGTACAACTGTCACAGCAGTTGGAACTGGGTCATCAACAACAGTCTTCACCAAGAATCGGGTTCTAATTCCTCAACTCTTTACATTCTCTGTATTATGTGTTGATCACATTCACTGTGACCGTTTGAAGAATTTGTTGAAGACTTTCTCAGAATTTCCTCAACCCCAAATTCTTCACTTGAGTTAATCATCATCTGTATTTTGCGTGCCTGCTTACTGTGCAATCTGTTTTCATAATCTTCACTCTGTAATACTGTTGTTGAGAACGATTGCACGACTAATCCTTAACTGCTTCCGCTGTAAGTTAGTCATGAGTGAGGAATTTCCTCAAAAGGAATTTCCTCGGTGATGAAATTCTAAAAATCTCCTATTCACCCCCCTCTAGTCGATATAACGCACTTTCAATTGGTATAAGAGCAAGGTACTCCCTTGTTTTGTGTGATTTTGGTTTAACCACCTGGAGTTTTAGTTACGTCGACTGCAGGCATGTTTAAGGTGACTGCAGCATGTCCTACCTACGAGGGAAAGAACTTTCCCTTCTGGAAGAACAAAATGCAAATGCATCTACAAGCTATAGAGAATGATCTCTGGTATATTGTGGAAAATGGTGTCCCCATCATTTCTGCTAGTGTCACTGCAACTGATGTGAAAAAATTCAAGCAACTCGATTCTCAAGCGAAGAACATCATCTGTGGGCATCTGAGCCCTGGCCAGTTTGGAAGAGTAAGTGCCTTAGGCTCTGCAACATTGATCTGGGAGAGACTGTGTAAGGTAAATGAAGGAGTATCAACCCAACGTGACTCTCGGGTTGATATTCTTTGCAATCTCTTCAATCGCTTCAAGAGACATGACAATGAAAGCTGCCAGGACACCTTTGATGGCCTCACTGACATATCAAATGAACTGCAAGCACTGGGAGCTCGAGACATCACTGATCACGAAGTTGTGAAGAAACTGCTGAGATCTTTGGATTCTTCATTCGACACTTTAGTTCTAATGATTCAAGAAAGACCAGACTACAAGTTGCTAGATCCTGCTGATATCCTCGAAAGGCTAAATACTCATGAATTCCAGCTATAAGAAAAGAGAGATCTATATGGACAAAGCTATTCCAGACCACGTGCACTGAAGGCAAGAGCAATTTCCTCATCTGAAGAAGAAGACACAGATGACAGCAGTTGTGACCCTGAAGAATTTGGTCAGGAACTTGCAATGCTTGTGAGGAAATTCCAGAGATTTACACGATGAGGCCGGTTCGGTAAATCATCAAGAAGAGACATGAGGAAATCAGAATCTGCATCTGAGGACTACAAGAAACGGACCTGTCACAAGTGCAAGAAATCAGGTCATTACATTGCGGATTGTCCTCGCTGGGGAAAGGAATCAAAGAAGAAGAAATACAAGGATGACAGTTCTGATGACTCAAAGAAGAAGAAGAAATATTCAAAATCCTCATCTTCAAAGTCCTCCTCACACAAGAAGACTAGCTTCAGAAAGGCTCGGGCACTCATTGGCAAGGAAATGGATTCCGAGGCAGAATCAGAAGAATGTGATGAAGAAGGCTCTGGAGAAGATTCAGAATCCGGACAGGCTAGTCTTGCACTAGCAACCAATTTCGTCAGCAAGTCAATCTTCAATCTTGAAGAAAATGAGTGCACCATCCATACTGATGACTATGCTGATGACTTCGCTCCAACCTATTGCTTCATGGCAAAAGGTTCAAAGGTATCACCTAATGCCTCCTCCTCTGATTCAAGTGACTGTGAACATGATGATTACAAAAAACCCAGTTACAGTAAACTTGCCATCATTGCCACTAAACAACAAACTGCTCTGGAAAAGCTTCAAAAACTGCTAGACAAAAGTGATGATCTGTTGAATGATGAAATGAATCTTAATCAAATCCTCGCCGATGACATGAAAAATCTTCAGTCTAGATTTGATATTCTTCAGGATCGTTATGATACACTCCTCACTGATCATGAGAAGCTTTCCTATGAATTTCTTCAAAGGAAGCTTGATCTTGAGAAGCTGAGGATGTCTTATGATGATCTTCGTATGGAAAATGATTCATAAATAGCTCAACAGATCAGCGCTAGTCAAGTTGAATTTATTCCTCCATGTCTTAAATGCATTGATCGTGAAACTGCTAATTCTTCACCAGAATCTTCAAATGCTACCACTGCTACAAATTCTTCAACTGCACGTGTTGTGTCTATTTCCTCACGTGAGGAAAACACAAATGCCACTGATGAAAATGCAGGGTTGAAGGAATTGTACATGACAGGCATGTACAAAAGCCTCAAAGGACATCAAATCCTTTGTGATGTGCTCAAAAAGCAGATCTTGAACAGGAACCCGAGGAAAGAAGGAATTGCCTTTGAGAGGAAATTGAATGCTGATGGATCTTATTGGAAACCTGAGCAGTATCCCAAAACCTCATGCGTTGCTGCTACTGGGCCTCCTTTTGATCCATCTAATCTAACTGGCTTCCCATGTGAATTATCCTATTCCTCGGATGAGTCATTTGATTCCAACTATAAACTGTTCAAAAATGAATCTGGTGAAGTATTTGCTTGATATGTTGGAACTAACTGCAGGAATGGCCCTCCTCTGAGGAAAATCTGGGTTCCCAAAAGTTGTCTTGAAAATCTTCAAGTGAATGTCCTCATGACATCACCTCTGAAGAATCTGAACCCCAGATCAAATTCCTCAGGAGGACCAAAGTCTACAAGAGGATCAAAATCCTCAACTGGTCAAAACTATGCTCGTACCCATGCTTATGCGTCTAACATGCAGGGAAACTACACGGAATATGATTATGAGTGCTACACCTCAAATCATTATGTTCATAAATCCTCAAACCAGTTCTCTGCATACTTATATGAGTACTTTAACCCCCCTACCGTTAAGAGAAGTGCATTAGCTTCAATGCCACCTTTCTCATATGGTGCTTGCAGGATGATGAACGCTTTGCCACCCCTTCAGATGTGGGTGGTGAAGAAATCAAACTAATCACTTCTGCAGGTCAGGTCTCTAGATGAAAATCATCATCCGAAGAATTTGCTGGAGACCTGAGGAAATGCTTGATAGGACGCAAGCTAATGATTGATGAAGTAGAAATATTTCACACGTCCTTACATTTATGTTATGATGAAATCACTGAACTGATGAAATTAGTATCATATTCTTCAAATCTGAAGCATATGAGATGGTAAGCTGTACTAATTCATCTGCAGGATGACAAACCCAAAAATACTGAGTGGGTTCTAGATAGTGGCTGCACACATCACATGACTGGTGATAAAAGCCTACTGATGAATATGCCACTAACTCCATCACCTCTGAAGAAAATCACATAAGCTGATAAAGGTAAAAGCAAGGTATTGGGACTTGGCAAAGTAGCTATTTCCAAGGATAAGCATATGGACAAAGTGATGCTGGTTGAATCTCTTGGTTTTAACCTCATGTCAGTCTCGATGCTTTGTGATCTTGATATGATTGTTATCTTTGGTAGATATAGATGTGTAGTCATCGTGGAATCTGACAGATCCAAAGTCTTGGAAGGTGTAAGAAGAGGGGATTTGTACATTGTGACTTCTCTACAGGTCCTCAACCAGCCACTTGCTTACTAGCAAAAACCTCAGAAGGATGGCTGTGGCACCGAAGACTAGGTCATGCAGGCATGAGGAATTTGCACACACTTGCAAAGAAGGAGCATGTCATTGGCATCGAATCAGTCAAATTCCTCAAGGATCATCTCTGTGGTGCTTGTGAATCTGGGAAAATGACCAGATCCAAGCATCCCTCCAAAACCATCATGACCACTACACGTCCATTTGAATTGCTTCATATGGATTTATTTGGACCTACTCACTATGCAACACTAAACAATGCAGCATCTCTATATGGCTTTGTCATAGTTGATGATTATTCCACATACACTTGGGTGCATATTATAGTGTATAAAACTGAAGTGCAGGAAATCTTCAAACGATTTTCTTCAAGGGCCTCGACGAACTTCGGCATCAAGATCGAACATATCAGGAGTGATAATGGAACTGAGTTCAAAAACACTGGTCTTGATGATTATCTCGATGAACTTGGTATTACTCACGAATTGTCTGCTCCTTATACTCCTCAGCAGAATGGTGTCGTCGAAAGAAAGAACAGGACTCTGGTTGAAATGGCAAGAACTATGCTTGAAGAATATCAGACTCCTCGTCGCTTCTGGCCTGAAGCAATCAACACTGCATGTCATATCATCAATAGGGTATATCTTCACAAATTCCTCAAGAAAACCTCATATGAACTCCTCACTGACAAGAAACCCAATGTAAGTTATTTCAAAGTCTTCGGTGCAAAATGCTGGATTAGAGATCTTCATCATAGCTCGAAATTTGCACCTAAGGCACATGAAGGTTTTATGCTCGGTTATGGAAAGGACTCGCACACCTACAGAGTCTTCAACAACTATCACAACAAAGTTGTTGAGACTGTAGATGTGCAGTTCGATGAAACTAATGGCTCGCAAAGAGAGCAATTGCCTTCTGATCCAGATAAGTTGTCTCCTGAGGAAGCAATAAAGCTTAAGCCTACTGAAGACATTGTCCCCACTGAGGAAATTGGTGAAGAAACAATCCCCATCGCTGATGAAAACCAAGAAGATGCTCCTGAGGAAATTGCAACAGCACCACTTCCTCAGCCCAGACAAAATCCTCAACCAGCTCATCCGAGGATTGCAAATGAAGTAGAACTTGACAAAAGCCTCAACGACATCAACGCGCCAGGTCCTCTCACTCGCTCAAAAGCTTCACACTTAGTTAACTTTTGTGGGCATTTTTCTTTGTATCTATCACAGAACCCTCAAAACTAGCTGAGGCTTTTCTGGAACCGGAGTGGATCCAAGCCATGCAAGACGAACTTCTTCAATTCAAGCTGAATGACGTATGGGAGCTCGTCAAACGACCAGATCCTCGCAAGCATAACATCATCGGCACCAAGTGGATTTTCCGAAACAAGCAAGATGAGGACGGTCAAGTGGTGAGGAACAAGGCACGACTTGTAGCCCAAGGCTACACCTAGGTTGAAGGAATAGATTTCGATGAAACTTTTGCACCTGTTGCTAGACTTGAAGCTATTCGAATTCTACTTGCTTATGCTAATCATCATAACATCATCTGATATCAAATGGATGTGAAAAGTGCATTCCTCAATGGTAAGCTTGAGGAAGAAGTATATGTTGCTCAGCCCCCAGGTTTTGAGGATCCAAAGAATCCAGACAAAGTCTTCAGACTCAAAAAGGCTCTGTATGGCCTCAAGCAAGCCCCTCGGGCATGGTATGATACATTGAAGGAATTCCTCATGAAGAAAGGCTTCAAACCTGGTTCACTCGATCCAACTCTTTTCACAAAATCTTATGATAATGAGCTATTTGTATGTCAAATATATGTTGATGACATCATATTTGGTTGTACTGACAAAAGATATAGTGATGAATTTGCCTATATGATGAGTGAAGAATATCAGATGTCCATGATGGGGGAGCTGAAAGTCATCTTAGGTCTTCAAATTCGTCAACAAAACAATGGAATCTTCATATCACAGGAGAAATACCTCAAGGATGTTCTGAGGAAATTCGACATGCATGAATGCAAAGGTGCCAAGACTCCAATGCCTACCAACGGTCACCTGGCACTGATGAAAATGGTAAAGATTTCGATCAGGAGGTATACCGTTCTATGATTGGCTCTTTATTGTATCTATGTGCATCTAGGCCAGACATAATGCTTAGTGTTTGCATGTGTGCACGTTTTCAAGCAAAACCGAAGGAATCACACCATAAGGCTGTGAAACATATTCTTCGATACTTAGCTCACACACCAACACTAGGATTATGGTATCCCAAGGGCTCCAATCTTCATCTGGTAGGGTATTCTGATTCAGGCTATGCTGGTGACCGTGTGGATCGCAAGTCAACATTTGGAACATGCCATTTCCTCGGAAGATCACTAGTTTGCTGGTCCTCAAAGAAGCAGAACTGCGTATCACTCTCCACTGCCGAAGCTGAGTACATTGCTGCTGGTTCTTGCTGTGCTCAATTGCTATGGATGAAGCAAACCCTCAAGGACTACGACATCAACATGAAGAATGTGCCTCTCTACTGTGACAATGAGAGTGCTATCAAGATTGCCTACAACCCAGTGCAGCACTCGAAGACCAAGCACATCCAGATTCGTCATCATTTTCTTCGGGACCATGTCCTCAAGGGCAATATCCTCATCGACCATGTGAAGACTGATGATCAACAGGCTGATATCTTCACTATGCCCTTGGATGAGAAAAGGTTTTGCAAGTTGCGGTGTGAGCTAAATATCTTAGAATCTTCAAATGTTTTGTAAAAACATGCACACATCCTAACACTTATGCAAAGTTGATGACTTAGATGTGCAACACATGATGAAACGATATTCTTCAACCAATGAAGAAAGTCACTCTGAATGTGAAGAAATTAACGAAGAAATTGATTCTCAAGGCCCTACGACAATTGTACACGGCGTCTGTAATCAACATTCTTATATGGTGGGTAACGCCACCGCCCAATGTGAAATTCCTCAAGTTGATTTTCTTCAAATGATCAATTTCCTCACAATGCATTTTTCTTCAAAACAGCTATTCTTCATTGTGATGATCTATTGCAAAATCTTCAAAACACTCGATGACTTTCATTTGACTAGGTAGACTGTGATTTCTAGTCCTCAACAGCATTCACTTATTGCTAATTCTTCAAGTTGATGTTTCTGCTAAGTGAATGTGATCGGACCCGACTTTCCCTCTATGCTATACTTATCCAGTCTATTCAATTCTTCATATGCGTTCTACTTGAAACATTGTTCAAAATCCTCACTGCATCCTTGTCAGCTAATGATTTTGTAAGAAAAATCCTCAAATCTTCAAAAATTGTTTTCTTCAAAGGAACAGTAACTGAACCCCCACTTCCCACGATCGGATAACCACGACCTCCACTATCTCCACCGCATCGTACGGGAGCTACACCTGTCCTGCGGAGACGTAGAGGCAAGGGCTATTCGGTCCGAAACTTTCGCGCCAAACATTAACTTTCGGGCTATAAATATGTCCTTATCCCCCTCAGTATCATCTTCTTCGCCTCATCGCTCTCCTGCCACAGCACACCGAACCCTAGCGCCACCGCTGGTAGTCTTGTCGCCGGCAAGGAAGAGCTTCACTGCCTCAACCTTCTCGCCGCCAGGATCACGCCGGAGTCGGAACATCTACGTCCGCCGCCGCCGTAGACGTCCTCTGCTGCCAAGTTAGGGTGCATTGGACACTTGACCGAAGAGCCTCTCCAACGCCACCTTTTTGTGTTATTCGTTCGCACCTTCCAGGGTAAATATATCCCATTTTTACAGCAGATTAGATCTGAAATTTTACCTCTCCCATGTGAAATCTGTTTTTCCTCAAGATACAATGTGCACATGATTCCTCAAACACTATCCATCACCACAATCATTGATTAACTAGCTAAGCATCTAAGATTCTCACGAGATTCCTCAATTGTGCGAATTTTCGGATCTGTACAACTCTGGAACCCAAGAACAGTATGCTTAAGCAAATTCCTCAACCACTGGTTATATTCCTCAAACTGTCAAACTTTTTCATTTTCTTCAAATCTGAGAACGCATATGACCTCTCCAAATTCCTCGCAACTATACTCTGTTCACAGGTACACACATGTCAGCTGATGAATCTCTCGGTTCTCATCACATTAACTCATTTGTAGCGTTTCTGGAAGAAACTCTTCAAGGCTCATCAGAATCTTCAAGAGTTCAAAATCATCAGCAAATTCCTCGTCTGAAGAAAATGGAGGAAGAAAGGAAACAGAAGGGAGGAAAGAAATTGGAGCAGAACACAGCTGTTGTTATTCCTGATGACATATACATGGACTATTGCACGCCTGATGATGAACCTGAGACAATGCCTAAAAGAAAGATTAGGCTGCAGAAAATTGAACGCAGATGGGCAAAGGAGTGGAAGGAATACAGGTTTGTGACCCCAAAATATGCGAAGAAATTCGCTTTGAAGCCTCCTGGCAGAAGCGCTCCACTTGACGATCATCAAGTAGCTCATCCCTCAAGTCTTATGACACTTGATGGCTACCCAGATGAAAAAGAAAGGCATCTGGCCAAGCTCAAGAAGCAAGCCAAAACAGCAGTGAAGAAATTTCATGAATCCTCAGCTGCTGCCTCCGGTGCTGCTCATTCCTCAGCAGCAGAAACTTCAAGCTCAGAGATTCCTCAAAAGCAGTCTGCGCCATCAAAGCCAAAGGCTCCAAAGCCTCAAGAGAAGTCTAGACAGGCTTCTTTCACAAAACCCTCAGCTCTAAAACCCTCAGCTCTAAAACCCTCAGCTCCAAAACCCTCGGTTCCAAAACCGTCAACTCCAAAACCATCAGCGCCAAAACCCTCAGCACCCATCTCATCTACACCAAAGTCCTCAGCTCCACCTCCAAAGCCATTACAGAAGAAAGTCGTGAAGACTACGACTGCCAGCTCCAGCTCCTCACTCCCAGCTGCAACTAGCTCAGAGACAAAGTCTTCCAGTCCCCTTGTGAGGACTTTGACAACTACTGAACCTGCACTTCTGCCCAGCCCCAGCAAAATCATCGCAGTCCCGTCTGCATTAGAGGGAAGTGATGAGTATGATGATGAAACTTTGCAAGCCATCATCAGAAACAAGCAAGAACGGGTAGCACAAGCATCAGGCAGTGCTATTCCTCTGGCCATGGACCCCATGGTCCTCCTCGACTTCATCGATGTATGGTATGAAGACCCAAACACACCCATTGATGATTTGAAGCTTCCTCCTGGCGTCACCCACATGGTGGCTACCTTCATAAACGAAGCCAAGTGGAAGGAACAGAAGGCCAAGCAGGCAAAGATTGCAAAGGCCAGAAAGGAGAAATTCCTCAGGCAGAATGTCCTCAAGCTGACACCTGAAGCATTGGTGTCAACCCAGGCAGAGCTGCAAGTCTTGACTGACAAGTGTGAGAAACTGTCAGACCGCACAAGCATCAAACGCAATTTCATCAAGCTAGCCACTAGTGTTGTTGATGACTACAAC
Source organism: Hordeum vulgare subsp. vulgare (assembly GCF_904849725.1). Taxonomy (NCBI): domain Eukaryota; kingdom Viridiplantae; phylum Streptophyta; class Magnoliopsida; order Poales; family Poaceae; genus Hordeum; species Hordeum vulgare. The sequence goes on from NC_058521.1 coordinate 260,481,499, forward strand.
AAGCGACACCCACAACCAGCACCAACTCCTCGGCCCCTGGTTGAACAGCCAGAAGATGCATCTCCTGATGAGGAGGAAATTCCTCAAAGTGAGGAACAACACCAAGAGCGCCGAGCTGATGAGCCGGCCATTGAAGAAATCATCACCAAGACCACCACTGATGAAACTGCAACCCTTGGTGCAACTGCTACTGGTCCACCAGCTTCACCAAAGCAGGCTGATGACTCTGTTCCAGCTGGTTCCTCACTGTCAGCTGAAGAATCTGTCGAGAAAACACCTTCACCAAAAGCTTCAAAGGTGAAGAAGTTAATCCCGTCTGCATCAGACGCGAAAAAGACAAGAGCTGCTGAGAAGGAAGCGAAGAAGAGAAAAGCTTCCTCAACAGAAGAAAAAAATTGAGGCAAAACGCCTCAAGGAAACTGAAGAATCTGCCCCTCTGGACCCGGTGCCTCTAAATGTTGCACCTTCATATGAAATGGTCGTCATTGGTGACCAAACTACAAGGGCAGATGAGGAAATGAAGGATGCTGCCTCTGAGGAGCATACTCATGAGGAAATACAGATTGATGACAGTCCTCCACCTCATATTCCTCAGAAAGAGACTACTCAAGCTTCAGCTGCAGCAGCTGATGAATCTGCTTCTGCCACAAAGTCAGCTGATGAATAACAAGCTGAAGAATATGTCCAGTCTGAGCAGGCTCCTCCCACTGAATAGGCTGACCAAACTCCTCAAGCTGAGGAGGAAGAAGAAATTCCTCGGCCTGAAGCTCAGCCAGAGCAAGAAACACCAGCTGATGAAATTCCTCAACCTAAGGACACTGCTGAAGAAAATGTTCCCGCCCCTGACAATGAATTCATTGTGCTCAACCCAGAGACTGCCATGGTTGTTTCCCCACCCATTCCTCGGCACACTATCCAGCCAGTTTAGCGCCAGCCATTCTCGAAGCGGCCCAAGTTTCAGAAACAAAATTTCTTTGAGGAACGCATGTATTTCATCGGAGAGAATCCTTATGACAAGCCTCAAATGAGGCATCTGAAGTTTTGGACAAGGACTCAGATGAACTACTATGCTTCTGTGCTCTGTGGGCGCAACAAGATATTCCAGCATAGGCACATTCCTCATGATGAACTTGAAGAAATTCCCTGCATGGAACCAGTCCTCAGTGTACTCCATGATGCAGGTTTGCTCCCTATGTGCTCCGACATATCAGATTAGAATAGTGAGCTTATTCTTCAGTTCTATGCAACTCTGCACATCTCGGGCAATGCTGATGACATCAACACTTGGGTGTTCGACTAGATGACCCAAAACACTCACTACAAGGCCCCAGCGTCTGAACTCCTCAGAGAACTGCCCGTACCAATTCCTTCAGAAGGGGCAGTGAAGCTTTATGGTGAGCGTGAGCTACCAAATGGAATGATGGAAGTCCTCATGAAGCCTTTGGCTGCAGGAAAGCCCTCAAGAACCACATTCCTCGTCCATGAGCTCAAGTACACACCCCGGTCTGTCTACCGCATTCTCTGCAGTGTGCTCGCGCCCATCAAAGGCCATGACGATGAAGAAGATGTCGTCGGCCTCATGAAGAATATCCTCTTCAACATCATTCACGGTATCCCGATGAATATCCATGATTTCTTCTTGAGGACTTTGGCTGACAATGCAATGTGCCCCTATGATCACAAAATTTATGCACCATGGATCATGAGATTCCACAGGACAAGGACAGGCATCAACTTCCACGCCGATTTCCAGAACCATGTTGGTTATATGCCTCCTGTCCGGGTCAACAAGAAGACTTTCGAGCCCATTGAGGGAAAAGGAAAGTCTGTGATTGATGAAGGCAGCAGGCCTCTTGATGGTCAAATTAAAGAGCCAGATGCATATTCCTCATGGGACGATACTGAGACTCGTCCACCAAGCCCTGTTCCTCCTCGCGTGCTAAACACCAGAGAGCTTCTCCTCAGTCTTCATCAGAAGGTGGATCACAACCACAAATGGGTCAAACGCCAGTTTGGTGCCATTGTGAAAACCCTCACTGAGACACACAACTCTGTGAAACTTAATCATCACTATCTGCATGAGGTTTTGGATCGCACCTGGGCTACCCTTGCACATCTGAAGTCCCAGACTGAGCTTGACGAATTGAACTTTGAGCAAGACTTTGACTGGTCGTGGCCTCCGAAGAAAAAGTTCAGGCCCATTCTAGTGCCAGATCTTGAAGACAGCTCCTTCTCGTCCTTCCGCACCGCCGAATCTGATGAGGAACAGCTCGACACCGCAACAGGCCCAAGGAAGAAGCCTACACCCAAGAAGCGCCAAGGATCTTCATCAACCACAAAGAAATGAAGTTTTCACGGGCGTTAGTCCTCAGTTTGTCCCTTTTTGTCACTTGATGACAAAGGGGGAGAAACTTGAGAGTTAGTCTTCAAATGGGATTTATTTTTGGGGCTTATGAACTATATTTAAATTACAAACTCTTGGCTCTTCTGAAGTTTTTATGTAATGAGTTGTAACTTAAGCCCGATGGTACTCTGACGCTTTTTTTGAACGTTTTTCTTCGCATGCTTATTCCTCAAGTTTTAATGCACGCATGCTGGAATTCGTCAAATACCATTTGCCATCATGCATGTTCATTTTCTTCATATTATATGTATGCATGATTTACAAGATTCAGGGGGAGATCTCCATGATATAAATCATCAATGTGCATATGCTATAAAAGCAAAATCCTCAAGGTATGCACATCTTCAGGGGGAGTCTCTGTGAATCTTGTCTTCAAATTCCTCAATTGAGTATTTACATTTCACATTTTTATTCCCTGTTGAAGACTTAACCTAATTGTCATCAACCACCAAAAAGGGGGAGATTGTAAGTGCATCTAGTGCCCCTTAGTGATTTTTGTGGTTTGAAGACTTATAGGTTAAGTATCTAATGTGTTTATAAGTGTACACAGGATCTATAAGTCATTGAGGAGTTTGAGATATTTGAAGAATATCGACCCCTAAAAATATATGTCTTCAGTTGAAGAAATTGGTCTGAAGCTGAAGAAATGAATCACGAGGAATCTGCGATGAAATTGATATTCCTCATGAAGATATTGATATTGAGAAGATCGGTGGTTCCTGAAGAAAATCAGTTTGAAGAAATTGAAGCGTGAAGATTTACGTTTTCTGTTTTACTTTCCTCGCACTTGATGAATAGGAACACCGTACTGTTAAAGGGGGTCAAAGTAACACTATGGAATGGATTTCCTCATGATGCTCAACCCAAGCCAAATCCTACCAAAAGCCTCAAGTGAGGAACATGAGTGACATGAGGACTCTCACAGTTGAGGGTCCCGACCGTTTTGATAGCCACGCCGAGTCACTGGTCTTATCCACTCCAACGGTCATATTATTTAAGGGCATTAATGTCAAATCATGTCGGGATGCTCCCAGGCTATAAATAGCCGCCCCCCACAACCACTAGCTGGTTGGCTGCTCCGTTAGAAACTGACACTTGTCATAAGAGCAACCCAAATTCCTCAGATCCTATGAGAGTAAATCATCAGTGAGGAAATACACCACCCACCGAAACCACAAACCAAACCTAGTGATTGAGCATCACTGAAGAAGTTGTTCCTGTGTGGGACTGAAGCCTTTTACCTTTGAGGACTGTGCATCCTCCAGACGGTTAGGCGTCATGGTCTAGAGCAATCCAGCAGTCAATTGTGGATAGCCGGGTGACCAAGTTTGTGAGGGTTTGGAAGTCTGCCCTGAAGACTTACCACGAGTGTTGGGCGAGGACTGTGTGTCCTTAGCTCAAGGAGAATACGGTAGGGACTGTGTGGCCTGGGACTGGGTGTCCTTTGGTTTCAATACCAAGCCGCTCCAAACCAGATGTACAACTGTCACACCAGTTGGAACTGGGTCATCAACAACAGTCTTCACCAAGAATCGGGTTCTAATTCCTCAACTCTTTACATTCTCCGTATTATGTGTTGATGACAATCACTGTGACTGTTTGAAGAATTTGCTGAAGACTTTCTCTGAATTTCCTCAACCCCAAATTCTTCACTTGAGTTAATCATCATCTGTATTTTGTGTGCCTGCTTACTGTGCAATCTGTTTTCATAATCTTCACTCTGTAATACCGCTGTTGAGAACGATTGCACGACTGATCCTTAACTGCTTCCGCTGTAAGTTAGTCATCAGTGAGGAATTTCCTCAAAAGGAATTTCCTCAGTGATGAAATTCTAAAAATCTCCTATTCACCCCCCTCTAGTCGATATAACGCACTTTCAAGTTTGTAGTTTAGTTGCAATGTTGGCAAGTTTACTGTAACTGGATTTTTTATAATCATCAGGGTCACATTCACTAGAATCAGAGGAGGAAGTGTCATTCGGTACCTTTAAACCTTTTTCCATGAAGCAATAGGTTGGAGCGAAGTCATCAGCATAGTCATTAGTGTAGATGGTGTTGTCGTTTTCTTCAAGGTTGAAGATTGACTTGCTGACGAATGTGGTAGCCAGTGCAAGACTTGCCACACCAGACTCTGAGTCTTCTTCAGATCCTTCCTCTTCATCACATTCCTCAGAATCCATTTCCTTGCCAATGAGTGCCCGAGCCATTATGAAACTAGTCTTCTTGTGTGATGAGGACTTTGAGGATGACGATTTTGAAGATTTCTTCTTTTTCTTCGAGTCATTAGAACTTTCATCCTTGTATTTCTTCTTCTTTGATTCCTTCACCCATCGAGGACAATCAGCAATATAGTGACTTGATTTCTTGCATTTGTGGTAGGTTCATTTCTTGTAGTCCTCAAATGAAGATTCTGATTTCCTCATATCTCCTCTTGAAGATTGACCAAACTGGCCATGTCTTGTAAATTTCTGAAATTTCCTCATGAGCATCGCAAGCTCCTGTCCAAGTCCTTCAGGATCAACAATGTTGCAATCTGAGTCTTCTTCTTCAGATGAGGAAATTGCTTTGGCCTTTAGTGCACGAGGTTTAGAATAGCTTGGTCCGTACAGATCTCTATTTCCTTCCTGTTGGAATTCTTGAGTATTGAGTCTTTCGAGTATATCAGCAGGATCAAGCATCTTATAGTCTGATCTTTCTTGAATCATCAGAACGAAAGTATCAAATGATGAATCCAAAGACCTTAGCAGTTTCTTCACAACTTCATGGTCAGTAACGTCTCGAGCTCCGAGTGCTTGTAGTTCATTTGAGATGTCAGTGAGGCGATCAAAGGTATCTTGGCAGCTTTCATTGTCAAGCCTCTCGAGGAGATTGAAGAGATTGCGAAGAACATGAACACGAGCGTCACGCTAAGTTGATATTCCTTCATTGACTTTGGACAGCCTTTCCCAGATTTGTTTTGCTGAGCCCAAAGCACTCACTCTACCATATTGACCTTTGCTCAGATGTCCACAAATGATATTCTTCGCTTGAGAATCAATTTTTCTTGAATTTCTTCACATTAGCAGCACAGACAGTAGTAGCAATTGAGGGAACACCACGTTCCACAATATACCAGAGATCATTGTCAATTGCTTGAAGATGCATATGCATCTTGGTCTTCTAGTAGGGGAAGTCCTTTCCTTCAAAAGTAGGACATCCTGCAGTAACCTTGATCATGCCTGCAGTTGACATAACTAATACTCGAGGTGGTTAAACCAAAATCACACGGAACAAGGGAGTACCTTGCTCTGATACCAATTGAAAGTGTGTTATATCGACTAGAGGGGGGGTGAATAGGCGATTTTTAGAATTTTCATCGCTAAGGAAATTCCTTTTGAGAAAATTCTTCACTGATGAATAACCTGCAGCGGAAACACCAAAGGATCAGGAGTGCAAAGTATTACACCAACAGTTTTGTCGATGAGGATTATGAAAAATAGTTTGCACAGTACGCATGCACAGAGTAAGAAGGTGAGGATTAACTAGGGTGAAGAATTTGAGGTTGAGGAAATTCAGAGAAAGTCTTCAGCAAATTCTTCAAATAGAGACAATGAAAGTCTTCAACATACAATATTGAGGAATTGAGAGAGTTGAAGAAATAGAACTCGTATCACAGTGAAGACAGTAGTTGGTGACCCAGTTCCAACTGTTGTGACAGTCGCACGTCTGGTATGGAGCAGGTTGGTATCGAAACCAACGGACACACAATCCCGGGACACACAGTCCCTACCGTATTCTCCTTGAGGTAAGGACACACAGTCCTCACCCAACACTCGTGGTAAGTCTTCAGGGCACACTTCCAAACTCTCACAAACTCGGTCACCCGGCGATCCACAATTGACAGCTGGATTGCTCTAGACCATGATGCCTAACCGTTTGGAGGATGCACAATGCTCAAAGGTAAAAGTCTTCAGATCCACACAGGAACAAATTCTTCAGCGATGCTCAATCACTTGATTTTTGGTTTGTGGTTTGGTGTTTGGGGTATTTCCTCACTGACGATTTTCTCTCGAAGACTCTGAGGAATTTGGGTTGCTCTAAATGACAAGTGCCAGTTTCTTGCGGAGCAGCCAACCAGTTAATGGTTGTGGGGGCGGCTACTTATAGCCTCGGAGCATCCCGACATGATTTGACATAAATACCCTTAAATGATATGTCCGTTGGTGTGGATAAGATCGGTGAGGTGGCGCGAATCGCGGCAACGGTCAGGACCGTCAACTGTGAGAGTCCTCATGTCTCTCATATTCCTCACTTAAGGCTTTTGTAGGATTAGCCTTGGGTTGAGCATCATGAGGAAATTCATTCCGTAGTATTACCTCGACCCCCTTTAACAGTACGATGTTCCTATGACTCAAGTGTGAAGAAAATGAAACAGAAAGAACAAATCTTCACGCTTCAAAGTCTTCCGATTGTTTTTCTTCACGACACACCAAATTCCTCATCTTCAATATCTTCATGAGGAATATCAATTTCATCGCAATTTCTTCGCGATCAAAATCTTCAGCATAAGACCAATTTCTTCAGCCGAAGATATACATTTTTAGGCATTGATATTCATTGTATAACTCAAACTCCTCAACAACTTATAGAGCCTGTGTACACTTACAAACACATTAGTTACTTAACCTATAAGTCTTCAAATCACCAAAATCACTAAGGGCACTAGATGCATTTACATTAGGTTGCCGTGACCCCGAATATTCTGAACCTTCAAGATCTGGTTCATTCCATAGAAATACTCTAGACGATTCAACTTCTTCAGGACCTCGTAAGGACGACGGTGACATTACCTCATGAGATCATTTAGAGGATGATGTTGACACTCCATAGGTATGACATACCCGTCATACATTCTGCACTTTCAACCTTAATATGTATGACGATATCAATTTCGTATTGAAGGTTCAGGACGGAATGACGTTGAAGGCTTTCCAATGCTCCACTTACATGTTGAAACCTAGGAAGGGATTTAAGTGGTACATGCCAGAGGATTATGCGAACAAAGGAAAGAACCCGGTCGTCGGGGGCTCGCGCATGATAGAAGACGTGACAAGGATGAGAGGTATGGACGATGAGGATAATGATGACGATGAGTTGGATGAACTGCAACCTGTCGTGAGAATGAAGCTAGCTTCTAAGAGGGGACAAGGCCACAAGCAACGATGAACGTAATAGTAGTGTTGTTGGTGTTTGAACATGTTGAACAAGTAGTTTTCGGTGTTTGAACTAGTAGTTGTCGGTGTTTGAACATGTTGAACTTATTTGGCTATGTTAACTCATTTGGCTATGTGGGTGTTTTAAGTTGTGAACCATTTGCACTAATGCTATGAATTGCTGTGAACTTGTGTAAATTAATATTCTCTGAAATGTTGTGAATTAATGCTCTGAAATGTTGTGAAAACCAGAGATGCTAGTAGGTTTAACATGTGTGGCGCCTAACACTCAGGCGCCACACAGGTGCAACGCCCAAGGCTTCGGTGTCACACCAGTGCAATGCCTTAGTCTCATGCGCCACACATGCTCAATCTACTACCATCTGAGTTCCAACTACTGGTATTCTGTTTGGTTCAGGCGCCACTCCAGTGGAGTATCATCCAACATAACAACTAGTGGAGTTTTATCATTTAGCATAGCAACAAGTGGAGTTTTATCATCCATCATAGCAACAAGTGGAGTTTCATAGTAAGAAAGATACATAATAGGTTGAACAACACAATAGGTTCAAACATACATAATAGGTTAAAAGTTACATAATACTGGAGTTTCATAGTTAAAAAGCACGCAAGTGGACAAGGTTCAACAACACAAAGGGTTCAAAGATGAAAGCGCGCATGAGACTAGAAGCCTCCGGGTCTATTATGTCGAGCAAGGCCCATTTCCCTTCTTCTTCCTCCTCTTCCTCTTCCCTTTTGCGCATTTTTGAAGCCTCTTTCATCACCCTCTCTGTGAAACGTTGATGCTCCCGCTCTCTCTTTGCTGCACTCCCTGCTAGTGTCTTCTTAAAGCTAGCTGCAAATTCTCTTTGACGTTTCTCCATCAACTTCTTGTGCTCCTCCTGGATCCGCTTCTCATATATCTAGTCGTCAATTGTTATTTTAAGCTCCTCCTTCATCCTTGCTTCATACTCCTCTTCCTTCTTCTTTTGCTCTTTGGTTGCGTCCTCCTCTCTCAACTTCTTTGCAGCCCTCTCCCACAACCCCTGGTCATCACCGACTGCATCCTTCTCCTCCCCCCACTCCGTTGTTGCCTTGTTGGGTTGAGACGCCGCCATACCAACATAAAAATAGCAAGGCTCAGAGTTTGTATAATAACATAGAAAGGAGCATGAAAAACAACATGAAAAAGATAAGTCAAATATGTGACATACGAAAATGGTCCTCGTAGGTATCCACGCATACCAATCCTAGTAAGTCCACCACCTATCCCACCACTGCCTCTAGCACCACCACGACCTATCCCACCCCTGCCTCTAGCACTAGCATGACCTATCCCACCCCTGCCTCTAGCACCACCACCACCACGTCCTCTACTAAGCCCAAGTCGGCTAGGAACATGTTGGCCTGGAACATGTTGAGTAGGAAATTGTTGACTTGTACTTGCTTGACTAGGACCTTGTTGGCTACTACTTGCTTGCCTAGGACCTTGTTGGCTAATACTTGCTTGGCTAGGACCTTGTTGGCTAGGCCTTGGTTGGCTTGACCTTGAATCATTTTTTGGACTTCTTCTTTGACTTCGTACACCTTCTTGTGTTGTGTCCTATTACACCGCACTCTCCACAATGTGATCTCTCAGTAAGCTCTTGGAATTGGTTGTTCCCCATTTCTCTGCCACCACCATGGCCCCATCCATCCATGTCTCCTCTAAAACGCTTTGTCTTTTGTCTTCCCTGTTTGACCACCTTCCACTCCGGGTCGGGCCATAGTTGCACTCCATGATACTCCGTCCATTGTGATTGGTCAAACTATGGTTCAAATCTAGGAGCCTATGTATGCTTCGTGGTCATGATCGAGAACTCGGACTCCGTCACGGTTAGTGGATGGTTGACATCCACATTCCTAGTGCGAGCTACCGTGTACAAACGCGAGCATGCGAAAGGAGAGCCTATTCCTCCTCGCGCTTTTTCTTGCGGCACTCGGGGGCCCAGTGGCCGGGGATGCCGCTGTAGTGACACTTGTCATGATCCATGTCACAACCCTTTCCACCACCAGACTCCGTGCCGATGGGTGACTTGCCTCTTCCGCCGCGGCCACCTCCACGACCGCGTCCACGGCCACGCCCTCGCCCGTGCCTTGGTAAGCCTAATGAGTTGTTGCCACCGGCCCCGTTGTTGGCTACGGCGTTCTCGTGCACGCGCCACTCCTCCAGGGTGAGCAAGAGGCGGGCACCGCTCTCGCCGTCGCCGTCCCGCTAGAGGCGTTCCTCCGCCACCTTGAGGCGTCCGGTGAGCTGCTCCACCATAAGGGTGTCGAGATCGACCAAATTCTCGATGGAAAGCGCGACTTGGGCATACCTGCGGGGCACAACACGCAGGAACTTGCACACCACGCGCCCGTCTTCGACGTGGTCACCATGTATGCAGAGGTTTTTGATGAGCCCGGTGAGGCTCATCACGAAATCGTCGACGTTCTCTCCGGGCTTAAAACATATGTCCTCAAACTCCCGATGAAGACTCTGGGCCTTGGCCTCGCGCACGGCTGCCGAGCCCATCCGCATTGTCTTGGCGGCGTCCCAGACTTGCTTCTTCGTCACCTTGGTGGAGAGGATGGCAAGAATCTCCGGTGGCACCGCCCGGAGGACTGCCTCCAGCGCGGTGCGATCGTCGTGGTAGTCGGCGACTCCTGTGTCCATGGCGTCCCATAACCCGCATGTCTGCAGGATGGCTCTCATGAGGAGCGACCAGCGGCTGTAGTTTCTTCGGATCAGCGTCGGCAACACTGACTGTAGGGCCACCTCGCGTCTCTGCACCATCGGCGCGGTGACCTCACGCCCGCGGGTGGTGCGTCTGTGCCTCGCCATTGGAGACCGTGACATCGTGCGCCCGCGCCTTGGTGACGATGTTCTAGACCCGTTGATGGGGTTATAGCCCTAGGTTGGGTCATAGCACTGACCTATAAGTCCTACCTAAGGACACCTCATTGTTAGCTTGAAGATTACAAGATATCTACCGACTGGATTAAGACAACCTCTTGTCCACTCGGTAGGGAACCACTCGGAAGATTATCTTACA